>NC_081424.1:53305286-53905286 GCF_949786415.1 Peromyscus eremicus | reverse complement strand
GGATTTTCTAGAATTAAGAAAGACTAAAGAGATCTTATCAAATCCCCTATAAAACTCTTTTACAGTAACATTTGTATGTGGAGTTTGCCTGGATTTTAGACTTTCGTGAGTGCTCCTGGATGTGATGATAACATCATGATTATATGAAAGAAATAAATTTTTTTTTTTTTTTTTTTTGAGACAGGGTCTCTCTACCTAGCCCTGACTGTCCTGGAACTCACTCTTTAGACCAGGCTGGTCTCAGACTCAGAGTTCTGCCTGCTCCTGCCTCCCAAATGCTGGAGTTACAGGCATGTGCCACCACACGCAGCAATAAATTTGTTCTTAGGAGACGCAGGTTGGACCTGAGAGGGTAGGAAGTCTTGTGTCTGCAGAGGTAGTTTACACACGTGCAGATGATTCAGTGTGGCGGAGTGACAGTTGCTGGTGCAAACGTGAGAGGCACGTGGGTGATAGTGAAAACGTATGCTTTCAGTTCTACATTGAGTCTACTTCAGACTAATGTTTTTAGTGGAAGAGAGAAAAAAAATGACCACATAATGAAAGATAGCATACAGTATTAAAAGTACACATGTAACACTCGTAGTAAATATAAAAAATAATACGACAGCTAAGATCAAACGTTTGGTCATCATCTGTATGTGCGTTTAACGCTCCATTGCAGTTTCTAACTAGTTACAGGTTAATGTCTATATAACCGTGCATATAAAAACATTTTGGAGCTGGGAAGATGGCTCAGTCAGTACATTGTTGCCCTTCATGTGTGAGGCTCCTAACCCAGAACCTCCATAAAGAGCCAGTGATTGGAGCCCACCCTGTGGTCTCAGCACTTGGGAGGCAGAGACAGGAGGCTGTATGGGGCTTTAGTGGCCAGACAGCCCAGCGGGATTGGCCAGCTGCTTCAATGAGAGTTTGATTCAGAAATGTGCAACATGCATACTCCATAGATGTCCAGATGTTGTCACAAGTGTTCATGTTGCCGTGTCTTGTGTGTGTGTGTCATGTTCTTTTGGCAAAGACTCTTTCAGCACAGTTGACATAGAAGACCATGACTGTGCCGTGTGGCTGCTCCTGAGGAAGAGCCAGGAGGACGATAAGGCCGCCCGACTGAAGGCTGTGCAGGAGATGTCGGAGGCCCACCACTGGCACAGTAAGGAGGCCCCGTGGGTTAACCACCTCTGTTCTGCTGTAAGAGAGACGGGGGTGAGGTTACGGGAGGGAAGAGTCAGGCAGTCTGAATACGGGAACACACACACTCTCTCAAACATTGAGAAAACTCCATGCTAAACTGGAGAGCCAAGTGTGTTTGGTAAGGGCAACTCCCAAATTGGGTATGTTCTACCAGAAAAAGATATGCTATTTCATCGAGAGAAACTCCTGATTCTGAGTTACCAGTTTTCACATTCGAACTTCAGATTTTTAAAGAAGTTACTCAGAGCATGACCTGGAGTGTTGAGGAGAATTGTGTGGTTGGTGGTAACTGAGCCACATTGGAAACTGAGCTTCCCGGGTGTGTGGTTGGTGGTAACTGTGAGTCACGTTGGATGTTGAGCTCCCAGGTGCTGTAGGTGCAACTGAGTTGTGAAAAATACTTGGGAAATTTGGAGTTACAAAGTTTTGGAACAGTTTAAGAATTGGGGTGCTTTCAAGTAGTTTTTTTCTTTACTTTTGTGATGACTCTGAGTTAATCTTGATGTTAACAAAAACCGTATTTTCACAACAGACTACCAGTACAGGATAATTGCTCAAGCCTGCGACCCAAGGACCCTTATTGGTTTGGCACGAAGCAAAGAAAGTGATCTTCGCTTTTTTCTCCCACCTCCTCCTCTGCCATCTTTAAAAGAAGTAAGCCAGCATGGGATCTAGGGAGTGGAAAGGGTTAATGTGTGGGTGCAAAGAAATAAGCACGGGGAACTGGATGGAAGGCTGAAATCTTCGTTTCCACAGGTCTATGACCCTCACAAGGGGCTTTTCCGCTGCCTTTTTCTGCCTTTGTGAGGTGAGAGAGTCTGTTCTGTTAGGTAACTCCATAGCATGTCAGTACCCAAGAGAGGGTGCCTTGTAGTAACTTTTTTTGTTGCTGTTTTGTTTTTGATTTTTCAAGACAGGGTTTCTCTGTGTTGAACTGGCTGTCCTGGAACTCACTTTGTATACCAGGCCACCTGCCTCTGCCTCCTGAGTGCTGGGATTGTTTTGTTTTAAGATTTATTTTTAGTTATGTCTGTGTACCTAGATGTGGGTATGGGCATGTGAGTACCAGTGTGGAGGGAGGTTGGAAGAGGGCAACAGATCCCCAAGAGCTGGAGTGACAGGTGGTTTTGAGCCACCAGACATGAGTGCTGGGAACCAAACTTGGGTCCTCTGCAAAGGGCATGCTCTTAACTGCCAAGTCATCTCTGCAGCCCACCTTGTTGTTTATAGATGAGATTTTTCTCATCCTGAGCACTCCTGACATCTTAGATCAAATACTTTTTTCCTGGAGGAGGCTGTTTTGTGTACCACAGGATACTTAGCAGCATTCCTGGACTCTGCTCCTAAGATGCAAGGAGCCCCCCAAGTTGTCTCCAGACATTGCTAAATCTGTCCTGGGGGTTAAAGTACCCCTGGGGAGACCCATGGCCAGAAGCACGTTGAACTAACTGCAGGTGTCTCGGGCACCTTCCTTAGATGAGAAAGCAACACTAAAACTTTGATGTAAACAATCACCTGAAAAACAGGAAAGTGAATACATAGACCATTAATTATCATGAAAAATGAAATGTTAACAGACTCCAGGCTTAGTGATACCTTTAATTATTAAGGGTATAGTTCATTTTGAGTCAAGATATCAAGAAGTTCCTAAGGTAAAAGTTGAGTTACAATTCCAACAGTCCTTTCCTTTTGTTTATTTTTAAGATTTTTCTTTTTTTTTTTTTCTGGTTTTTCGAGACAGGGTTTCTCTGTGTAGCTTTGCGCCTTTCCTGGAACTCACTTGGTAGCCCAGGCTGGCCTCGAACTCACAGAGATCCGCCTGGCTCTGCCTCCCGAGTGCTGGGATTAAAGGCGTGTGCCACCACCGCCCGGCTTATTTTTAAGATTTTATTTTGTATGTATGTGTGGGGCCTGCATGTATGTACGTACACTACATGCATGCTAGGTGTCCACAGAGGCCAGAAGAGGGCATCCAGTCTCCTGAACTGGAGTTACAGGTGGTTGTGAGCCATCATGTAGGTGCTGGAACCAAACCCATATCCTCTGCAAAAGTGGCTGTGCTCTTAATTATTGAGCCATCTTTCCAGCCCTTGTAATAGGTCTTTAAATGTGACAGCAGCCATGGCAGCGTAGAACCACAGACAAATGATTGTGCACCTCCACTTTTGTGGCTGCGTACTTTCCAGATCACGACCACTGTTCATCCTGCGTACTTAACGTGTATGTGTGACTTGCTCTGACTCTTGGGGTGTTCTTTTGTGACACTCAGTTGTTGGGTTTGTGTCTGAAGACTGTCTTTGCTTTCTATTTCAGGATTCCTCCACTGAAGAGGAGCTCAGGCATTTGCTGGCTTCTTTACCTCAGACAGAGCTCGATGAGTGTCTCCAGTATTTTACATCCTTGGCTCTCAGTGAAACCAGCCAGAGCCTGGCTGCACAGAAGGTTTGCTTATGTCTTATTCAGCAAATGGTTTGAGCACTCGCTGTTTTCCAAGACACTGTGCTGGGCCAGCATTTAGAACCTCAGTTGTTAGCCCGGTTATGGACTCTACTGTGCACTGGGCTGTGTGGTGTCCAGAATCAGCGAAAGATAACCATAGACATGGATAAGAAAGATTCGGGTTCCAGGAGTCCTCAGCTCAGCTTCTGAGCTCATTTATTGTTTTGTAGGAGCAAACTCTGGTGTTGCACCTTTAGAATCAACAGTCAGGATTGGGTACAGCTCAGCTATAGAGTGCTTGCCAAGCATGCTCTAGACTTGGGTTCAATCCTCAGCACTTGAGTTGAAGCATCTAGGCCTGTGTTCTAACCTGAACTCTAGATTTGAGAATCCAGCCTCCTCTCCTTGGAGTATAGCAAGACTCTGGAATTTAGTGGATCAAGCCTGCCTTCCCTTGATATAGCCCTTACCCTCTGGTCTTGGTCTGTTTGCTTAAGTTGCAGCCTAGCGGTCCTGCTCAGTCCTTCACGTGTACAGCCGCCAACAGCTGCAGGCCGTTGCTGTGGGGCACACATTGAGTCTATCCCCCTGACTTTCTACAGCCTCCTGTTCTTACACATCTCCTCTACCACGTTGGCTTTTGTTTCGTCTTTCACTTCCTCAGTGGTTTTCAAATCTTCCAGATTCCTGTCTTAGTGTCTTTTAGGGTGTTGGTTCCCGTTTGTGCTGGCGTTGGCTCTCCCTTGGGATTGTGTCTTTCCTTGGTTGTGCCTGTGGACTCCAGGTTCACTCTCAGATGAACGGACTGCTTTCTAGCGAGTTCCAAGGACCATGAATGATAGATTTGTTCTCACAAAGCAGGGTTTTTTTTTCTCTCCTTGATTGTCTCTTGGTGTTTTCCCACTTGAAGGAATTCTGTGGAGGGACACATGAAATGTAAGCAAAAAATCAGTAAGCAGAGACAGACAGGCAGAGACAGAGATAGAAAGACACACAGACACAAAATCTGTGTGTGGCAGGAGTGGGCAGAGGCAGCAGAGCGCGGTGGGCAGAGACAGCAGAGCAGAGTGCAGTGGGCAGAGGCAGCAGAGCAGAGTGCAGTGGGCAGAGGCAGCAGAGCAGAGCGCGGTGGGCAGAGGCGGCAGAGCAGAGCGCAGTGGGCAGAGACAGCAGAGGCAGCAGAACGCGGTGGGCAGAGACAGCAGAGCGCGGTGGGCAGAGACGGCAGAGCGCGGTGGGCAGAGACGGCAGAGCACAGTGGGCAGAGACAGCAGAGGCAGCAGAACGCGGTGGGCAGAGGCAGCAGAGCGCGGTGGGCAGAGACAGCAGAGCGCGGTGGGCAGAGATGGCAGAGCACAGCGGTGAGCAGAGACAGCAGAGGCAGCAGAGCGCGGTGGGCAGAGGCAGCAGAGCGTGGTGGGCAGAGACGGCAGAGCGCGGTGGGCAGAGACGGCAGAGCACAGCGGTGAGCAGAGACAGCAGAGGCAGCAGAGCGCGGTGGGCAGAGACAGCTCTGTTGTGGATTTTAAAGAAATTTTTATGATTCATAAGGTTGGGGACATATTCATGGGGTAAGATGACCTTTCCCCCTTCTACATCATGGTGGATAAGATCTCCCTTTTATGGAATTTATTCCCATGATCCTCTGGAAAAGCCTACAAAGAGGAGGATGCAGACCCTTTGTTAGTGCACGTGTGGGAAAATGCCCTGGTGCCTTAGTTTTTGATCTTTGAGGAGCAGCCTGTCGTAACTTCAAGAACATTTGACTGCAAATGGGCTCTCTGAACATCAGGAGCACAGCTGCCGAGCACAGCTGCCGTCGCATATCCAGCTCCCTTTGACACTGCTCAAGGACCATGATGGATCTGATAGCTGAAGCGTTAATCTAATTAATCTTATCAAAAAATCAGGAATCAAATATTGGGGTTAAAAACCTGAAAGCTCAGAGAAGCCGGGGAGCAGCCACTGTCTCTTCCTACCTCTTCTGTTCCTTCGACCAGAAGGGCCAAGAGCCTCTCTCTGCCCCGTCTTTCGACTTCCTGTCTCCAGTCCTCCAAACCACACTGGTTAATTTAGGTCAGCTAGTGGCTGGCCCCGCCCTCTGATTCCAGACAAGCTTTGTTTGTCAGAACACAATCGAAACATCACAGAACAGATAGTCTATTGGTTAAGACATTTTGTTAGTTTTGAGGTTTCATACTGTAGGCTGGGCCAGTGTTTTCCGGGAAGAAGAATGCAGGATGGAGGCTGGCTGTAGGATTCTCGTCGCCCAGCTCCCCCACTCCAGTCTGTCTTCTACATCACACTTGATGGCAGTTTTTCCCATGCCCTCTTAGGACATTTCAAGTCCTTGCTTTGGGTGGAGATCTCAGACGTAGCCCCACAAGAAAGCCCAGAGAAGGCATCTTCTCCACTGAACACAGTTGAGGTACTATACTCTTTATATTCTCAGCCCTTGCTCATCTCCCAGACTTTTCCCTCCGTCTCCAGTTCTAGCCCCCAGGGTTTCTCTTGATTTCTTTTTTTCCCTGAGAGCTTGCCCGTGTCTAACAGCATTTGAAACAATTTGTGCGTTTTCCTGGATGCCCAACTGAAGCTCGTCTTCCTCAGTGTAGCCAGGTGATCTTAGAAACCTGAGTGAGAGCTGCTCTTGTCCCTGCCTAAAACCGTCCAAAGGCTTCCTGCTCTATGGTGAGCCCCATATGTTTCTTGTTGAAGGCATGCATAGACTCCTTATCAACATGGCTGCCTTCAGGTTGGAACCAAGGGTGGCAGGCAGGAGCATCCAGTAGACAGTTGTGGGATGTAAAGCCTGTCCAATGGCAAAGGGTGTGAAAGCTGATGGAGTTCTTTACACAGGTCAGAGGGCAAAGCTGGGTGTGGTCTCATCAGTGTTGACAATGCTCCTCGGGAGCACAGGATGCTGTCTCATCAGAGTACATGATTCTGCTATCAGCACCACTCTGGATACCGTTCATAAGACTTAGTATCTGGTAGTGCTTGCCACTCTTCATTTTATAATTTAGTGCGTGTGTGTGTGTGTGTGTGTGTGTGTGTGTGTGTGTGTGTGTGTGTGCGCGCACAGGGGTCAATATCAGGGATCGTTGGCTATTTCTTTCCACCTTACTTTTTGAGACAGAGTGTCCTATTGAATCTGCAGCTTGCCAGTTCAGCTGGACTGGCTGGCCAGCAGGCTCCTGGAATCTGGGTGTGCTCTCCCTCCCGTACCCAGAACTGAGGTAACAGATGTGCACCACCTACCTGCTTTTTGTGTGGGTGCTGGGGGTTGGAGCTCAGTTCTTCACACTTGTGCAACAAGTCTTTTACCTACCGAGCCATCTCCACAGCGCCTGACTACACGTCCTCTCCCACATGAGCTTCACTTTCAACTGGGAAGAATTCAGAGCCATCCTGTTTTTAATATTTTTGTTTAGTGATGCTTTTCCATTAAAGACTTCTTTTAGTATTAGGTTTTCAGTTGACTCCACTACCATAGCCTGTATGAATTAGTCAGTGCTGAAGGAGATGACGCCAGAATGACCAGTGGATAAAGAATTGACTACCAGGAGAGGGCGGAAATAAAGATGGGAAAAGATGTCAGAATTGTTCTGGGAATCACCTGATGTCTTTTCTATTTAATAAGCAATAGAAGTTTGCATAACATTCCCTTTACATTTTCAAAGTATCTTGAGACATTTACATATTTGACATTCTTTTTTTGTTGTTGTTGTTTTCGAGACAGGGTTTCTCTGTGTAGTTTTGGTGCCTGTCCTGGATTTCGCTCTGTAGATCAGGCTGGCCTCGAACTCAGAGAGATCCACCTGCCTCTGCCTCTGAAGTGCTGGGATTAAAGGCATGCGCCACCGCCGCCTCCCGGACTACATATTTGACATTCTTAATTTGAATATATCACACATTTGCATATTGAAATCCCTAATTTGAATATGTTATACATATGTTAACAGGAAGCTGAATCTGTAAATACTTTGTCTTAACTTCAGGGAGGACTCTGGTGTTTTGGAGGAAATGGACTTCCTTATGCAGAAAGCTTTGGAGAAGTTCCCACCGCCACAGTGGAAATGTTCTGCCTAGAAGCTATAGTAAAGCATTCAGAGGTAACTTGCATTCCAAAATAAGGCTTTTCATAGTTACTTGGACACATATTTGGGAGTGGGGAGAAGTGGAGAGGAGGACCTTGGACGAGTTAGGGAGGAGTAAGCAGTAAATATGATAAAAATACACTGTATGTGGCTATGAAATTCTTAAAAGAATTAGTAAAAATATTATATTTTTAAAATTCCACTTTTAGCCGGGCGGTGGTGGCGCACCTTGGAGGCAGAGGCAGGTGGCTGTGCAGCTAAGTTATGAGTACTGTTAATGTCTAGGCACTTTGGCTTCATGGTCGTCACAGTTTGCTTACTTATTAGACAGGATCTTGCTATGTATCCTTCTGCAGCTGTATGCCACCATGCCCAGCTATAGTTTGATTAAAAAAAGGCGGGGGGGCAAAAAGCCTAGTGGTACCCACAGATGAGGTATAAGCATCACCTGGGAAACATGTTAGGCACAGTGTCCATTACATTGCCTGTGATGTTTAAACTAAGCAGATCTGGTGTGGAGTGCAGGGATTGGCATTTGCCACCGGCATCCTCACCCACAACTGTTCTCAAGGTTCTGAGCTCGCCACTTTAACCCAAGAAGGCCAGCCCTGACTGAAGTGCACGGCTGTATTTAGTCATCTTTGATTCCCACCTGTGGAATGGGGCTGAGGCAGAAACAAGAGGGACTGTGGGAACCCTCCCTGGAGGTGTGAAGCAGGAATAAGGGGCTGTAGCACAGGAGGGCTGTGGGAACCCTCCCTGGAGGTGTGAAGCAGGAATAAGGGGCTGTAGCACAGGAGGGCTGTGGGGACTCTCCCTGGAGGTGTGAAGCAGGAATAAGGGGCTGTAGCACAGGAGGGCTGAGGGGACTCTCCCTGGAGGTGTGAAGTGAACAGAGCTCTGTTAATTTGTGCTAGATACCCTCCCACTGTGACCACATCGAAGCAGGCGGGGGCTTGCAGCTCCTGCAGAGGCTCTACCAGCTCCATAAGGACTCCCCCAAAATACAGAGAAACATCATGAGGATCATTGGAAACATGGCCTTGAACGAGCACCTCCACCCTGCTATAGTCCGCTCAGGTAAGAGCTGTGTGCGCACTGAGGACCCTGGCACTGCCTCACCTGTGTTACATCAGTTTTTCAATAGACTGAAAGCTCTCAGGGTTCTCTTGGGTCCAAACAGTATGTTGTTTGGATAGTGACAAGGAATTGCTAGGGTTGTCTGTTCCACACTGAGGAGTCAGCATGTAGAACCATCACAGGAGAGCAGGCTTTGACATGAAGATTGTTGAATTATTGGTGTGATTTCGTTAACCAAGAGGCAGACAGCAAAGAGACCCGTTGTAGAACGAATTCATTTCCTCTGCAGCCTACGAGCTTCCTGGGAGGAGACACACATCTGCCTTCTTACCTTCTCGCTCTCTTTCCTCCTCCCTCCCTTCTAGCACTGTGAGCGCACAGATTACTCTTTACAAAGTTTTTAAGGTTTATAATTTATTACTGAACTTAATAAACTGATGCTAAATTGTCTCCTCTTTGGCTAGAGGGGGCCCAGAGAACTGATACACACATATTATACATATGATGTGTGTGTGTCTGTCTGTCTGTCTGTACACTTCTGTCTTAGTTACTTTTCTGTTGCTGCCATAAAACATCATGACTAAGGCACCGTAAGGAAGAAAGTGTATTTGACTTGTGGTCCCAGAGGGATGGGAGTCCGTCATGGCAGGGAGGCGTGGCAGCAAGCAGCCGGAGAAGGAAGCTGAGAGCTTCCACCCTGTACCATAAGCATGAAGCAGGGAGCATGAACGAGATGTGGAATGAGACTGTAAACACCCGAAGCCCACCCCCAGTGATACACATTTTCTGACAAGGCCACACCTCCTAAATATCCACAAACAGTACCACCAACCGTTCAAATATATGAGCCTGTCTGTGGGAGACATTCTCATTCAAACCACTGTGACAGATACATACACACGTATGTACACACACACACACACACACACACACACACACACACACACACACACACACTGTGCTGGCTGGTTTTGTGTGTCAACTTGACACAAGAGTCACGAGAGAGGAAGAAGCCTCAGTTGAGGAAATGCCTCCATGAGATCCACCTGTAAGGCATTTTCTCAATTAGTGATCAAGCGGGCAGGGCCCAGCCCATTTTGGAAAGTACCATCCCAGGGCTGGTGGTCCTGGGTTCTATAAGAAGGTGGGCTGAGCAAGCCAGTAAGCAGCACTCCTCCATGGCCTCTGCATCAGCTCCTACCTCCAGGCTCCAGCCCTGCTTGAGTCCTGTCCTGACTTGATCTGGAAGGGTAAGCCAAATAAACCCTTTCCTCCCCAACTTGCTTTTTGGTCATGGTGTTTCGTTGCAGCAATAGAAACCCTAACTAAGACACATATACACATAGACCTATATTCATACATAAATGGGAGTATACAGATACATGCACATATACCTTTGTATATTCATGCTTGTACATAGAAACTATGAATTAACCCTTAGGTGGTCTTTAGATCAGCAGATGTTGTTTTTATTGTTCTAAGTTGGGATCTCACTCTGTAATCCCGCCTGAGACTAAAGGTGTGCATGACTATTTAGGCTGTATGTAAGTCTGTGCACCACATGCATGCCTGCTGCTATGGAAACCAGGAGACGGTGTTGGATCCACTGGGACTGGAATCACAGACAGTGTGAGCTGCCTTGTGGGTGCTGGGGATTGAACCTGGGTCCTCTGGAAGAGCAGTACTCTTCACCACTGATCTGGCTCTTCAACCCAGATTAGCAGATTTTCATTTTAATGAATTCAAATCCAGAAATCAGAAAACTTTCTGAGAAGCATGAAATGGCCAAAATATTCACCTTTTAGAACTAAATATAACCTCTGTCCACCTGTGAGTTTTTACAACTCTTGGAAAATACCAAAACTGCTCTTTATTTTTCCTTCTTCCTCCATACTGTGAGTGTTCGTTCATTCCC
The DNA here is from genome assembly GCF_949786415.1 of Peromyscus eremicus. Lineage (NCBI taxonomy): Eukaryota > Metazoa > Chordata > Mammalia > Rodentia > Cricetidae > Peromyscus > Peromyscus eremicus. Next base: position 53,894,561 of record NC_081424.1, on the reverse strand, counting down.
TCCTTCTCCTTCCCCACCCGCAGGCTGGCCTTGAACTCACTCTAGCTGAGGCTGACCCTGAACTCCTGAAAGTCCTGCCTTCCCTCACGGAGTGCTGGACTCACAGCCATGCAGCACCACTTTTTTAAATAGCTCTTTAAGGTAGAAATGCTTATCGCTGATTGAGCCCCGCTTGTTTGCTGTCTGAGCTGTAATGAGCTGTTCAGTTGTGTGTGTGAACAACCTGGGCCTTGGGGCAGACCCGCCCACGCACAGCTGTTAGCATGTTTCCCTGCTGCTCTTGCTGCAGACGTGTCAGCGCCCGTGAGACTGGGGGGCAGTTCCATTGATAACGACGTTTTATTATAGTCTCGAGAACTGCCAGAATGAGATCCCGAGTGTTCTCACTACCAAAAGATGGCATGTGCAGTAACATACACCGAACACGTTTTAGAACAGTATAGGGGCTGGCGAGGTTAGTCAGTAGGTCAGGATACTTGCTGCCTAGCCTGATAATGTGAGTTCTGTCCCCAGAACCCACGTGGTTGAAGGAGAGAACTGACTCCACACATTGTCCTGACCTCCAAGTGCACCCACACCCTCACATGCATGCACACAAAGCACAAAACATGTTGCATACCATTACACACACAATTTTTATTTGTAAAGTAAAATAAAGTATGTGATGGGGCTGGGGAGATGGCTTAGCCATTATAGGCTAAAGCTCATGACCAAACAAGACAAAAAAAAAATATATATATGGTTGAGAGAAGAAATGAACAGTTCACAGAAGAAAACCAAAGTTGCTGTTGCTCTCAGACTACCCTGAACCCTGTGTTATGGCAGCAGTCATTAATTCTGCTCACTAACTGAAGTTTGGGCTGTATTCCGAGGGTAGGTGTGCACCTGCTCCGTGGGGCGGTCCAGCTGTGGGGTGGGAGGGACACATGCAAGTCAGACGCTGATTGGTGGAGCTGGGCTGGGAGCTCATCAGAGCTGTGAAGTAACTCACTGAGGTTCCACAGCACATAAGGGGACAGAAATTTGACCCCAAGTCTCTCGGACCTCAAGGCCCATATTCTGCTTTAAGTCGTGTGGTGTGTGTGTGTGTGTGTGTGTGTGTGTGTGTGTGTGTGTGATATACAAGTAGGTGCTTGTACATACTTGAGAAAACAGTTCAAACTGCCTTTTTTTCAGAGCCCTCTTCCACTCACCTGCCTCCTGAGAGGTAATGACCATTGATGAGTTTGGTGCCTGTATCTTTCCAGACTTTGTGTTCTTGTGTCTGTCTGTGTGTGCGTGCATGCACTTTTTGTACATATGTATGAAATCATACTGTCATCCATACTTCTCTTGTTCGTTTCTCCCCCGCAACCCCAGACAGGGTTTCTCCGTGTAGTTTTGGTGCCTGTCCTGGATCTCGCTTTGTAGACCAGGCTGGCCTCGAACTCACAGAGATTCACCTGGCTCTGCCTCCTGAGTGCTGGGATTAAAGGCGTGCGCCACCACCACCCAGCATCTGTTCGTTTCTTTTTAAAATAAATTTTGGAAATAAAATAAACAATAGTATTTTTTCTTTCTGAGCTCTAGGCTTGATAAGGGTTTTATCAAATTCATTAAGAAATAGTTTCCTTATTAGTCAAGTTTGTTGGTATGATTTCTGATCTTTATAACAACTCACTGATTTTTATAAAAATCATCATGGCATTCCATCCTCTTTTGAACTCACCTGTAGTAATGGCCATGTGTTTCACTTTCCTCCTTAGAGCTCCCTCAGAGGGTCTGGTGGGGAGTATCCCAGCTTCTTAGGACACAGTCGAGCTGGGGTGTTTGGGCTTCCTCACCCAGGACAGACACTTGAGCCTGGCCTTCCTCTCTCCTTTTCCAGTCTGAAGCATCTCTCTACAGTCTGAGATGGTTTGCATCAGTGCTTAGGATGTCTGTCCTTTTCCTCAGGTTGGGTTTCTATAATGGCAGAAGCTCTGAAATCCTACCACATTATGGAGGCTTCCCATGCTGCCAGAACCCTGGCTAATCTAGACCGAGAAACTGTGCGTGAGAAATACCAGGACGGAGTGTATGTGCTGCATCCCCAGTGTCGGACAAGGTGAGCATCACATGGATCTAAATGATCATTTTTTTTTTAAACTGGAAAGTGATTTTATTTGCAATTGAAAGAGGAGAAAGACCTTCAAAAGAGAGATCCAAGAAAGAAACTAGCGCCCATCTCTGCAGCTAGTCATCCCCCTTCTGTTCTCCGTTTCCCGCCTAGCTGTGCGCCCAGGACCAGGGAAGAGCTGTGGAAGGAAGGAGCACACAAGTAACCACCCTTGATTGCAGCCAGACCCTTTCCCGAACTAGATGAGGAGGAATGGAGAGCCCAGGGACGGACCCCCTGAGGGCCTCCCTGCCCACCTGCCTCCTTCACCCCTGGCATTTCTTAAGTCAACCTGGGAATGTACAATATTTGTTTGAACCGAACTCCAAGTCTCTCCTCACAGGAAATTAAAAATAGCAGTCGGTTCCTCCATCTGCACAGCTCCTTCAGTCTGACCGCAGGAGGTGCTGCCTAAAAGGGGAATGGCAGGGGACAGTGGCAGGGCCCCTCCCTCTGCCCCACAGCTGTCAGAACCCTGCTCCCATGCCCGTTAGTTTGGGGGCCTGCCTCACGACATCTCCTTTAGGGGAGCTGCATTCACTCTTGAGATGGGAGTGAGGCAGGATGAGAAGGGAGCAGGGTCCCAGGAGCAGGGCCAGGGCTTTGTGCTGGAGGAGCCCGGATGAGCAATCCCCCACACCATGGGAGACCCTGACAAGATCTCAGACTCAAGCTGTCTAGCTGTCGCCAGGATCCGGGGTCCCCTTGCAGGTCACCCCTTTAAAAAAATCCTCTGCAAAAAGAAAAATGGATTTATTGGTTCATTCTGACTGGCAAAGTCAACTTCTTATAGTCACAAAACAAGAAGGAAGTCATGAGTAAGTACATTTACCAAATATTCTGGTGGGAGCATCAGATGGGTGGGGGAGGGAAAAGCAGGGAAAACCCCAGAAGAGGTTCACCCATTACCTGGTGACATTTTAGCTTTTGGTTAGTGGAAACATTAGCATCTTTCTGGAGGCATTTGAATAAAATCAATTCATTAGGGTTTTTCCTCACACTTCAAAAACATTATTTCTGTAAAAAACAAACAAAAATGCATTTGTTTTTAAAAGTATCGACAAGAGACAGAAAAAGGAAAGCCAAAGATGAGCCCCCTAGTGGTGGAAGGGGGGAGTTTGGTTCCTGTTTAGTGTTTTGATAAGTGAGAGGAAAGAGCCCAGCAAAGGGAACAGCGCGGTCTAAAGGCTGGCCCTGGGCTGAGGAGCAACACAGAAGCTGTGCTGTAGGTGCCTTTCTCTCTTTTCCTGTATGTGGGAAAAGTCGAGCTTCGTTCTGTATCCGTCAGGAGTTCCCAGCCTTTAGCCATAGAAGCGCGGCCACACACCGCCGCTCTTGAAGCGTTTTTCCCTCACACCTCCGCTCTTGAACCGTTCCCTGCGCACACCTTGGGTCTCCCCATCATTTACTAGACCTGTGACTTTCCTTTTTGGATAAACTCTAGGACAGAATCTTATTTTAGCATACAGATTCTTATATCAAAGAATCTCCTTTGGTTTCAGCCTTATTTTAACCAAAAACTATTTTAACATTTTATGCTTATTTCTCAGACATGATGGTTCCTTATTTTCTTTAAAAAAACTTTTTTTGGTTTTTCGAGACAGGGTTTCTCTGTGTAGCTTTGCGCCTTTCCTGGGACTCACTTGGTAGCCCAGGCTGGCCTTGAACTCACAGAGATCCGCCTGGCTCTGCCTCCCGAGTGCTGGGATTAAAGGCGTGCGCCACCACTGCCCGGCTAAAAAAAAAACTTTTAAAGTTAGAAAAATATTATCTTGACGTATATATATTAGTTAATTAGTGAACAACTGAAGTCCTAATATCAGAGGTACTGCCTTTGCTAAAAAAAAAAAATCAACCTTCCGTTTGGATCCACAAAGCAACCAGGAGGATAAAGTCCGCTGTCTCTGCCTGCACTGTGGGCCACACTCCTGCCTGAGTCTCCTAGGCTTCTTAATACTCATGGAGAGTCTACCCAAATGGTCAGAGCTGAAGGCGTGTGTGTGTGTGTGTGTGTGTGTGTGTGTGTGTTTTACTGTCCTAAACTTCCAGTCGCTTTGCACCCTGAGGACAGCAGAATCCTGTGGGGCCACCCAGATGAGGATGGCCATCCTCGAGGGTGGGGCTGTAACGTCTTCCTGAGAACTGGTGTCTCCTCAAGCAGCAGGACTTCCTAGACTGGCCTGCCATGTAGAACCCAGACAGTGATCAAGGTGGTTGATCACTTGGCCTTGGCCAAGATGGTTTCGTTTTGTCAACTACTTGTATCTTTGTCCCAGTTTTTCTTGAACTTTAAAGCTCATGTCTGTGCCCCACCGACAGGCTTTGGGGTGCTCGACTCCTCTATTAGTCCTTCCCAATGCCACAGAGATGGAACTTTCACAGGCACACTAGGAGCAGTGGCTGCACCTGGCTTTCTGGTGCTGCTGGAGCTCAAACGTTTGTCCTAAAATTCCCAGTGCATGATGAACTAAAAGGAATTTGAACTAATTTTGGGTGATCACTTATGAGCTAATTTGAACTGAATGCTTTTGGGGGGAGCATCAAGTATATATACCATGTAATGTATCTCAATAGCACACAGAAATGTGTACATTGATAAATCAAGATGAAACAACCTTTATGTTAAAACTTATAAAGCAAAGCATATATACCAGTTTAAAAAGAGGGAGAATCTAAATTTTTAACAAAATGAATTGAATTAGAATCACCCCTTTGGTTAAACTCTAAAATCTCTTATTCATGCCATTTTCTTAAGTAGACCTCGCTGTTACCTGGGTTTAAAGTGTATCTTTTGTATTTTTCTAGTTTCATTCCAGTGTAATAACTAATTCTTACATGTCTGTCCTGTAGGGAGGATGAGCTTGGGCTAGCAGCCTTTCTGGATTCAGAGAGAGTAGGATACCAGTGCAGATCCCTATAACCTGGACAGTTAGACTAAGAGACAAAGACCTCCTATTGTAGTCTCAAAGAAGAAAAGGAACTGTATTGGCTGGTTTTGTGTGTCAACTTGACCAGCTAGAATCATGAGAGAGGAGGAGGGAGTCTCAGTTGAGGAAATGCCTCAATAGATCTGGCTATAGGCCATTTTCTTAATTAGTGATTGATGGGGGAAGGCCCAGCCCATTGTGGGTGGGGCCATCCCTGGGCCGGTGGTTCTGGGTTCTTTAAGAAAGTAGGCTGAGCAAGCACCCCTCCATGGCCTCTGCATCAGTTCCTACCTCCAGGTTCCAGCCCTGCTTGAGTTCCTGTCCTGACTTCCTCCAATCTTGGACTATGATCTGGAAGTGTAAGCCAAATAAACCCTTTCCTCCCCAGCTTGCTTTTTGGTCATAGTATTTCATCGAAGCAATGGAAACCCCTAAGACAAGAACCAACAGATAAAAATCATGCACAACAATTAAATGACATTAACAGTAATTATGAACACAGAACACAATACAATTACAGTAAAGCAGAATACACGCAGTAAAAACCACACAGAAAATGTCCCCTTGTCTGTGAGATGTAAGAGGAGCCTGGAGAAGACACAGTGGTCAAGAGGTGACTCTTTGTTCACAGACAGGCTCAGGTTAACATCTCTGCTGGTCTTAGGAGCTATCAGCAGAAGGGGGAGCCCCTTTTGTAGGTCAGTGGGGCGATCAGTGATCCAGAAACTCCCAGAGGGCCCTGCAGCCTCATGTCAGAGTCTTTGGTCCAGCTTTTACCCGGGCAGTGTCTGAGTGTTCCCTTTTAGTTCCTGTGATCTCTTGTTCCACGTGGGGGTCTCCAGGAGAGTGATACAGGAACAATACAGGAGGAAAAGGCAAGGTCAGAGGAGCGGGTAAGAAGTTAGGTTCTTTCGGGCTCATTTGTGATTTTTGAAATAGCCTCCAAAATTTTCTTAACTATTTTTAACATCTTTTTAAAAATTGGTAGTTTCCAAAACTCTCATAAGTTTATTCGTAATTAGCAATTTTTTCATTAATTTAATGTGTTTAAATTTTACTTATGATTTTTACTTCTGCTTAGGACTTTTAGTGTACACACACACACACACACACACACACACACACACACACACACTTTGGGATGTCAAATGGTTCCCATTTTTTTGGACTAATTACTAAACATTAAGCCAGCTAGAGTACAAAATGACAGTTTTTCTATAAGCATTTTCTCTTTGCTTGCATTTCTGTTTCCCATTTCAGTTTTTTTTCCCTCTTCCCTGAACACGGTAACCGTCTATGCTAGCTGGTGGGATTTGAGTTTGAATGAGATTTACAGACTTAGGGGAGCAGCTCCTTTTCGTGTCTCTCTGAGGTTGAGTCTTCCCATCATGCCTCAGCTTTGTCCTGCCTGCTATGAGAATGTGAGGGAGGTCAAGGTACTGGGTGAGCCACCCTTGTGTGTCTTCCTGGCTGAGTCAGTAAGTTTCCTTCCAACCCTGGAATGAGGTGTGTTGTCTTGGGTTTCCCCATGAAGCCACTGCATGTCCTAGGGAGGTCCCCCTGACATTCTCATGTACAGTGACTTTGCCATTATGTTAGCTTATTTTGCCTAATTTTTTAAATACCTTAATTGGTTTGTGGAATCTTTTCATAGACTTATTTAGAGGGTAACCTCGTAGTGGCATCACTCACATGGATCATGGAGTTTGTTATAGTTGCTATGGTTGGACTGCCTGGCTAAATGTGTCTCCTTTCACTGAAGGAGCAATGAATGTGCTCTGTCCTTGTCACATCCCCAGGATTCCCCAGCAGCCCTGTGTTGATAAAGTTTGTGTCACCTCAGCCTGTCAATGTCCTCCTCAGAGAATGCTGTGTAGCTTGCCGCAGTAGTAATGCATTTATTCTGCTTCTTTTTAAAACTCTCTTCCCTCTTAGTCAGCCCATTAAAGCCGATGTCCTTTTTATTCATGGCCTTATGGGAGCAGCGTTTAAAACCTGGCGTCAGAAGGACAGTGAGCGGGTTCTGACAGAAAATGCTTTGGTGGATGAGAACAGGTACACGACATGCTGGCCCAAGGTAAGGAGCTGCGGCTGGGACTGTCACCGTAGTTGACATTGCTGACACTGCTGTGCCCCAGGGATTTCTCTCGCTGCTCTGCTTCTCTTGGAGACACCTGCAGGATATAACAGCAGCTGGGCTTGTGACTCTTCTGCATTGTACACTTTCTGTGTAGAGTATATTCTGTGACTCTAGAATAATACTCCATGAGTGATAAAGTAGGATAAGAGTGTAATCATTCAGCCGGGCGGTGGTGGCGCACGCCTTTAATCCCAGCACTCGGGAGGCAGAGGCAGGCGGATCTCTGTGAGTTCGAGGCCAGCCTGGGCTACCAAGTGAGTCCCAGGAAAGGCGCAAAGCTACACAGAGAAACCCTGCCTTGAAAAACCAAAAAAAAAAAAAAAAAAAAAAAAAAAAGTGTAATCATTCACTTTGATTCATCATTTAAAAGATAATACAGCCATAATTAATTGTACTAGCCAATTTTGTTGTGGCTTTAATAATTATAAGGTAAAAAACTTGGATGATGTAATTCTCCTTTGCAATTCTTTGATATTTTTTCCTCCAAAGAGCCACAACTCCAGGATGAATTCATAGGATGAAATTTATTCCAAGTCCATGCAGGAGAATGCTGTGTGTAAAGAGTTTCCCGGGCTTTGCTCCCCTCCCCCTCCCTTCAGAAAGACTAGCATGCTCTTCTCTCCACTGATGCCGAAGTCTGGAGATGTCAGCCTCCAGTTCCCGAGACAAACAGAGTTATCATTAGTTTCCAGTTCTCAGGTCTCAGTGTAGTCCAGCAGAAAATACAGTCTGTTCTGAGATAATAGACTTCTACTAACTGCTAAAAGCTTCCAAAACAAGTCTTGATTTTTGGCAATTGCAGATGAAAATCAACAATGTTCTCATACCTGTATTTGCCTGTTATAAATATTGATGGCATTTTATAACCAGAGATGTAAAGAGATGAAGTGCTTATTTTTATTAGTACCTCCATCTCCAGCATATTCCCTGTCCTCTGTAGTGTCTATTGTAGGAGACCTTTGGCCACAAAGAGCAATTACTATGCAGTAACCGGATGGGGAAATGCCTGCATCTTCTCATGAACCTTTTGTTTTACCTAGACATGGCTGGCAAAAGACTGTCCTGCACTTCGCATTATATCTGTGGAGTATGACACCAGCCTCAGTGACTGGAGAGCAAGGTGCCCCAAGGAAAGGTAACGTTAGAGGGTACACTGGGCTAGGAGGGAGGGAAGAGCTCCGGCCCCAGGGGTCCTCTGCCGTGGGAGGCCTTATCTTTTAAGTGTTGGGGATCGAGTGCAGGTCTTGTGCTGTTAGGTAACTGCTCCAGTCCACTACCATTGTAGCGCTGTCTTCCTTCTAGAAGGCCTTAGCTTACAATAAGAAATAAGTAGTAGAAAGCTTAGATACAACATGGTGTTGAGCTCCTGACAGGGCTCATGTAACTGTAATAGTAAAAGACTACAGATCTCTGTCAAAGTCTTCACGTCTGTGGGCAGTATAACTGATAGCTGCTTCTCCTGGCTAAGGGACACTCGAGGAAAAAGATGCCAGGCAGTTTTGACCTATGTCCCTTTTACGTCCTAAGGAGCAGTGCCTTCCTGGGTTCCAGGACCTGATAGCCTAGTCCTACCTCTGGCTCTCTGTCGTTCAGTGTCTGTGAAGCTTTGCTCACACAGAGCTGATCTAGTTGGTGACATAACATGCTGCTTGATGAGTGTCTCCCACATGGGTGCCCCAGAAGGGTGCCAACAGAAGGCACGTTGGCACCCAGCCCACCTGTGTCTCTCAGAGCACTGGGGAATCTTGGTTCTCAAAAGAAGGTGTTATAGTTGAAGAGTGTGAAATCAGCAGGCTGCTAATCTGTGAAGTTAAGTTCCCTTTATTCTGAAATCACTCATTTTGAACTCTGATGATCATTTCCGAGTATTCAGTGCATAAATCCAAATGGTGGAAGCTTAATGTCCGTAGCATAAACACAGTAAGAATAAACTCAGACAATCAAGTCTCTGGGACATTTTTATTGTCGGGCCATGGATGAAAAGGGAATTCCCCCCATATTTAGTGCTTAGGGCAGCTGAGATGAGACTCATGTTCAACCTGTAAAAATTGCCAGATCCATTTGATATTCAAATAATGTGTGCTTAGTGTATGAATGGCCTGTTGTGGGCTGAGATAGTCCTAATTGTGTGATTGTTAAGAAGTTTCAGATAGAGAATAAAACTGGCCTAGCCTGCACCCCAGAGTGTGAGCCAATAGCATTGAACAAGCCAACATTCTCGTCTTAAAAGTGAAGTAGCAAGATTTGGGGGATGGATGCCTCCCGTCAACGCTTGCTGTTTTCGTTTTGTTCAGAAAGTCCATTGCATTCAGAAGCAACGAACTCCTTAGCAAGCTCAGAGCTGCTGGTGTTGGGGATAGGCCAATGATTTGGATATCACATAGCATGGGAGGTAAGGATGGGTTCATCTTCATACAGTGACCATCATGAGGTGGTTGTCAAGGTTGCGGCCAACTGAAAGTTCCACATCTGTTTTAGTTAACTAGTTGTTTCCCCACCCCAAGTTAATTAGAGTTACTACTCTCCTTCCATGCTATTTGTTTTTCCAGAAGGGGACAGCTAATAACAGACTGTGTGGGAGGGCTTGGATTGATAACGTGGTGGTTTCATGTGGTCATTATTAGCCAGCATCACACGGGGGATGTTTATCAGTTAGACTCAGTGAAGCCAGCGTTCCCGGAGGCTTCAGGGGCTCCCTTTCTTCCCCTCCATGTCTCTTCCACATTGCCAATTCTGTTGTTGATGTGTGCTTCCAGGTGCCTGTGCTGCTGAGGTGTGGTCGTAGTTTTTCTGTGCCTGGCTGCCATGCTTGGGGGCCTGCCCGCTCTTCAGCTGCATGCCTCACTTCTCCTGCCCTCCCCCCAACCAGCTCTCCGCTTTCTCCTTATGCCTTGCTGAAGGCCTTTGCCTAGCCCTAGGCTAGCATGTCTGATTAAGCATGACTTAGGCTGAACCTCAGCCATGGCTTTTTGCTAACAAAGGCGCATGTAACCCTTCTGCTTCTCAAAAATCCAGTTATGGTCCCTGGTGTCTCTGTATTACCTGGTTAGGTGCTCATGGGTGCCTTTCCCCAGCAGCTGATTTTCCTTGTCAGGACCTATGACCTTGCACTGCAGTACTCTCCTGGGTGTGAGCTTCAGTGGCCGGGCACTGGCTCAGGCAGGGCTTGACTTTCCTCACACAGGCAGTGGGATCTGAGAGGAGGGTCTGCAGCACAGAGCAGTCTGCGGACTGTTCTAGACTCATAGTCATAATTCTACAGTCTTGTCATTAAAGGCTTTTTTTTAAACTAAAGGAAATGATGTAAAATTTAAAGTATCTGTTTTGTTTGCTTGTTCTGTTTTCAATGAGTGACAGAAGAGAGGAAACAACTTACACTGTCTCTTTCTTCACCCTGGCCAGGTCTTCTTGTCAAAAAGATGCTGTTGGAGGCCTCCAAGAAGCCAGAACTGGACGCCATGATAAACAATACAAGAGGAATCATTTTTTACAGTGTCCCTCACCACGGATCCCACTTGGCTGAATACTCCGTTAACGTTCGATATCTTCTCTTTCCTTCTTTGGAAGTCAAAGAACTCAGCAAGGGTAAAGCTTTCTGTTATGAAGGGAATGTGGTGGTAGGACATTAACTATATGGAAAGAGGGGAAAAATATAATTGGTTTCTTCCTTAATTATACTATCTTAGTTCTAAATTTGCATACAACTTTTAACTTGATTTTTCTTTGGTACTTCTCTTTTTTGTTCTTAACCAACTATCTACTTGAGGATAGACGTAATTTTTGTTATCTCAACTAGTCAGACAGACAAATTATGATTTTTCTTCCAAGCTAGTAAACTGCCTTTTTCTATGAATTTGGAAACCATCAACTGTCAAAATACACACAAACTTTTGAGACAGTGTGTTATAAAGCAGTGTGTGTTTGTCATCAACACTTGATTTGTAGCTTATGGGATTTATTGTAGAAAAGCTTCTGTGTGCATGGAAGAGTGTGTACTCTGCCGCTTTGGATGGAACGTCCTAAGAATCCGTGTTAGGCCCAGTCACTGTGTGTCACGTGTTTCAGCTTGTTCCATGATGATCTTAGCATTGTGGAAAGTGGGGTCTGTGTCTCCAACTGTTACTGTATTGATCTGTTTTACACAGTTGGCCGGTTCCATGTTAGATGCATGCACATCCAGTCATTACATGTCCTTGCTGAACTGATCCTGTCTGTATATAGCCTCGCCTCTTTTGACTGTTTCTAACTTCAAACCTGATTTTTCTGATTAGAGTACAGCTGTCCCTACAGATGAGTGACATGCATTTCTTGTAGACAGCACATCACAAGGTCTCTGGTGATTGGGTGGAGACTATAAACCATCCATCTGTAGGGTTATTGTGAAGTTCTCTTGCTATTTTGTTAACTGTATTCCGGGTCTTGTGGTGAATGTGTGTATCACTGTGTGCTTTGACCACGGCTGTCTTTTCCTCCTACTTCAGTCTGGTGCTGCGGAGTCTCCTCAGCATCTCCTTAGCTGGGAAAGGCTTCACTATTCCATGTCTGAAGGATAATTTTGCTGGGTGTAGTATTCCTGGTTGGCAGTCTTTCAGTATTTTGCAGGTCATTCCATTCTCGCTGTTTGACATTTTTAAAAATTGTGTCTCTGGGGGTCCTCTGAGCTGTTGTACACAGACGTCTGTACCTCTGAATGTTTGGCTCTTATTTTATGAATCCGCTTTTCATTGACTTTCACATTTTCTTCACCTTCTTGAGTTTTCATGGTAGGAATCTTATTTCTTCCTTTTTCCTTTCCTTTCCCTCCTTCCCTCCCCACTTGTAGACTGAGTTTAAAAATCAAACCTGTCCTTAAGGTCAGAGGTTCTTTTTTTTTTTTCCCTCTCATTCTAATCCATTACAGAAACTCTTTTATAATTTTCAAGTTCTGATTGGTTCTTTTTTAATGATTTCTGCTATCGGTCTATTTCTCACTCATAGTCTGAATCGGTTTTGTGTTGTTTAATCTTTTTAAAAATAGTTTTCCTTTTAAATTGTGTGTATGCCTGTGTATACACAGGTTGCCTCACACATTTGAGTACAAGTGCCCTGAGAAGCCAGAGGCACTGGATCCCTTGGAGCTGGAGTTAGAGGATGTGGGCGCTGGGGGCCAGGAGCAGCATGCGATCCCCCTCCTGACCATCTTCCCAGCCATGTTGTTTATTCTCTTCATCTCATTAAGTTTCCTTAGGCTCCACGGTTTTAATTCCTTTGTAGCCATTTCTTCCATTGCCTTTGATTCTGTATCTAGAGAATTAATGCTTTCCTTCATGGTGCTACACTTCTCTTCGTGATGTGTCCCTTGGCTGATGCCTGTGCATTTAGGGTAGTACCCATCCCTTCCAGTTTTCTGAAGGCCCTGCAGAATGAGCAGAGCTGACGCTGGAGTCCACTGAACGTAGATTTGAGGGTAGAGACCCAAAAGAGATCCCTAGATGCCATAGGGAACCTGGGCTTGAAGTGATGGTAACCAGATGTGCAGAGCTGTGGGGCCAGGTGACCCTTTCCAGGTTTCAGAGCTTCTCGGTGGCCAAGCTCTCACAGGATGCCTCTTTTCAGCCATCTTGGCTCTGTGTTCTTACAGCCCAAGCGTTATTTTTTTTCCCTTGTTTGGTGGTTGTTTACTCATCTTCTCAGCTCATCCTGAAGATACTGCAGTGCTCTGTAAAGTTCCTGTGTTTCACAGAAGTAGTATTAATCAGACTTCTGATGGCCGTTGTTTTTTTTGTTTTGTTTTGTCTATGTATTTCTCTGTGTTTAGGCGACTGGTCATGGTCAGTTGTCATCAATCTCTCACACTGACCCTGGAGCTCATTGATTGGCCAGACAGACTAGCTAGTAAACCCCACAGCTTCCTGTCTTTCCCCCACCCCTCCAGAGCTAGGATCGTGTAGCCACATCTGGCTTTCTACACAGGTTCTAGGAATCCAGACAGGGTTCTGTAGAGGAACAGAACTGGTGATTGAAAAAAACACACACACACCCCCACACACACACCCACACCCCCCCACACCACACACACACACACACACACACACACCCCACCCCACCCCCCATCCCCCCCCACACACGGCTTATAGGCTATGCAGTCCAACAATGACTGACCCCTGGTGGAAAGTTCGAGAATGCAGTAGCTGTGTTCAGTCCACAAGGCTGGACGTCTCAGCTGGTCTTAAGTAGATGTCAGAATCCTGAAGACATGCTCTAACGCCACTGGAGCAAGGGCTTCCTTCCTCCTCATCCTTTAGGCTACCACTAGATGGTGTGGTCCAGGTTAAAGACAGGGCCTCAAGGTAGATCTTCCTACCTCAAATGATCCAGTTAACTAAAATCTCTCACAGATATGCGCAGCAGTTTGGGTTTTTACTTAATTCCAGGTGTAGTCAAGTTGACAACCAAGAACAGCCATCACCTCAGGCAAACACTTACCTATTGAGTGAGCACCTCTCCTGCCTGAGTCCATTGTGAATCAGTTTTAATGTCCTTCCTCTCTGAGTTAAAGACGAATGCCTCTATCCTGAATGAGTAATCAGATTGCCACAATCTCACTCTGCTTTCCTAGATTCTCCTGCACTGAAGACACTACAGGATGACTTTGTGGAGTTTGCGAGAGACAAGAACTTCCAGGTGCTGAATTTCGTAGAAACGCAACCAACGTTTATTGGCAGCATGATTAAACTGCACATAGTGCCCGTGGAGTCTGCAGGTACTCAGTCTTGAGGCAGGGTGGCCACTGGTGCCTCGGTGATGGGACCCAGCATTTAATAGATGTCAGTTTATATATCCAGTGTTTTGGGGATATGTGAGAGAAAGGTTAATAAAAAATCCAGGGCCTAAGTCCATTATACTTGTTAGCAACAGGTTCCAGTCCCTCTGCAAGCGTAGAGCCTTGGCTTTAGCCTGTGTAGATAACAGCTGCCTGGCTAGTTCTAAGACACCAGCACTTTGGTAAGCTAGAATAAAAGGGGCGTGTACTTAACAATTGATAGCTGCAGAAAAACCTTAAAGAAACCTGTGGTAAATGTAGGATATAAAAGTTTGGAAGATGTATGGGGAATATTCAAGCAGGAAATAATTGAGAAGAAAAAACTAGTGTTAAGATATGAGGAGAGGGTAGGTGGGAGTACTGGATACCGGCCACTGTAGTGCAGACTCGACATCCACGCTCTCCTTAGAGTGTCCCGATTTGCACTGTAGCCACCACACATCTATCTGAGGTGCCTCCCTTGACTGACCACGTCTCCTCAGCTTGAGGGTCATCTCTTGGAACTCCTTTCTGAGGCTGGCTCAGGTCCTGTCCTGGCGGCTCGTAGTGTCCACACACCGTGTGCTTGCCTTAGTGATGATTCTTAGTGTGCATGATGAGCTTTGTCCTTATCTCAGTATCTACCACACGAAATGGAAAATACCCCCACAGATCCCAAAGAAGCTCTGCAGCAGAACCCCAGGTCCTCGGCTGGGGCTTTGCACAGCAGCGACGTGAAGATTTCCAAGAATGGCTGCCAGATGGCTGAAGCCACCTTGGAAACTTAATGCAGCAGCAGAGCCTGTCTCCTGAGCAGCTGCCTGCAGCACCACAGCATTGTCCCCGTAATGCTGTCTGTCCCCTTTATTACCTCCTCCCTCCACTCAGTGGTGACTCACTGGCATCTCTTGTTACCTGCATCCAGGTGGACTTGCCAGACTGAAATACCAGATCCCTTTCTGGTCCCTCAAGCAGTCAAATACTGAAGTACTCAATCCTGTCATCGTCTCCCTCCCCTCCCGAGAATGATCATGGGGATGTGGGCCTAGAATAGGTTCCACGTGGCATCCCACTCTTAGGAGAGCAGCAGAATGATTCCTATTAGCCTACAGGCACAGGGAAGGCCACAGTGCAGTGCGCAGAGCTTGGAACCCACATGGAAGTCGGGAAAGTAGAAACTCAGACTCACACGCACTGGGCGTCCATTTTCACATGAGTCAGTTCCGCTCGGCGAGCTTGGCATCCCTTTGCTTGACTGACACTTTTGGTTTCTTCAGATTTAGGCATTGGGGATCTAATTCCTGTGGATGTCAACCATTTGGACATTTGCAAGCCGAAGACAAAGGATGCTTTTTTATATCAACGTACTCTACAGTTCATCTGTGAAACTTTAGCCAGAGACCTTGGAAACTGACAGCTGCCTTTGTGTGAATACAGAGCAAGAAATATGGCTTCTCCTCTTGTTAAGCTCTATGCGGGTGTGCAGCCACAGTGGCGGCCTGTTCTGCAGTGTGGTGCAGACAGAAGGCAGTTCTTCACACCAGCACTGGGAAGTGCCCACACAGACCTGGACGTCACAGAGGAAGGGTTGAATGGAGTTGCTCTGGTCTAAAAGAAACTCCATGGTGCCAGGCCTAGGGCTAAGGGACAGAGCTGCTGGGCCAGAGTGCCTCTCCACCTGAGACTGTCGTACCTCATCCAAGAGCCCTGGCAGGCAGCTCCGAATACCATGAAAATGCCATCTGGAGAGAACAAACTAGAACTTACAGAGGCCATGTTTGTCCTGGGTGCCATGTGCATAATGTTCTAGTGCCAGTTTTTAACTGTTAGTATGTCAGTTACATATTTGACACTTTCTCACTGGTTCTCACACGCCCAGATGTATGCACGGGCAGTCCTGTATGCTTCTGTTTTTTCATATTGCTGAGAACAGTCTTTTTTCTAAATATTCTTTCTAGGATATTTTAACTAGTCATGCAGTAGTAATGTGCTCTGGATAAGGAAATGTAAGGATCAGCATATGAAAAACACTTTGAAGCCGTCAGATCCACTAACCAAGTGGCATCAGGACTCTCAACTTTCCTTTGTGTTCCCTTTAGAGGCACTTCTGGCACGGGGGAGTAGGAAATCATGCTAGTGGACTTTTTGTGTTTGAGTAATAGCATTATTGACATGAAATTCATGTCCTTTTTTTTTTTTTTTTTTTTTTTTTTTTTTTTTTGGTGTAGTACTAGGGATCAAACCCAAGACCTTGTGCATGCTAGCCAAATACTCTGCCAGGAAGCTACATCCCCAGCCCCAAGTTTTAACCTTTAAAGGAGACATCTTACTGGTTTTTGGTACGTTCAGAGTTACCAGCTATTACCACTGTCCTTCTCAGACTGTCTTATCGCTCACTGAGCAGCAGTCAGTTTCCCCTCCTGTCCTAACCCCCTGGTAAACACCAACGTACCTTCCATCTCTGGATTTACCCAATGCCATTCCTAAAGATGCTGGCTTCACCTTGTTGCTCTTAGCATAATGGTTCCATCTTGCCTTGGTCCTTTCCTGACTCTCTCGGCTTCTTCCCTGGCATGAGGTGAGCAGTTCTGCTGACCCTACCATTCTGTCACGATGCCCTGTCTCACTCAATGGGACCAGCGACCAGTGGCTGAAACCACGAGCCACTCGCTGCCCAGGTATTTGTCATAGCCATGAAGGTAGATACAGTTCTGCTTTAAAACTGGGATCTGAAAAGAGCTATCGATGTGTTGGTCAATTACTGTGGCTGTTTTTCTGAGTAGACAGCATTTCTGCTCTGTTCACATGATGGAAAGACCATTTATCACAAAGGTGTGGATGAGGTTTGTCATACACCAGACCAAGGGGGAAGAAATGATGTCCTTTCTCGTGCTGGAGCAGGACAACACAAGGGCAGCACTGGCCAAGACGCAATTCTAAAAGCAGTACAACCCAAACAAGGAAGTGATTGAAAAACCCAACAGGCACAATGACATAGTAAAAAAGCAGCAGTACATTAAGGACTGGACGAATGAAGAGCCCACGAGCACAGGCATGGCTTGATGTGGACAGAGGCGCAGTAGCTGCAGAAGGAAAATAAAATGGAACTAGAAGCAAGCTATTCGCTGCAGGGCAGGCGCTGGCAGCATTGTCGCAGGCCCGCGTGCCTTTAGTGACTGAACGAAGGCAAACAGGGAAAGAATGAAAATACTGTGCTTTAAAATGAAAACAGAATCCCCAAAAAACCAAGTAACCCTCCTACCTCACCTTAGAAATAGGAAGGAAGGGAGGAATCACATTCTCAGCTAAATTGCCCTTAAAATGGCTATCAGTGTAATGAGCAGATGTAGTCAGGCTGCAGGAACTCAAGCATTGTTGATGAGGTCTAGAGCTTCACCTTGAGTTTACGTCACTTAGTACGCGTAATGTAATGGCATGAAATATAATGTGGTATTTTGTCATACATAGATTTCTAGAATAATGTTAAAAATGTATGGATACATTTGGGGTAAACCAACCCACAACTAAAAATATGTTGGTGACATCATTAAAAAATATATCTTGGGCTGCACATGCTGGCACATACCTTTAATACCAGCACTCAGGAGGCAAGGAGATCTCTGAGTTCAAAGCCAACCTGATATACATAGCAAGTTCCAGGCCAGCCAGGGCTATGTAATGAGACCTTGTCTCAAAACAAAACGTGCACATGGCCACAAACAGGAAACTTTAAAAGTGTGTGTGCACCACTTGGGAGGTTGAGGCAGGAGGCCCAGCTAGTTCTGGGCCACTCTGAGCTAGAGTGAGACCTTGTCTAGAAAAACAAACCCAAACTCCTAATCCTCTCCAAAAACTTGTCTTCTCTGTTCACACTTAGTCTCAGTCATGTCTTGGGTCAAAGAAAAGTAAAAAGCAAAATTACAATTGAGCAGTTAATAAGGAGAAAAATTCATGCTAAAATATAAAGGGTGAAGCTAGGCTTTGTAGGATTGTAAGTTTAAATATCTTGTTATATATGCGATTCTGAATTAATGGAACACAGCTTTAAAATTAGAAAAAATAAATGCAGAAAAAGGAAACAGTTGAAGCAAATTAAAATGCATAAAAAGTAGTTGGGAAAAATTGTCTGTAATAGACGGAGCTGATAAAGGACTTTTATCTAAAACAACTGTTAAAACTCACCAGTAAGGAAATGAAGCCTAACTAAGCCCTGACCAGGGAACGCAGACATGTCACAAAGACACACATGAAGGCATATGAAGGTGTTCATCACATTGAGAATCTACATGACACACCAGAACAGTCACAATCCCAACAGTGCCAAGTATGGACAAGGGTGCGGAGCCGTGGAGACTCTGACCTGTTGCCAACAGGAATGCAAAATGGCACAGCTACTCTGCAAACCATTTGGCAATTTCTTAGAACACACATTCTTAGCTTTGGTATGTCATCAGATGTGGAAAATTTATGCTCACATGAAACGCTGCTCCTTGATAGTTACAGCAGCTTCATCCCCAATTGACAATGTTTGGGAGCAACCACACTCTCCTTCAGTGGGTGGCTGGTGCATCCTAAGAGAAACTCAGTACTAAAGAAAGGTGCTGCCGCCCCGTGATGACAGGAAGGGCCCTGACATTCCTGTCATTGGGTTAAAAAAAAAAAGCCAGTGTGGAAAAGCCACACTGTTGGACGGCAAGTCTAACATCCTGCTAAGGCGGCAACAGACAAGGGCGCGGTTTCTAGGAACTGGGGTGGGAGGTGCAGAGGAGCAAGGTTCGGGGTTTTTAGGGCAGTGAAACAGCTCTGATAATGCAGTGGTAGATCACGGGTCGTCATACCTTAGAACGTGCAGCACAGATTGATGTCTAATGTCATCACCTCTGACGGCCTGGCTTCACATCAGGTGCAGCTTCCTCAATTGTAGCGACCCCGTGCAGGGTACCCGTGGTGCTCTCTGTGGGGGCAGGCGGTATCCGGGAGCCCTGCATTTCTTCACGTTAATTCTCCACTGAGCCTCTGCTAGCATCACCTTGTCCTTGTCACGGTGCGGAGCTCAGCCCAGGCAACGGTTTGCATTGTAGTGAGTCTGAGCCTGGCTCCTACCACCTTGGGACAAACGTTCTGCAGTCTGCTGGCCCCTTCCTTGGCCAGGTCCGAGTCACAAAACAAATTCTTATTGGTTTACCATCGTGAGATGACCAGTATATTTAGTCTTACTCCTGAGAAACACAACAGTACTATAGTATTTTGTGACTAATTAGCTTAGAAGAAACGTGGGCAGGATTTTGTCTTGTTTTGAGATGGTGTCTCTGTGTAACAGTCCTGCTGTCCTAGAACTCGCTTTGTAGACCAGGCTGGCCTTGAACTCACAGAGATCTATCTGCCTGTATCTGTCTCCCAAGTGCTGGGATTAAAGGCATTTGCCACCACCGACATGGGCAGAATTTAAAGAGTACAGACTCCCATCTGTTCCCATGAAGAAACATGCAAACCACCCTCACAGTTCATCCGTTCCTCAGTCGGCCTTAAGGGCCTTGAGAAGACAGTCTCGCCCCTCAATTCTCACACAAGTGGAGCCCAATTCGTGTATGTTATGTCAGTGGTCCCTGAGAGCAGCTTCCACACGATAAATTCTAGGGATTTTCTCTTTATAGTTTCGTGTGTGTGTGTGTGTGTGTGTGTGTGTGTGTGTGTGTGTGTGTGTACTGTAGGTCAGAGGACAACTTTGAAGAGTTAGTTCCCTCCTTCCACTTGTGAGTCTTTAGAGATGGAACTCAGGTCTTCACACTTGGCTGCAAGCACCTCTGGCTACTGAACCACCTCTTAGGCTCTCAAGCCATAAATTCTTAATCTTATTATTCTCCTGTCTTTTTCTACTGAGCTCCATTGTTGAAAAACAAAACATCACACAGTCAGAACTAGCAACTGCAGCCCGCGTGGTGGTGCATGACTTTGTCTCGGCACTCGGCAGGCAGAGGCAGGTGGGTTTCCGTGATCGAGGCCAGCCTGGTCTACAGAGTGAGTCCCAGGACAGCCAGGGCTACAGAGAAACCCTGTCTCCAAAACAAAAACAAAAGAACTGGCAGTCGCATGTGATGTAGAGGAAGGCTGCCCAAAGAAGAGAGTCCTGGATTCTCTGCATGTCTGAAAAGAACTCCAGTTTTAAAAAGACAGAAATGAATGTATCCAGCATGAGGACAAATTACCAACTCAAAGCACGCGCAGACTTTATTAATCACTAGTCTGGGTATCATTTTCACTGTTTTCCTTCCCAATGAAACGACCATTCTAAAGCCCATGACTCCCTCCCTGCACGTGCTGAGATTTTTTTCTTAAGTATCTCAAACTTCAGCAACTTTAAACCTTTGTAGAAATTTCTTGAGATTTCCTAATTTCAGTCACCTTAGTTTTCTTCTTAATATGTAAGAACTCTAAAAAGAGGCTCTCCTAGGGTCTGAGAGACCATGTGAAACTGTCGGTATCACCCCTGAAACAGTGAGGTGAACTGCACCATGTTTAAAGCAATGGCAGTATCAGTCACATTAACCAAGATCAAAGACCAAAACCACACCCAACACAACGAAGTCTGGGGGGCAGTTGCTCACTGCTGACGTATGCAACCTACTTCTACTGCCTTAAGACATCCTCCAATTAGTAGTCAGCATTGTTGGAAAAATAAGGCCATTCCAACTGTCCTTTTTTCCACTACTCGAGACTGGGTCTCACTATGTAGCTCTGGCTGTCCTGGAACCCACTCTGTAGACCAGGCTGACCTCGAACCCACAGAGGTCCCCTTGCCTCTGCATGCTGGGATTACAGGCCTATACCAGCACACCCAGCTTGTTCAGTTTTTCACGGTGAGCTTTTCCTTTTGACCCACACTCCTGGGTGTGGGCTCCTCACTCTCAGACGCCCAGGAGTGGCTGCTTCTCCGATGAACACTTGCCTGGTGGGCTCCTGGCCTCTGGGTCAGCCCATTGCTGTGCGGAACAAAGAAGACGCTAGAGGCTGGAGTTCTTTCCTCGCCGCAAGCAGCTGTGTGGGGCTGACCTCCCTTGCTGCCTTTCTGACGGGGTTACACGTATCTGCCATCAAATTCACCTCCTCTGTGGCAGGATAAGAAGGTATATACAGGAAAGGGCATCTGAGTTTAGAAACAGGAGTCTTCCATCATGACTGCACTCGTGGGAAGGAACATCGTGGCCAATCCTTTAACATCTCCAGGCAGCCCACCTCTGAACTGAACCACTGACGCTCCCTATAAGGTTTTTATTTGTAGAACACGCACGAGATGAACCACACAATCCTTTAAAAAGTACTTGGGCACCACTGAAAACACCGGTCAATCCACACACCATCTCGAATTTTTCCTTTATTTTTATTTTTATTGGTGTTTTGTCGGCATGTATGTCTGAGCATACAGTGCTCTCAGAGGCCAGAAAAGAACATTGGATCCTGTGGGACTGGAGTTACAGACTCCACTGTGAGCCACTGTGTGGGTGCTGGGATTCAAACCCAGGTCCTCTGGAAGAGCAGCCAGTGCTCTTAACTGCTGAGCTGTGTCTCCAGGGCCCCCACACCATCTTTTATAACTGCCAAATATGCATGTTACCTATTTAATCTGTAAGTCAGCAGCTCCTTCTTCTCTGATCCATTTTCAGAAGAATGTAGATACATGGAGTTTTCTTCTTGAATGCCAGATTTAAACAATTTACCAAACATCTTGAATGTGACAGTGAAAATAATTTCTGAAATCCCAGCAGTCTGGTAGGTAATAAAGAGCAAGTGGCATGTCTCAGGCAAAATGGCATGGCTGTCCCAACCATTAGCATTCACTGCAGGATTGCCCAAAAGAGGCCACACAGGACATTGCTGTATGGGTCTATGATGTGAAAGACTCCTAAGTATGGAAGTTAACATAATAGACTTGCTAATCAATTTCCTTCTTTTTGAAAAGGGATCTTGCTCTGTTGCCCAGGCTGGTCTTGACCTTGTGACCCTGCAATCTCAGCCTTCTTCAGCTAAGGAACTTTTTATACACAAAAATGTGATATCTGCTCAAAATAGATTGTAGGCCTCACAATATTTTTAAGATATAAAATAGCATCATGCTGTCTTTATCAGTTCTTGAGAAGAGATGAGAAGTATTAGAAATGCATGAAAATGGGAAGGTAACAAACAGACCCAAGAGACACGCAGATACCAAGCCCACACCCCTTGCCCTGGAGGTGCTTCCTCATAAAGCCATATAGAACACTCCTGGAACCATCATAAACTACACCCATGAAAATCAGTCATTATGGGCCAGTACGAGTTTTCACATTTTGTGCCTTTATGGAACATGAACAATATGGAGGAGGTTTCATCCAGGGGTTGAATATAAATTGGTTTAAGCAGCATACCACAGCTCAAGACCATGGCCGTGTACAGGGCATGCAGGAGTCAGCTGGTCCATATCTGAGTGGCGTGTAATTTCATGGTACACCTGTCACTACCAAGACAGTATTGCCACCAGCTCCCACAGGACTTATACATATCAGTTAATACACGTGGGTAGTTACCTGAGTGTCTGTGAGAGATCCGTTCCAGGACACCCTGAGGTACCCACATCCACAGACGCCAACGGCACAGTATTGGTATAGTTCCTACACATCCTCTTGTACTCACCTCTTACGCTGTAGTGTTTAAGGAACATCAGCACACACACATGCTCAGTACAGACGAGGTCTTTCTGCTGAGCCTGAAGGAGTGAGGGGCAGCTATGAAGGGCAACCCCATAAAAAAGGGCTCAAGAGGATGCACGGTCCGGGCATGCTGTTGACCTATTTGCTGTTTTCTTTTTTTTTTTTTTTTGTTTTTTTGTTTTTTGAGACAGGGTTTCTCTGTGTAGCTTTGCGCCTTTCCTGGAACTCACTTGGTAGCCCAGGCTGGCCTCGAACTCACAGAGATCCGCCTGGCTCTGCCTCCCGAGTGCTGGGATTAAAGACGTGCGCCACCACCGCCCGGCTATTTGCTGTTTTCAACTGACTTTTTTTTCCTTCCTTAACCTGATTTAAAGTGGGCCAGAACAGCTTTGAATGGTCCCAACTGCTTTTAATGTTATCTTTTAATGACCCCAAATCCGTAAAACGAAGACAAAACAACAGGCAAATGGCATACACACGTAAGTTGAACAACCATTTAAAATTCAGTGGATGAGAGCATCTTGGGCAGCTAGATTCCTTTCCTTTAAAATCATCTGCTGAATCCGACAGCACATTTCCCATCCCCCCTGAGAGCAAGCTTAAAAAAAATGCTCAGTTCTTGAATGAACTCTTTTGGTGGCCGCTGAATGACTGTACTGAATGGGAGACAATCTCTATACACTACACACGAGGGACAGACGCCGGGAGTCTTTCAGTGCAACTTTAAATTGATATCCCTTTCAACCAGGCCAGGCGACGCCCACACGAGGAGGGCGAACATTCAGAACGAGTATCTTCAAAGGCAACGGGCCATGTCCTTGCCCGTGGATCAAACGCCTAATGTTGTCCTCTTGTCTTTGTTACTGGCTGCCACCCAGTGACTAAAGTCTTTTCCCCCACGGTCTGGTGGCAGCCCCCTCTCAGCCACTGAGGCACTGACCTGTGCTGGGTCTGTGTGTGTCCTCTCCGAGTTCCTGGACCCCAAGTCTGAAGGGTCAGAGGTCTTGGGTAGCCAGGTATTATTCAGCAGCTTAGGGTGGTGGAGAAGGCTCCAGAAGGGATCTGGATCATCACCATGGAAAGCAGCTACCTCGGGCTCCACCACTCTGGGCTCCTCAGTCTCAGGGCTTACGGCAGATGAAACGCCAAGAAGAGCCGCTGCTTGTGGACAGGGAGGGTAGGCGTCGGGCTGCGGTGGGGAGCACGTGAGGCCCTGGAGAAGTTGGCTGTTGCTCTGCAGGACCTGCAGGTGGAAGGCTGCTGGTGCAGACTTCTTCCTCCTCGGGGGCACCTTGGGAGCCAGAGACGGGGCCTCCGGAGGCGGTAGCTCCGTAGCACCTGTCACGGGAGGAGCTTCACCGAGCGCTGTCTTGCCACTGCTCGGCCTCCTCTCGACACCTTTCCCAGGCTGAAAAGTTCTCGGTTTGGGAACAGGTGCGACTTGAGGGGCTGTCATTGGAGGAGGGGTCTCAGTGCTCACTTCCTGGGAACCGATCGTAAAATGGACAGGCTGCTGTTCAAACTGTTCTTCTGGTGACATGGGCTGAGGGAAGGCAAGGTAGAGTGTCAGCGAGAAGCCAGCACGTAAGAAGTGGGCACGCAGACAACACTCGGTAGCGAACAGAGATGGATGGGGCTGAGGCAACCAGTGAGAGAGTGTCTGGGAGCCAGTGGAGTGAGCGGGAATGAGGAGGTGCCGGAGAAGCACACGGTCCAGCATGGGCACTGGACGACGGCAAGAGATTTAAAACCAGAGCCACGGTGGGTAATTTACGAAGACGTTGTCTTCATTGCCTGGCAAAATGGGGCAATTTTCCCTCACTCAGCAAGAACCCTTCTGAGGCATTCATTAGGAATGCAGGCCTAAGCAGATAACTCAGCATGCACTGTACCACCCTGGGAGGGACCATGTTGCAGCCCAAAGGACTAACAGCTCTACGTTCTCCTTGGGTCTTTTATATTTCAATACAGAAGGAAGGAGAATGTCACACAGGGGGTCCCCACTGTTTTAGCTCTGCTTTTAAACTACATGGTGCAAAGGGAAGCTTTGGTACAGATGGGGCCAGGGAGGTAAGCCCAGGGGTCCAGGTCGTTTCCAATTGTTCTTAAGAAAACAAACTGAAAGCATAATCCTTCTCCACCAGCCTTGTACCAAAATTCCTGGGCAGCCACTGAAAAGACAAGCCACCTCTGCTCCTGCACACAAGAAAGAGGTGGACACTTCATTTTGCAACCAAGCATGGAAAATGGACAGGCAGCAACAGGCCAACGCAGGACAGAAGTACAACCGGAAGACAGAAAGCAAACTCAATACGTAGGCACATGCCAGAGCGACTTCTCCCGCTGGGCGGGTTGGAAAAGCAACAGTCGCTCTGTGGTGGCCAGACAGAGGTTACCGAGCGGCCCGCTCCTAGAACTGAGATCAAACAGAAGATCCAGAAGTATCTACAGGTGTCAGTCTCTGTGCAGCTACTGTCCTTACAAACTCATGTCTTTGCAGCAGTAAGCAAGGCTGAGAAGCTTGTGAGCGAGAGCAGAAAACGATCTGCAAGAAAAGTGGTCAGAAGCTGTTGGGCCCGCGGGAGACCGTGGCCGTGTGAGCAGAGTGAAGCTGCTAATCTAGGAACTGGTTAGGGTTTTCCTGTGTGTGTGTGTGTGTGTGTGTGTGTGTGTGTGTGTGTGTGTGTGTGTGTGAGAGAGAGAGAGAGACAGAGACAGAGACACAGAGAGAGACAGAGAGAGACAGAGATAGAGACAGAGAGAGCTAGTTATATGTTTGTGGTATATAAGCCTGTGTGTGTGTGTGTGAGAGAGAGAGAGAGAGAGAGACAGAGACAGAGACAGAGAAAGTGCTAGTTATATGTTTGTGGTGTATGAGCCTGTGTGTGTGTGGGGGGGTGCCCCTATATAGGGAAGGGTCTGGAGCCTGGATGCCCTCCTTTGTCACTCCCCACCTCATTCCTTTGAGACAGTTTCTCCCTGGACCTAGAGCTCGGCTGGCAGCCATTAAGCCCCAGCAATCCTCCCACCTCCGCCCTCTACATCTCCGGGGTTACAGGTGCATGCGTGGCTGTATGGTGCTTTTTCCCTGAGTGGTGGGCTCCCAACTCAGGTCCTCATGCGGGTGCAGCAAGTGCTCTTACCCACGGAGCCGTCTTCCCCAGGCCCCGTTAGCGCTTTTCTAATGCACACAAATCTGTGCATGTGAAACCACATGCACATACTACACACAGACAGCAGCACTGGACCACTGGGCAGAATGCATCCACGGCTGTTCCCTGTGCAGACGGGGAACGTTCAGGAAGCAGTCCCTCTTAAGCTGTGCGCGAGCGTCACAGTGAGAACCTGCCAAGGACAGTCGGGTCCTCGCTCCGCTCAGCTGAGGCCAAGGAGCAGCAGGGAGAAGAGGGAGAAGCAGCTGGCAAAGGAGCCACTTCTCCTCTAGACATGGCTAAGTCTGGGACGCAGGTGTGGGTGGAGAAACCCAACCCAACTTCACTTCTGTCCTGGACGTGACTTTATGTGACAAGACCGCGAGGAACCCTGGAAGGAGGGGCTCACCTGTCTCGGCTTCTTACCTTTCCCGTCCTCCTCAAAGTTGGCTTCTTGATAGCCGGAACCCTAGGTGCAGGCCGGTGGGGCAGGACTGGGGGCCCCAGGGAGGCCTCCGGCTTGCCTCCTGCAAACATGGGCTCTGGCTTAGAAGACCCTTGGTCTCTCAGGGGCATGGCACCCGGGGCTGCTTCTGGGATACCTGAAACATGGAATCACCCAGCTCAAGTACAAGGTGGTGGAATCCACTGCACGACCTACCTAACCTTTCGAGAGTCTACGTCTCAGAGCCATTGGAATCCAGTGTGTTTCCTTCTAGCTACATGGAGGTCTTGAGGGCTCGTCAGGTCTGACAGCCATGTCTGCCCTCAGTAGTGCACACTCACTTCCTTCACAGGGCCCTGAGGAAGGATCAGTGAGACCCTGCTACCATACAGAAAGTGTCAGACGTTCCTCAAGGAAGAGGACCCACAAAGCAACAGAACCCCAACAGGAGTGTGAACAAGGCAGTGTCACATCAAGACGGTGGGCAGACTTCAAACCTCACTAACGTGTGTCTCTAGAGCTGTTTGCTCTTTCCGTATCACTGAAATATAATTCACCCACCTTGAAATGTACCCATCTTAATGGTTTTTGATGCATTCACCAAGCAGCACAGGCATTACCACTATCCAATTCTAGAACATTTTTGTTCTGCCAGAAAGAAACCCGTGCCTTCTTCCTCCACACAGCTTTCTGCCTCTGTGGACCTACCTACCACGGACATCATGTGCATGTGGAGTAACACAGTACGTGATTCCGTTTCTCACTTCTTTCACTCAGCATAACATTTCCAACGTCTCCCCTCGCTGTAATATGTGCCGCTATATTTCCGTGACCAATACTCCAC
Source organism: Peromyscus eremicus (assembly GCF_949786415.1). Lineage (NCBI taxonomy): Eukaryota > Metazoa > Chordata > Mammalia > Rodentia > Cricetidae > Peromyscus > Peromyscus eremicus. The sequence continues at coordinate 53,867,451 of NC_081424.1, read as the reverse complement.
TGTATGACGGTACTGTAGTTTTTATTCACTTACCAGTGAATAAAAAACAAAACCACCTGTGCTGTGTAATCCTGCAACAACGTTTCTCAGGTTTCTAACCCAGGCCCTCTGTCCTCCTTCAGTGTGTCGAGAACTCCAAGTCAGATGAATACCCTGGTTAATACAATCGGGCAATTACAATATCTCCGTATTTTTTGTTTTGCTTTTGTTTTTTTGTTTTTTTTTTTCGAGACAAGGTTTCCCTGTGTAGCTTTGCGCCTTTCCTGGAACTCGCTTGGTAGCCCAGGCTGGCCTCGAACTCACAGAGATCCGCCTGGCTCTGCCTCCCGAGTGCTGGGATTAAAGGCATGCTCCACCACCGCCCGGCAATATCCCCGTATTTCTTTACAAAGGGCATCATCTTTCCTCTCCAAAGGAGATTCTGGATTACAGCCCAAAACCAAAACAGCAATTGTTCGTAGCAGTGATGTGAGAGAATGGGAGAGATCCCATAGGATAGCAAGGGTTACGTGAGGTACCAGCAACGCAGATTAACAGCAGTGTGGTGGGGCGGATGCCCCAGCCTGAGGCACAGGATTTATTTACACTTGCCCGTGATTTACATAGTGGATTTTGTGTTTGCAGCCAGGACATCTATGCAGCGGTCCTTTGTCACCCTGCTGGCAGAATGAGTTAGTTCCTACAACTCTAACCTTCTCCTAAACATGTTTATATTTATCTATTATCATATATAGAGGGGCACAGGAGTGCCATGCTGCACTTGTGGATGATGTCACAAGACAACCTGGGGTACTCAGTTCTCCTTCCTGCATGTGAGCTCTGGGACTCAGCTCAGATCTTCAGGTTCACTGGCCCAACATCAACCCTTATAAAATTTCATTTATTTATCTCTAAAATGCTGCCTGATCATCATGGGATTACTTTCTACATACTTCCTGAATTTTGAGTATGCAATTTTAAGTGGAAAATACATCAAAAATAAGTAAATAAAATAGTAAAGGCTATTTCCAATTAACGTTGCATTAAAAAAAGAAATAAAAAAGAAAAGAAAGGAAGAAAAAAGAAAAAGACAGACAGAAAGAGAAAGAAAGAGGGGGGACCGGAGGGAAGAGAAAGAGAGGGAGAGGGAGAAGAAGGGGGGGGAGAGAGAGAGAGAGAGAGAGAGAGAGAGAGAGAGAGAGAGAGAGAGAGGGCAAGCACAGACCCAGATCTTTTCTAGGCCACTATCTGTAAAAGGATAAAAGAGGACTTGGCACTCCCTTTTGGCCAGGGACGTGGTTCCCAAGAGACCCTACCTCCTCTAGCTTCCAGGAGACACCGGATCGCTGCTTCTGCCTCCTGGGCATTGGTGGTTTTAATCTGCTTGACGTTGTAAGGTTTACTTATTCCAGTTCTAGCCTTGGGCTTGAGGACAGAATCAGGAAGAGACATAGATTAACGCAGGCAGGAAATGAGCATGTATGTCACCTGCTTGTCTGTAGGGGTGGCAGGTGGTCTGTATGTGAATGTGAGCTCTGCAGAACCCCATCAGATGATGGACACACCCACTTATTCTAAACCACATCTCTCAATGCCCTTCTCTACCCACCAAGAAGAGAAATGCAATGAAGGCCAGAGCTAAAGACTTTCAGCTCCCAAACAGACTCTTGTAATGTGACATTCCATAGTCATGTAGAGCTGGAGAGCAGTCTCAGACCATGCCTTCCATAGTCTGTGTGAGTATGAAAATACCTCCCAGATACATGTTTCCCAACAGAATTGTCTACCTCTTCACTCAGCTCCTGGGTCAGCTGAGCCCCATTTTTTATTACTGTATATTCTGGAATCTAGTCAACGCCTCAGCCTGCCTTGACTGCATATGCCAGCCTGGCCCCGCTTGCCAGCCTGTACAGCTTCCTGGGCACATCAGTACGGCCTTCACTTCCTTGCCACTGACTCTCATCTGCATGTTCATCTCAGGACTCCTCCAGATGAGTCCCCCTGCCCACTCCCCTTGCAATTTTTCAGAACTGTGCTTTGGTGGGGTTCAGACCCAGTGGGTCTTTAACCTTACACCAAGATGGCCAAACATATCTGAGTTTTCCCTTTTCCCTTTACCACTCAATGCTCTACAGATCTAGGCAAAGCTAAGAATTACAAGGGAGTGAAAGAAGAGTCTGGAAGTGGGCAGTTTGCTTCGCAGGGACACTGGGGGTTATTTATCCCAAGTGTCTTCTCCCACAGTGCTCTGCACAACCACATAACAGTCCTGTAAAGAAGCTGAGACTAAGCATTAGGGGTTTGGGGGATGAGTGACGGACAGGGAGAGGGTTAAGGAGACAGAGCTACATATTCCTTGGAAAGGCGCGATCCACATGATCTTGGGGTGGGGCACTCCCTCAGGTTTGACATGCTAACCACTTCCCTGGGAGCCTGAGGGACTCACTGGTTGCTGAGGTGCTCCTGGAAGAAGTTTCGCCGTCTGCAAGATTGAGTACTGCCCATGAGTACCGGCCGAGATGGAGACATCTGAGGCTGACTTCTTCACCACTAAACCAGCTGTGAAAAAGACAGCCGCGGCTTCAGTGACTTGGTAACGTGCTAGCAAGCTACAAGAAGTTGGGGGGAGGCAGCCGCAAAGGTAGACACAGCCATGGTCAGGAGCGCAGACTCACAAGCCATACGGAGTGCTCCCAAGCAGGCCCCCTAAGAGTCTCCAAAGTTTCTCTTTGGGGCTGTGGTTATGGGTTAGCAATAGAGCGCTGACATAGCATGGATGAGGAGGCCCTGGGCTCCACCCCCAGCACCACAAAAAAACAAAGCAGTTTTCCTGGATTCTCCGATAGCGATAGCATGGCCTATTGACACAGATTGTCTAGGGAAGCAGGACTGGAATGCAAATTTAAATCTAACACACAGCGGGTTTCTAATCTTATATACAAACCAGTTGGTTTTTAAGTGGTTTGAAACACAACATTATTATCAGGACCAAATTATTTCGAATGTTGTTGTTAAACAGTAGTGTGTGTGTGTGTGTGTGTGTGTGTGTGTGTGTGTGTGTGTGAAGGTGTCTGTACAAAGCACATGTGTTTGTGTGTGAGGGCACAGCGCGTGTGTGAGGGCAGAGGCCAGCCTCGGGTGTTGGTTGAGGCAGGGTCTCTCACTGTTTACATTGCACACTCCAGGGCACCTGGTCCTCAAGGTTCTGGGGATTCCCCCGACTCCTCCTCCCATCACCAGGAGGAATGCCGGACTACGGACAGCACTCCCGGCACATCGGCTTTCCCACAGGTTCTGGTGATCGGAGGTGCACGGAGCCCACCACAGCAGGAAGGGCATCCGGCTTGTGTGGGAAGTGCTGCTACCCACTGAACCATCTCCCCAGCCTCGAAACATTTTTAACATTTGAGAGACAACAGAAGTCCTGGAGTCCCCAACTCAGAGAAATAAATTAGGCTACATTCTGCTTTTAGCCATTAATGAGTTGTCTTAGAATACTTAATGACACTGTCAGTGGACTAAAAACAAATGACCAAGCAAAAGTGGTAACAGTTCGTTAAAATGTTCTTTTTGGCAGAATTAAGGATTGGACCTGGTGCCTCATTTAAGTTAGGCTAGCACACACAGCCCCAGCCCTTACATCTTTTTCTTTTAAAATAGTGTTTAGATACCCTTGCAGACAACTGGAAAACAATGGAAGTGATTTTGATTAAAACTGTTACTTGTAGGTAGCCAAGTAACTTTTAAAGCTTGATTCTTCTCTATAATTCTTTACTTTTATTAAAGCTCTAAAATAACATGATTTATAAAATGTATATAATTTTTAAGGTGTTTTTTGAGAGATAATCTCACTATGTACCCTAGGCTAGCCCTAAACTCTCCCTCCTCTTGCGGCGGTCTACCACCTAAAACATCTTATAAACCTGGTATTTTTAGTATCATTTCTATTTCCTGAGTATATGGCTCACAAAAGTGAAGATATACTTCTAGCTTGACACTGATTACTGCTACACTTTAGCTACGGGTGAACCCGATTTTGAAAGGAATGGCTTGGAAGAGTCTGTATTTGATTGTCATGGTTTGGGGGGGGGGGAAGTAAACTGTTATGTTTAAAACATAAACCAATCAGAAGCAAGCCACGAGGTTATTTTGAGATTAAGGGAAGTTTGATGGGAGAAGCATTGTCAGAGGGGCTGGACCCCCATCCTAGGAGAGCCTGGGTGAAACAGGGCTCATCGCCAGAAAGTCAGGAACACAGGAGCAGGAGGTGGATCATGGCCTGGGCTAGCAGAGATCCATGCATGCTTGGGTCTCTGGGTGAACCAGATTCCTACAGAGCAGGTCTGGGAGTCTGTCAAAGAAGCCAGCACCTGACTGAAAGGCTAGAAAAACTCCCTCAAAGGACGACGGCCATTTCATGTTAACGGTTTCAAATTTAAGGCTTCTGGAAGCAAACGCCAAGATCCTGGATGAACAGCTTTAGAACGGCTTTGTTTCACATGCCCTGAGAAACCAATGACCTCCAACGTGGAACATGTCCTAGACTTGGAGAACAAGGACCGCCCCCCGGGGGGGGCAGGGAGAGAGAAGCATCAGAAGGGACTCAGAAGCAGTCTAGAGCTGTGTGTTCAATAGCAGGAGGTGTGCGGTTATTCCCAGCAGGCACTGTGGCAAGCTCAGAGCAAGCAAAGTCTTACTTGGAGGGGGGGGTCTCTGTGGTGGGTGAGGTGGCCGAGGCCTATTGGGGACGGACAGGGACCTGCTCGGAGAACGGTGGCGAAAATCCCCAACAGCTTCCAGTTCTTGCCTTAACTTCGCCAGGTCAGCGTCGTCTAGAGGACATGGCAGCTGTGAGAAAAGACGATCTCTTCCAAACGCAAGGGTCAGAGACGGCTTTGTGCACAGGGCACGCCACAGGAGGCTGAAGTGCTATGGGATACCCAGTGAGCCCGACTCAGAAGCCAGAGCCCTCTGCTGGGGTGAGGGCATACCCAGTGCCTGCTTGCAACACTCAATGACCCGTGGGCTTGGTTTACCAGACTTGAGAAGCCCTGGCATGTTTTAACGTATAGACCCATTTCCTTCCAAAATGATCAGCCAACACCTCTATGCAAGCAAAAGACACAGTGAAGCCAGAGCTGCTAAGATTCACCCCACCGTAGGGCAGAGAGCTTAATTCCTCATTCTAAAATATGGCTAGTGATTTGGAAGCTGAGGAAGTCTCCCCTCTTCGTGAGCCTGGCACCCAGTGGCAAGCTCTTGGCTACTAGAAGCTTCAGGTAATCACTTTCTGAGTGCTTGACGCCATGACTGGCCTGGGACATTCCTCTGAGAAGAACAAGAGAGGCCAAAGCTGGAGGAGAGAAGACCAGAGGAATGGAAAGTTCACCTGGTGCCATTCACCAAAACTGTCTGTGTACACACTGCCTGCCCCACATGCCTTACCAAATCACCAAATCTGAATCCTATGGCAGACTCAGCAACTCAAAATGTTAAAGCCAACCAGTGGTTCTTGAGTGGCGAGCTACTGATCAGTTTGGGGACCATTATCTAATCAAAGGAAGATGTGGGGTAGATGGGTCTTTGGACCTCTCCTGACAAGGAAACATCTTAATTCCCTGTCGGCCATGCTCTGTGTCTCCAGCCCTCAAGCAAGGGTCCTGCGCCTGTTGGCTAACGGTTCTCTCCAGTTAGGCAACTCTGGATGGACCAGAGTCAACTGAATCTAACACTCTACCATTTAATCCAGAATACGAATTCATCCCCCACACCCTCTTTTGCTCTCCTTAATTCTAAAATGTAACGATGCCACCGTATAATATGACATTATGTGAATGAAATAACACATCAGGGTGTCGATACTGAATATGACTCTTCAGGGATTCAATCAGAAAATTATTGGGGGGACAAAGTCACAAACGTAAAAGCAGCTTCTAGAGAGCTGTGGCCCCTCGAGTACACAAAGGAAACAGACTGACATCTCCAGGTAGGCGTGTTGCAGGGGCAAACATCGGAAAGATGAGGTCGCTCTTCCAACCCTACCCCGGGAAAGCGGGGAAGGAGCTACCTTTGTACGTTGGATGTTGCTTCTTTTTAGCGAGTGCAGGAGATTTGCCGGCAGGTGCTGAGGAGCTCATGGTATCGGAAGAGTCGTCGCCACCAAGTTCACTGTCCAAGGCCACAGGCTGGCCAAACTCATCCACTAAATAGTCCTCGTCATCTTCAAGAACATCCCCTTCGGGGAAGAACAAGTCACATGAGGGCGAGAGGAATGAGGGGGGCATCAGCCCACCCTTCAGCCAGTGGGACTGTCTTGCTGTCTGTCAGTTGGATTGGCTTGAGGGATACCTATGAGATGGTAACTGTGGGGATGTGTCCAGAGAGACTTAAGTAGGGAAGGAAGGGCTCATGCTGATCCCTAGGCCTGGAGACCCAACTGGAATAAAAGATGGCACTGGTATTTACTCCCTACTTCCTGTGCACTGGGGGAGGGGGGTGAGTAGCCACTGGCACATGCTCCCATGCCTCGATGTTCTTGCCTTGCCAGAGGCCCAGATTCAACAGAGCCAAAGGCTATTGTTCCAGGTAGATTCATGTCAGTGTGACAGAGGCTAGAGTCATTTGGGAAGAGGGACCTTCAATTGACAACATGCTTCCATAAGATGGCCTATGGACAAGTCTGCGGGGCATTTTCTTGATTGATGATTGATAGGGGACGGCCTGGTCCAGGGGCCCATGGTCCTAGGTGTTATAATAAAGCAGCCTGAGCAAGCCAGGGGGAGCAAGCCAGTAGGTAGCACTCCTCCACGGCCTCTGCCTCAGTTCCTGCCTCGAGCTCCTGCCTGACCTCCTTAGATGACAGACCGTGATGTAGAACTGTGAGCTGAAACAAACCTTTCCCTCCCCACATTGCTTTTGGTCATGGTGCTTTATCATATCAGGAACCCTGACTAAGACAGCTGTGGACCTATGATCTGCGAACCAAAATGAAGAATTCCTCCCTTATGAAGTGTCTGTCAGTGAAGCCAATGTAAGCAACACAAGAATCCTATGACGCTCTGCCGGCAGCCATGGGAGCTGGGTGCCTGGGCCAGTTCCCACCTCAATTCATGCCCATTGCTACAGCCTCTAAGCCACCGTTAATAACAAATGTGAGGACATCTTGTCCCTTTCCTGTCCCTGCATCATCCCCATAGGTGAACACTGGAACACACGGATGTGAGCCACAGCTGTCACGTGGGGGCAACTCTCACACTTCACATGTCCTCCATAACCTTTGTGAGGTGGGGTTTGGGGCAAGGCCTGGCCATCACTAGAACTCTCTGCCTGCCCTTTCTGCCAGGGCCACTCACCTTCAGACTCATAGTCCAGACTCGTGAAGTCAAAGTTCTCCTCCAGCAAGTAGGAGTTGGCGGTGGGAGACACGGGGGCCATGCTGTCCCGCTTCCGAATGAGCTCCTCTCTCAAGCCCTTCAGCCAATCTTTGGTCTTTGGTCGAATCTTCACAGCTCTGCCTTTCACCTGGCGGGGGGGGGGGGTGCCAGCCAGCAAGTGAGAACAAAGACAAGTCACCACAGTTCCCATCAGTCACAAAATGCTTCTCTCTCCAATCTGTGCATTCCTCACAATGTGCTAAGGCAACCCAAAGTCCAGACCCCGGGTGAGTTCAGCACGGCTCACGCACATTTGGTTGGACTAGAAATTGAACTCCACGCCTCCGGCTTTTCATTCCGTGCAAATTTAAACCAGGATCTTATCAAAATGGAACTAAATGTGAGCTGCACATCCCAAAACAGTCTCAGGAGAAGGGAGGCAAGTGCACTCCATTGGGGGGATCGAAGACCTCAGTGGGAACCACACTTGCAGCTTCTCTAAGTAGGACAGGCCAGCTCTAAGACACAAGACCCAGATGGAGAATCCCAGCCGCTACGCACCGTGGTGCCGACATAGTTAGGGCACTGGCCAGGGGAAATCATGGCCATGTAAACATGGGGATGGGACAGCTCCATGCCACAGTGTGACTAAGAGCACTCACCTTCATACCGTCCACGTCTAGCACACTGAGAGCCGAGTGGCTGTCTGCAAAAGTCACCAGCATCTGCCCTTGGTTGATCCTGGGATACAAATTAGTATTCCAGTCAACACTAGGAGCTTAATGCAGCTCTCCGGGATCCCAGTGACACCCCAGAACACACATCTGAGGGGTGGGTTACCTGACCAGAATAATCGTCCCATAATTCCCCAAAGTCTGCATGAGTTCTGTGCGCAGGTCCTCAGGAAATTCATTTCTCTCTTCCAGGGTTGGCGACTGAAGGTTTACTACAACGGTGGCATCCAGCGGGCCTTGGGCGGAGGACACTTCCTGGAAAACCCGCTCCCGGGCTCCCACATCAACCTCTTGCACCTCCACCTCCACGATGGCCAGCACAGGTCTGCATCAGACATGAATAGGAACCAGTGGAGAACTGTCGGCCTCGGCAGGGGTCACATCCCAGCCTCCAACCTGTCTCTGTCCCCCAGAGCTGCTAGCCCCAGGCATCGCACTCTGCTGGAACACAAGTTCTTCACGTGGCTACATGGCAATCATGCTAAGAGCCTCACAACACCATCCCTTTTCGTTTATAGAGCTCATTTCTAGGACTTGATTGTAAGGAAACACTAGAAATTAGGATAAAGATTCCCATAAATACCGTTTCCCCTCAACACTGCTAAGGGGAGGGGATAAAAGAATCAGGACCCAAAGTCCTGACTCACCAGCTGACCCAGGTTTACCACTCTCCTCTTCCCTTCTTGGAAGAACTTACCCAGTTCTGGTAACAACTGCAGGAGAATTAAACCTTCCTCGCTTGTACCGTCCTACGCTGCCACCCTCTACCATTTCGTGCAACATCACCCCCCTCGGAGGCTACCATCAGACTGCCCCCATCCTGCCATCTACTGTCTCCGTCCATTCTTAGCCCAAGTGGCCAAGGGTCAACGACATCTCAGAGTGTCTAACAACCTGAACCCAAGATATACAAACTGTACGGTGTTTGTCACAACACAAATACTGGATGAAAACTGTCGTCCCTAGCTGAGTGGGTCAGTCCCATGTCTCTGTTTAGAGCTGGACAGTGGCTGCAAATGAGCGAACCACATCTGTAAGCTGCATAGGACTGCCGCTTGAAAACTACCAGGAAATCCAGCTGTGCGGTGGAGCAGTTGGGGACATTTCAAAGATACAGTATTGTACAGGCCGTATCTTTGAAATTTTCATAAATAATGTCATTTATGACATAGAACAATGACCAAACGCTAACAACTATTACTTCCCAGTGGTAAGTACACACACACACACACACACACACACACGCACACGCACACGCACACGCACACGCACACGCACTCACTGCAGTCTTTCCAGGGACAGTGTGTCTGTCTCTGTGGGGAAGTGGAGCCAACGCTCTCCTCACTGAGGACCGTACCTGTGATCAGATGCCTGCAGCTCCGCACGGCCGTAGTACTTGAGGGTCCCTGGAGACCAGGTGTGCCTGATTTTGGTGTCACCATCCAGATCACTGTCTAGAAGGTTGAGTTCTCCAGCTGCTCACAAGGTTCCATTCAAGAAGCCCACAGGAGACATGAAACCACATCAATTATATGAATGCAAGTATAATGGCCTGCAGCCAAGAGTTCTGTCCCTAACGACCTTGGCTCAGGCTCATTTGCTTCCCCCCCACACCCCCACCGAGCCTGAACTTTGGCTTGGGTTGCTCTGGGGCTGGGGTGAAAAAGTTCTTCATGTTCAGATGACCAAGAACAGTAACAACCGTGGCACCCTCTCACCTCCCGACCCCAGCTCATGTCTGAAGCTATGGGCCAGGGTGCAGCGGTCCCCCGCCTCTGAGACCTGCCGTCTGCATGGTGAGAGGCACCGAGGCTCCAACGTCAGGACTTGTCTGGCCCTGCCTCTCAGTGCCCCGGGACCATGCAGATGTTCGCAGACTAACCTGAAAGAAAACATACGTCCTCTCCTGTAGCTCTAGTGTCCCAGCTTTGAGATCCCCACAGAGCTCTCTCTTGAAAAGTGGAAAGCTTGCTGTGTTCTAGATTACAGGTGTTCTGACTTTAATGAGCCTTCACCTTCCCTTCTAGGCATCAATGACTTCAAAATAACTACACATCTAACCAATTTATATAAAAAAAATCCGGGGCTGGAGAGGTGGCTCAGCAGCTGAGAGCACGGGCTGCTCTTCCAGAGGACCCGGGTTCAATTCCCAGCACCCACATGGCAGCTCACCACTGTCTGTAACTCCAGTTCCAGGGGATCGGACACTCTCACACAGACAAATGTGCAATAAAATAAATAAAATATTAAAAAAAAAATCCTGCCTGGCTCATGCTCCATTTGAAATTGAGGCTTTAAGAGGTAAGAATCTGGTGGAACAAAATGGGCTCGATAGAGCACCTGAGTGGTGCGGGGAGTGGGGAGGGAGAGCCCATGACTTCACTTCCCTCTCTTCCTGGGATAAAGGGCAGAGGGTGGGTGGGAGAAGCCATGATGGAGAGGCAAAACCAGGAGAGAGGTGGTTCAAAGACGGTGACATCTAGAACGACTTGCTATCATGTGGCTGATTCACTGAGAGAAATGTGATTTACACAGCCAGGCCACTGGGCTGAGTGACTGGTCCTTTCCCTTGGCGGTGTTTCTCACTCGTCCCCGTTTTGTCTCAGCCACACACACGGGACTCACCTGTCTTATCGTATGGATGTTTCTTCCTCCACCACAGCACCCTGTCTGTCCAGGCTGGGGTACGGCACTTGTCACTTGTATCGTAGGCAGCTGATCCAACATCATACTTGTATGTGGGCCCAAAGTTAATGGTTCCTTCATGAAAGTCTTTAAAAATCTGTTTGGAGAAAGAAATCATAAGGCTGTCTTCAGGAAAAAAAAAAAAAGGTACATTCCAAAGTTTTCTAAAAAGTAGTAGAATCTATATTTGTAAATATGTCTAATGTTCGACATATATGCCTTTTAATAGCTGGACACACCCACACACACACCATCATAGTACCTCACTCTCCCTCCTGAATCCCTGCCAGTCACCTTTGTCACCCTTGGAGACCGAGAAAGGACCCCAGGACAGGGATTACTATGTGCTCATTTGGGCATTCCAGCGCCTGTATATAATGCGTTTAGGGCTGGAGCAAAAGCTCCTTCACTTGATGGAGCAGAGAGGGTAGTGAGAATTAGGTGGAGGCAGAAAAAAAGATTTGTGAGGTGATGTGGCTCATCTGCATACTTCACACTTAGGCAAAGCAAACTTCAAAACAGTGGCTGGGTCTCCTGGATTTGGAGGGAGAGACCTTCATTCCTCTTTCCTTGCGCATCTAAGCGCCACATTCTCGAAGGCAATGGCATGCCTGCATACTTGTTGCTAGGACAGCAGGACATGGAAATAAGCCACGGTCTTAACTAGAGTAGATCCCCTGTGGACGCCCGGAGGCTGGCTTCTCTGACCCTCAAGAACCAAAGTCCGTAGCCCCGTGGCTCTCACCTTTCCTAATGCTGTGACCCTTTAATCCAGTTCCTCATGTTGTGATGACCCACAACCACACAAGTACTTTGCTACTACTTCATAACTGTAATTTTGTTACTGTTACGAATCCTAATGTAAATATCTGACACGTGACCCTTAGGGGGGTCTTGACCCACAGGTTGAGACCCACTGCTGTACCCGAACCTGTGCTATTTTATGCCATGGAATAGCACATGTGCACTCGGTGAGGGGACAATTTTGGAGCGAATGGCGGCCCGGTGTGCTGACTACACGATACATAATTCAACCTACCTCTCCGTTTTGTCCATAAAATGAGTCTAATTTGTAGGGTACTCTGGAGGAGTCTATGTACAAATCGGTGTGTAAATGATTCTGTTGGCGCTCTCACCAACAGGAAAGGGACAGCACCAAAATATTATGAACAGAGTCCAACGTGTCACTCGTCGTTTCTGATACCAGAAGCAAAGCAGTCCCTAAAGAGACCACACGCGCGTAGATAGGTAAGTGCATTTGGTCCAAGCAGACCATGCACCCCAGTACTCAACACCGTCAACACAGTGGTCCGTCTGACGTTGTCAGGGGGGGACAAGAGAAGGCAATCATGACTTGGGCTCTGGGGAGCCTCAGAGGAGCTGACTCCATCTGTCTGAAAGCACACGACCCAGTGCGTTAGAGGTGGTGGAAAGCCAGTAGGTACCCTCACTCCCCGCACTGTGCTGAACGCTGTCGGAGGCTTTCCCTCAGGGATAGGCGCCACTCAGCCCTAGAGAGACACAGGGATCCTGAGTGTGGCCAGCCAGAGCCTAGTTAAGTTCAGCAGTCAGTGAGACTGCACCACCCCGCTTTTCTCACTGCATAAACGTAAACACCGTGTGTTTTCTATACCATCAGGATCAGTGTTCAAGCCACTCACAGTACCTGCACTCCACACCAAGACAGTTACTAGAAATATCTTCGAGGTACAGCTTACCTTCCCGCTCGACTTCTGTAGCTGTAACTGGTCAAACTCCATAAGTTTCTTCCAGTCCTGACGTTTAACAAAATAGAAGACTTCTTCGTAGGTAAGATCGATGCGGTAGTTGAAATCGCCACACCAAAACACATAATCGTGTGAAAAGACGTTTCTCCCCTAAGTTACAAAGAACATCACCAAGTGTGAGGGAGGTGGGGGAGGGGAGAGGAACAAGCCTTGGGGCGTTTCTCCTAAATTGTTAAGTTTTCCATTAAAGTGTCTCGTGTTTGCCTAGCCCTATAAACCTTCCAAGAAATCCTTACATAATTTGCTTCTCTATTTTATTGCGTTATTTTCTGAGATAGAGCTCCATGTAGCCCAGGACTGTGTAGCAGTGATAACAGGCATGCACCTCCTCACCCAAGTGTATTCGGTGCTGCACAAACATGAGCCGTGTCCTCAGTCCTGCTTTTCTATGTTATGTAACAGTACTCTTGAGTGGTCCAGACAAAACCTCAAAACCACCTGAAAAACACTATACCAATAATCACTCTGTCATTATGTGTGTCATGCTTGTTCTATCCGAATCTTGAGAGGTGTTTCCCAAACTCTCAGCGTGAGGGAAACAGCGAGCGGCCCTGTAAACTTCTCCATCACTTCCCTCCCATCTTGCCCAGCAGGAGCCAATCATCTCCAGCCAGTCCTCCAAGAGCTCCTCCCTAGCACAATGACAGTGGCAGTGACATAAGGACTGTAAGTGTAGAGCTCCAAGGGAACCCTATGCTTACAGAATCCACGCAGCAGACACCGAGGTGCCCCCTCCCTCTGTGTATGTGTGGTGTAACTCACCGAAGGCCACAAGGCTAGAGCATGATAAAGTTGAAATGTGAACCCAGATCTATCCAGCTCTAAACCTAGCTTTCCCCTCTACTAGGGTATTCAAATTTCTCCACTCACACGGATGGTACAGACAGATTTAAGATGGCCCTAACCAAGCCACACATATTTCTGTGGTAGTGAAAATGCTTTCCATACTGCTGAGTGAGGGAGCCACTGGCCAGAGGCCAGTACATGCCAAGTACTTTGAACATGACCAGTTGTGGTGGTTTGAATAAGAATGGTCCCCATAGGCTCCTATAATTGAATGCCTAGGGAGTGGCACTATTTGAAGAGATTAGGTGGTGTGGCCTCGTTGGGGGTAGGTGTGGCCTCGTTGGGGGTAGGTGTGGCCTCATTGGGGGTAGGTGTGGCCTCGTTGGGGGTAGGTGTGGCCTCGTTGGGGGTAGGTGTGGCCTCGTTGGAGGAAGTGTGTCACTAGGGGTGGGCCTTGAGCTTTCAGGCCAGGCCCAGCGTCTCTCTGCTGCCTGTGGATCTGGATGTAGAACTCTCAGGAACCTCTCCAGCATCATGTCCGCCTGCACACTGATAACAGACTAAGCCTCTGAAGCTGTAAGCCAGCCCCAATTAAACACTTTCTTTTAAAAGAGTTGCTGAGATCATGGTGTCTCTTCACAGCGACAGAACACTGACTAAGGCACCGATGTAAGTGATTTTAAATTAATTTAAAAAGTAGCTACCCGCGGTCAGCGGCTACTGTAATCCACACAATGGGTGCAGAGAACTAATTTATAAGGTCACTCAACTTTCCTTTCTACAGAAGAAAAAGGTACATCTAGTAAAAATTTTCAATTACTGGAATGTATCCTGAGTATACTGTTTCAAAGTTCTCATTTTCAAGTAAGAAGGCGTGGACTACATACAAATCAAAATTTTCCCAACTTATTTGTTCTTTAACTCAAGAAATAAAAACAACAGCGAGGATTCAGATACTTATAGTTGAAACCAGATGAACTTTGACTCTGCAGCTGAATCCTTGGGAATGCCAAGGCTTAAAAGCCTTAAAGGCTCCATGCTCCTGTCCAACAGGAGAATTTCAGGATCCAACCAGCCTGTCGAAAGCTGGAGGGACCTATAGCAAGGACATCCGACCCATACTTTTCTGTCTAGCCGGTGGAGCCCACGCATCAGGCTGAGGTGCTGGGGGGGTCTTCTTTGTATAAGAAGGAGAACACTAAAATCTAAATTTGAAAATAAAGCCCATGGGCTTCAGCATGGAAATCTCTAGGTTGTCACTAGGGGGCAGTGTGGCGCATTACTGGAGACCTCAGGGACTTCGGCTTTTCAGCCAGGATTTGCCAGTTTGGAAACAGGAGTTCCTGGCTGAGCAGCAACAGAGATATGGGTGTGTGCGCGCATCAGAAGCAAACAGAATCCACACTACCACCACCACGAGAAGGAAATCATACTTGAATTAAAATGTTCTTCCCATGACCACACTGATTCTCTTCCACCATCTGAATTGAAACACCCACAAAGTGCACCCCCCAAAAAAGCTAGGTTACCCAAGGACTTCCAGGAAGTTGAGGTAGGAGGTGACAGACCACTGCGGGACTGGGCTCCTCCTCCAAGAATGACAGCCCATCTCCCCTCTCCCATGGTGGAGAGGCTCATGGTGGTGAGGGTGGGGCTCCTGTTAGCAGCCCAGAAAGCCACACGTGGCAGAACCAGGCAGGTGGGCCCAGCGCACAGCCAACCAGCACACAGGCCGACCCACGCGCCACTCACCGCAGGGAAGGAGAGCTTGTGAGTGATCTCCCGGTAGTCTTCATTCCTCTCCTTCACCTGAGACTGCCCAGCCGTCAGGTGGCTACAGATGAAGCAGAAGCTGGTGCTGTGGAACTGAAAGCGGATGCCCACAGCACCCTTGTTCCCCGCCTTTCCCCCCATGCCAGTCTTCACGGTATCGATGGCCACATCCCTGTAAAAAAGGGCATGCTCTGTCAGCAGTGGGGAAATAGAAACCTATTCTACCACAGAGAAAAGCCCGTGGCTGCAAGCTTGGAGAGCGATGTGGTCAAGTCCACGGTGGTCCTGCTCACCGCCAAGCACTACATCTCTGTCAGAAGCACCCGGTCCCCCACCAGTCTTCTGGGAAGCTGCAGACACACCATTCCCAGGTCTTCCCTAGTCCTCTCCCAGCAGAAGCAGTAGGGGTTTCACTGATGTGCCTCCCATACCCCTCAGCTCTCATGTTAGTGTATACCCTATGATATGGCCGTGGACAATTTTGAGAGCTAGGAAACGGCCCTTCAGCTGATCTGGGAGTCGGACCCATAATGCCCTTCTCCCAATTCACTGGGGATGCACACCCGTGTGTAGGGCCCCAGGACCAGACTGTTAGCTGCTTAATGTTTCTTTAAGCAGGCCATAGCTGGAGACTGCTGTTACACCTGAGAGCTGGGAGACAAGCTGGGTGATAACCTGCCCAAAGGTTGAGTCAAACAAGCATGTGGCCAAAGGGCAAGAAACTGAGGACAAGGTGAGGAGACCTCAGGCGGGTGAGGAACACCTGCCATTCTTCCATCTCGCCTCTCCTCAGGACTTATCATTAACCTTTACCCAGATTTCTCCTAGTCAACTTGGGGCATGGTCAAGCTGCCCTAGTAACACAATGGCAGGGGTAGGGCCTTAAATGTGTTTTTAAGGTAATAGATTACGAATGCAGAGCCTAAGGGCCACCATAGGGCATTCCAGTGGTCCTCTCTATATGGAGGTGCTTGGCCAGGTCTTGGGCTGCTCCTTAGCAATTGTAACCCTAATGCCACCGGCAAGACCATGTAGCAATTAGGAGACAAAGAGAAAGCAAGAAAAAGGCAAACTCCTCCAGTGTCTTACACACACACACACACACACACACACACACACACACACACACACACGCTCTTCTAAAAGACACTTATTTCCTAAGTTCCTTACACTTACAAAGCCATAATCATGAGGTAAAATGAATAGGATTCTAGAGGAGGTGAACTCATCGGTGTTTCCCGAGCAGTCCACTCAGCACTTGCTCAGAGCATTCCTGTCTGGGAAACGTGAATGCGACGCCCGCTCCTTGCCCTGCCTGAGCTTGCTTGATATCAGTCCTGACTCCTCCCAGGAGACCAGTTTCCTGAGCTAGGATTTTCCCGTGGTGGCTTTACAATTGCCAGACAATATCCAATTCAAGCCCATTTTCCCTCAGGAGTTTTGCTCTGTGTGTTGAGAATAAAGGCAGGTCCTGTTTTCCTGCTGGAGTCGGAGGAGGGGGGCACCAGGAGGAAGTCACAGAACAGCGCAACACGGACTCACAAGCCCCTGTCCCCCAGACGCTCAGAAACCAAGTGCTCTTACCTGATGAACGGGACATGGTACGGACGCACAAAGATATAAAGACAGACGCCCACCAGCTGCGCTGAAGTCAAGAGGATGTACCTATGAGAACGGGAGATGGCTTTCTGGAGCTGCTCGCCCCACATCTTCCTGTTGGTGGTGCTGAAAAGGCAAGGAAGTCAAAGATGTGGCACGCTGCTAGTAGAGAGCCCCCATCTCCCACTGCCAACCCCTCAGCCCTCCACCTGTCTTTTCTCCAGGTTCGATTTCACGCTGCCTGTACCCCCAAAATGAGTGCCAGGCATCAATCTTTCCCATGGACATCTACACATTTTTGCTTTCTTTTTTTTTTCCGAGACAGGGTTTCTCTGTGTAGCTTTGCGCCTCTCCTGGAACTCACTTGGTAGCCCAGGCTGGCCTCGAACTCACAGGGATCTGCTTGCCTCTGCCTCCCGAGTGCTGGGATTAAAGGCGTGCGCCACCACCGCCTGGCCATTTTTGCTTTCTTTATATTTGTTGTTTTCAGTTATTTTTTTATTTTTGGGGTAGTAGTGAGGCTTGACCCTAGGGCACTGTGCTTGCTAGGCCGGGAAACTACTACTGAGCATCCTCAATCTTCTTTTCACTTTTTGAAGCAGTAACTCATTAACTCGCCCGGGTTGGCTTTGAACTTACTCTGTAGCCCAGGCAGACCTTGATTTTGCCATCCTTCTACTGCAGCCTCCTGAGTAGCTGGGGCGACATCGCTGTGACACCAGGCCCAGCTCTGACAGTATTCTATACATCACAGTGGCTCCCCCGACCCCTGACACCCAGGCACAATAAGGACCTTCTGCTAAGACCTCCCAAAAGCCTGCTTTATTTTATTTATTTTAAAAGCTCCTTAAGGGTTAGCACAGTGGGTAAAGGAATTTGCCACCAAACCTGACAACCCACGTTCAAGCTCCAAGACTCACATGGTGGAAGGAGAGAACCAATTCCCGTAAGTCATCCTCTGACGGACACATTGCACTGTGGTGTGCTGGTGTGTATATAGACACCCACATAATAAATACATGTAATCTTAAAAATTAAAGAGTTCCTTGAAACAAGACTGGGTCACCCATGGGGGTGAATGTCTGGTTGACCTTCTGTCAAGTGCTGATTCAGTGGTTTGGGGTCTCACCTTCCTGCCTGGTGTGAAGAGGAGCACTTCTCAGCACCCACCACGGGACCCTCTCTCTCTCTCTCTCTCTCTCTCTCTCTCTCTCTCTCTCTCTCTCTCCCTCTTCCCGAGACAGCGTGACTCAACCACACACAATGCCCAGGCTGGAACCCTTCACAAAAGACACACACCAGTGCCTCCTTCTGCTTAATCAGCAGGGGAAGAGGACCAGAGCACTCCATCAGCCAGTGTGTGCAGGGAATGGAGCCAGGAGGACCCAGAGAGCCAGAGCCATGGGCTGCTGGCCCAGAAACAGGCTGGCTCTAGGAGTGCTTGGAGCCCTGATCCTGGCAAGGCATCTGATCCAGGGACACCCTGCTCTCCATGTCTGGCCCTTACCTGGCGTTGACAATATTCCCTGCACTCGGGGACACCCTGCTCTCCATGTCTGGCCCTTACCTGGCGTTGACAATATTCCCTGCACTCAGGGACACCCTGCTCTCCATGTCTGGCCCCTTACCTGGCGTTGACAATATTCCCTGCGCTCAGCTCCACCATCTCCTCAAACCCCACGGCAAACACGTCAGCGGGGCTGCCATCACCTGGGGAACAGGGCGAGAGATGAAAGGGGTCAGAAGTACCAGACCTCGTGTTGTTGGTTCATAGGGTTGCTTTCCCCCTTCCTGCCCACACCTGCTTAGTGCTGGAACTCCCTGAACCTGGCCACTCACAGGGGGCCAGCCACCGGAGCCTGCCCTCACTCCCCTCCTGTGCTTATAGCCCACCCCACCTCTGCCCACCCCTATATTCAGCCTGGAGCAGCTTGTGAACCTCTCTGGACCTCTGGCTCTTCCTCTACAAAGGGACTGCCATGTCACCAGGGAATGTAGCATTTAAACTGGATACCACAAGTAAAACACTTGATTCAGCCCAGTCCCTCAAAAGAAGAGCATCTTTTCACCCTTCCTGGTGACATGTCTCTCCAGCCAGATCCTAAGGGACCGGGGAACAACATTATTTCTCTTATGTATTTTGTGATCCTCGAGTATTTTTCAGAGTGACCTGGGGGTGGCTGCTTGTGGTCAAGGGAGACACTGCCGCCCAGGGGCCTCTGATGTAGTGTGCTGCAGATGCCTGGGCCGTCGAGCACAGTGAGCCTGGAGCCAACTCTACTGTCTACAAAGGAGGCCAGTGCTTCATAGAGTCCCTGCAGCCATGTACTGGACCTTCCAGACACTTCTTCAGACACACATGTCCCTGAGCCATCAAGACCAGTGTTCCAAACGCAGGAAGCAATATGGCTCTTGCCAGGGAGGAAGGAGCCTATGCAGCAAAACTCCAGCTAGCTCTCCGCGTCCTTCTCTACTGGCTACAGGGCACCTTAGCTGAATGGGCTGAAAGCTTGAGGCTGCCCCTCTCTCTCTCTTTAAACACTGGCTTTCCTCTGAGCTAGTTGGCAACAGTAAGGTCAACGCACCCTCAACCCTGAGCCTGCTGGGCTTCCAGTGAGGTGACCGCCATCTTCCCCAGTAACATCCCACCAAACAGTCATCAGTGTGCCTTAACCACCACCCTATGGCACAGGCAGAAGAGGGCCACCACGGCATTAGGGAACTCTCCTCAGTGAGGGGTGCTGAACATCCTCGGCAGTACTGGGCTGCCTCCGGTGTCATTCAGAGGACTTCTGGGTACTTTACCCATGCTAACACAAGCCACCACTGATGTGAGGATGCCAGTGACCCTGAACTGTAGACCCTGATACCTTCCTTCCCTGAGGTGAGGGCTGCATGCGTATGTGACAAGAGAGGCTGCCTGTATTGAACCCGAGTCATTCACCACCCAGGCGTGGACCTGTTCTTTGGTTTGGAATGCAGAAAGCAGCCAGGCTTCTGAACGAACACTACTACAAGCTAAGTAACCCTTATCAAACCGCTTGGGATAGAGGAGTTTCAGAGTCTGAATTCTGGAATATCTGCACCCATGTAATGAGATATCTTAGGGATGACACCCAATTCTACACAAGGAATTCATCTGTGTCATCCACACCCACACCCACACCCACACAGTAGTTCTACACATTTTCAGTCTGCTGTGCTTGGACTGTGACTCATCATATGAGATCAGGAGTGGAAGACTCTCCCCTGTGACACTGTGTCCCCGCCCCCATGTGACATCACAGCAGTGCTGAAAAGTTTCAGCTGCTCTAGCATTTAGGATCCCAGAGTTCCAGATTGGGACTGTCCAGGATGGCACAGGCTTGGAGAAAGACAGGACTGTGGCCATGTCCAACATCTCCCACCAACCTTGCTCTGGCCAGCTCCTGATGGCAGCTCAATCTAGAGGCCACACCTACCCATGACAACTATCCTGTCACTTAACCGCGGACCACAAAATCTCTGCATGTTTAGAGAAAGGCCAACTATTCCCCAGAAACTCCTCCAAGTACTTGGAAAAGAAAAGGAGTCTTGACGTTAACCTAATACCACTAGTCAGCATTCATGAGACCGTGGTGGTTTTTTTAACATTTTGATAAATAAAAATGCAAATATCAACACTAAATTTTACAAGGCAATGTGCACCGAGTCAAGCTGCTGTGACAGGTTATTGGGAGTCCTACTCAGCCTTTCCCAAGTTACCATCCTCACCCTGAGAGTCCACGGCTCCTGAGAGCTGGGGGGCATCCAGAAGCCAGTCCGTGAGCTCGGCTGTCCCCAGGAGATTGCTACGGAATTGCTTTCCTCCATTCACGTTCCAGGTCCCCACAGCAATTTGGACCCGCTTGAAATTGGTGAATTCTGACTGGCGTTCAGTCATGGCCTTCAGGATCCTGGGTGTCACTGTGAGGAAGCATAGAAGGCACATGCTTTCTACAGCCCAGACTGTAGGGACCCTCTTATACTGTAAGAGGGATAGCCTGTCAGAGAAGGCCACTCATGAGCCGTAGACAACCGACCTGAATGTGGTCCAGAGGGAGATGACAGAGGGCAGATACCCATCCTAACCACTCCACTTTCCTGTCTGCAGTTAAGTCATGAAAACATGGGGCTGGAAATACACCTTCCAGCTATAGTTATAGCGGCATGTGGCACCCAGTGACAGGAGAGCTCAGGGGAAAAGCCTAGCACTGACCCTGCAGCCCAAGATCCTACAGAATAAGACACAGGAATGAAAGGGAGGCCAAGGCTGGGAGATGGTGGCACATCCTTTAATCCCAGCAGTCGGGAGGCAGAGCCAGGCGGATCTCTGTGAGTTCGAGGCCAGCCTGGGCTACCAAGTGAGTTCCAGGAAAGGCACAAAGCTACACAGAGAAACCCTGTCTGGAAAAACCAAAAAAAAACAAAAAAAAAAAACAAAAAAAAAACAAAAAAAAAACAAAAAAAAAAGAAAAAAGAAAAAAAAAGAAAGGAAGGCCAAACTGAATAACCGTGTAACTAATGTGTCACAGATACAAATAATGGTATGGGAGATACACACATGTATATGAAATGGATAGATAGAACTTTAAACATCTTATCAATCCAAATCTGCATTTTTTTTTGCAATTTTTTTTTACCTTCCCCATCCCACAAGACTGTTTTGTTTATTTCACCTCAAACCTAAGGCATTAAAAACCAAAACATTGCATCCATATCTCTATCTACTTAGAGATCCAAAATTTACCCACAGTTTTAAAAGCTAGCAACTTTAGGGGCTGGAGAGATGGCTCAGAGGTTTAGAGCACTTGTTGCTCTTACAGAGGACCTGGGTTTGATTCCCAGCACCCGCAGAGTGACTCAAACCATCCATGACTCCAGTTTCAGGAGATCCAGCTCCTCCTTCTGGGTCCTAGATCGTCAGACATGCACATATGTACATGCAAGCAAAACATTCATATACAGAAAACAAAATAAATATATTTAGAAAAAAAATCTCTAAAATCAGTGACTTAAATCTGTTTGTCACTAAATGAGCTCACAACGGCACCTGGAGTTGGCTCCAATTTTCCTGAGTTGGAAATTAAACCCAGAGCAGACATTCAATATCACCTTGGAAAGCTGAGTGTTCCTCAATTATGGAACAATGAGAAGTGAAAGGCCCATATAAAACTATTTTAACTTGGGTTCATGTATTTTTCCAAAACATCAAAAGTTTCTAAAACTTAATCATTCTTAAAAGTCAACAGCTGGCTCTGCCCTTCTTTTTTCCATTAGAATATTAAGTCCATGGCCTCTAAGGAATAAGAGGTCATGAAAAGTTCCCTATAGAAATCAGGCCTATTGACACAGAGTTTGTAATCACAGATACTTGGGAGTCTGAGGCAGAGGGATCAAAGGTTCAAGGCCAGGGTAGGCAGCTTGGTGAGAACATATCTGAACACAAATAGTAACAGGAGGCTAAGGGTGTCCAGATCCATGGTCTAGCACTTGTCAAGTATGTGCCAGGCTCTAGGTTTGATCTTAAGCACCACTACCACCACCACAAAACAGGGCAGAACTCGCCCCAATGAATCCTGACAGCTCTATGAGATTGGACGCACCGCCCACTCCAGGGCTCAACAACATTCTTTATTTCTGAGGGGCCCTGCGGGACTTGAGCATCTGTGGAGTTTATGCCAGGGAAACAGTGGTGGTTTGAAAGAAAATGGCCTCCCAAAGGGAGTGGCACTATTAGGAGGTGTGGCCTTGGAGTAGGTGTGGTCTTGTTGGAGGAAGTGTGTCATTGTGGAGGTGGGCTTTGAGGTCTTATATGCTCAAGCCATGCCCAGTGAGTCAGTTTACTTCCTGTTGCTACATATTAACATCTAGCAGCTCCTTCTCCAGCACCATGTCTGCCTGCATGCTGCCATGCTCCCCACCAGGATGATAATGGACTGAACCTCTGAAACTGTAAGCTGCCACCTCAATGAAATGTTTTCCTTCATAAGAGTTGCCGTGGTCATGGTGTCTCTTCACAGCAACAGAAACCCTAACGAAGACAGGGACCTAGATTCAGTGCTTTGTGGATACGGAGGGACAATTGTACAGGGATGTCAGGCTGCTTAGGTCAACTGATCCAAACAGAACACAGACCAGAAGCTCCATCTTAGATCACGTGACTGGGTGTGGCCTCTCATCCACTGTCACCCTTGCCTCCTCAAACCCTTTAGGGCTGTGGACACCCCATGCGAGGGCGGGCACACATTACCCAGAAGGGCCGTGTTGTCCAGCAGCATCCTTCCTTTATCCGTGGACTCTTCGTTGTAGACATCTCCAACCAGCAGCAGCTTAATGGCCTCTTGCTTCACCCCATCAAAGAAGCTGGACTGGATGGTACGAGACATGGACCGGGCCCCATCCTTCAGCTTCCCCACCTGCACGGGCACAAAACCTTGCTGAGAGGGATCCAAGGGGCTTTCCTTCCTGCCCCCTCAACCTGCCCCTACCTTGGCCTCCCAGCACCCCCGGCCTGCCCCTACCTTGGCCTTTCCTTCCAGGGCCCTGCTCCCTGTGAACACCTTGCTCAGGCCATGCCCATTCAGAGACCACATGGCTTTGAAGGACTCCACAAAGCGGTCAATGATGGGCTTCGAATTTAGCCCCAGGCTCTCAAGCTGTAGATGAAGGACCTGGCAGAGAGACCAATCACGGTTATCACTGGACACCTAGAAAAACCTACTGATGCCTCTGAGTGAGCACCTTATTCATCAGACTGCCGACGAGGAACACTGGCTGCAGAGAAATAACCACAACCCCCCCCCCCCACGCAGACACCCTGACTCCCTCAACATGGCTTAGACCATCTTCCCAGCCCCTCTGTGCCTGATGCCAGGTCAACCAACATTACCGTCAGGAGGCAGGGGGAGACAAGAGATGGCTCAGAGGGAACTGTAAGATGTTAGCCAGGCAGTTAGGGCCACAGTGGCACTTGGGTATTTCCTCGCCAGGCTTCAGGACCAGTCATCTCAGCCAGTCTCACACTGCCATGGCTCTAGGGTGTATTTAAGACTATCTCTATGCAGAGTATCTACTTCTTAAGGGCACCTGGAGTCTTTGGGTCACAATGTCTGGGTCGCATCTCGGTAGGCACATGAATAAGTACATCAATGACAGGGAAAGGCATATGTATGGTGGTACAAGCAGGAAGCCACCAAAGAAACCGCTCTAAATGTTCCCCCTCCACATCCCTGTCACCTGACCTATCACTGGAAAGTCAACCCAGTAAAAGCATTCTTGCCCCACTGACAGCACAAGCCGTGACAGAAATGGCCCCAGGAACTCACCTCAAGGGCAATGAAGCACTGTACAGTGTTGGTTCTGTCCAGGCAGTCGAGACAATTCATCCGCAGAGTGCCTTTCTGAAAACTTAGGGCCAGGAGACATGGAAGGATCATGAGATGTGCTTGGAAGACCAACAGCTACAGCCCATGGCCTAGGTCTGTCTGCTCCCAAGGAAACCTTTTCCCAAGAGAGCCTCCGGTCTCCTCCCTAGCAGCTTATCGGCAGCCCAGGACACATCCCAAGAGATCCTGAACTGCAGAAGTGGTGGGCAGGCCCAAGAACACACTCTCAGCAGCCCACACCCCTGGGTCATTGTAAGCACAGTTGGTCCTTGATATCTACAATGATGACATTCTACAGCACTTTATGGATAGTGCTAATCCCCATGTCTCTGACATTGTATCAGCTGGTCAATGACCTTGCTTGCATGTTTTTGATCAAAGACACACACTGGTAAATAGACACAGGCAGGCAAACCTGGGATGGTGCAATTCAACCTTTTGTTTTTCAAGTTTATGTCGATTTGACAGGAAATGGGTTTATCAGGCAGTGATACCACTGTAAGTCGAGTGGCATGGCATACTGCTGTTTCACTAACATGATTCTCCACCAACCACACTGCAACTCTGGTCTGAAGGAAGGTACCCAATGTTTCCTCTGCAGGGAACAGCCTTGCTGTCTCGTGTTTGGAAAGCCAGGTGGCACCTTGGCACTGAGGGTAAACAGGGACATCACCCGAGAGAAGTATAGAAGTGTGGAAATCACAGTCGTAGGGAAACAGTGAAGAGGTACTTTTTACAGTAGGAACTGAGACAAGGCGGCAGAGCATGGCCTTGGCAATGCCCTGGGTGGTCAAGTTTTCACTGTTCCGCATGTGCCTGTGAATAATGATGGTGAACACGCATGCAGTGAGGAGACTCTCGGGGTGCCGGGGAGTTTTAGTGAGGAAGTGATCTCATAAATCTGAGATCTCCTGATGATGCACCATAGTTTGAGGAAGCTGGACCTTCTTTAGGCTCCACTTATAACAGGGTAACTCCCAGCCCACTGATGTAGCACTCTGGCTTTATACCAGCTCACTGCATAGGTCCTGTCTCAATGTGGCCAAGTCAGGTCTTCTGAAATCAGGGTTGTTGGTTTTTTTTTTGTTTTTTGTTTTGTTTTTGTTTTGCTTGTTTGGTTGGTTGGGTTTGTGGTTGGATGTTTCTGTTTCTGAGACAGAGTCTCAGGTAGCCCAGGATAGCCTAGAACTCACTGTACATGACCTTGAACTTCTAACCCTTCTGTGTCTGCTTCTCAAGTGCTGGAATGACAGATGCACATCGCCACACTTAGTTCTGCCTGATGCTGGGGACTTAACCCAGGGCTCCGTGCATGCTAGGCAGCAGGCACTCTACCAACTGAGCTACATGGCCAGCTTTGAGCTCAACGTTGTAATTCAGTCCTTTATGTTCGGACATGTCTTTTCCCAGAAAATCAGGCATTACCATCTTCTCACTAAATTCAAAAGCATATCTCCAACTACAGAGGAGGGAAGAGAGAAGACAGGACCTCCAGAAGCCCAACCTCACAGAGCTTCTGATTCAGGGAACCTCAGCGTAGCCAGGCAGCCAGGGACGGAAATGATTTTTGTTGAGATGCATGACCTAAGGCCCCTCCATGCCCTACCCCCAACCCCGGCCTCCAGACTCCTCCCCAGCAGGAGTCTGAAGCCACACCGAGACTCACCGTGGACTTACATTCTCGCCCTTCGCAAACACGCCAAAGTCATCCCAGTGCAGCTTTAACTGAGGCCTCAACAGGTTCTCCAATTTCTCTAGCTTCCCGCCTTTGGCAAACTGATGGAGGTCAAAATTGATCATAGGCGTGTCGCCCGCGTGGCAAGAAGCCCAGAGCAACTTCTGAAAAGGGAAAGGGGAGGGTGTGAGCACACCCACAGAAAAGAATGGGAAGCAAAGGCAAGGCGTGACCGTGGTTTTCCTCCAGCGGCTTGGGTGCTTTGGGCCACCAACCGTCACCCGCTAGAGTGAGTACATCAGCCGGTAGACTGGCCCTGACCTTGGAAGGAAAACACAAGACCAAAGCCTGAGGGGCTGGAGGGCGCAGAAAACACAAAGAACATCTTGCCTGCATAAGAGCAGAAGGTCCCCTTTGGGCAAAAGAGCCCGCAGTAGGGGTGTCTCTCTGGGGGACATCCCACTCTTCCTGGGGCTCGGGGGGCACAGGTGAGGGAAGGTTAAAGCTGTTCTTCAGGTGGCCCAAGTGCCCAGCCCTCAAGAACAGCGACATGTGGCAGGCAGCGCAGCTCATAATCTAGCTCCTGTTGCCCTGGTAACCAGCCTCATCCAAACAGGCATCAGCCCTAGGAGGGTGGGGGGGGGCTCAGCAAGAGTTGAGTCTCAAGACTGAGATGGCCGGCAGGATGTGTAGAGCGGTGAAGCCTAAGATGGAGGAGATGTTGCCCCACCTGACTCAGAGTAAAGGTGGGGGGAGAGAGAGAGGCACAGATCAAGGCTATGGTTGGGTCAGGACACGCCTCACAGAAGCAAGGCCTCCTTTCCCCACGCAGCTTCCCTAGCCTGCCTGCCTTCCTCAGCCACCTGTCTCTGGACCTCACTGTATTAACCCAACACCTGCCCAGCCAGAGGAGCTGACACCTCCGAAGAACTAGGAGGACTCTGGATCGCTCCAGCCAGCCAGAATGCAAGTTAACACGTTCTGCTACCTTCTTGTTGGGAAGAGAAGCCCGTGTAACTAAACAAAGAACTTAGTGGCCTTGCCCAGCTGTGGAATGACAACCTCTGGGGCCCAGGCTGCCGGCCAGGCACTGGCTTCTCTCTGGTAAGGGATGCTCGGGCATTAGAACCATGGCCTGTCTCCAAGTAGAGTGTTAGTTCTACCTGCCCAGAAACCATCCTTAACTCCTGGGACATCTCTGTCCTCTGGGTATAAAGGAGGACTTCACTTCAGTGCCAGGGCACGGCCACTGGCTGGGGGAGGGGCCGAACGTGTCCTTGCTATAGTTCAAGCGTGAAAGATCTGGGTTTTTTTGTTGTTGTTGGAGAGAGATTTTGAGACTGGTTTTCTCTCTTGCCCCTTTCCCCTCACCTTCCTTAAAATAAGCAGCTGGCCTGCGCTGCCAGGAGAAGTGGGAGGAGGTATTTCTTGTGCTTGTTGCTCATAGCAACCAACTAAACAGGAAAAGCAAGTCTAGCCAAGGAGAACAGGCAACCAGGAGCTCCTGTTCCACACATGCAGCTTTTCCGAACAGAGAGACATGAGCGCTCCAGTTGGATTTGGCTTCCTCCAGCCAGGGGTTAGGGGTCAGAGGTCAGGGTGGCAGTGGAAGGCACCAAGTTCACATATCTACCAAGGTGACCTTAGGGTGTCTCCACAAGGGACTTCTTTGAACTTCAAATAACCAGAGAGCCATTTCCCACTAAGCAGAGCTTGTGGAGCCTCGGCAGGATGGTGGAGACTGCCTCAGTTCACTAACAGTCAACAAAAGACCGCCAGCTCACGGGTTCTGGGGCTGAGAGACCTGAGTGGAGTTACCCGCTCCGCCTGCTCCCTCACCCTGTCGAGATCCACTCTGCTTCGAACTGAGCGCCCAGGAATTGAAAGAGGTCTACCAGGAGCTGGCACACGGCCTCCCCTGGCAACCCAAACGTGACCATGAAACTTGAAGGCCATCCAGGCAGAAGGAAGCCACGCGGGGTCTGCTCTGAACCGAGAGACTCAGAGCAGCAACTTGGCACAAATGCCATGGGTGGCTGGCAGGTGGGGCCTCCGAGGTGTGAGGCCAGCGCCAGGCTTCCTTTCTGTTCCGGCCTGGAGTGCAGCTCCTTGAGGGAACATGGAGTGGGGGGTCAGCATGGAGTGGGGGGCCCTCTCCGTCCACATAGAGCTTGGGAGAACAGTTCTGTTTAGAGATTGAACAAACTCTCCCATCCCTCAGCTCATGGAAAGTACATTTAAAGTATTAAGAGCCAAAGCCATCAAGTGCTGGGCTCCAAAAACCTAAGCAGGGCGCTTGCCCTTCTCAGTAGTCACATGAGCAGGGCTGCCTGAGTCTCAAGACCCTTGCATGTGAGTGGGCCCCCCTCTGCCCCCTCCCCACCCAACCCTGGCTGTGGAGGAGGGTGAGCGTTACCTTGAAGGCCCTGTTGAGCACCTCCTCACCACCTCTGCTTCCCAGCAGGTTCACGACCACCTGCTTCCCATATTGCTCCTTCAGAAGCACCATGTGCCTGCAACGGTATCGGGGTTGGCGGTGACTCCGTGGCACCCAGGCCAGGCAGCCTGCACCTCCATCTCAGCATTGGAGGTCTGGGACCAGCCATGTCCCTTAATCCCAAGTGCACAGCGGAGAAAATCCCTTCCTCCTGGCCGCCATCACTGCTCACCTAAAACTCATGGGGTGTAAGTCAGTCCAGGCTGTTTGAATGGAAGTCTCTGGGCAGGAATCATGTTTAGTGTGTGTGACTTTTAGGTGAAGCTGCGTTGGCCTTTCTATCAGGTACCACCTAGAACGCCCCCATCTTTTGTGAACAGCCATAAGGGTTCAACACACACATCTCCAAAGTTAACCCAGAGCTACCTCTTTCTCTTGGTTGCTCCTCCTTTTCCCAGTTAGAAACGCTGGAGGATGAACTTCAACTTCTACCCTGGAGGCCAACTGCCTCCCAGGTGCTGGGTTTCACTGTGAAACCCAAATTAGATGGAATCACAAAATGGGCAGTACACATTTCACCTTCAAGTATTACAGAGGCACCAGTTCTTAGTCTTTATCACAAGTTTGCTACAAGTAACTTTATTTTTCCTTGGGTTTAATACAGCCCAGGCTGGTCTCAAATTCACTACATAGCCAAGGATGGCCTTCAGTACCTGATTTCCCAGTCTGTACTTCTCACATGCTGGGATAACAGGCATGAGCTACCTTGCTTAGCGAAAGTACCTTCATAATTTTAATCTTAGAAATGGTTCAATGTTGTGCTTTTAAAAATAGGAAAATACAGTGCAAAAATCAGACATATCAATAGAACTTAATAGCATAATTTTTCTATGTAAGTTTTTTATGTAAATATAAAAAATTTTTACATGTAAATATAGAAAAGAAAGAATGTTAAGTTATACACTGTGATACTAAAAGTGGGTGGAATGTTAAATTTGTTTTTCTTCTTTCAACGTTTTTCTCTCTTCCAAGTTCCTACAATTTATTTTCTGACATTTATTTTATAAATACAATTATTTTTAAGTTTGTAAAGAACTATTTTTAGCCTGAGAATAAAAAAAATATTCTCCTGCTTGGTGTTGAGTGATATCACGTGATATAAAAAGATTTAGAAATGGGTAGCTTTATCTAAGCTTATCTGCTGACTAGACGACCCCAGTGAAGGGTAAAACTCTTTCCAAGGCTGCTAGTTCCACTACAGTGAGAGTCTTGGCAGCCCAAGGAAGGGACAAGAAGGGATGGGCATGGAGGGTCTGCTCTCAGGGATTTCCCAGGGAAGGTGTGTCTCTTCCTGAGGTTCAGACATGTATGTCCTGTCTCTGCTGAGGAAACGTGGGTTGCTGACTGTGCCTGTCACTGGGTGTCAATGTCCCACGCTAGCCACACATCCAAGCCACATCCTGCCACACGGATTCTCAGAAATAAGACCCATATGTGCCTGGTCCCTGTCTGATCTCTGTTTCCCTCCCAACAGGTTCCAAATTCCAAGGGTAGAAGAGCTGTCGTCCTTTCTTGGCACTGAAGCTGACTCTCTGGAACAGATCCTGTGCTCTCTCATCTGCACCACTCAGCTCAGCCTCCCTGAGCAGGGAAGGGGTAAGAACTAACAAGCGAAAGGAGGCGGGACTCGGCACCTGGGAGGTGATTCTTCTTTGTTTCCCTTTGTCTAAAAATAAGACGATATTTTTCATGTCTGTGATGAGATGCGCCATTTTGGCGTGAGGAAGGGTCTGTTGGGAACAAACCCAGCAGGACACTGTCCTCTTGTTAGAATTTTAGTCTACACTTATGACATCCTGGGAACATCTAGTATGGACCAATGTCAACCAAACTGACTCCGTGTGTGTCATGCTGAGAACACCTGAGCGTGTTCTGGGACAAGACTAGATTACACAAAAGAGCCTGTCATTTATAGCAACTACTAGGGTGTCACAGGTGTGCTCACATTACCAGTGTTATATGGATTTCAAAAACTATATAAGCAAATGCAAAACCCAATGAAGCTTCCAGAGGAATGAATAAAGTATTCAAAGTTAGAGAATTTTGTTAAATTTAAGATTTTAAAAATTAAAAACAAAACCTTTTAAAGAAGGTACTACTGACTATTCAAATACAGATTATAAACAGCTCAGGCTAGCAATGGTTTTCCCTAAGCAGGGTGTAAAATGGTATGTTATGGTCTAATTGTCTTTTTTCTTTTAAAATGAAATGTATATGCTAAAACTTTTATCTAGGATACATAAATAATTGATAATGGGTAAAGTCTGAGAGGGACTTGGAAGTTTGCATATTCTTTTACCTTACACCTTTCTATACTTTAAAAAAACTTAATATGTTACTTTTAGCTAGAAATAGTACTGATATAATTCAGATTATCCCTTATTGACCAGGGGTAATTGGTGAATCTTCATTCTAAGAAGAAACTGACAAGATAAAATAATTACAAAGTGCTACCTATACACTGATGAGTTGATTCTCAAGGAGATTTGAGAGTAAGCAAAAACCCCATTTGGTGACCTCCTTTCTTGGGTAAAGGACCAAAGCCAGGGGCAGATTTGATCCAGGACTGGGGTCCCCTCCCACTGTCCTGCCCCTTGCCCGGCCATCTGAATGGAGGATGGAAGGTCTTGGACAGTCCTTGATGGTCCTTACCTTTCAAAAGCAGGGGCGTTGGCCTCTAGGCCTCTGTGTAGTCTCAGATGATGGGAGCCAACCTACAGAAAGATAGAATAAGAGGATGACGACAATGATGTTCACTGAGCCCAGATGATGCCGTTCTCAGTCCGTAGCCAGGCTGCATGTGGCACCTGCCTGGCCATCTCTGTGGCTCAGGCCCTGCTAAGGCAGGCCCGGCATCCTTGACTGTGCTAACCACACTCCCAACCTTGCAAGGATTGGTATCCCCAGGTCTACTCTGCAACGGTGAGGTCCCTAATGATAGCATGGACCATGCCAGCAAAATTCTCCCATTTCTATTCTTTTTAACAAAGCCATTGTGACAAGCTCCAGTACTGGACAGGTCTGCCTGTCTCCCTGAGTCCCAGCCAGAAGTCCCTTCTGTGGCATAAGTGGCACCTGAGGGCACAGCAGAATGCACTACAGTGTCCAGACCCAGGCTCTAGAGCTCTCTGTCTAAACATTACCTAGGCCAGACGTTGCTTAGTTACCGAGTGCTGAGTCAATATGTCACTGAGTACCCAGTCAGGGACAAAGTGAGGAAACGGAGTCCCCAACCTAGGTGATTCTCATCTAGCTATAGTCGCCGCCACAGAAAGATTCCAACAATTCTGCACAACTTGGATTAATACAGTGGAGACTGCACTGGGACCAGCGGCTCCAGTGTGGCATGAGGATCTTCTCTATTGTGCGCCCTCTACCGCCTCAGGGGAAGATAGGCCATAGGGAGAAAGCCAGGGCAGGGGCAACAACCAACAGCAGCAGGAGGCACAGCCCAGCCCAGAGTGGAACGGGATGGGCACAGGCATTATGATCATATCACCATGGCTAATCTAACGTCAATGCTAACAATGAACCCATTCTTGGGAACACGTGGGAATCCAGGGCTCCACCCCCACAGGAGTAACCAGGGTAGGAGATGGGTGGAAAGGACCGGAGTCTCAGCCAGGAGGTTTCAAAGCGTGGTCCCTGAGTCCCCGGGAGACACGTTAGAAATGCTAAGTTGCAGGTCCAGCTCAGATCTGCTGAGCCGAATTTCTGAGGGTGGAGTTGGGAATGTGTGTTTCACAAGCCTCCAGCTGATTCCTGATGCATGCCCATTGTGGTTTGGCAGCATGGGCTTTGACTCATTTCCTGTCTCTTGCTAACCCCTTCTGCTCTGGTTACAAAAGTATGTGAGGGCCCATCAGGGAAAGAGCAGCTTGGGGCTGAACCCACAGGGCAAAGCTGCAGTGAACTCTGGGACTTCTGGGCATCATGGCTTCAGGTCGAAGCCCTCCATTTCTAAAGTGGCAAGGGCTTTGGGTAGGAATGGGAGAGAATGAGAAGCATTAGTCTGGGCTCCTCAGACCCCGCGTCCTGTCTCTGCCGTCTCCAGCTCGGCTGTTCCTTCCTCCACTTCTGGCCCATTCTAACACTGTACCACATCGTCTCTTTCTGGCATCACCTATTCCTGGTGTAAGTGTGCCGGCAAGTGTACCGGCAGGCTTGGGAAGGAGCTGCAATCGGCAGAATAAAATCTCCATTGGCCCCGTGTTGCTTTTTTTAATGTGCCCCTCTCTCCTCCACCTCAGCCTCTCCCCCTTCTGGCTAAAGGACCGATGATCCTCGCCTGAGTCCTACAACCATTCATTTCACCCCATAGCTTTCACAACTGAGTTATAGCCCAAGTCCCACGAACACCTTCTGGGGTCACAGCAGAGGTTGAGCTCGTACTCGGGAGCCCTGGTAATCAGGAGCATCCTCTCCAGGCTCTGCAGTGCCCACTGCTTCCGCCCAGAGGCTGGCAGCACGCTCATGTCAGCAGCTCCCCTTGCGGTCTCCTCAGGAACACTTCTGGGGGTTCTGTCTAACCGTACTTCACCCCGAAGCTCGTTACAACCATGGCCGAGCATGTGGCGACTGCCCTACGAGCTTACCAGCCGACCACGGCACAGCTCTGCCCGGCTCGCCGTGCTGAGGCCACGCTGGCAGTGCTACCGGAAGCAGACAAACGGAGCAAATCAGCTCCCTTCACCCCCAGACCTAAAAAATGGCTCACACGGGGGACCCCAAACACGAAGCCAGTGCCATTCCCTAGATATAAACCTCAGGGGCTACAGCGATGCACCTGCCTTTCCTCGGCCAGGGCTGCCTCGCTTGCCCGAGTGGTTCTAACCCCCAAGTCAATCCAAACGAAAATACTGAAGGACCCCTTCTGGTCCTCTGAGTGGTCCCTCTTCCCCCCTCCTGGGTCATCTGTGCTCAGATCTCAGCCTTCCTCTGTCACAGCCCTATTCATGTAACACATGTCACGTGTCTGTCCCTTGCTCTTTGAAGGCAAGGGCTGCATCTGACTCCAGATGTCCGCTGTACACAGAAAATGCTCCATCGGTGAGCCTAGGACGTCTGACTTCCTATTAACGTGAGGCATAGCAGAGAGACAGCCAAAGACGTGTTCTTTATGTTACACGGCTACATGGGAGTCCTTCTGAAGGGGAGAGAACTCTCACCAGCTAACGTACACAGAGCCACACTTCTCCCAACATGGCTTGTATTAGTATTAGTCTCCATTTACTCCATTATTATTAACCACAGCTATCATTTTGAGTACTGGGGGTGGGTGTCTAAACACTATGCTAAATTCTAGTATGTATTATGATTTTTAATCCTTTCTATAACCCCTTGAGGACAGGAATTCTTTAAAGAACAGTAAACTATGGCTTAGCAAAGATACAAATGTCTTCAAAACACACGGTTGTTACCAAGTGGGATACCCATGTCCCTCTAGCTTCACAGCTTACCCCCTGAATTCCTGACTGATGGCCTTGCAACCTTGGTTGCTCCAGGGATTGGGACAAACGGAAGCTGTCTTCTGTTGGGCTCACCAACCCCATGGCACCCATTACACCCTTGGCTTTTGTTCATTTCAACTTGGAGGACTTTTCCTTCCTTCATTCACCCCAGGACCTTCTGTGCCGTATGTAAGCCATCTCATTTCCCTATAGTGGGATGGAGCAAGCATACAAAGAGGCACCAGTACCACCACATTCCCAAGGACACGGGAAGCAGCATTTGAGAGAGAAGAGATGGTGCGGATGAGATGCCCTAATAATCTCCTCGGCGTCTTTCCTCCACTCGGTTCCATCACGTGAACTTCAAAGTCAAGACCAGAATCACGTGTGGCAGGCACGTGTCTGCACCAGTCACAGGGATGAAGATCCTGCCACTGCAAAAGGAGTAATCTCTCCCACACAGATGAAATGATGAATACATTCCATCACAAGCTCTCCCAGAAGAGCTTGAGTTTTAAGGGTCAAATTCTTACTGGGGTAATTATAAGCAGCACAGCTATCTGCATGGGACAGATAAAATTATTAAATGTGCATGGTGCCATGTAGACTAGAGATGTAGGAGTCTGTACTGAGGGCATCGTGCCCATGACTCCCTGCAGCTGAAGCATCGTCCCCCAGCCTCCTTTGTCTTCCCCAACTCCTCCTCATCCCTTGCAGGGTTCATATTCCCCAGATAGCCCCCAAGAAATCACCGCATTGTAATTTAGAACACACACCATTCCCCTGCACATCTGTGCATTTTCATCCCACCTAGGCAAGAAGAAAGGGCAAAATTGAAAATGGAAAAAGACAGGGGAACTAATCAGGATATACTGTATGGGAACTGAAACTATTTTCAATAAAAGTGGGGAGGGGGAAGCAGCAGAAGAAAGACAACCAGGACTAATCTTAGCCTGATAGTTGCTACTGGATGTCTACTACCATGTAGAGCTGCCCCCACCTCTCTGAAGATGACATCACTCTCTTTGATAATGGATGGTATTTAGAGTATAAATACAGGTATTAGGCCCCAAAGTTAGCAAATCCCAGATAAGACTTACGACTGCTAGCCTTTTAAACCTGTGTTTGGAGACACCATTGAGGCTTTGCCAACGGACAAGTGTTAGGGATCTAAAAGGGTTATGCAGCTGCCTCGACCCTGCTCCGAGTCCACCTGAGGCACAGTCATACCGTGACTACACAGGCTGTG
This sequence comes from Peromyscus eremicus, assembly GCF_949786415.1. NCBI lineage: Eukaryota > Metazoa > Chordata > Mammalia > Rodentia > Cricetidae > Peromyscus > Peromyscus eremicus. The sequence goes on along the minus strand of NC_081424.1, from coordinate 53,832,458 downwards.
TCCACAGCGCTGGAGATCAAAGTTACTTTACACAGGGAGATGGCCAATGCTACCTTGTGTTTTAGATGAAGAAGACCAGAACACTGAGAGGCCTCGCAATCAGACAAAAGATCCTCAAAGGAGCAGGAAGATGCTAGGGGATGACCAAAGGAGAGGAGACAGAACCCTGAAGCATCCTACCCAAGAGCTACAAGAGAACCTTGGGAAGAAAGTGAGATTTGCTCCTCAGCATCCCTGAATGTCCTGGGAAGACAGGCAGGCAGACAATGGAAGATTTTCCAATCATCAGAACCCCCAGTAGGACCTGGAGCATAACCTCTCTCTCAGAGGTCCAGGAGAAGGGATCCCCCATAAAGATGGGAGGGTGAGACAAATTTCAGAGTCCTTTCAATGTTCTAAGGCTGTCATGATCAATTTTTGGGTTTCTGGTAAGTTTTGCATGAATATAACGTAGCCTCCTGGATTCCTCTGTATACTGTGTTCACGTGACCTGTGTGTCTCTTCACACAGAACTCAAAGGAAACCCACATCTAGAGAAAAACAAGTTTCAAGCACCTTCAAACATCCTGGGCTATAAAAGGAGCTGTCCCAGGGAATGTAAGCTCTGCCAGAGATAGATAGGGGTGGGTCTGCAGGTAGGCAGGGGCATTATGCTTCAGCCCTGACTCCTAGATCCGAGTCTATAGAGACAGGTGGTAGGCTGAGAGTTTCCATGGCCTGAGTTGGAGCTGAGAAGAGGATGCCATGGGTGTCCTGGCAATGGTGAGACACTTCCAAGTCTGAGGCGGGGGTGTGGCTCAATGGTAGAGCTCCTGCCCAGCCTGCAGGAGGCCCCGGGTTTGATTAGCACTAGAGAAAAACAGACAAAACAAAACGACTATTCTAATCTTAGATTACAGAGCTTGTTGTTCACTCTGTAAATGCTAAGGTGTACTGAGCTGTATGCTTTCTGGTAGAAAAGTTCTGTCCCAATACAACTGTTTAAAACCCAAAACAAGACCTCTGGGAGCTGGGCGGGCATGGCGGTACAGGTCCGTAATTCTAGCACTTGTTAGGCAGAGGCAGAAAGAATGCCACAAGTTCAAGGCTGGCCTAGGCTCCATGGCGACAGAAATAGCAGTCACAGCAACAAAAGCTCTTTGGAAGGCCTCCAGGGGAATTTTCCCCTGTTACAAGCAAACGCAGCTCAAACCCTTTTCTACCTCTCAGTGCTACTGGGCATCCGCATATACCTAGAAAACAGAAATGTCAACAAATCCTTACCCTCACCCCAGAACTCAGGACCTGAATGAGACGCTCCATCTATCCATCTTACTCTAAGAGCTGACAGGGATGTGGCCAGGACCGTCAGCACGGCATAATGTGCTGGCAGCCCTGGGGACCGGTCCAGGCTGGGCTAAGAAGCTGAGCCCAAAACCGGGCACTGTGAGCCCTGCTGTGTCAATCATTCCTGAGAACCTGGCACATGGTGCTCTTGGCCTCTTGGGCTGCTGGCTGACCATCCAACGCTCATACCACAAGAGCCCTGGGTAAGAGAAGCCACAGACTATAGACCCAGGGAGAAGCTTTCTCGGGCACTTTGGTCCCACAAGGCAAAACTGAACCAAGCAAGGAGGAGGAGGAAACTCCAGTCCACTCTCCCCAGATGCACCTTGTCAGAACCCACTTGAGGGAACAGCATGCCTTTCAGTGACAACAGCTGTGTCCTTGGACCACGTCCCCAGTCCCTGAACTCTTCTCAGGACGCAGAAGCCAAATCCCCCTGGCACTGCCCAAAGCTGTACTTTGGATGGCAGGAGGTATTTTTAGAAATCACGGGAAAGCTTTGCAATCCTCACGTGGCTCCACACAAGTACCACAGAGTGCCAGACCCACGATGTAGCCACCAAGGGCCCAGCAGACCCTCCTGAGCCCTCGAGGGGATTCCCAGCTGCCAAAAAATGTTATCAAAAAGCTCAATTTAGGGTCCTATTTAAGCCAATCGCACCCAAGCACTCTGAGTCACCTCCTCAACAGATCACTCACTGCACAAAGTAAACAGCTAATGTATACACACAATTATACCCAGTGTGCGTCTTAAACACTCCCCCCCCCCCATAGCTTAGGCTCAACAGAATTGGGCCGAGGAACGAGACTATAAACACCACCATGAAAGAAACGTTTAAAGAAACAAACTCCAGCTACTGAGAGAGACCAGAGGTGCGCAGACACAGTGGAAAGCCTTCTGTGTAAATGACCTACCTGAAGCCCTGGCTGCTCCCAGAACAGCGGAACAGAGCCTCGGATCTGCACAAAGGACGACACTCCATCATCCATGTAAATCGTCTGCAGCACAAGGGAACAGAAAGAGAAAAGGGACTCGTCAATGAAACTGAACGTCCTGGGTTGTAACGGGATCCGGTGCCTGTGACCTGACACCAGCCTGGAGGGGAGCCGGTGGACTTTGGTGCCCTCTGCTCTCTCACCTAGCAGGGCTGGTGCTGCTCTGTCATCTGTCACCACCAGACAGTAAGGCATGGGGCTATTGTCTGGACTCTGAGGAGGGGGTCTGCACTCCCCCACTCCCCCACTGGGCACCACCTTACCTACTTCTCTGAAAAGCCTAGCACCCATTTCCTACTTTAGAACAAGAAGCAGCTGTGCTGGGGGTTTAGCTAAGACTCTGCAGAGACCTCTGTTTTTACCTGCTCAGTAACTAGGGAGCTATTGACAAAGGACTGAACCAAATAAATCAGCTCTACTGAGTCTTGCTGACTGCACCTGCCACGGTTGAACTTCACGGCACAGGCCAAGGCTCAACTTGAACTTGTCTGCAGTCCCGGGGCCTGTGCTACCAACTAGCACACACACAACAGTTTTTACAATACACAGACCCCTCGTAGAAATAAATGCCGCTTAATTAAATTAATGACAATAACAGCCCCTGCTGACCAGTTCTGTAGTAGCCTAACTACCTGCCTCCAACAATAGAGGACCGAAGGAGGGTTTAAAGGACACAAAAACACAGTCCCGAGCAGGCACTGGGATGGCTGCAGTAGTTATCAGATGGTGGCCTCTATCTGTGCAACCCTACCCTGGCCTGGCAGGGCCACCACGGGCGCCACTGCGAGTCTTTTCCATTGCTCACTGGCCTGCTCTCTTACAGGGTAGCTTTCCACACAGGCTACATCATGCTCAGATCACACATGCATTAGTAATTCTTCAGGGGGAGGGGGCTGGGCAGTGAGACCTGAGGTCCTCTGGACCACAGGAATGCCACAAGCCTGGTATCTATGCTGTAAACTGTAATTCTAGCCTTAGTCTCCAGAGGAAAATCCACTAGGTTGGAAACATGCTGTCTGTTTCTAGGTATTGGCTACCAGCCAATGGGCTACCTCCATTATTCTATTTGCTACACCACTAGAAGGCCTGCACTTCTAGATCAGGGACACAAGACTGACTGGGTCCCCGACAAGTTAGTAAACATGTTACCTTACATGAGGTAACCATTTACAATGCCAGAATCTGACCTACAGTAAGGACTCTCTCTCAACGCTTTCCTCGGATCATCTAGGACTTTATACATTACATTCTGCCTCAGCCTGGTTCCCTCTGAGCTCAGGGCTGGAGGCAGTGTCTGGGGCACCTTCTCCCTGGGGAAGAGTTCTTTCTCCCCATAAAAGCCATCTATATCTGAGTCCCCTACCCCATCACCCCATCACTAGTGTATAACCCAGCAACCAGCACAGTGGTGTTCCACGGGGCTTCTATGCTGGGTGAGAAAGAAAAGCCTCAACACTCCAGGGCTGCCTGCTTTCACAGGGCCCCTGGAGAGGAAGTTGCGATGGGGGGATAGATGCACATGAGAAGAGGGCACCGTGAGTGGACCACGTGCCCAGCAGTGCGGCCTGGGAACTTTATTGGAACGTTTTATCCTGCTTCCCTCTCTAGATGGATTAAATGTCACCTGGCACCCAGAGAGTAAATTTAGGTACATTCTCCCTGCCTGCAGTGGTCACTTGGAAAACGTCACTGCTCTGTGTGGATGGGGCCACTCAGAGTCAGGAAGCCTGGGCTGGAACGGACCTTGGGGCAGGTAGGGCTAGGCTGCAGGAAATGGGCAGGGGCAGGGGTGGAGAATAGGCAAGACAGGGAGGGAGTCCAGGAGAGCCAGAGCCCCGGAAGGCGACCAGGGACCCCAGTGCCGATGCCATGGGAGGAGGCCTGGTACTGTGCAGCCAGGAGGGCCACCCCAAGCTGCTGCTTCCATGGAGGGCTGAGAACGGAAACGGGGTTTCTCATGAAAGCCTCTTCCGGGATTCTACTTCCAGATGCAGTGTTTGCAAACCCATGCCTCCCGAGGACACACGTAGTCACCCCAACCTCCCTTGGTTAGGTGGTGGCCTGACTGTCAAGAGCCAAACATTTATCATGCACCCTTTTGCTGACAGGTTGAGGGACTGTGAGGTTTGTCTTTCTGCAAAGTTGAGTCATGGCTGCAGATGGAGCCAACTGGGTATGACTCACAGCTGAGCTGAAAAAAAAAAAAAAATTCCAGGCTTCCTCCCAAGAAGCCAGAGAAGGCATCTATCTACCACATGGACACATGTGTATACACGCCATATAAATGTACATATACCCCCGCAAGTATACAACATACACAACAAACACACAATGCATATACAATAATGTACAAACATCGCACAAGCACACACTGGATGGGACTTAAACATACAACAAACACAACATATGCATGCATGCATGCATATACCATACAGATGCATGGACCAAAAATGTATGATAGGCATGTGCATGCAGACACAAACATGTACACACGTACACACACAAACTGTTCACAAGAAATCTATTTATTCCTCAGGAACATGTTAAAGCAAGGCAAAAAGTAGAAATTCTACAAGCAGGGCTCACTCTCCTGCTCTGTGTGGGGTGTGTGTGTGTGTGTGTGTGTGCGCACGCGCACGTGCGCACTCACAAGCATACATGAAGAAGTCAGAGGACAACTTGCAAGAGTCATTTCTCTCCTCCTACCACAGGGGTTCTCAACCTTCCTCATGCTGTGACCTCTTAATACAGATCTTCCTGTTGTGGTGACCCAAAACGTAAAACTATTTTCGTTGCCAGTTCATTTCTGTAATTCTGCCACTATTATGAGTTGTAATGTAAATATCTGTGTTTCCTGATGGCCTTAGGTGACCCCTGTGAAAAGGGTATTTGATCTCCCCCCACCGAAGGGGTCACAACCCACAGGTTGAGAACCTCTGCTCTACCATATGGGTCCTGGGGCTCGAACTCGGGTTGTCAGGCTTGGTGGCAAGTGTCTTTACCTACTGAGCCATCTTATCTGGCTTGCCACTCCTCTCTGTGTGGTTCCCCTATTTGGCAAATGACATAAAGCATCCGAGTGACTACATCAGGACTCCCCGAAGACTGTAGTTCGGCTCTGCCCTATCGGGGTTCAGGCCAGCAGTAGCACAGGGCACCAGCACCAGATTTGTACTATCCCACTGAGCTCCCTCTCCTGCTGGGGCATGACACTGAGGTCGTCGATTGCTGCTTATACTGTGGGTGAGTGACCAGATCCACAGTCTGCCATTTCTTTACCGCCAGGCGGACGAGAAGGAAGACACACCTCCTAGCTGGAGATGGACCCACTCTGACTCTGAACTATTTTCAAGGCCTCAGAGCACAGTGTGTGATCTGCCAGTTCACCGTGAGTAGCGCTGCAGGGTTCAGACTTGAGGGCCCATCTCGTGCTGCACCATCTAACCCAGGCTCCCAGGGAACCACCACAGCCCTCAGGGGGTAAACCTCTCCCAGGACACAGTGCAGCATTTGCTCATCATTCGCAGTTTACCTGTTACTTCTCCCGGGCTCAGCAGATGCTGCAGGCCACAGCTTCGCTACCCCAACCTGGCTCCAGTCTCCTTAGCAGATGACCAAGTTGAGCCTTTGCTAGGGAAGCACCTCTGTTTTATTTCTGTTGTGTGTACACACACACACACACACACACACACACGGCATGTGTAAGACCTGCATGCCAGGGGCAGGAGGTATCCTATGCTACTGTAGGCCTGCACCCCACTTGGGCATGGTAAAATGATGGTCTTGGAAAGCAGAGGTCCTGCAATAGGCACTCGGGAAAACAGGCCCACAAGTGGACTCTGCTGAAGAGCCCAGTAGCTCGTTTCTCTGTTGCCATTGCTGTCCCAGAGGTCATTTACTGGTTTCACATGGTTAGACTGCCTGGGGCTCTGGCAGCCTGGCCAGCCTGGGCTCCTGTGCCCCATGTGGCCTGTCTGTCAGCAGCAGCTTCAAATGCCCATGTTCAACAAAGACTTGCTCTGGGTTTAAGGCCATAGCTCTCGCACCCAGTTAGGTGTCTAGTGAAAACATTCTTGTGGGGTTAAGTTACACCCTCTCGGCTGCCTGTTGTTCTGGGCGGACAGCAGATGGTAGTGTCTGCCCAGGAGCAGCCACTGCTACGGAAAGTGAGGTCAAGTGAGAGGTTTATAGACACACCAGTGTGACCCAGAGGAGGAAAAGGGGATTAAACACACACACACACACACACACACAAAAAAAAAAAAACCTGGAAAGACCTCAAAGGCTTATGGAAGCCAAGAAATCCCTCCTCCTACCTCAAGAAATTAGGAAGCAGCAAGCCTCTATGGCTTGATCCTTTAAAAGCAAGTTGAAATTTAATCCCCATCATCAAATGGTGATTAGCACTCTGCCTTCATGGATTGATTAATCCACTCACTCAATTAATGGGTTATTGAGTTATTTTAGGACTCAGTTTTCAAATAAAAACCACTTGACTAGGTTTCCTGTGTGCTGCTTCTCACTCACCGTATGACACCCCGTCTCTCAGGACTCTGTCAGCAAGGGTGGCACCAGATGTGGGCTCTCAACTTTAGACCAGAAATGTGAACCAAAATCTCTTTTCTTTATAGCATAACCAGGATGTGGTTCCGTGTTACACCAGCAGGAAACAGACCGAGACTGGCTATGCAGATCCCTGGGGGTGTGGGTAGGCTGTTCGTATCTCTAAGGCCCGGCTGGGTAGGCTGCCACCCAAAAGTGGAGCCCTAGGAGATACAGGGTAGGGTCCTTGATCCTGAGTAGTAACAAGTAACATGGGATAATGGGACACACGAGTCACCAGATACCCTACATGACACAACCAGAGCAAAAGCCCCAGCCAGAGCCTGTGGAAACACTGGCTGGTCTTAGGGATTCCCTAAGCAAAGGTCACAGGGATTCCCCTGCAGTCAGAGCACTGCTCTGTGGAGCGGGTTTATGTCCCAGTGTTAATGACTTCAATCACATCTCTTCCAGAAACAGTGTGTTAGAGTCCCAAGCTCCAGCACTTCCAGATGTGACCTTGTTCGGATGGACCTCTGTGAATGTAATTGGATAAGCGAGACCACCCTGGAGGAGCCTGAGCCCTTTGATCCAGTGTGACTGCAGCTGGATGATGCTCCCGCGAGCCAGTTACACGGCAACCACAGGAGCTGGAAGAAGCAAGGACGATCACCCCCGAGGGAATTTCAAGAGACTACGGACCTTCCTGACCTTGACTTCAGCCGGCCAGCCTCCAGAACTGTGAGAACAAACGCCTGTTGTATCAACCACCTAGTCCTAGGAAACTTACACTGCACCCTGTCTAATGTCCCATCTTATAGGACAGGGCAGCTGTTCCCCTAAAGATGTATTTTATAAGATACAGTAAGAGACCACAGTGTTTCTAAGCGGGTTGAAAACTAAACATTTGGGGACTACCACCACCAGGACCAAATATGTGGCCCTCTTCCCTCAGACCGGGTGGCGGGCTCAAGATTGTCTCTCGACTCAAAGATGACCTCCAGAAACCGGTTCTGGTGCCAAGTTCAGGCTTTGTGCGTGCCAATCATTGTCAGCATTGCTTCCTACCTGTGGTGTCTCTGTCCAGCTCATGACCGGCAAAGCAAAACAAAAACACCAGAACTCTGTCCGAGAATAGAATGGTTTGAGGGTGAGGGGTACTGTTACAAGACAGAAAAATAAAAGTGACGAAGTAAAGAAGGTGGCCGAAAGAACCTTGGAAGTCATTGTCGCTGTGAAGATATAAGCAAGAAAAAGGAAAATGGCTTCCACGGTGGAATGTGTATCCTCTCTTTCTTCAACCCATCATTATTTAATAGCCTTGTCAACATTCAGGAGGGCAAGCAAATGTCCTCCAGGGTAGTAATTATATCCACAGATCTTCTGATCTCCTGCTCCCACTTCCATCTGCCTCCCACGAGGGGCCTTCATCTTTGAGCCTTTGGTGGGTGACAGTGTTTGAGCCATCACTGAATGTCTGAGCACGCAGAGGTTCACGAGTGGTAGAGGAGGCACATCTGTGCTGAACTCAACTGGTGCCCTCACCTCTCACAGCCCCATAGTGACCAGCACTGCGAAGCGGCCGGAACACACACAGGGTGCTCGCAGCCCAGAGTGGAATCACATCTGTGCCTCTCTGGGGCTTCCCTTCCTGCAGGTGATCCCACCCTTTTTCTGCAAGGTGGCATTCAGGGAGCAAGTAAGAGAAAAAAAAAATAAAAAATAACAGGTGCAAGACAGCATCTCCGGGAGTGAGACGGGAAGCTAGGAAAAGAGACTAGGGAGGTATTACAGATGGCTCTCCTCCATGGGCGCTGACAGGAACTGCTGTTCCACACATACTCACATTCCCAGGCACTGACAAGCTTCCAGAACGAAGCTATCACTGATAGAATTTAAAAATTGAGTTCCTTCTTCCATTATTCTGTCGTATTCTTTATTTGCCCTAATAAGACTTTCAACTGCTCTCGGAGTAAGTGGTACTCTTTACAGCTATGGCCTCCATTCTTGAGTCCTTTGGCTAAAATACATTAGAAGAGTTGGGAGATGACTCACTTGTGAAAGTACTTGCCAACGTAAGTCTGAAGACCTGAGTTCAATCCTGAGGTCCTATATAAAAGCCAGATCCCGCACACCTTTAATCCGAGTACTTGGGAAGCAGAGCCAGGCAGATCTCTGTGAGTTCAAGGCCAACCTGGTCTACAGAGTGAGATCCAGGACAGGCACCAAAGCTACATAGAGAAACCCTGTCTTGAAAAACAAAACAAAAAAACCCAAAAAGCCAGATCCAGTGGTACATGCTGGTAATCACAGCTCTCGGTAAGTGGAGACAGGAGCATCTCTAGGGCTTGATGGACAGTCATTCTAGCCAAATTGGTAAGCTCTAGGTTCAGTTAGAGGTCCTCAGGCTTTCAAATGCACGCATGCATGCACGCATGCACACATGTCTTAAGCAATCACTATCTTTCAGAATGAGCTGTGAATCCAAAAGATGGACCATCCAAGCCAGAAGCAAGTTTCAAGTAATGCTCCAATTACACACATAACATGAAGAAGCCATGGTCAGAAACCTGCTTGCATGCATCCAAGTCTCTTCCACTCATAAGAGAAAACACACATGTGTGAGATGCATGGACTCTGTGCCATGGACGGTCCTGGGTACTCACCTGTTCTGTCTCCACGAAGTTGGACACGTGGCCATCGTCGTTTATACCTCGGGTAAGGAAGCGAGAGCCTGCACGCTCACAGCTGATGCGAGAGATGAGGCAGGCCTTGGCCTGCTTGTGGGAGGCATACACCGTGCGGATGGTCACCACCCCACAGATGACTTTCAGCAACCAGTCACAACAGCTCACCTGGTGCTGCCTCAGGGGCACATGCAACAGCTGGTTCCTGTAAAACAGGTCAGCTTTGGGTCACTCCACCAGTGTTACAAAGGCCACAGCCAGAGTCAAGTACTAAGGAGCTTCCTGTAAGACCCATTGCGACACTAGATTGTTACATGCAATTTCATCCAAACAGAAACATTCTGTCCTGGAGGGAAACTTATTAAGCCTCAGGAAGTTCTAAAGGGAGGCTCTGTACAATTCAGACAGTTCTAAACAGAAGTTCCTTAAGACTAAGGAGGTTAACATTTCACAAGTCTCAGGAAGTCCCTGAAACTTAACAGATTTGTAAGGCCTTTCCCATCTTAAGGTTATATATAATCAGCAAAGACTGCTAAGGAGAGATGACCTCACAGGACCTGCCTGCAAGTAGTGCAGAGAGCTATACATGGTTCTAGCTTTCCTAAGTTCTCACTCACACTGGACTAGGTGTCCTGTAATGCAGCTGCCTTTAAGTTGTCCATGCTTCTTCAAGTAAACTCTAACCCACACTCCTGTAAATAACCAAGATAAGCTCAGTGGTTCACCAAGTCATACTTCGGTGGTGTCATTATTTTGGACTACTGTGAGTTCCTTATCCAAGGTGAAGAGACATTTTGTCACGTCTCCCAGGAAGAATGACCACCCAACAGAGGCCAACAATGACTGTTCTCCAGTGGGCCCTGCAGTTGGGACATATAGATTCAGAAATTTCTGTTCATCAGAGACTCCAAGTGGCTAGGCAGTATGATATGTAGAGGAGGAAGAGGCCAGAAGTCCTTTCCTTATGCTCTTACCAGGTGACAGGAAGGGCCAGAAGGAACAAAGATGGAAAGGAAGCCAACCATCCAGGGGCTTTAAGAAGAGCCTTGTTTAGACCTGTGTCTGCCATATTCTTTATTAGAATAAAATATTTACTCATGGGTCCGAGACCTGGCTCAGTGGTCAAGAGTTTGTGCTGCTCTTGCAGAGGATCCTAGTTCTGTTCCCAGCACCCACGCTGGGAAGCTGACAATCACCTGTGATTCCAGCTCCAGGAGATCCAGCTCTCTCCTCTTCTGGCCTCTGTGGGCAACTGTACTCACGTACGTGTGTGTGTGTGTGTGTGTGTGTGTGTGTGTGTGTGTGTGTGTGTGTACGCACACACACACACACACACACATAATTAAAAATAAATCTTTAAAAAAATTACTCATGTTGTAGCCTGGCCATAGTGGCACCCACCTTTAACCCCAGCATTTAAGAGGTAGAGGCAGACAAATCTTTAAGTTCGAGGCCAGGCTAGTCTACAGAGCGAGTTTCAGGACAGCCAGGGCTACACAGAGAAATGCTGTCTCAAAAAACATTATAAGAACATTACTCATGTTTTGATCAAGTAATAATTGGGCAAAGATAAAATGACATAAAAGCTGTATTAAATACACATGCATTTATGTATGTATATGCACACATATACACGGAGGGAGATGGATACAATAAAAGCACTATAAAGAAATTCAAAACAAGTTAATGGGGATTGGGTGAAAATAAAAGTTGATCAAACTCCAGTATTTCTTCCCTCTCCACACCCTGCAGATGATTCTGGGCTCTGGAGTCTGTGATGAAAGTGATGATGAAAACAGGACACATGCTCAGCCTTGATGTGAGGGTTTGTCTCTAGTTTTACTGCATCGTGAGCCTGCTCTTTCCTGAAGGGAAATGGAGGAGCAGTGGATCTGGGGTGAGTGCGTAGGGCTGGGATGAGGGAAGTGAGGGGGTGCTGGAGTCAGGATGTATTGTATGAGGGAAGTATAAACAATCAAATAAAAAAGCAAATAACAACAACAACAACAACAACAAAACCCAGTACATACGCATGCAAAAGTACACAAAGCACCATTCCAAAATAATTGGCATGGACTGGTTTAACCCATCTGTGCAGTGACCCTATGTGAAAGGTATTATCAGAAATCCCACTTACTAAAACTAAGACACGAGAAGCAAAATGCGCTTGCCTGAGACCACAGAGCCGGCAAATGCAGTGTTGTGTTCTAAAGCCAAGCCTGAGAGCTTTATTTTATTGACTGACTGACTGACTGGTTGATTGATTGACTGACTGACTGACTGACTGACTGACTGTAGTGCTAGGGATAAAACTCAGGGCTTTCTGCATGCTAGGTGACTCCTCCGTCACTGTCATACTCCAGCTTCAGCCCTCCCAATTGAAAGCCCTACAGTTGCACAGGGCCACATCACCCTCCCATCCCCCATCAGCCAGCCTCCCTCACGCCCGGGAGGCCCGGACAGCAACAGTCTGAGACCTGTCACCGGGAAACTTTCTCTAACAGGGTCTGGACCAAATCTAGGCCACAGTGGCCTATTTGTTTAAAAAAAGGAAGCTGATTCCTGCCCTAGAGCTCAATTCCCCAGTGATGTGTGCAAGTAGAGGATGCTCCTGTCTCAAAGCCCTCACCCTGAGGCAAGCTTCTGGGAATGTGACCACTGCCAGCCCCTGCCACCCCCACCCAGCCAGCCTGCCATGGGAGCCCTGCCCACCATCTGGGTTCTCACAGGTACAGTGCTGCTATGTGTGAAAAGGGCTGAGAGGCAAGACCTCAACAAGACAGGCTGCTTTCGACGCCACTCTCTGAGCTTCAGACAATAAACTACTTTAGTAACATACATTAAATGGTCCGCTGGCCATGACGCTATGTCCCCTGTCACTGGGGGCATGGGAAGAAGCCTCTGTCAACTGGACAACTCTGACATTCACTGAAGTGACTCTGGGGAGGGCGGCTCAGAGCCCAGGAAGAAGAGATCAGCATCTATAAAGAGTAACAGCTTGGTGCTTCCTGCCAGGCCTCAAGTGCATTAGGAAGTGACAACCACTGGGGAAGGCTGACCCCACTGCTGTCCCCTTTCCTGTGCTCACCAGCTGTATCCTCTGTGGACTCCACTTGGCTCCTGCCGTGGCTTCCAGAACTCAGCACAACACAATGGGCTGGGTGATCTGGCTGTGGCCACTCTGCCTGCTGACTGTGATGTGGTCAGCTTCATGGGCTGGGCTGGGTACCCACCTAGTGCATTCCACAGATAGTTCCTCCTCCCAAATCCAAATCCAGCCTGGTATCTACTTCAAAAGGGGTACAATGGGGCCTCCTCTCCTCCAAGCCCTCTCAGGCCCACCTCTTTACCTCCCTGGCTTTGTGTTGTCTCTCATCTTCTGCCACAGAGTGGTCAACGGGAAGAGTTACCAAAGTGCTGTGGAAAGCCAGATACCCAGGGTCTACTGTTTCCAAGGAATGCCACATCCTCTTCTCGGTTCACAGACATCCCTGCTTTAGAGTTGCTTCCCAGCCTTGGGCCACAGCTTCAGGAGTATGTGTGACAGTGCAAGGCACATGCTAGTCCCCAAAGAATGATCAGAAATCACAGAACTTCCAGCAAACACCTGGCAACTTCAACTAACTGCATGGTCTGCAGTCCACCCGGGCAGCTAGTTAGAAATGTGGAAGGGGTCTTAGACACTATCCCTATCTGCTGTACTGGATCATGCATTGTAATAAGACAGGCAGGATTTCATATGTGCTCTAAACCTGACTGTTACGAGATATTTATATACTGTGTGAAGATGTGATTTAGTATAATAAAGAGCTGAATGGGCTGGGCGGTGGTGGTGCACGCCTTTAATCCCAGCACTCAGGAGGCAGAGGCAGGTGGATCTCTGTGAGTTCGAGGCTAGCCTGGTCTACAAAGTGAGTTCCAGGAAAGGCGCAAAGCTACACAGAGAAACCCTGTCTCAAAAAACCAAAAAACCAAAAAAAAAAAAAAAAAAAAAAAGAGCTGAATGGTCAATAGCTAGGCAGGAGGTGTAGGCAGCACTTCTGGGGATAGAGAGGACTCTGGGAAGAAGAAAGGCAGAGGCGCCAGGAGACACAGAAGCAGCAGGATGGGAGATATGTGACAGAATATACATTAATAGAAATAGGTTAAGTTGTAAAAGTTAGTTAAAAACAAGCCTAAGCTATAGGCCAAGCTTTCATAATTTTTAAAAAAAGATTTACTTATTTATGTATATGAGTGCTTTATCTGCATGTACAACTGTATGCCAGAAGAGGGCATCAGATTCCACTAGATATGGTTGTGAGCTACCATGTGGTTGCAGGGAATTGAACTCAGGACCTCTGGAAGAGCAGCCAGTTCTCTTAACCTCTGAGCCATCTCTCCAGCTTCAAGCTTTCATAATTAATAATAAGTCTCCCTGTCATTATTTGGGAGCTAGTGGAACAGAGAAAGACTCATTACAAATGGTGCCCCATGTGGGGCGCCAAATGATGCTTTTCTGTCAACTTAGTGGATGCACATGAATTCACTGATTTTTGTTTTTGTTTGTTTGTTTGAGACAGGGTTTCTCTGTGTAGCTTTAGAGCCTGTCCTGGAACTCACTCTGTAGACCAGGCTGGCCTCGAACTCATAGAGATCTGTCTGGCTCTGCCTCCCGAGTGCAGGGATAAAAGGTGTGTGCCACTGCCACCTGGCTTCACTGATATTTTAATTATCATCTGCTGCCCAATGGCCCCTCAGTCAGTACCCCACCAGCCACTCAGGCTGCAACCTGGTGGGGCTTCCAGTCCCAAGGCCCCTGGGTTCTGCCACAGCCACTTATCAATAAGACTCAGAAGTCAAAGGCTAGAGTGAAAATCTGCTAGCTCAGAGAGGCTGAGTAGCAACTAGCTGACCTTACTTTTTGGCCAGAGATCCTACTAGAGAGACAACTCTTCCCTTGTCCCAGAAACAAAAGAGCTCAAACTCTAGTCCCTGCCCTTTCCTTCCTGTGTGTCTTCTCTATCCAAATTGTTGGCTTCTTTATGGCCAATTCCAGTCAGCTAGTCCCTGTCTCTGTCCCCTGATTCAAGGCATAACTTTATTGGGTGGTCTCAGGAGTGTCAGCGTGTGATTAAAATATCCTACAACACATGAGCACATACACTGACAAACTGGAGAGGACCAAGAGGATGTAAAGGTAGGGTGCTAGGGATGGATGTAGGGATGTGACAAAGGTTACTCTATTGAGAGGAATGAGAAATTCATGAGCAGGGAGCTGAAGTCCTATAGGAAGGTCCCTTACCCTACCATGGGAACCCTTGCTGGCTCCTGTGGGTAAAGCCAGGCAAGCTCCAAGGCAGGGTAGGAACAAGCCTCCGTGTCTGTGTGTGGCTGGGAGACTGGTGTGGCTCTAGAGGGGGGCTGCTGTGGCCAAAGCATGAAAAGACAAGGTTTGCTAGGACACACGCAGCAGGATTCCCACTACAAAGCTTCTGCCCATTTCTCTCTCTTGTCCCTAGCCAGTCAGAGGAGAGCAGCACCATAGAGAAGGCCTGAGCATGGTCTCTGCAATCATTGCCCTCTCCGCTTCCATGCAACATGGCCGGTCCACGATCCAAGGCTCTGGATCATCTGAGGAGAGCATCACTGTAGAGAAGGCCTGAGCAGGTGAAGCCCCAACACTCTTCACTCAGGGAACAGAGTTTCTTTTCAGGATCTATCTGGGACCACATGAATACATTCCTGGAGCTAGGCCCACAGGGTAGGTAGGGATGCAGGATTAGCTATCTTCTCCCACTGCACAGAGAGCAAGCATGGCTCTCAATGCCACGCCACAGCTGACCCAGAACCCTAGACAGATGCAAGATGGAAGGCAATGGCTGGCTCAGGTGTGACCCAGAATCTGCCCTCTGTGACCCAGTCCCTTACCAGAAGAAGGAGGTCCCCCACTCGGAGCAGTCATCACCCTGCTTCTGCGCCCTGATGGTCAGATCAAAGCTGGAGCCATCATTGGGCCATGCAAAATAAAACACCCCTGAGCTCAGGATTTTCTTCAAGGCAAGCAGGCGGTCTTCTTCTCTGGCCTCTTCCTGCAGGGGGCAGAACTCAGTGGCGGTGATTTTATAGATCTCTGCGTCTGGAATTCTGCCCACTGATGTGCAGCCTGTCACCAACACCAGGAAGCTCAAGGGGACACCACCTGGAAGGAACATAGACAGAAAAGATGAAGGACTAGGGACACAGAGCAGGCTGCATCCCAGAGTAAACCCCAACCCTAACTGGAGGGTATTTCTAACTCTGTCCCCTAGACCTAGGGGGGGTGCTGCCCAGCTACCCAGCCTGTAACCCAAACAGTAGCACCAGTGCCACACCCATCAGAAAGCTGTATTATTCCTCAGCCCAGAAAAATAGCTGTTGCTCGAACAGACCCTACTATGGTGATTCTGATATGAAGGCTTTCCCACAGCCCTCTCCCTAGCTCATCATTCTACTCACCTCTCAGCCTCAGCTCTGTCCACAGGATGGAAAGAGAGACTTCAGGGCCTAGCCATCTACCCTCTAGACTAGCACAAGCCTTTTATTTTAGCATCTTCCCTTCCTGACCCCAGCCCTCCAAATCTGTGCCAACACCTTCTAATCCACCCCACCCCTTACCCACTGCCTGGGCTCCCTCACAGCTACAGCAGGCACAGCCTTCTTAAACACAGCTGAATAGCAGACCTTCCCTGCTCAGACGCCTCTGTGGCTCCCACAGACACCCCCACCCCACCCCAGGACAGACATGAAAACCCCTCCAGAGGGCTTCTGCTCTGCACCCTGCCCCATATCTCACCCCCGCCTCATATGTGGACTGTTCCCAGGCAGCTGCTCTCCAGGGCTGCACTCTGCCGCTCCTCCATGGACCACACATTCTTACACTCGCTTTGTCGTTTTATGGGAGACACCCTCCCACTTGGCTAAAGGCTCCACTGCCATCTGCCCAGCAGAAGACTCCTTCCAACCTCCCGACCAACTTCCCAGTCTCAGCTCTCTCCTGGCAGGGTGGAAGGAGGAGCCTTCCACCTTCTGGAATACCAGGAGTCTTCCTTACTGGGTAACCCCCCACCCCTCCTTCCAGTCAATGGGTAGCCCCTCCTCTAGGAGGCCAGACCTGCTCTCAAAGACACAGTAGGGTGCCCCTCTTTGTATCCAAAGCTTCCCAAGCAGCACTGGGGCACAGAAAGCTAGTAGTCTTCACTCTGGTTGGGTCCCTCAGCAGCTGGGGCTCTGCACTAGGGGCAGGACTTAGTGTATACTATCATCTCCCAGCAGCCCGTGCGTATGAACACTTCCTAAATATATTCCAGTGCAGGAGACTGAGACATCCTTCTCCAAGACCCTGCCACGCCGTCTCTGGCTGCTCTTTCTCTGTTCCAGGTACCCTACTTCATAACAGTACTACCTAAGTCAAGGGGTGGTGGCAATGTTGTGTGTCCCCTCAAAGGACAGGGTCCAAGAGGCACCCCCAGTAGGTAATGAGCCTGGATCAAGATGTCCTTCCCACCCTGCTAAGGTCGAAGGATATGTCCCAGCAAGGTTTACTCCAAATGGCCAACAGCCTCCCACTGACCAAACTAATGCTTTATGCCATCCTTACGTCTCGTCACGCTCTCATACAAAAGCCTATGATCCTACCACCCACCGCCTCCAGCAGGCTGCCCTTCTCACACATTGGAAGTGTGCATGCAGCTCCATCGAGGGGGTGACTGGTTTTTACTAAAGAGCAGTTGCTGAGTAAGTAGGTCATGGCTCACACATGCTGGCTGATGCACTGTGGGGAAGAAGGGTGCCCACAGGGCCATGATATTGGCTTGGCATGTGCATCCTCAGGAAGTCACTTTGAAACAATGAAGAACCAGAGTTCTGCTGGGCCGTTTAAACAGTTAAGGTGAGGTTTTCCCAGTAGGTGAATTTCAGTGAGTGGGGCTGAGAGAGTCCACAGCCTCAGCACCTGGCTGCCTGAACTCAGGAGCTTAATGCTGGGGAACAATGGTACCCAGCAAAGTCCCCTTGCATGGTCTGGGCTGGGGGCTCAGTGACGGAGAAGTGAATGAGGAAGGCTTGTGGTAGGGGGCTCTTACAGAGAATGAGAAAGGATGGTGCCAGCTCAGGAAGGTACCCTTCAGCTGGGCCAGGGCTCCAGGAGGGACAGGTAAGTTAGAGCCACCACTTGGTATACAGCAGAGCCCAATACCTCCATACAGCTGATACACAGGGCCATGCTTCATGCACCAGGTGCTATACAAACAGTGACTTAGCCATCCCAACCACCACCACCGTCCGCCCTTTTTATAGAGAGGAGGCAAGAGGAGACTAAGAAGCCGGGGGTGACTGAGAAGGGGAACCGGGATCGTCGGAATCCACTTTCTGGCTACGCCACTTGGGCCCTTTACTCAGGCTAAGTCTTGCTCTACGGCTGGCACTTGCCACGTTCCTAACAACACTGCTCTTGAGAGATGCCATTGCCATTGCACACACAAGGTCCCCAGGGAGCTAAATCCTGGCCCAGGCACACTATTCTGGGTTGAAACCCCACTCAAACATGGGGTTTTCTCTAAGCCTGAGGTCTGCCGGCCCCTGGCCTTTTGACACCTTAATCTTGGACTATAAGATAGATACTTGCAAGTGTTTGTGAGCCACGGCTCCTGTCTCTGGAACTTTGCTACAGCAGCCAAAACAAAACAAAACAAAAAACAAACAAACAAACACACCCAAGTTTTCACCTGCATCTTAAAAGTCGTATTGAGACAACAAATGGAGATTAGCTCTCTCTGGGCACTGGCACTGGGCAGGTGCTAGGCACTGTTAAAAATCTTTTAAAATCATAATTAATAAGTTATTTGAGTTTTTATTGTAAGAGTCCAGGCATTCATTTTCCTGTAAATAGGTAAGGGCAGCAGGGGATGGGCAAACTGACTAACTGGCAGCTGCTGGACTCTTTCTTGTTGCCTTGAGCAAAAGGACATTCAGACAGCTGGGGGATTACCCTTGTGCTAACACCAGCTGTTTGGAAGCCTCCGCAGATGCCTTGAAAGAAAACTACACAAGGATCACAGGTGTGGCTCTGGTCCTGAAGGGACAGCCTTCTTAGTGCTGTTTCCCAGCTAAGGGATTGCTTGTGACTGGTGTAAAGGGGACAAGACGGGCGATTAGTACAAGCACACACTTTCATTCATATGCAAAGTGTGCCTGTGACTGGCGCAAACACAAATCTTAATTTACATGTGAGGTGTCTCCTGATTGGTCTAAAATGCCCCTTCTTGCCTATATAAACAGGTTGGTAAGGCTCACTTAGGGAGTGGGCTGGGAGAGCCTGGGCTGCCGGCCCTTGGTGTTGCAGCACTAGCCTGGTCAACGGTTTGTCTTAAGGGACAGCAAGAAACAGCAGCAAGCTGCCGCTGCCACAGAGGAGCAGGGCAGGAACAGGGAGGTGGCAGTCAGTGCCTCACAGGATGGAAGGCTCCGAGCAAAGGAGGACAGGTTATAAAGGGCCTGAGTAGAGAAACTGAAGTCTCTGGAAGAGTTCCAGAGCTGCTAAGCCTCTAAGGCCAAGGGTCTCAAGACACTCAAGGCCTGGGAGCCATAACACAGGCTGTTCTGTCAAGGGCTGAAGAACCACGATGCTTGGGCCTGCCCACAAGCTTCAGTGTCAGCTGCTGCAAGGGCTAAGAAGGAATCTGGATGACTTCCTGCAGGCCTATGCGTTTTAAGACTTGTAGACAGACGGAAGGGTCCTGATGCCAAAGGCCAGCATGACAGACAGCAGGAACACCAGAGGGCGCCACTTGCCGCTGCTCCCACCTTCCTGCTACCGTCACTCAAGGCTGTCCAACACAGGATACAAAGCCTCCAATGACTGGCACACGAAGAGCTTCTTCTCCTTGCCTGCCCACAGCTTCTATTGGGGTAGAGCAGAAGGATGCTTCCAGCTGCTTGGTAGCATCCCATTTTGCAGCATATTCTAAGTGCTGATGGGAAAAAGAAAACTGCTAGAACCTTCATTACCAGTGTCCAGTGGATGCTTATGACCTCCTGAGCATGCTCTCCCTGAGCAGGTGGCCCTCCAGTCACACTCCCACCCTCTGTCCCTCCGACTGTCACCCTATCATAGCACACTCTGGGCTCCGAGTGCTCCACTGGTCACCCTCTTACTATTCGGCAGTTAACCAGTTTCTTAGATTTCTCACTGCGTCATTTGCGGTGGCAAACTGGCCAAACAGTATAAACAGTACAGTGTAAACAAAACATTTTGCTAAATTATCACTTAACATAAAATGTAAAGATGTGTTGGGAAGACATTTTATAACGAGACAATAAACATTGACTGGTGGAAGGACAGTAGACTGTACCATTTCCAGTTAGGATTTTCTTTTTTAAAGGTTTATTTTGTGTGTGTGTGTGTGTGTGTGTGTGTGTGTGTGTGTGTGTGTGTGTGCCCAAAGACCAGAGGTGTCAGATCCCCTAGAGTCAGAATTTCAGGCAGTTGTGAGCCATAAATGTGGGTGCTGGGAACTGAACCTGGGTCCTCTGGAAGAGCAGTACACACTCTTAACCACTGAGCCATCTCTCCAGTCCCTCTGTTTTCCATTTCTGTAGATGTAAACACGATACAAAACTGTCCATGTGGATGAATAGCTGGGAATAGAAAGCTTAATTATAGAAATGTCATTCAATTCTTCAAGATGCTGAGTTGGTACTAGAGAAGAATTTTAAGTAATTTATCAGCAAAATTACTATTTAATGCTGACAGATTATATCCAATTAAGTTCTTTAGTTAGGAGAAAAGCAAACATTTGGGCAGTCCCTGACTTACAAATAAATGGTACTGAGCCATTGACATGGATGACTTCAATAATACTGACAGCAATGTTTTGAAGTATGCCTTTGTGTGGCACCCTGGAGTTTATCACCTCCAGAGCAGAACACCATGGTAATATTCCGATGAGAGAAAATAACTATTAAAATGAAGGACGAACTGTGGGTCAGACACAGGGACATATTCCTGAACGGATCAGCTACTAGGAAGAGCTGAGATCTGGTAGTGGTCTTTGGAGAAACCCACCTATCTGTGTACCTCGGTGGTCACAGAGGACCCATGCTGGGCCATGGCCTTTCCTGGGCTTGCTCAATAGAGCAAGCCTGACTGGCCATATTGGCCTGACTTCATCCTACCATTCCTGATCAACAGTCCTTATTTGTGCTCCATGTGCTGTAGATTTTAAGAAAAGGTCCAGAATCGAGCCCAGCAGTAAACTGGTGGAGGTCACTGGCTCCTGCCCACCTGTCAGTGTGGTCTGGGCTGGCAAGACCAACAGAGGCGCACATTGTGGGTCAAAGCAAGGCTCATACCTTAACTATAGAACGTGGGTTTTGCTTGTGAGAAGACCAATTTTCTGATACCAAGAAGCAAAGAGGTTCAGCATGTAGGTTCAGCAAGGTCTCAGAAGTGGCCAATGGAGGCTGAATTCAGGGTCTGAAGCCAGTGGGGATCTGATAGCAAGGTTAAAGACCAAGCCTAGATGGGGCTGTGGAGTCTATGTTCCTCCTGAGGCTTGTTGGGGCCTCAGACAAGGTGCTAAGCATCTCTGGACCTCACAGTGGGACACACCGGGGATTGAGGAGTGTCCCAATCTCTCCCCGCTACGAGGCTCAGATCTAGATGCTGTGTGTCTCTATGGTGTGGTCTCAGTCTCTCTTCCCTTCCGTTTGCATAGCACAGAAGCAGGACACTAAGGACTGCCCTGTGGCCGGGCTCTCAGGGAGAGTACATGTGCACCGTGCTATCCAACACCACAGAGAAACCCAAAATCATCCTTGGCTAGCATATTTACACCAAAGAAATCGGCAGACACTATAGATCAGGGTCCCCACTCCCAGAGCTGGATGCCAAGCATTTGCCAACACACCCCTGGGTATGAGTATTAAAATAAATTATTCAGAGACTGACAATGGCCAGTCCATTTTGAGACTTGCTACATGGAGTGTCCTGAATCTCAAAAGTGTAGTGACTCAGACATCCTCTCCAGAGAAATCTTCTGAAGTGACCTCTGTGAGCCTGTATCGTGGCCATTCAAGGAAACAGCCACGGAAGCCACCAGCCTCGCCCGTGGTCTTCTCAGAGCCCCTTTCACACTCGAGCTGTGGCAGAAAAAGGGTCAAGGAACAGCAGAGCTTCTTAGGATGCAGTGAGGGGGCACAGGTTCCCTCCCTTCAGTCTCAGGATGGCCACTGTCCCCATATCACATCCTATCACATGACCAGCCTCCTTAGACTTTGAGGAGCACCCACAGATTTCAAGGCTATCATGTTTACGCCCTCATAAAGAACTCTTAAAAACTGTATGGGGGCTGGCGAGCGGGCTCAGTGGGTAAAGGCACTTACCGCCAAGCCTGGTGACCTGAGTTCAGTTCCCAGGATTCACATGCTAGAAGGAGAGCACCAATCCCTGCAAGTTGATTCTGATCGCCACACTTACGTCATGGCATGCGTGTGTGTGTGTGTGTGTGTGTGTGTGTGTGTGTGTGTACACACTGATTTAAAAAAACAAAACAAAACAAAAACCATCAAAAACCATCAATTATGTGGGAGGGCTGGCAAGATGGTTCATCCAGTAAAAGTACTTGCCTCCATGCCTGATGACCTGGCCTGGTTTGATTTTTGTAGCCGTATTAAATACCATGTCCGAAATCAACCTGGAGACGGGTTTATTACACTTTGCACACTTTACAGGCCATCATTGAGGGGAGCCGAGGCAGGAACCTGGAGGCAGGAGCTGATGCAGAGGCCATGGAGGAGTGCCGCACAGCGGCTGGCTTCCCCTGGCTTGTTCAGCTCCTCTGCCCAAGGACCTCGAAGACAGTAGTGCCCACAGTGGGCTCGGCCCTCTTACATCAGTCAGCAATCAAGAAAATGCCCCATGGACATTCCCACAGGCCGATCTGATGGAGACAGTTCCTGAACTGAGATTCCCTCTTCCCAGATATATCCAGGTTGTGTCAAGTTGACCAAAACTAACCAGCACATGACCTTAGTTCAGGTTCCTGCACAGTAGAAGGAGAGAACCAACTCCTGCATGTTGTCGTTTGACTTGAACACAAATGCCATGCACACACACACACTCACTCACTAACACACACACACACACACACACACACACACACTAAACAAATATGTAAATAAGTACGTACAATGAAAAAAAAAGTATTAGCTATGTGGGAGAGAGAGGAGGCAGCTTCTCTGTTTTTACAGACGAACAAGCAGTCCTGGAGAAAGTAACTAAGAACAGAAGGTCAGTCAGTTGTGAGATGGAGCAGGAATCCAGGAGAATCTAGTGGAGAGTTTCCAGGGCTATTGTGTGCTGGTTCACAGGCTGTGCACTGCACAGCTACAGGAGACATAATCCATTGCAGGCTGGGGTTTGAATTGTCCCTTGCAGCTAGGAAACAGGGAGGTCTTGAGAGTTCAGGTCAAGGGAGAACTGAACCCCTGGGACCATGGGGGTGGATTCTTTTTCTAATATTGTATATAAGCCAGCCAGCTCACAGCTAATCATGGGGGCTCCTACCCCTTCCTGCCGGCGGGAGCTAGGGATGGGCTTTTATGCAACCTCATGTTTCTCCATTTCTAATACAATGCCTGTTCTTTTAAAGGGCTGAACTTTAACTTTGTCTGAACTGAAAGCCCAAGAGGAAACCATCAGAAGCCACACCCCACAGGGCATCATCCTCCAACGCCCCAAACACCCAAGGATGAGAAGCACAGAGGAAAACAACCCAGGTCGGAGAGACACAGGGTAAGTAAAGTTGGGTTCACGCCAGTGCTTTCTGAACATACCAAAGCGGGGTGGTTGGAAAGGCTTGGTTTTAATTCCAATCCTCCCATCTTTCAGATACACCAACACACTTTCCAGAATGTGCTGACAGGAGGCCACACAATCCCAACATACTCAAAGTCACACTTCCTCACCAGGTCCAGACAGACTAGAAGTCAGCTCTGTAGGGGACTCTTGAAGGTAGTTTTGGGATCTGAGAGGACATCAGAAACCATACTGGAGGCTTTATTATACCCAAGCCTCAGACAAGGATTCTTTATGGGTTGTTCACCATCCTGCTCAGAACCAATGCCCAGTATCTGACCTCAGCTCACAGCTCAGGAAAATCCCTGTCCTATGAGAAAGTGAAGGCATCATGTGCCACTTCCTGTTGTTGGACACACCAGCCCCAACAGCAGGATACAGGAGGTCGATTGTGATGCCACGGGGCACATGTGTAAAATCGAGGTCCCACCTGAGAATAACTCAAACTGGTGTCAATTACCATGCTTCCCTGAGTCCAAGTGTATCATTCATTTGTGTTTTAAAAAAAACTGCCAACTACACCTTTAAGATCTGACTGTGAACCCAGCCAAGTGCCAGGGTGTCACACACCAGAGGAAGGGGACTGCAGGGGAGAGCCAGAGGCCAGCTTCCAGGCCTTCCCCTCTGTATACAAGCCAGCGGGATGACAGTCAAGTCTGCCTCCTTGGAGAGCAGGCTAACACTAATACCATCAGATCACAGCGCGGTGCAGAGGAAGGCCCACCCTGAGTAAGCCATCACCCTTACAATCCTCACAGGGGAAGACCAGGACTCCAGGGGTCTACAACTTCAGAAATAGTCCACAGAGACACAGCCCAGCCCACACCTCCTCTGCTCACGTTCTCGTGAAAAAGGGGGAGTGTTTGAAGACAGCTGGGCTTGCTGTGACTCCCAGCTGAACTCTTCACCCTAAGGTGAGTCAGGAAAATCTCGGAACCTGTTTCCTTTCCTCTTTTCTGTAAACAGGGAGACGATGGTTATCGCACTGCCTGATGCTAAAGACTGAACCCATTAACCTCTGTCTAGTCTTTGGCACAAGACCAGCATCTAGTAAGTTCATTTTGTCATGTGAGTACCAAATGTTTTCCCTAAACATTTCCGAGTTGGAAATGAGGAGTGTAATCATCATATCTAGTGGGGGGAAAAAAAAACCACCCCACCACAGAAATGACCCAGAAAAATAGCGGCAAGCATATCAACGCTGTCTGGCCAGCCCTAAAACTCTCTCTCTGTGCCAACAGAGGCTGTGTGCTGCAGAGAAGTTTCACATGCTCAGCTCAGGAAAAGCCCCCAAGGCCTGAATTTGGAAGTCCCCCAGCTGACCCCATTAGGAATGTGACCTGTGCCCTGGCCTTGGCCGGAAAGGCCACTGGACTCCAAAACCTGGTCTTTGATGGTAGGTGGGACCGACCTAAAGCAGGCTCTCCTCTCCAGGAGGAAGGAAAGAATGGCTGTGGAGCAGGCGCTTCAGAACTGTGGCAGAGGTGGCTGCCACCGGCTCAGGGCAAGCAGGGCTGCCCACTGCTTCCTGTGGGCGCTCTCTTTCGTCAGACCCGTTTGGACGCAGTTTCCTTTCTCTCTCACTCCCACATGGAGTGTCGCAGTTTTCCTCTCCTGGCCTCCACCCCCACCCCCACCAGCCCTTCCTCTCTCCAGATACACCCAGAACGTCCAGTGATGCCGCTTCAGGCGATGGCTTGAGCCATGGTCAAAGTCTACCAATCAGTCACACCTCAGAAGGCAGAGGCCTGGAAAACCCATACGATGGACGACACCAGAGCAGAAGCCTGACCACCTTGGAAAAACTTAGGTCCAAGAGACAACGGGGCAGGTAAACTTCCCGGCACCCAGGGCTGGAACCATGCCCTCCTCTACTCCAGACAGGTGATTATCAAACTGCTGTCACCCCTCTTCTCCCCCCTCCAGGCCCCCCGGAGGAGCAAGCTGAGAAACATAAAGCAACATCTTCAGAAATGAAAGTGGTTCACACAGAGCATCTAACTGGACGGCCTCCCCAGGCTAACCCCAGAGACTGCCCACAGCATGGAGCCGGGGATACTTACCAGATCTTAACCTCAGCTCCCCGAGGCAGCCATAGGCATCCGTCAGCTTGCCATACTGTCCTTTAATGACTTCCTTCTCTTCCGGAGCTGGGGTGGGGGGAGAGAGGAGGAGAAACACATCAGAGAGACATCAGCAAGCAAGCGGCTCTGTTCACGCTCGTTCATTCACACTGCGCTTGCCAATCTGGCTCTCACCCACTCGAAAAAGGAAACGCAGACAATTGCACGGCCCACAGACACCATGTGTATGGGTTTTAGGATCCGAGAAACCCAGATATGCAAAGATTTAGACCTTCCCACGGAAGGCTTGTTCTCTGGAAATGCTGGCGGCTTCCTGGGGGGCGGGGGTGGGGATGGGGGTAGGGGTGGGGGTGGGGAAGGCGCAGGGAGCCCTAGGGTGGCTGGTGATGCCAGGGCACCTTGGGTCTGGCCTGTTACATCACTCTTCACTGTACTGCACACACTCAGAACAGGGTGAGGTCTCATAATCTACGTGCAAGGCCTTTTCTTCTGATGTGCCAGCCACAGGAGCTTTATCTGGAAAATCCCCGAGATACCTGCTTCTACTAGGCGTCATCACAGCACAGGGGTTAGGGTGACTCAGGGCTGGGGCAAGTGAGCCCCAAGGCACACTGCAGACTTTGCCTGCGGGGTGACTACAACCATGTCAGTACCCAAACAATGACCCAGTCTGACTCAGGAGGAGCAAGAAGGAAGGGCACAGGGGCATCCATTGGGATGCCATAGGCACCTCTGGGGACTTCAGGAGTGGGAGCCGATGTCTGGACCCTTTCTCATAGGGATGCTTCAACTGCACCGAGAATCTACAAACCCCAATCGCTGTGACAATGCTAAACCACGTGAAAGAAGGGACCACCGAAGAGCTCACAAGAGCCCACTTGTGTAAAATATCCAGAGCAGGTGAACGCAGAGAGGCAGAGAGCAGACTCGGGGTTACCAGGGGCTGAGCGTGGACAAAGGAGCAGAGAGGTTTGCTAATGGAGCCTTTGTTAAAGGGGGCAAAAATACTCTACAATTAGATTGTAGGGGTGATAAAATAACCCCTTAAATACTAAAATACTTTTAAAAAAACATGGAATTATATACTTTTAGAAATCAGTTGTGTGGTACATGAACTACATTTCAATAAAGTCGGTATAAAAATCACCAACAAAGTAAGATGGCAGAGGGCACTAATTTTTACTGGAATCTAGTTATTAAAGTATTGAAAAACATTAGATATATTTTTCATTGTGTGTATGTGTGTGTTGTATGCATGTATGTATATATGTATTTGCATCACATGCGTGCCTGGTGCCAGTGGCGGCCAGAAGAGAACACTGGATTCCCTGGAACTGAATTTATGGATGGTTGTAAGCCACCATGTGGGTGCTAGGAAGCAAACCCAGGTCCTGTACAAAAGCAACAGGTGCTCTTAACTGCTGAGCATCTTTCCAGCCCATAGTTTGAGAAATATTTTAAGGGCTGAGGTCCTTGCCTAGCATGTACAAGGCCCTGGGTTTGAGCCCTAGCACCACACAAAAAAAAATTGTTATAATGTAGCAACAAATATTCCCTATGGACAGTATCTTTTGTTATAATGTAGCGATATATATTCCTTACGGAGAATATCTTTTGTTTTGTTTTGAGACAGGGTTTCTCTGTGTAGTTTTGGTGCCTGTCCTAGATCTCACTCTGTAGCCCAGGCTGGCCTCCAACTCACAGAGATCCACCTGGTTCTGCCTCCTGAGTGCTGAGATTAAAGGTGCGCACCACCACCATGCGGCTAAAAAACTTATTTTACATTTATTTTGTAAATGCCACAGGACATATGTGGAAATCACAGGATAATCTGCAGGAGTGGTTCTCTCCTCCCACCATGTAGGTTGGGGTTTGAACTCGGGCAGTCAGGGTTAGTGGCAGGTGCCTCTACCTGCTGAGCCACCTCATTGGCCCTGTTAGCATCATCTTAAATAAAATCTAAACTGGGAGTGGAGGTTCACACCTGTAATCCTGGCACTCAGAGGAGCTGAGACAAGAGGACCGCCAGGAGTTCAAGGTCAGCCAGAGTGAGCCCTGTTTCAAAATAGCCAATGTAACAATAACAACATCGTCAAAGAAATAAAACCCAGCAGGGCCTATGAATCACTTTGTTTCAAATAAATAAAGAGAAATACATGATTTTTCAAGACTTCGTGTGAGGCAGGCAGAAGTGACAGATGAGGGGCATGGGTAACGAGCTGGTCTAGTTGCCTCCCTTCCTGAGGGCAGTGCTGGCTGGCTTTCAGTCACCAAGGATGAAAATAAAGGTGGCCTTTTCTTGTCCAAGAGCTCCAGGACTCCTCCCCTGAGATGCAGAGGGTAGGAGCTGGCTGGACCTGCCTCTGCACCATCACCGAGGTGGGAAAAGAAGAAACTGTGGATTTGTCCTCCCAAGCACCAGGAAGGGGGCCCAGAGTCCGGCAATCTCCAGGAGGAACTGAGATTTCAAAAGGAAGAGTGAGAGTGTGTGTGTGTGTGTGTGTGTGTGTGTGTGTAGGGGGGTGCACACAGCAGATGACACACTCTTACACCAGCCCTGAGTACAGACAAGCTGGGAACAACCTGGACGTCATGGCTTCCTGTCCCCTGAAGATGTCCACTGAAAACAGGTGAGTACGCAGAGCATTGACAAATGCCGTAAGCACTGAACCTAGCTTTAGCTGACAATTGTCCTGACATCCCATTTCAAAAGAGCCACCACTCAGTCTCCAGAACAGACTAGACTTCCCATTCCTCTCAACTGGTCCTCTAAAGAACACAAACATCCATGAGACCACATTTCCTTACAGGTTAGAAACATAAAACGGAGTCCAGTTCCAGAGCCACCTGCTCACTATACCTCCCCCCGCCCCGCCCCCCTTTTTCTCTAGTTGGCCCTGGAGGCAGTGTGTGGTGGTTTGAAAGGAAATGGCCCCCAAAAGGAATAGCACTGTTAGGAGGTGTGGCTTTGTTGGAGTAGGTGTGGCCTTGTTGGAGGAAGTGGGTCACTATGGAGGCGGGCTTTGAGGTCTCGTACAAGCTCAAGCCACACCCCGTGTCTCAGACCACTTCCTATTGCTTGCAAAGATGTAGGACACTTGTCTACTTCTCTAGCACCATGTCTGCCTGCATGCCACCATGTCGCACCATGATGATAATGGACTAAATCTCTGAAAATATAAGCCACCCCAATTAAATGTTTTCCTTTATAAGAATTTCCGTGGTCATAGTATCTCTTCACAGCAATAGAAACACTAAGACACAGTAGGAGGCCACCAGGTTCCCCTTGGTAGAACCTGCAATCCCTACCAAACAGGACACAAGGACTCCAGGCATGGTGGTTGGTGGGTTGTGTACATCCAGAGCAGTCAGTAAGGTCAAAGTCAGACCTTCCGTCTTTGCAGGCAGGATGGAGCCAGGAGGCCATTTGAAGATGAAGGCCGACCATCAACATGGCTGAGACGCCCGTGATACCCTACTGTGCTTTGTTGTGTCCGGCAGCAGGGAGACTCAGTCCAGAACTGTCGACAGCCTGAGTTCTCCCCTTAGGGACACCCATTCAGGTAAAGCCAGATCCTTAGCTATGCCTGATGAAAAGAAGTTCAGAGTGAAGCAAAGTTAGAGAATTTATTAGGTAAAGATAAAGGCAAGTGCATGTTTTAATAAAGCACAGGCATTTAGAGAGAGAGTTTCTTAGGAAAAGAACAGAACACACTCAACCAAGACCCAGGCCAGAGCTTCTCAAGTGGGAGAGTTGCATTTAGGTATCTTCATGAAGGCCAGATAAATGATTTTGTAGCTTATAAGTCACATTACTCAGACAGTGATTCACAATGTTTGCAGATTAAGCAATGCTGTGGAATAATCCTCTTGTACACTGTAAAGATTTGTCACTTGAAATGGTTTAATAAAACACTGATTGGCCGGTAGCCAGGCAGGAAGTATAGGCAGGGCGACCAGACTAGAAGAATTCTGGGAAGAGAAAGGATGGTGTCAGGAGCCACCAGCCAGATGCAGAGGAAGCAAGATGAGAATGTCGTACTGAGAAAAGGTACCAAGCCATGTGGCTAAACACAGATAAGAATTATGGGTTAATTTCAGTGTGAGAGCTAGTCAGTAGTAAGCCTGAGTTACCGGCTGAGCATTTATAAGTAATATTAAGCCTCGAAGTCAATTATTTGGGAAGCAGCTGCTGGGTATTTGGGAACAGGCAGGCAGGAGAGAAACTTCCGCCTACAAAGCAAAGTATAAAAAGTAAGTAAAGCTTAAAAATTAATTTAGCTTGTATTTCAATACTTATTTCTCATCTTAAAGAATTACCATTTGTAGATGGCTCAGCAGTTAGAGACACTTGCCACAAAGCCCAATGACCTGAGTTTGATCTCTGGGACCCATATGGTAGAAGGAAAACAACAATTCCAGGAAGTTGTTCTCAGACACCAACCTCCCCACGTGTCATGGTATGTGGACACACTCACACACATACACACATGCACACAAGCATGCCTGTATGTGCACACATGCACAAAATAATGTAGTAAGGTTTATTTAAAAGGAATTACCTTTTGTTTGGTTTTTTGTTGTTGTTGTTGTTGTTTTTTTGGTTTTTTTTCGAGACAGGGTTTCTCTGTGTAGCTTTGTGCCTTCCCTGGAACTCACTCTGTAGTCCAGGCTGGCCTTGAACTCACAGCGATCCACCTGGCCCTGCCTCCCGAGTGCTGGGATTAAAGGCGTGCACCACCACCGCCCGGCTAGGAATTACCTTTTGTAAGTTAAATTGTAATGTGGGTTTTTAAGGTGTTATTTAGAGATGAGAGAATGCTAATATGGTAAAACCATAGTGGGATCCTGAGCTACGCCATCTTGTGAAAGTATTCCTAACAATACCTTAAGTACAAAAACTACCCTGGGTAAACTGGTCTCTGGTCACATAGCCATAAATTCCTAAAGTAAACTATCTCTGGACCATAAATTCCTATACAACATGTCCCTGGCTCAAGGATATTAGAACTGCCTGACCACTTAACTGCTCGCTCTCTCCTCTTCTATAAACGCTTGCCTGCTGCAGATGTCCACAGCTGCCTTTCTGTATACATCACAGTCGTGGTTCCTACATTTGAAAACTCAAACAAATTGGAGGTCGCGGCTGCTTCGCACTCCTGTCATCTGGGACAGCCTTGCTGGCTGTGAATCAAGGCTCCATCTACTACAGCAGGCTGGTCGTTTTTTTTTCTTCAGGTACCCACAACAAAACGCAAGGCTACAGATATTCTGGCCCTGGTAAGTTATAGTCTGTTGTTTTAATATTCTTGTTAGAGGTGCAGAAAAATAAACACTGTCTTTGGAGAGTTTAGATCTTATCGCCTATATAGAAGCTCCTGAGTCAGGCTTCTTCTTCTCTTCTGGATCCTTTTATTTTTCCTTTGGACACAGCTCTCATTCCTTGTGGCTGTTCCCTTTAAGATACCAGGATGGCTACAGACAAGTACTGTGGCTGTGCTCCTGAGGAAATCAGGGTCAGTGTCCCATGACCACTCCCTAAGTCAAGAGTTGTCATCAGTCTGTAACTTTGCTGTCCGTGTGTCTCTGCTTAAAGACACCTTATTGAATGTGCATTGTTGATTCAGTCACATTGGACACACACTCACCAGCACAAGGGGCCCAACCAGAATAAAGCTTATTACACACAAGTGATTTTCTCTAAGGGCCGTCACTGCCTCCTTGCACATACACATGCTGGTGGTGCTACAGCACTGGGCTGAGAGCCAGTTACTTTTATTTATTTTTATTTTAGGTGTACGGGAATTGTGCCTGCACGTGTGTCTGTACACCACATGTGTGCCCGGTACCCGCAGAGGCCAGAAGGCGGCACTAGATCCCCTGGAACTACCGTTACAGACAGTTGTCAGCTGCCATGTGGCTGCTGGAAACCAAACCCAGGTTCTCTTAACTGCTAAGCCATGTCTCCAGTCCCCTGACAGGTCATTTAAAAATATGAAGTAAGGGGTCAGCAAGATGGCTCAGTGGGTAAAGGTGCTTGCCACCAAGCCTGACCCATGCATTCAATCCCTGGAAACCACATGGTAGGAGAGGACCTACTTCCACAAGTTGACCTCTGACTTCCTCGTGAGCACCTACACACATACACACAAAATAGATGAATAAATAAGCTGGAGAGATGGTTCAGCACTTAAGAACATGGGCTGCTCTTCCCGAGGACACGGGTTCTATTCCTAGCACAGCAGCTCACAACTGCCTATAACTCTAGTTCTAGAGGACCAGTGCCTCCTCTGGTCTCCATGGCTACTGCATGCATGTGGCACACAGACATATACATACACATAAAAATAATAAATAAAAATTTTAAAGCAAAAATGTGACATCACCAACAAAACGTACAAACTGCGACATTAAATAAGTCATCCAAAGAGACACTTGCTCCCAAAGCTAGACAAGAAGTCAGAGTTTCATCCTTTTTCAACATTAGCTGGGAACACGCGCAATAGGTAATCAAATGTATGCCACTCACTCTGCCCCATGCACAAATGACCTCAAAAATGCCGTTATCATCACTCTTAGGGTCACAACACAATTTAGATAGCTAGGCGAATCTGTAAGTGTAGAATGCACAAACAATGAGGAGCCATTGAACGTGGTTCCAGAGCTTGGCAAAGCCCAGGAGGAGTCTGGCAGAAAAACAGCCATCCACCCTCAGTGTAAATTTATTACTAACAGGGCTCCCAGCCTGGCATGGCAGGGGATGTCCCTGGCAGCCACAGAGACCTCAAGGGATAGCTATGGGAAGCTATACAATCGCTGAAATTGAATGTAAATTTTTATGGCTAGGAGCCACAGACTCTCACGGAGATTTCTGCCATTGTAACATGAATTGCTGAACAGTCTTATTAATTTAAAAAAACAAAACAAAACCCGGAGCCAGATATTGAGGTGAAAGCTGAAAGACCAGAGAAACAGAACAAGCCACAGCCAACCTCACCTCGCCAACTCCTCAGCCAATCCTGATTCCTCAGACTGGAAGCCTCTGAGTCCTCACCAAAAGTGTCTCTGCTAAACTGCTGCTAAAAAGCTTCTAGGTCCTGATCCTCTTGCCTTATAATACTTTTCTGCTTCCTGCCATCACTTCCTGGGATTAAAGGCATGTTTCCTTCCTAAGCAAAGACATAAGATCTCAAGTCCTGAGATTAAAGGTGTGTGCCACCAATGCCTGGCTGTTTCCAGTCTGGCCTTGAATTGACAAAGATCCAGATGGATCTCTGCCTCCTGAGTGATAGGATTAAGGGTGTGTGCCACCACTGTCTGGCCTCTATGTCTAGTCTAGTGGCTGGCTCTGCCCTCTGATCCCCAGATAAGTTTCATTTGTTAGAGTACAAATAAAATATCACCACATGCCATCACAAAGATTAAGAATCAGCTCAATGAGTTAATTTCCCCCAAATTTGACTGAGTAATATTTTTAGCGGCCTAAGTTGCGATTGATGAAATCATAGGTCCCTCTGAGACTAGTTGGCACTGGACCCTATAGCTAAGTAGCCTCCACCGACATTTGAGGGGCTGCTCACAGCAAGTAAGGCATTTGTAAAATTGGGGTCTCAGGCCCTTAGAAGGGGACCAGGAACCACAGACACACCCTTTACACCATCTGACCCAATCAACTCTGGCAGTCAGGAAAAGCGGGCATCGTACTTAGCAAGTGAAGGTATTCTAGAGGAAAAACATGTTCTTCTCTTTGGCTGCCAGACTATTGCAACCGGGGTCCCCAAGGAACTAGGATGTCTCCAGGAATCTCATGCTGTGCGAGTAGGGGAAGGATAAAGCCTGAGGCCAGCCAGAGGAGGAATTTACCTCTCAGAAAGAAATGTCACAGTTCTGACATCCGCCAGGCCAGGCCAGGCGACCATCTAGGATGACTTGTGAAGCACAGGACCACACCTTGACCAGGACTGCACAGTTGTGCATATCTCTTGCCCTCTGTTTAAATTCAGGCTCATGGACTTGGGGGCCACTGGATCTCTTTGCCTTCTTCCCAACCCAGCTTCATTGACTATATCTCCTGCTAGGTCTCACAGGCAGGCCACATGTCCAGAAATGAACTTAAGCTGGGCTCTAGAAGGATTTCTGGCAGTTAGATAAAAGCTAGCATCCCTCAGGAACTTGTGAAATGGGTTTTCTGTACCCCAAAAGGAGTCATTTCCCTGCCTCTGGCAGAAGGGACATATTGTTACCTATGGGGTCTATCATCATATCAAAGCTTACACTGGCCTTCAGAATTTCTCAATATCACAAGCACCTGTTTTACATTTCAAAGTCCATGTTAGCATCCAGGCCTTCCCATCCCCCATCTATTCCTCCTTATAATCCACACGATTTGTCCACCCCATTCATTCATTCTTTCTGCCTGTCTGCCTGTCTGTCTTAGGGTTTTAATTGCTATGAAGAGACACCATGACCAAGGCAACTCTTACAAAGAAAACATTTCACTCGGGTGGCTTGCTTACAGTTTTAGAGGTTCAGTCCATTATCATCAGGACGGGGAGCATGGCGGCGTGCAGGCAGATATGGGGCTGGAGCTGAGAACCCTACATCTTGCAGGCAACAGGAAGTCAACTGAAAGTCACACTGAGGGAAGCTTGAGCAGAAGAGACCTCAAAGCCCGCCCCCACAGTGACACACTTCCTCCAACAAGGCCACACCTCCTAATAGTGCCACTCCATTTGGGGGCCATTTTCTTCCAAACCTCCACACTATCTACCTATCTTTCTCCCTGCCTGCCTGTCATCTATCACTATCCTCTTGCTCTCTCGCTATGCTCCATTCTCTCCCTTGCTATCTCACTATCTCCACTATCCTCTCCCACTCTCCAGCTTCCCCAGACCTGGCTATGCCCAGTCTACTTCACCATGGGAACCTTCCCCCTAACCACGTAGCAGTCACCTCGGCAGTTTCTTTACTGCACCTGCCCTTGTGCACAGCGGGGTGTGGATACTATTAAAAAATGTTACATGCTGTTCTACTCTACACAAAAGCTGGCTCTGGTGTCGGGTTTCGGCCTGCTCTCTCCAGACCCAAGCATGCTTTTTTAAAAAGTCTCTGTCCTGAGTCAGGTGGGCCACCTGACTCTGTGACAGAGTGGAAGGAAACAAAGGAAAACATCCCAGAAAAGGCTCTGTGTGCTTAAAAAGTCAGCTATTCCCAATAGGAATCGCTACTGCTTATCTCACTGTCCCCTTCTAGGTTTTGTTTACTATCTCTAAGACAACGAAGTGCATCACAGATGTTGAACCCTCTGGATACCCTTCCCCAACCCTTGCATATACATCTGCTTTTCACTGTGGCTTGTCCCTGTGATTGTTGTATTGAGGAGAGGCGGCCCAGGTTATCAGGGCTACCAGAACCCAGGCTTGGGTCTATTTAATCCCATCTGTCCTTGATGGCCTCCATTGCAGCTATATCACGTGGTCAAGTGGTTAAAATGACACAAACACACGATCTCGCAGAGCTGAAGATCAGCATCCTGCGGTGGAAATCACCACTCGCATGGAGGTATCTGCAGGGCTTCTCCTTCAGGAAGCTTTTGGAGCCGGTCTGGGGGCTTTCCTTAGCCCTCAGCTCCTTCCTCTCTCTTTCAATCCAGCAGCAGCAGCGTCAACTTCCGCCTTCATCTTCCTGGCTCATTCTCTCTCCCCCTCTTCTGGCTGCTTCTTCCATCTTTTAAGAGCTACTTAGACAGGTGCACACCGCACAAGGTCCCCAGTCTGTTCTGCACAGCCCTACAGAGTCACTGGCCCACAGCCACCACCAATAAGGCATAAGATACCTCCCATGTACAGACTCAAGGTCAGCATGTGGACTTCTGCTACCCCAGTGGTTAGGGTCAGAGTCTGGGCCCTGGCAGCCCTAAGGACCTAGGTTCAGCTACCTGCCCTCAAACGGCCAATTCAAGAAATAAGTCATAGTAAAAACTATTTATTCAATGTGGCCACACCCCTAAGATTCATCTTAGGGCCAACATGGGGTTTAAGTGTAAATAGAGAGCAAGAAGGCATGTAGAACTAAATAGCCCTGATCAAAGTCTGGCCCCATACTATGGTGGCCTATCATTGTCTGCTGCCAATGACCCCGACATCTTGTCAGAACTGTGTGAAACCTCTGAGAGACAAGCTCCTCTGGTTGGCACTGGGCTTCAACTTTTTCCTTGTTCCAGAATGTTCCAGACATTCCTGGGGAAATTGCAGTTTCTGAGGCCTAATGTCTCAATAGTCTGATAGTTAAAAGGGAGGCACAGGTCTCTCTCTAGAATACCCTCATTTCCTGCAGCAACAGTCACACTTCTTCAGGGCCCACACAGGGACACCAACCGTGTGCTCCAGAGTCTTCTTCCTGCCTCTGCTGCACATTCAGGAAAGGGGTGTGGAGGGGGGCAGGGAGGGGAGAGCACATCCCTTCATCCAGAATGCTCACTGGTAAAGAGTGGGCATTGTCATGAGCCTAAGGAGTCTCCAGGAGGGGCCCGACCCCTACTCTGGAGCTACAGAACCCCAGTCTCATCAGGAGAAGTGGGGGCCCGACTTGCAGTGCTAACCCTGGCTGCATCCACTGTCCTCACAGGTCCTAGGTGTAGCCGGGGCCAGGACGAGGGGTAGAAAGGCACAGCTCTCCCCGGAGAAGTGCAATAAATAATCCTGACACCAACAACAAACGTTTCAACTCCAGCAGCTTTACCAAGTGTCATCTGGCACACTCACTTTGTTCACCACCAAACAAAGGGACCTTTGTGCATTCATTCGGCTCCGTAAATAAACCTAAGCGGATCAAACAAAGGGCAGGAAACTGCTAAACAAAGTGATACAGGGTCCAGTCCACACCTCGGTGGGTGGGGAGGGGACCCAGGAGAAGCCGGGGAAGCCAAACTGACCTGTGGCCCCGTGGACTCGGCATCAGACGCGGGGCAGGAAGGCGAGCTAAACAAACACGACTTGACACAGCCTTTTGCTAATATTTTTTAAACTAACAAACAAAACCCAGCAGGGCTGCCTTGTTCCCTTTGGTCTCTGTAAATTATTGACTCCCTAATCAAAACAGCTTTGTTGCTCACTTATTGCTATGACAACTCAAAACAGGTCTGACCTCTGTGGATGCCACCATTATATGTGAAGCACCCACTTCCCATCACAAACTGACCAACCCTAAACAAATTAGGAGGCGTGAAACAACAAACACATCCCCTCTCACAGATGCGGGGGGACGAAAGTTAATTAAATCAAGGTGAGTTTGGGGTCTTCCGGAGGAGGGTCCCGCCTCATCCAGTTCCTGATGGCTGCTGCTAACAGTCTTTGAAGTCTCAGTCAGTCTCTGCCTCACGTGGCTGTCTTCTACCTACATGCCCCTGTCCTAATGTGTCACATGACTCTAGCAGCTACACTGGATGGCGGGCTCAACCTACTCCAACACGACTTCATCTACCCTATGCCCATGAAGCACTGCTGTGGTTCTGTGTTGGTTCTTTAGTCTCCAGGCTGTTGGTCCTATCAGGAGACGGTAAGTGGGACCCTGAGGAGGAAGAGTCTCATTGTTATCAAACTTGGAGGTCGCAGCATGAGCCTCAAGTCAGGTTTGGCCACCCATCCTTAATAAACTGATTAAAAGAGCCAAGTTAATAATGGAAAGTAGAAAGCAGGTTTATTTAAAAGCTATCTTGGGAAGAGGGACCAAGAGATCTAGTGACCCCCCCACACACACACACTCCAAAAAAAAAAAAAAGGTCCATCTCAATCTCCTTTTAGGGGTCCTGAAGTGAGAGTAACATTTGAATAGAGGGCTGAGGATGAGCACATCTAAGCAGTTCTGGTCAAGGTGTGGTCCTGCCCAGCACCAGCACATCATTGGGCTTCACTCTCCTCCTGTAGGGTGGTCTGACAAGTTGTTGGAACTGTGTGGAGTGTCTTTCAGGGAGGCAAGCCCCCCCTCCGCCCCCCACACCTCCACACACACACATATAACTCTTTTCTCCTCCCAGCATGAAATTCCCATTTCTTTAGAGTCCACTGTTTGATTAATCTGATCTCTGTCGGACTGAGAGACATGTCTCTTTAGAGCATCTTCACTTCTGCCGGGCCAGTTACACTACGAGCTGAGCAGTTGAGTGCCACCACACGCTTCCTCCAGGACGTTCTGCCTAAAAGCAATGGAGTCAAGCCAGATGGCTGAAACCCCTAAAGGCATGTGTCGGGAATAAATCATCTCCCTTTAAGCTGGCTCTTTGGGTACTTTGACCCAGGGACACAA
Source organism: Peromyscus eremicus (assembly GCF_949786415.1). Lineage (NCBI taxonomy): Eukaryota > Metazoa > Chordata > Mammalia > Rodentia > Cricetidae > Peromyscus > Peromyscus eremicus. The sequence goes on along the minus strand of NC_081424.1, from coordinate 53,794,644 downwards.
GGATGACCAACACAGGTCTCATTCTGAGGTACTGGCGCCTAGGACTCACAATGTATCTTTTAGGGGCCACTGCTCAGTCCCTATACTCGGTAACCTTCTTACTTGGGGAGCCCCTCCCCAAAGCATGGCTCTCCATGAACCTCTTTCCTCCGGGCCTGCCTCCACATTGCCTCCATGCATCTAACCTCCAGAGTGCAGCACCCTCGCTGCTCCTGCTGCACAATGCCTGTCTGCAGACGTCTGACCTCCCAGTACCTTGTCCAGAGTCACCCCACACCCTTCTTGTCCCCAGGCAACTCCATTTTCCTAAGAGGGCTGATGGAAAAAGAGAGCCTTTTCTCTTGAACATACAGATCGCATTTCAAATGTCTACAAGCACCAGACAGGTAATGAATGAACACAGCTACTGAGTGGGGCCATATGTGGCAGAGAACAAGCCTCCCCTGGGTAGGGACAGATTGACAATTGCAGCCAGCAGCCAACAGGTGGGTATGTCAGTCTGAGTCTGCAAAGATGAAAATTTCAAGAGAAATAGGACATTCCTGAGTGTTACAATGTTGGCAACCAATCTCCATTTATTTCAAGCAGCAATGGGTGAGTGCACACACCTGCAGGCTGCCCATCCGCAATGTCTGCCTCTCCTTACCTCATGTCTCGAAAACATATGGCACATCCTGCTTTCCCTGCCTCCTGTCAAATCTCCTCTGGGTTTTCCCACACGGGAACACTTTGCTTCCCTGACCTGGCCACAACCAACCAGGCTGCTGAGGGTAAGCTCCACTCTCTCTGCCCTTGTCCTCCTGTGGTAATCCTCCACCAACTCACGTCTGAGTGCTAAATGGCTGTGTCTGGTGGGTTCTAGGCAAAGGGACAGTGAACCAGACAGAGATCGTCCACAGCAGCATGGATCTAAGGCGTGCCCATGTCAGTAGCCGAGAAGGAACCTGAGCGACGCATGGATGGGTAAAGGCAGGTGAGGGCAGACCTGGTAGAGATAAGGAACCCAGGGGCTAAGGCACTGCACAGGCCCAGGGCAGAGACCACCAAGTGCCAACATGGACAGACAGCTGAATAAGCAAGCGCAGGGTTGATGGGCGGTTCCCAAGCTATGGGTAGAGAGAGACTCTAGGGAGTTGACTGATCCTTTCACAGGGGTCACCTAAGATCATCGGGAATATCAGATATTTACATTATGATTTATAACAGCAGCAAAATCACAGTTCTGAAGTAGCAACAAACACAATTTTGTGGCTGGGGGGTCAGCACACCATGAGGAACTGTATTAAAGGGTCGCAGTGTTAGGAAGGTTGAGAACTGCTGGTGTAGATAAACAGCGACACCAGATGAGGTGGAGAAGTTGAACAGGAAGTGGGAAATGAGAAACGAAATCTTAATTTGGTCTGAAAATAGTTTCACTACAAAGGCAGCATTTGAAGAGAGATCTGACGAAGTGAGAGGGATGATCCAAGAGAGAGTGGAGGAACACCACAGGCCAAGAGGAGAATCTACGAAAGCCCCGAGGCAGAGCCATTCCTGACGTACAGGAGGCCAGTGGAGAAAGCTCACAGAGGAAACAGAAGAGCCATCACAGTCTCGTGGGCCATAAAAGACCTGTGGTTTCTGAGACGAGACCGGTGCAGGGTTTCCGGGGCATGGGCAGCACACAGGAACAGAGGCGTGCTGGCAGTGGTTCAGGGTCTGGCTGGTCAGTACGAATTCTCTCCCGATGGCTTCAACGTTCTCAGTGCAATGAGGAGCCAGGCTGTCAGGGAGGGGTAAGGGTGAGGGGGGACAAAGCAGAGGAGGATGGAAGACTGACTGAGGAGGCAACTTGAGTCAAGGATTGTGAGCAGAACGTGAGACCCACTGTCTTCGTTAGGGTTCCTGTTGCTGTGCAGAGACACCATGACCACAGCAACTCTTATAAAGGAAAACATTTAATTGGGGGCTCGCTTACAGTTCAGAGGTGCAGTCCATTATCATCATGGTAGGAAGCAAGGCAGCATGCAGGCAGACATGGTGCTGGAGAAGGAGCTGAGAGTTCTTACATCTTGACATACAGGGAATAGGAAATAGTCTGAGACACTGGGCAGAGCTTGAGCATATATGAGATCTCAAAGCCCGCCTCCACAGTGACACACTTCCTCCAACAAGGCCACACCTACTCCACAAAGCCACACCTCCTAAGAGTGCCACTCCCTTTGGGGGCCATTTCCTTCCCAACCATCAAACCCACCCAAACTGGCAAAGTGGTATCTCAATAAACTTCCAACCTCAGAAACAGTACAGATAGGAATGACAGGAATTAATCAGGGACCAGGCTTGGCCAAGTGGGGGACCAGGAAGAGGCAGAGGAGGGAGGGGCATAGTGCAGGGGGGCTGACCTCTGCCCTGGTAAGGAAAAGGAGAGGTAGAGGCCCTGGGGTGGGAGACTGTGAAAGATAAAGGTTCAAGGGGTCTCCAACCCAGCGGGGGCCAAAGATGGCAGCAGGTAGGGAACAAAAGGACAGGCAACAAGACGGAGCTGGGAAGAGCAGAATGTCTAACACAGACAACAGAGGTCCCAGGAAGTGGCTGTGGGAAGTCAGGGCACAGAGGGACATTCTCAGTAGAGAACAAGGTCCGAAGAAGGGTCAGCAACACAGAGAATGAAGACACCAAGCGTGGAGACAGGATTCATCTGAAGAAGTGACAGAGGGTAAGGAGGGTCACAGCAGCAAAGGGGCTGAGGCCGGGCATCCAGCCTCGCCGTGAGTGAAGTCCTAACGTGAGCAGCTCCGTCTAAAATGACTTCTCTGTGGGTCGACTTCTGGTCCTGTTTCTCTGGCAACCTGAGAGGTGTTGTCGATGTCTCTCAACACGGTTTATGCTAAAACTTGTTCTCCACAGTTAAAGAGCCGCGAGGAAGTCTGGGTGAGCTACAAGGAAAGGAACCGGGCCACATGGGCCACTTGCAAACCAGGGAAGACCCCAGGAGCGCCATGCTTGTGCAGTTCCAAGGGATCAATGATTCATCCCAAGCACAGTAAGTGTGCATCCTCGGGATTCTGGTTGCCAGGACACAGCTCCAGGGCAAGAGCATCCTGGGGTGGGGGCCGGCCTGGGTGGGGGTGGTCATTCCCTCAGCTGTAGGCAGCAGAATTCTCATGTTAGGAAGAACCAGGCCAGTCCAGCCACGCTCCTAGGAAGCAGGCAGCCGAGTCAGGTCCACAGTTAGTCCAGACACAGTCACTCTTTCTATATTTTCCACAATCACATCCCATAAGGAATTGCCAGCCAAGCTCCTCCCACAGGTTAGAGAAATAAGCTGTTAACCGAACACTACAGCCAGCCGAGACTGAAGGGCCACTCAGACCACATTCCTGGGCATGATGTGACACCACTTCCTTGGGTTTCAGGGTCTCAGGAGGACACATGGACTCTGTTCATGTGTGGACCCTGGGTTCAGCGCTGACTGTTCCTTCCCAGTTACCAGGCGCTGAAGCCTCTCTTACAATGGTTTCTCTGGGGGCACAGAGAGGCTGCGGGGAAGGTTGCTAAGCACAGTGGAAATCAAAACATCTGTTTGAAACAGAAGCTGAGGCCAAGACAAAAGCCAACCAGCCAGACAGTCAGCTGCTGAGACACACATTCCTGTCCTCCCCGCTGCCTCTCCCTCACCGAAGGTCCAGGCCACAAAGAGCCCAGGAGAGAGGGACATCAAGAAAGCACCAGCTAAGCCAGCAAATGCCCAACCTCCCACCAGCTGTGCGGATGTCTCAGCCCAGAGGGACGGGAAAGCAGTCTCCCACAGCCACAGTTGGAACAGGTCTGGACAGGGGACCTCTCCCTCCACATCCTCTACCACCCTCCTACCTTCCTGCTTCCAACCCCACCCCAGCCCTTCGAAGATAACGTTAGCTTGGATGAGCTGACTAGGTCAAAAGGGTTTAACGGTAGCTGGGGTGCAGGGTTAACCAGAGCCTAGGAATCTGGGTGGGGGGCAGGAAAGAGAGGCAACGTGTACCTTAAAAGAACCAACAGCCTGACACAGGACTGGCCAAGCATCTGGCCAAGACGAGAACTCAGGCCTGAGCTGCTGCAGCTCCTTACACAGAGCAGTGGATGCCAACAGGGTCAAGAAGGAAAGAGGTACACACGCCTTTCTCCGTGTGTGCTCGGCCTCTAGAGACACAGGGGATCTTCTGAAACAGTGTGCTGTGACTGGACCACCTACTCCTGGAGCAGGTCTTCAGTCGGCCCTTCTTCACACAAGAGCTCCTTCACTTGAATCCCAACCAACTGGGGACCCACTGGGTCCCCAGGCCTCGGCCCGGCAAATGGAAGCTTGGCTCCTACCCACTCTTAGTTCGTCCATCATTTCTTCCTGAACCAGCCAAACTGGTTCCTGGGTTCTCCCCCACCTCTTCCTTACTCGGGTGGCCCTTCCCTGAAGTCCCTTCCCACCTGGTGCCTGCACAAGAACATTCTCACTCACCCCCTGAGAAGCCATGGGCTGTGATCCACCCGGGGCCTCCTTGTCCTGCATGAGACAGTAGTCACCTGTAGGGAACCTGAGAGGAGGGAGGGGGAGCCCCGGGCCCTGATCCTACTTCAGCTCACAAGCTCCTCCGCTGCCACGCTGCCACCGGCCAGCTCTGGTGCTAACTAGGCACTGCCAGAGACAGTGAGGAAGGATAATGAAGTGCTTGAGGAGCTGAGGTGATAAACAGGCTGGAAGATTCCACAGGGCAGATGTCCCTGGGGCCCTGATGAAAGATTTCAGGGGTGTGGCATGGCTGGGTCTGCTTCCATAGAAGCCAGCTCTGCGTACGCAGACAAGACAGTACCTTAGACAACACCCGGACCCACGGCACCCTCACAAGGGGACCTGGGAAATGAACTGGGGGTTGAGGGGTCAGGATGAGCTTCCCAGCAGCCTCTGGGGTAAAGGTGGGGGTTAGGAAGGAAAGGTCAGTCTGTGGGAGCAAGAGTTGAAAAGATAGGGGAAGAGTGGTCATTGGGCACACAGGGCCGAGCTGGTGAACAGCTTTCTTAACGACTTCCTTTTCTAGGTGAAGCAGGAAGCGTATTGATTAGGTGAGAGGAGGTGTTGCTGCCTTGGGAAGACTGAGGTCACATACAGTCAAATCACCAGCCCACAGCACTGGAAATCACCGGAGGTGCTTTCCTTCCTGGCCACATTGGGCAACGTGAGATGTTGGGTACAGAGATTCGGAGGTCTGGACTTGTCCCTGGCTGGGCACTTTGCTGGCAGACAAGGACAGTGTTTAAAGTCAGCGGTCATGGATGTGTGCAGGAATCCAGGCAAGACAGGGATGGAAGAGATGGAGCAGGGCAGGGAATGCTGTATCTAGGCCTTGGTGGGCTACAGATCACTAACTGGGGTGAGGATAGAAGAGGGCAGAGGACAGGAGAGCCTAAAACAGAGCTTTGTGGGGGTGGGATGGGGATCTACCTGGCTTGAAGTAGCTCTCCAGGTAAGGTGGTCATGGATGCTAGGCCAGCAGAGGAGGCAGAGCACTCTCTAAAAATGACTTCACCTAGGATGGGGACCGAAGGGGAGAAGACCAGGGAATGATGTGTGTGATCACAAGGAAGGCCCTCCTTAGAAGTGTCAGCTCCCAGAGCGTTCCAGCAGAGCAGTGAGTGACGAGGACACCGACATGCCTCCAGCCCACCTGACAGAGCAGAGCAGCCTCACGAGAGTTTGGACACATGTACACAGCTGAAGGATTAGTTTGAAGGGTGGGCTGGCTGTGCGGGGCTTGGCTGAAGACAGGATGTAGCCCCAGAAGGCTGATGGACAAGCCAAACAACCCCCCCCCCCCAAAAAAAAAAGTCTGTCTTCTATAATTCTAGCCCCAAATCCAGAAACCGGCACAATTCTTTCCTTGGGTTTCTCTGATGGTGATGATAAAGCTATGGGAAGTAGGAGTATGATCAGATACACATGCTCATCTGGGTTGGATATGCTGTGAAGGCCACCTATGAGCCACATCCAGGGTCTCAGGAGACATACTGGCTCAATGACCAGGAGAGATGCAGACAGACACACGTGCCTTGTCCACATCCCCACCTACGCCAGGTTTCAGGGCACGTGTTTGTGACTCTTGTGACCCCTTTCCCCATCACAGCTGTTGAACTGAACAAGCCTATCTACTTGCAGAGGTTCTGAGCGACATCAAAATACTCTTGCTTTCCCCAAAAGGACAAGCATTGGTGAAATCATTAAGGCCACTCCACATAGTTAAAAGGGAGGTTTATTTTGTGGGGTAACTCACAAATGAAGGGATAGGTAGGTTGCAGGGTCTGGGAAAGACATGGCGCAGTCCAGCAGTGTTCTCTGGAGAACTCTGCTCTGTCTACCTCCAGCGTCCAGGGTCCAGGAACCAAGAGAGCCAGCACATCTGGATCTCGGGTCTTCAGGGCCCTCTCTTGGCCCCACCTTGTAGGCGTGACAGTTACCGAAGACTCAATGTGGGTTGGAACTTCCAGATCAAAGCTGGAATGGCTACCCACTACAGACAAGAAAAGTCCTGGGATAACCCTAGTTAACTACCACCTCTTCCAGTTTCAAATTGCTTCCTCTAACTTACTTGCCAAAGGCTCCCTGTGACTAGAGTTAGTCAGCACTCTCCTTGAACAGAATGGCCTCTAGGCTGTGTCAGAACCTGGCCATAGATTGCTTAATTGTGTCTATGCAGACTTCCCAAACCCCACTCCCCAAGGATACTGCATACCCTGACATGTACTGTGTGTCTTATGGACTAAAGATAACCAAGATATAAGAAATATTTGGGGGAGAGATATACTACTACAGGGCCTTGGAACCAGGGGACATTTGTCAAGCAGGGAGGGCTCAGTGTCTTCTGCCAGTGGAATCCTTGGTTTTGGGGGGGGGGGTTCTCTAGGGTGAGCGGACTGTTTTGTCTCTGATGCCTGTCACAGATTCTTACGTGAGGGCCTGCTTTGTCCTTTCCAATCATGGCCTTTTCAGAAGAAAAGCCCACCCCAGCCCTGCACACGACAGACCCCCCCACTGCCTCCTGCCACTTCCAGACCTGCTCTAGGATAGAGCTCATGCCCCAAGCACCCGAGTCCTGCCCTGATATTCCCAGCCTCATGCTTGCACCTCAAGCTTATGACTAGAACCTAAAAAAGGCAAGTCCAGCCTGGGCTTGTCTAGAAGCCTTCAGGACCCACCCAGGGAGCCAGTACAAGTGAGAACCTAATGTCCTGGGGCGGGGGAGGGGGCAGGCCCTGGGGAGGGAAACAGGTGTGAAGGCCCAGCTGCAAGCCCAGGTGGGCTGGGTGACTGGCAGAGCACACTGGCAGCCACCCTCCATGTGACTCACGGGAGAGCCAAAGAGCAGTGAGGCCAGAGCAGGGCGACTCGGTCTTCACCCCTGCAATTCTGATGGCACTCCCAGGGCCATGCCAGGCAGAGCTCGCTGTGCCAGCCCCATTGTTATGGCCGTTGTCCATCTCCTTTTGAGAATTGGTTATTATTCTCCACTGTCCATCTGTCCTCTGTGATCTAGAGGCACTCTTGGATGCCAGGATGATCGCTCTTCGGCCCTTTCTGAGTCGCTAAGGGTCGTCTGACACTCACGGCATCTTGTCACACAGTACAGTGTGAAACTTTTGTGTAGTCAAATCTATCAGCGTGACCCAGGGGGAGAGACCAACGTGCTGTGTCCTCCCCAGCATGTATGTGGGAAGATCCACAGAGACACACACTCAGTGTCTATTTTACTGTCTGTATATTTCAACAAAGTACTTCTTAGATCTTTCTGGCTTTCTGTATGGCCTCTGAATTTTATACTTTTTAAAATTCCATACTATAAAACTGGAAAAGCATCTCCTATATTTTCTTCTAATGCTTTGGAAGCCAGGTTTCTTAAAATATTTAAGAAGCTCTATTTTTGTAAGCTCTTACCTACTCCATAATTGATTTATTTTAATGTCTGTTTTAACATAAGGGTGTAACTCAGTGTCTGTATGGGTAGGTGTGGCCAAAGGCTCAACAAAGTCTCTTCTTCCTTCAATATAAGCCCTGGACATCTGTCTAACCCTGATTCCTGGTGCTGTGGTTTAGATCCAGTTTGTTCCCTAAAGGCTTGTGTGCTGGAAGCCTGGTTCCAGCGAGGCAGTGCTGAGGAGCATCGGAAACTCGAAGAGGTGGGGCCTAGCAGGAAGTGACTGGTTGTGACTTCATTGAGGGATTAATGCTGGTCTGAAGGTGCAGACAGATTCCCTCAAGAATGACAGTGAAGTGAACTGGTACGAAAGAGAAAGCCTGATTTCTCTCCTAGGTTTCCTCCTTCCTCTCTTGACATATAATTTTGCACTCACTCTCTGTCTGTCTGTCTCTGTCTCTCTTTCTGTCTCTCTGTCTGTCTGTCTGTCTGTCTCTCTCTCTCTCTCTCTCTCTCTCTCTCTCACACACATACACACACCCTGCCAGGTGATACTATCTAACCCATGGTCTTCGTTATAGGTTTAGACTCCTCCCCGCCCCCCCAGAATTGTGAGCTAAATAAACCTCTTTTCTTTATAAAAATGCTATCCTCAGGTATTTTGTTATAGCAACAGAAAATGAACCAAGACCCTTGGCAACCTTATAAAAGTAGAAGAATGTCAACTGCTACAATTCAACACTGCATCTGGTAAAAAGGACCTTGATTGACATATAGACTCTAGACAAGAAAACTCAGTAGGTGAATTACAACCTGAGGACAGGTTATCACACTTGGGACTTCCTTAGTTGTGCCGGCTTTTTATAATGGGTTATGTCCCTTTCATAAACTCTGGAGTTCAAGCACACAGGATTCCTATAATGGAGCCTCACTCCTATAGAGCTTGGGGCTTTAGGATGAGGGTAGGAGCTAGTTACCAGACCACTGGCTGTGGGAGCAATCCCCTGCATAAACTTTCCTGAGTGAGAAGCAGAAGCCCCATGCAGGCACACCCAGGTTTCTGCGCCACTTTTTTCTTTAAGTCTATGTCAAGTAAGGCCTGATCTGAACATTCAGCAAGAGTCCCATTGGACGTCACAGTAGTCAATGGCACCCCCATAATATCCACCCTTTCCTACCACCCCCACCAGCTCTACGCACCTGTGGGTATACAAGCATATGAGTATGCAAGTGTGCGTGCACACATGCATGTGTATGGAAGCCAGAGTTCAATGCTGGGTATCTTACAATTGCTTTTCATGTTATATTGCAGGTATGGTCTCTAAGTGAAGCTACAGCTAACTGATTCTGCTGGCCATTGAATGTCTGGGGGATCCCCCTGCCCCTGTTTCTGCTTCCCAGAGCTAGGCCTATAGGCAAATGGTAGGCCTGGATATTTTTACCTGGGTGCTGGGTATCTGAACTCAGTACCCGAGTATTCAGTCACTTTACTGAATACTCAAGCCCTCTCCCCATCCCAGATGAGTGCCTTTCTCATAGACTAAAGCATCCATCCACAAGTCTGTTTACGGCCTGATAGTGGTTTGAATGAGTGCTGCCCCCACAGGCTAAGGTGTTTGAATGCTTGGTCCCCAGCTGGTGGTGCTGTTTGGGGACATTATGAAATCTTTAAGAGGTGGAGTCTTTCTGGAGGAGAATGTACACCACTAGGGTGGGCTTTGAGGGCTTACAGTCTCACCCCACTTCCAGTTTGCTCTCTCTGCTTCCTGTTTGTCAACGGAAACGTGATCAACTTCCTGCTCAAACCACCTGCAGCCACGCCTCCTCTGTCATTACAGACTCTCCCTCTGGAGTCATGAAACCAAAAAAAAAACGATCTATAAATTTGTCATAGTTTTTATCATAACAACAAAAAGTAACTAATACAGGCTTCTATCACTCTGCCCTGTGCTGATGGCCTATGTCATTGATGGGCTTTATAAATTTTGTTTGTTTGTTTGTTGTTGGTTTTTTTTTTTTTTGGTCTGGTAGACTTGACAGTCACCTATCATTTTTTCAAACCTTCTGGCCTAGTTCTTTCCTATACCACTCAACAGTGTAGACGGAGCCTCTCTCATACCAAGACAGCACTGAGTAGGACACGTGATGCCCCAGGCCTGTTTCCATGTACCATGCTTCAACGTTGGATATCTTTTCTTGTAATGTACCATGTACATGTACCATGACTCAGGGTAGGGTCTAAGAACAATGGAGACGTACTCCCTCACAGCTCAGGAGGTTGACGTGGAAGCTTGTGAAGATCAGGTGTGTTCTGGCTTCTGACAGCTCACAGGCAGTGAGCCCAGGAAGGGTGGCAGATGAGGAAGGAAAAGCAGGCAGGGTGGAGGACACAGGCTCCTGTAGGCTGCACAGGATTACTGCATGGGAACAAGGGAACGAATGATGAGGGACAATGATTACAGGGCAGCAGCTGCTGGGACCATTAGGAAGCTGCTGCACAGTCCTGGAGAGAGAAGAGTGGTTAGGGGCTGGACTCTCAAGGTGATGGGAGCAGGGGAAGGCGCTGTATAATTAGTGTATTTTAGCATTAGAGTGGTGGGGCCTGTGGGTAGGCTGCCTGGGGATGGGGAAAGGAGGAATCGGGATGTCTGTCATGTTTCTGTCACAAGGGATTGCATGGAAAGGACAGACTGAGGGACAGGCAGGTATGTGTGGGAGGAGTCCCAGCTGTCCACAAAACTTCTCTTTGAACTCAGTTGAATTCTGCTCATGGTGTCCTCTGAAGAACACGGTGTGCTTCCCATGGATCACAGCTTCAGTATAGCTGTTTCTCAGAAACTGCAGGGAGAGTAATCCTCTTTCTCCTAGATCCTCACATTGACAACCGAGGAGATATGGGAAGGTTACTGAGTTTTATCTGTTGATACTGAAAAGTGGCCAATTTATGAGCTCACCTGATCTAAGGAACCATCACCCCAGCTTATCTCACAGCTCTGAGGGTTATCAACCATCCTGGTTTCCTTTCAAGTTGCTGATAAGACATCCCGAGATAAAAGCAACTTTAAGTTTATTATGCTTCCAATTCCAAGTTATACTCACAGTCCATCATTTCAGGGAAGTCGAGGCAAGAACTTGAAGCTGTTATTCACATCACATCCACAGTCAAGAGCAGAGAGGAACTCATGGGCCTAGGGCTCAGCTCACTCTCTCCATCCACTCTTCCACCAGAAGTCCAGAAGTCCCTGGCCTAGGGAATGGTGCTACCCACAGTGGGTAAGCCTTCCCACCTCAATTAATGCAGTCAAGACACCCTGCTCCTCACCCCCCCCCCCAGACATATCCATAGGCCAACCTGGTCTAAACAACCAAGACTGTCCCCTCAGGCAATCCTCCATTGTGCCAAGTAAGTGGCAAAACTAACTAACCATCACAGCAATATTTTTCACTCTGATGTGACCTCTAGCATGCTCATGTGTCTGTCTGTCCATCTGTCTCCTGGAGGATGCCAAGCAGCTCAGACATGACCATCCTTTCACTTCCAGGCACCTCAGGACCAGATCTGAGAGTTTCTAGGTGTCCAAGATGGACACCAACACCTTCAGCTCCTCATAATGTTCATGAGAGAGAAGACGGCCAGGAAGAAAGGAGCACTTGGGATACCCAGGGTGGAGTGACCTCCAAAGCTCACACCTTCTTGGGCAAGCACCCCCAAGTCTTTCTTTGAGCATATCTGCTCTGTGAAGGCATGTTATAATCAGCCTGTGGCAGCCTAATTTTTTCCCAGAAGCAAAATGAACCAACCAGAAACCTGGAAGGGAGGATGCCACAAAAGTCCGATGCACACTCAGAAACTCGGGGAGTTGGGACCATCTGTGCCGAGACCAGACCATAATTGTTCATTTTACCTTTGGTTTTAGGCAGTTTGATACTCTTTTAGTGATAAGCTGTGAAAAATGCCACTGCGGCTACTGTTTCTGGGATTATCATTTCATAATTGGTTACTACAGCTAGCACAGTGGAGATCCTGGCAGCAAAAGTAGCTACAACAGTTAGTTAATCTTTCATTCTATTGGGCATGATAAATTTAATTCAATAGTTATATACATTTCTATTGGCTTTGAAAATTATAAATTTATAAACTCAACTTCCATTTGCTTTTGGGATACCATCTAACAAGGACTCCAATTTGCAGTAAAGCTTGTTAAGGAAGGGAATGGCTCAGTTGCCTTTAGCCTACTGGCTATGGGTGGGATAGGACCTCTGTTGGTCTTTTCTGTGTTGAACACACAGATTGCAAGCCCAGCGCCACTTTGAGATCTTTGGCAGCAGTTAACTCTGCAGCTCACTCATGACTGAGCCTGTATGATAATGAGTATTCAGAGACGGGTAATGCCTGGGGGGGGGGGGGATGCTCACCAACCTAAGACAGAGCACCTGTGTGGCCTGGGCAGGCATCTCCATGACGGGTAAGGTGACCTGCTGATGTCCCACACAACCTAAGTCAGAAGCTCATTTTCTAGTAAAAGGGGGACCTGAAGGTCCTGGCCCCCGTTTTGGGTAACTGTTGCCTTGCTTGTTGACCTTGACCTTGATATCTTCCCTATACTAATTCCCAGCCGGGTTCCACCCTCCTGAATGCTTAAGGGAAGTTCCTTGTCTGTGTATCCTGCATAATGGGTGTTAACAGCTTAGATGCAAGATTGTAAAACATTGGTAGCGAACTTCTGCCCTCCGGGGTTCTCTCATTGTGCTGTAAGCCTGAATTTAAGACCTCCTCCCTCCTTCAATAAATGGCATTCAGCATTAAAAATAAATAAATAAAAATTAAAAAAAAAAAAGAACTAGCCCTCAGGGCTGGAGAGATGGCTCAGAGGTTAAGAGCATAGCTGCTCTTCCAGAGGTCCTGGGTTCAATTTCCAGCAACCACATGGTGGTTCATAACCATCAGTAATGAGATCTGGCGCCCTCTTCTGGCCTGCAGTCATACATGCAGGCAGAACACTGTATATATAATAAATAAATCTTAAAAAAAAAAAAAAAGAACTAGACCTCAGTTCCTGCCCGTATAGGCCTGGTAATAACCACCAATACAGGCAATAACCAAATAAGGACAAAGCCTGAGACTTGTCCAGATCTGCCCAAGAATGGAAAAGCTATAGTCTTAGCCCATGCTAGCCATAATCAATTAGAAATGTACTAATATGATTGTCACATGCATAAGCCAATCCTAAGTAGAATGGTCATGCTGCTTTTAGAATTCCTTCAGCTGTGCTTGCACATCCTTCTTGGGGGGTTGTCGCCATTTTGTATGCACAGGTGAGTGGCCCCACACGCATGTGGTATAATAAATGCTCTTGTTGATTGCATCGTGACTGGTGGTCCTAACACCTCCACACACCACACACACACACACAGACACACACATACACACACACAGAGACACACACATGGGAGTAGGGGGCAGTGACTGAAAGCTTCACTGCTCATCTCTCCTGCAGCTCATGCCCCACCACATGTGACAGCATCCTCAGTCATCCCTGTCTGCAGGATACACTAGATCGCTGCTTATCAGGAGCCAAAGAGCAACTGCTTCCTCTTAAAAAGAATGTTCTAAACACACAGTGTTTATCAGCCACAGACAAGATCCCTGGTGGAGCTAAGTTCATATAATATATGTATGGCTCGTTAAAACATACTTAAAACAGTACCTCACATGCCCAGACACACAAACTGCCCCCTCTCTAGCCAAAGGACAATCAGTTACTTCTTCATGGAAGGCATCTGTCTTAGTTTCTATTGCCATGACAAAACACCATGACCAAGGCGATTAAAAAAAAAAAGCATTAATTTAAGACTGACGACTGCAGAGGGTTAGAGTCCATGACTATCATGGCAGGAAGCATGGCCGTGGGCAGGCAGGCATGGTGCTGGAGCCGTAAGCTGAGAGCATGCATCTGATGCACAGACACGAAGGAGGAAAACTCAAAGCCACAGCCCCAATGACACACTTCCTCCAATAAGGCCACACCCCCAAATCCTTTCCAAACAGTTCCATTAACTGGGGACCAAGCATTCTAACACATGAGACTATGGGGCCATTCTCTTTTAAACCACAACAGCTATGCTCACCACAATACCACCAATGCCACACCCCTCACCAAAGAGTCAGCTTGTTTTAATGTTATGCCATATTTGTAAATATAGTTTTTAAGAATAGACAATGGAGAGCGTGTGCGCGTGTGTGTGTGTGTGTGTGTGTGTGCATGCGTGTGTGTGTGTGTGTGTGTGTGTGTGTGTGTGTGTGTGTATACATGTGAAGCCTAGCCTAGAGGTTGATATCTGTGTCTTCTATCCCTCTTTGCCTGTCTTTTAATGAGACTCTAATAGAGGGCTCTGGATATTTAGTAGTAGTGTTTGCCCAATATGCTCAAGGTCCTAAGCACAGTATCTAGCTCTGGAAAGAAAAAAAAAATCCCATCTGAGGTTAGAGCCTGGGCTATGTAATGAATATCAGACCAGAATGGGTACACACCCACTACTAAAAAAAATAAAATTGTAAAATTTAAAATTGTGAAAATCTAGTGGCTACTAGAGCATCCACAGAATTAACATGGTTCATCACATGGTCTTGCAAACTGAGTGGCTGGGATCGCAGTTCATTTGGTAGAAAAAAGTGGGATGACATAGCTCAGTGCTCAGCACCTCAGAACCCAGGCATGGCGGTGGACTTCCCAGCACTCGTGAGGCAGAGGTAGGAGGATCAGAAATTACAGATTATCTCTAGGAGTTCAAAGCCACCCAGGGACATATCAGAGCTTATCTCAGAACAATAACAAAAAACAAGGTACTCTAATGTGAGCTTAAGCTGCTGTGTAGCTCAGAACAGCCTTGAACTCTCAGCTCTTCTCAGTCTTCCATGTCCTGACATCACAGGCACGTGTGGCCACCCAGCCCTGCTACGGCTTTACGGGTTTGTTAGTTGCTGGATCAAGGACATGATCTCAGATATTTTCATTAATTAAGAAGCAACCCAAAATGAAAATGAAAAATCACATCAGTATCCTAGGTCCAGCTCAGATCTCAAAGTCTGATTAGATAGTTTCTTTGCCAGATCACGTCTCTTAAGATTCAAATTCTGAGCAGATTAAACCATGAGACGAGGGAAGAACTGACGGTACTTATGCTTAGTGGGTAAGTCTTTTTTAAAAAGGCAGGGTTGGAGAAATGGCTCAGCAGGTAAGAGTGGGCATCTCCAGAGGGTCTGACACCTTCATTTGACCTCAGAGGGCACCTGCACACAAGTGGCTCACACAAACGTACACACATACACAAAAAATGGATCTTAAAAAAAATTACCAAGAAAACAAACAAACAAAACAAAACAACAACAACAAAAAAAACCCCGAAAAAGACAAATGAAATCTCAGCATAGGAGAGCAAATCTCTGCATCGGTTGTAATCATTTGCTCCAGATTATGATTCTGAACTACAGGAGGATTAGTTAACTTCCCTGAGGGAAAGAACAGCATAAGGAAGCAAAGCTCTAACTCAGGTCTCCTCTCCCAAGCTAGTGACTGGGGAAAAAAAGCTTCACTAAAGTATGGTCTGTGGGCCAACACCACCAGAGAAGAGGTGAGAAATACAGATTTTTAACACCGTCCTGCCGCCCCTGCCCCACCCCTGTCCCGCTCCGTCCCTGCCTCACCCCCACCCCGCCCCTGAAGCTGACTAGATTTTAAGATCCCCAGGAGATGTCGATGGAGAATTGGGGTTTTGCACCACTGCTGTACCAGTCTTGCTGGTTTACGTCTGGCAGAGAAGGGGCCCAAAGCCAACCCTGAAGGCTAAGTTGTCCCCTTACCTGGTCCCTGTGGTCACAACAGTCATCACTTCCCCTAACAAATGGGCACCAAGTTCTGGATGCAGGAAGCCAGGTAGACAGTCTCTCACTCTGAGGGACCCACAGCTCTGATATTTGCTTCTTCTAGCTGGGCATCTGCTTCCTCTCAGGAAAAGAAGGTATCTGAGACCCTGGAGCAGACCAGAAGGCCGCAACCGAGGTAGCAAAGCAGGTGCCCCATGTCATGGCCTTATGTCCCACTGTCCCAGAATGACTCGCAGAGGTCAGGTTTTTTTTTAATTATTTATTTATATATATTTAATGTATGAGTGCTGTCTGCATGTGTCCCTGCAGGCCAGAAGAGGGTGCCAGATCTCATTCCAGATGGTTGTGAGTCACCATGTGGTAGCTGGGAATTGAACTCAGGACCTCTGGAAGTGCAGCCAGTGTTCTTAACCACTGAGCCATCTCTCCAGCCCACAGAGGTCAGTTTTACCATATGGAGCAGCCACCACCTTCTCGGCTATTGACTACTGATGGGCAGGGCAGAAAATTAGGGGTTTGCTGAGGGGTTAGAAGGTCAGTTGTGGTTTAATTTTCTGGGTAAAGACTTCCAACCATCTGAATCAATACAGTCACCTGCACTCTGCCCTCACACAAAAGCAGCCCCAAGGGGAGAGAGGAGCACTGTGCTGGTTACCAGGCTCACTGTCCACCTGGATCCTCATCTTAATCTCGACAGGACTACAGCCAGCCATGTCTCCCGGGCCTGAGCATCTGCTACAAATGGTGTGCCTCCCCTGCCGACAAAGCCCATAGCAGCCCTGACAGTGATGACATGTGGCTCTGAAGCTCCCCGAGACCTGCCAGGCCAGGGCCCTGTTCTCAGGACACACACTGTTTCCCCTAAAGCAGACATCATCGCAGGACAGATGAGGCTGGGCATAGGGTCCAGGAGAGCAGGAGAGATGACCATCAGCCTCTAGGGGATAGAAGCATAGCAGAATGTACACAGAGGCAAGCAACTCCCTGACATGGCAGACCTCACCAGCATATCCCATTTTCTTAAAAAAAAAAAACAAAAACAAAAACAAAAAAAAAAACTGCTTTCAGATTAAACTCAGATCTCCATGTTCGTACTTCAGGACATGTTCCATCTTGGGTCACCCGGGCCACCAGAACAAGTTGCCACCTGTCCTCTGAGGCTAATGTTCTCTCAGAGAACCTTGCTCTGAAGTATTTGTTAAACCAGGAAACTTCAGGAGCAAGTAGCACCCTGCCAGCCCCATATGTCATGAGTACAGACAAGTGTGACCTGTCAGCTGCACCTGGCCTTCCCACACACACGCACACACACAAAGATGCCAGTGCTTGCCCAGCACCACCTTTGTGCAAGCACAGCTCTGAACACCTGCCTGGCAGAGCACCCCTCCCCCGGAACAGGCTAAGCAGGGAGAGGAAAGAGCAGGTGGATCGGCCCCCGCAGTGCCCACCTCACTCAGGAACTTCTCCTAACTCAAATCCAGAGCTTGGGATGGCCCAGCCCTACCTCTCCTCTGAATCAGCCCTCACATTCCAAGGAGTACCTTTGGAGAGCCTGAGGGGAACAGCATTTCCTCTTTATGGATGTCTTAGTTATTGTTCTATTGCTGTGATGGAACACCATGGCCAAAGCAACTTTTAAAAGAAAGCATTTCATTGGGGGCTTGCTTAGATTTCAGAGCGTGAATCTATGGGGGGGGGGGGTAATAGGGGCTTTTGAAATCTCCAAGCCCACCCCCAGTGACACATCTCCTCCAACAAGGCCACACCTTCTAATCCTTCCTAAACAGTTCCACCAACTGGGGACTAAGCATTCAAATATATGAGACTATAGGAGCCCATTCTCATTCAAACCACCACAATGCGGTAACTCTGTGTTTTTCACTCAGCACCTAGATATTGCATCAGGCTATCCATGCTAGGTTATCCACAGGAAAGAACACCAGGGCTTGTGCTCAGCTCTGTCCCCAGGGAATGCAGGCATTGAAGCACACACATTCCTGTAAGTATCAGGTTTGCCTTTAGTAACATCCCAGCTCTGCTCAAAAAAGGAGGTGACTTGTTTCCAAGCAGGAGCCTCCTCTGAAAAGAGTGTGTCAGATGAAATCAGCTCTAATCAGATGGACTGCGTGGTGGATATACTCACCAGGAAGTTTACAGGACAACGTGAGTCTTTCTTCAAATACATATTTGCCTATTTTTTATAGCAAGAACGGCATTTTACTGGACATGTTGTCCTCTGGGGCGGGTCTTATACAAATCACAGCCCCGCCACTAACTAACTAGAAGTGAAATCTCAGTAAAGTTCTTAGAACTCTCTGTGACTCAGTTTCTCCAAGCATAAAATAGAGCTCACTAGTATCTGCCTCCTTGTGAGGATTAAATAAGTTGATATATGTAAACCACTTAGAACTGCATGTGGCTGGCACCATCAAATGCTAGCTGGCTGTTATCGAGTTGACCTGAAGTTTATTTAACTGGTAAAAACTTCCCAGCCTACCAGCAGCAAACCTCTTGGAAGCAAGACAGGCTCATGATCTGTGGATATTTCCTGATGTGACTACTACAGGCAGAGTTCTGGGTCAAGACCTTGAATACTTTTCAGAGTTCTCATTCATTATCTAAATATTCCTAAAGAATGAGTCCCAGTAAGATGAAGCCCTTCCAGTAGGGCCTACAAAATGGGAAGTACCCTTAGCTGGGCTGTTGTGGACTGAGGCCAGAGCCAGCCCGCCTGCAGACAGTCTTGTGTCCTACAGAGGGGCTAGGTGCTCTGGAGTGTTAAAGCTTTCAGACATCTACCTGTTCTGATCTGATTTTTGTCTCTTAGTGGGTTGGCCACCATACCACACAGTCTACTCAGAAATGATCCAACCCACTTCTCAAGTCTGACTTGGATCAGTTTATCTGGGGCTTGAAAGACAATTCAAGTAGCGGGGAAAATGGTCTCTGTCCTCATTTGGCAGGTCTGCAGAATCTGAGCAGTCAAAAAAAAAAAATCACAGAGGGGAAATTAAATATCCTAGATATGCTCGAGAAGTAGGTCATGGCCCATAGACTGGCACAGGTCTCCAAAGCAGACCAGCCTGGCACTCTGTAGAGCCTAGGGCAGAGGACCATGGACCTTTGCACCTCCTATGTTGAACCGGTTTTGTTTGTTTTGGTTTTGGGTTTTTTTTTTTTTTTTTTTTTTTTTGACAGGGTTTCTCTGTGTAGTTTTGGTGCCTGTCCTGGATCTCACTCTGTAGACCAGGCTGGCCTGAACTCACAGAGACCTACCTGGTTCTGCCTCCCGAGTGCTGGGATTAAAGGCGAGCACCACCACTGCCTGGCCTGTTTTTGTTTTTAATCAGTCTAGAGGGCTTATGCAAAACACATTTGGTCCTCCTCCTTTGAGGACCAAATCTAACCAGAGGACCAAATCTAAAACGTGGCCAACAGGCAGAACTGCCCCAGCCTGGCCTCTTCCACTGTCTCCCCAGAGGTCTCCAGTACACAGACCTCCCGGACTCCATCCCTAGGGGTCTATGGTAGGCACCTCCACTGCCTAATCAGTCAGGAACCCTGGGGAGTCCATCTCTGTAGGGGGTAACAGGCTGGACAATTTGCACACCAAGTTACAGAGTGCTGGGGTGCAGGAGCACCCAGAAGGGTAAGCACAGAGGCTAGCTAGTGACTACAGTCCCATAGGGTTATAGTTCTAATAAAGGGGCTGACTCCTGAGCCCACTAGTGAGTCTTAAGGAAAACGGGAGTTCTTCAGTTAAGAATCACTAACTCCCAAATGGCAAGAATCTGCTCACACCACTTCTGCTATGGAAACCTGCCGAGTTAATTGGGAACTTACACAGCCTGTAGGTGACTACAGTTAGTGACAGTGTGTTGAACATCTCAAAATGGCTGAGAGAGTAAATTTGAATTTCTCATCATAAAAAAGTGGTATTTGAAGCCGGGCAGTGGTGACGCACGCCTTTAATCCCAGCACTTGGGGCAGAGCCAGGAGGATCTCTGAGTTCGAGGCCAGCCTGGGCTACAGGGTGAGAGCTAGGATAGGCACCAAAACTACATAGAGAAACCCTGTCTCGTAAAACAAACAAATAAAAAATGGTATTTGAAATGATGATGCTATTTGGCTTCATTTAGCCATTCCACATTGTATAATGCATTATGTATATATAACATTACTCTGTCCCCATAAAAATGTCTAATTTTTAAATTTATGGAAAAATAAAATAAATCGAACTGAAATAAGAGAAAGTCAATGGGAGAAAAGTAAGATCTCACTTGACACGGAACAAATTGAATTTTAGGAGCTTTTTATGCACAGGGATGGGCGGGAAATATTAACATACTGATAACATCTAAGTCCATGAAGGATGATTTCTTTCCCTCTGTTTTTCTGTATGCTTGAACATTTTCACAATTAAAAGTTAAAAACAAACCAAGTGGTGGTGGCTCACACCTTTAATCCCAGTGCTTGGGAAGCAGAGGCAGGTGGATCTCTGTGAGTTCGAGGCCAGCCTGGTCTACAGAGCAAGTCCCAGGACAGGTACCAAAACTACACAGAGAAACCCTATCTCAAAAACAAAAAACAAAACAAAACAAAAACAAAAACAAACAAACAAAAGTTAAAAACAAAATTTTGAGCCACACTGTCACAATGAGAACCTAGTCAGAACCAAAATAATGATTTTGCAACAGGAAGAGAAACATGTTTCCCTAGTTTTTATCTTTATAAATATGGTACAGAGAAAACCTGCACTGAGGAAAGGATCCACATACAATAATGCATGGCCCAGCAGCTGCTGTGACCCAAATCACCCAGTCAGGGCCTTCCCATATCCACCTCTACTCTGGAGAATCTATCCAATGGCCACTTTGTGGTTCTCTGTGACAGTCTCGAGCGGGTCAAACTTCAACCCAGTGACCACATAAATTTGGGCTACAGAGCCTGAAAAACTGAACAGCTCTAAAGGGGCCTAGCTGGGCTCATGGCCACCGCACTAATTCAAACCAAACATGGCTGTGGCATCTATACAAATACAGCAGCTGGGCTGGCCAGGAAGCCAGCTGTTCATGCACAACCTTTCCCGGGAAATCCCCCAGAGTTTAGGAGCACTCACTAATAAGTGAAGTCTCTCAAGCCTCCTTCCTCACCTCTCCCAGACTGCCATCCATCAACATGGACAAGGCTCCAGGGGGATGAGGTGGAGTTTCTGTCAGCAAACTCAGGTGTAAACACAGGGATACTCCCCAGCCACTCTTCCTGGGGGCTGGTGAAAGAACCCTGAACTTTGAAAGCAGCTGAAATCCAATGACGACACATTTCATGTTTCTACCCTGAGCCTAAAAGAGACAGAGAGAAGACATCAGGTACTGTGGTCTCAGCACTCCAGGACAGAACACCTGTATGCTATGAAGAAGCCTCCAGATGCTAACTCAGGTTACCCCACAGATTCCAAAAGCCTTCCAAACCGGTGAATGCATCTGTGCTGCTTCTGCCTCTGGAAGATTTATTATCACTGATCCACATAGAAGACTTTCAACTGAATTCTTTAGAAACAGGACTCTGGAATTATTTCTTCACCAAGCCTCCTGCTGGCAGGCAAGGCGATCTTGTGTGACGACCATCAGCAACATTTGTCTTGGAAGAGGAGGCTAAGTTCCGAACAGGTGGGGGCAGGTTACAGACTCTTTCCCTCAACACTCGCACAGCATTAGTATTTCCTAAACTCAATATCCAATCCAAGACCCCATCTTTTCAAATGGCCTAAAAACCTGAAGGCAGTGGGTAGCCACTGAATCCAAGGCGCATCTCAAGATGGCACCTCCATGAGGGAACATAGAAGGCAGAACTGGCTCACTGTGAGGGCAGGGATGCGCTCACAACTGTTGCCTCACTCATGGAAGCCACCCATCATGCCCAGTCAATGTGTGGACAGAGCTTAGAACACAGAGGCCAGGAAAGACCATTCCCCACACGGCAGGAGTCTGCACTCCATCAGGCTCTCAGTCCCGAGACTCACTGGGGACACCCAGCAGAGGAAACCACAGCTGAAGAGAAACACTAGGCTGCCACAGCCCTTGTCGGTAAGGAAGGAGTCAGGATTAGACTGCCATAAATGTGCATTGTGTCTCTGCCTCCCTCCCCCGCTGCCACACCACTCAGGAGAGGGCACGTCTTCCTCCCCTCCTTGCTTGCTTCCTTATAGGTTTATTTATCTGGGGGACCGGAGAGTTCACTCAGCAGTTAGACACAGTGGCTGCTCTCCCAGAAGACTCAGGTCTGATTCCCAGCCTCCACACGGTGACCCAGAGCTATGTGTGACTCCTGTTTCAGGGGGTCCAACTCACTCTTCAGGTTTCTTCATGGGGCACAGACATACATGCAGGCAAAACATCCACAAACAAAAATTTAAAAAACGCATGAAAAAGATTAGCTGAGTGTGGTGGCACACACTTTTAATCCCAACACTTGGGAGACAGGGGAAGGTGGTTCTCTGTGAGTTCCAGGCCAGCCTGGGCTATGAGACACTGTCTCAAAAGTAAACAAACAAACAAATAAGTAAAAGATTTATTCTTATTTTATGTATATGGGTGTTCTGCCTGACTCTATGTCTGTACACCACATGTGCCTGGTGACCTCAGAGAGAGCTCCAGATCCCCAGGGACTGGAGTGACAGGCAGTTGTAAACTGCCATGTATGTGCTGGGAACCTAAACCTGAGTCCTCTGCAAGAGCAGCCCCCGCTCTTCAAGTGCTAAGCCACCTCTCCAGTCCTGTCCCTTGGGGAAAAAGAAAGGTCAGGGAATAGAAGACAGACAGCTAGCTGGCCCTGGGAACAGGTGGAGATTTTAAAGTTCAGAGTCATTCCGTCCAACAGTGATGCATTTAGGATGTTTTAAAAGCCTGAGAACAGTAACTATCTAATAACAAAAGGCGCTCTGTAATCCGTTCACAACATTATCAGCAAACGCTACAATGTCTTTAAAAACAAAGAAAAACAAGACCAAGGGAAACAGACCAAAAACTGTAAGTAATTCAGCCAACCGTCTACTGAAAACAAACGCTAGGTGAAGGGATAGATGTGCAGAACACAGGAGAGGGTTCAGAAGGTGACAGATCTTTTCACTACAACCCCTGCTGTCAAACCCAAAGTCCTGCACCACCCATGCCACGTAAATGCATCCCGGCCCAAACTTAATGGCCTGATGCAAGACACCTGTTCCAAGCGGCGTCAAAACCACTCACCGGTGTGTGAGTCTCACTTAGCATTGCTGCGGTCTATCTGAAAGGCATTTTATTCTCTTTGATGACACGGTAGCTTTGTACCGTGAAATTAATCTCTGGGTTCTGATAAACGTGTTATGAAGTAGACATCTAAAATGGAATGGAAATTTCCGTGGTTTTCTTTCAAGGCTGTGACAAACGACCAAACTTGGGCTTTTCAGGACAGAACCCAAATTGGAATAATGTGATAATTATTCCATGACTCTGCACACTTTTGACACAGAATACTGCAGACACTGCTTCCCTAATCAAGTGGCTGACAGCAAGCCAGCTAGCTATTTGTTGTTTGGTTTTTTCCGTATTGTTCTGTACTTGCCTGTTTTGAGGTCTGGCTATGTTGCCTCATCTGGGTCTGAAACTCCCAGGCTTAATGGATCTTCCCACTGATGCTCCCACAGCCGATAGCTGGAACCTGGGGTGTGTTCCACCACACCCAGCTAGATAAACTACACCTTAATGGCATGGTCCAAGAAGTGGAACTAGATATGCCCCTTTTAAGACATGTGTACATATACACACAAATATGTATGTTGTAACTGGAGTCAACGCATACAAACGTGAAAGGCACAAAGCACCTTGCAAGTGAGTGCTGGTTGCACTGGTTACCTCCGAAAGTATAAGTGATCCTGTTTAGCTAGGAATACCAGGAGGGTGGACAACTGGAAATCCACTGCTGCAAGCCTGCCCTCCACGGTTCACCATTAAAATCCTACCAATCATATCTAACTTCTGGTTTAAGCTACCTAGACCTTCTTGCAAATGTCAATTACAAAACTAGGGATCCGGAAGCCGGCCATACCAGGAAGCTATGCACCGTATGACATCACCAAAGCAGAGTCACACACAAGACTGTGTTGCCTGGAGCAAGTGTCTTAGCATCTCTAGGCCTCAGTTTGTGTATTTTTATTATGGGCTAACATTGTTTAAAAAAAAATTACGCATGACATTATGTCTCTAAGGTTCTTAGCACAATGCCAATCTCAAGATTTCTGAAGTCTAGTGATGAAATACAATGGCTTGCTGTCACTTAACACTCAGCATAAACAAAGTCACCAGAGGGGATATTTGCATCCAGGTTCTGATGCTTCAAACCAAATATTTATAGGCGGCAAATGAAGTGAGCCATCGTCGTTTCTCAGAGTCTCTTTTGGTGCCCGAGTGCCCATCTCTTCAGAGAAGGCCATACAGCTTAGGTGTATTCAACAGGTGCACAACCAAGGAAGCACTAGGTAGGCTCCTCCTCAGGGCAACCTCCTTAGGGCGCCCAGAGCACGCAAGGCTTCGGTACTGAGTGCCAAGAGCGGAACCAGAGCCAGCTGGCTCTCCAAAAACAGACGCCCGCCCGGGGAAGAGCTCACCCCGGGACCCCGAGGCGAGCGCGACACTTCACCCAGCCAGGGGTGCCAGCTCTCTGGCGTCCCCCGCACCACGTACTCCGGCGAACCAGTCACCGGGGCCCGTCCCGTCGGGGAACCAAGCTCTGCTGGTCCCCTGGTCTCCACTAGTGAAGGAGGTCGCCCTCACTAATTCCCTCCCTCCCTCCCTCCCCAACGTCGCCGCCCGCGTGGGGAGCACGAGGGGGGTGGGGAAAGGGGGGACGTGACACTCACCCAGCGTGGCCACCGCGCCGGCCTCGAAGAGCAGGCAGTCGCCACGGCCGCGCGCCTCCAGCAGCACACTGCAGGGACCCGTGGGGTCCAGCCGCGCCAGCAGCCGCAGCCCTTTGCTCAGTGCCATGGGCGCCGGGCGTTGAAGGGAGCCGGGCCGGGTCCCGCCCGAGGGCGAGCAGCTTCCAGGAGTTTCACTTTGCGCCGGACTCCGGCGCCGCGGGCTCCTCCCCGGCCTCCTCCTCCTCCTCCTCCTCCCCAGCCTCTTCTCCAGCCTCCTCCTCCTCCTCCTCCTCCAGCTCTCCGGCCCCTCCGCTCTGTCCGGGGCAGGTGAGGTGGCGCCGCCACCCGGCCGCTCCGACGACGGCCGCGCTCCCCCAAGCGGCGAGGCAGGCGCGCGCGCGACCCACGGCGGGGACCGGGACGGCGGGGACCGAAGCCGGCGTGCGCTCCTCCCGCCCCGCGGGCTGGCGTTCACCCGGGTCGGATGCTCCGGGATGGTCCTGCCTGCGGTGGGCGGCCGCCGGCCAGGGAAATTCCACACATTCCTCGCCGCCGAGGACGCTGCAGCCGCGGGGAGCCTCCGCAGCCCCGACCCTGCCTGGATTCCCGCGGCCTTATATGGGCAGCCGGGGGCTGCGGGCTGAGCAGGGGCGGGAAAGCCGCCTCCCACTTTCCGGGTCCCACCCGGCGGCGCGCAGCGCCCCGTCCCCAACACACCTCGGATGGGACCCTTGGGCCCTGTGCCTCAGTCTCCCGGGTGGGACTGCAGAAGCATAAAGTGGCCTTCACGATGAGGCGAGGATGGTTACAATTGAGTACACATTTGTGAGTGGTGTGCGTGTGTGCCTGACACGCTCTGTAAATGCTATCTTCTACCGGGAACTTTATTTCCTCGTCCAAGCCAGACTAGCGTTTGGAGGCAACGGTTGTATTGAGTCAGAGAGCAGGGATCTTACTTCCCCCATTTATCATATGATTTTGACCTCTCTGAGCTGCACCTGGCCTCACCTATGACTGTCCGGTGATGAGCAGCGTCACCTGAGGATCTTAGCATGTGTTCTTCCTTAGTGTGTGTAGTTTGTGATCTGCAGCCTTCCAGCAACCTGAGGCAAGGCCCCTTGGTCCCGGGGTCCAGGTGCATTAGGATTGGTCTGCTAGCGAGGGGAAAGGGCAGTCCGGTGGAATTGGAAACACCTTTGCATGGGTTTGAAGGTTTTTTTGTTTCAGAGGTCCTCAGAAGCAAGTTTTGAACAGGTCACCCCATTCTGCTGTGTTAAGAACAAGCGTGGACCGTGCTTGGCCTCCAGAGGCTTGTTCTAGACAGCTTCTTTATAAGGTGGAGATATTACTACTTCCTGTAAACAGTGTGAAATTAAGGTTAGCAAATTCAGCTGGGCTGTGGTGGTGCACGCCTTAAACCAGCTGGGGCTCCGCAGAGAAACCTTGTCTCAAACAAACAAACAAAACAACAGTTTAGCAAACTTACCTTTGGTCCACTTTTTTACTTTGAGAAGAAATCAACAGTTCGTCATAATATGATGTCCCTGGTGACAGTGTCCATGTACACTCAGGTATATAAGTCACTTTCTCATTCTGCTTGAGAGGGTTTTTAATGTTTTTATTTTATGTGTATGTTTCCCTGCATGTATGTATTGTATACCATGCGCGTGCAGTACCCAGGAAGGCCAGAAAAGGACACAGGATCCCCTGGAACTGAAATTACAGATCGTTGTGAGTTACCATGTGGGGGGTGGGAACTGAACCCCCATCCTCTGCAAGAGCAGTAAGTGCGATTCACGGCTGAAGTATCTGCTAGTGTTTTGTCTTCTGTCTTGATAAATACCAGGAACAAAATCAACCTGGGTAGAAGAGTTTATTATCTTACAGGTCACAGTCCTTCACTGAGGCAAGCTGGGGCAGGAACTCCAGGCAGAGGCCATGAAGGAATGCTGCTCACTGGCTTGCTCTCTACGGCTCACTCAACTTCCTTTGCCGGGGATGGTACAGGGTTTCTCTATGTATCCCTGGCTTTCCTGGATGTAGCTCTGTGGACCAGGCTGGCCTGGAACTCAGGGATCTACCTGCCTCTGCCTTCCGAGTGCTGGGATTAAAGATGTGCTTCACCACACCAGGCTTCCAACTTGCTTTTTAAAAATACCCCTAGGACCACCTGCCCACACATGGCACCACCTACAGTGGACTGGCTTCTCTCATATCCATCATTTATCAAGAAAATGTCTGTGGCAGCCCAAGGCCCAGGAATGATGGGGGCTTACCTGTCTTACTGACCTGATAGTCACCTTGCAGGATTCCTGGTGGCTGTCATCACAGACTCAGCTACATCGTGGCAGAGTCTACCCCATGTACATTAGCAGAAGCCATGTAGTGTGGCAAGGAGGGGCTGAATCACTTGTCCCAACTGCCTGGAAAGCTTGTCTGGGCCTGTAGGCTGATCTGAACAGGTGATGGGGACACTGACAGGAATGGCTGGTTTGGAAGTGCAGTATGGCATTACTTGTTTAAAAAAAAAAAAAAAAGGAACACATAGAAAGAATACTAATAATCATTCTAGACCCATCTACAAACAAGGCACACACGACTTAAAACCTGAGAACTGGGTGTAGGCCCCACAGCTTTCCAAGTTAGTAGAATCTTCCAGACTGCAATCTATCTGCGGATGGCACCAGAGTCAATAAGGGCCCTCCAAAATCCCATACAAAAAAAGCCCTGCCCACATGTGCTTGGTAGCTCCAAGCTGCCACCCAGACCAAAGTGTGCTTGTAAAGCCCAAGCCCAGAGCTCCTTCTGCCCACAGGCCAAGTGCTTACATTTCCTCCTGGACTGTTCCTGGAAGTCAGCAAACCTGTTAGGCAGGGCTAGGGAAGTATAGAGACTGTGGTTGGCATGGGCACCTGTAGCTCGAGGGCATATGGGGGCCTAATTAATTCCCTTCTGAGGCTAAGATGCAGCTTCCACACAGGGGTGACAGGCTGGCAGTCAGATCTCAGGTGTCCTCAGTATGTATCACTTCTGGCAAAACAATCCAAAGCTCACAAGCACACCGGGTTTCACATGCCAAGACCAGCAAGGTCTGCCTTTGTTCAGAACAGTTCAGATTCAGGAAGAACTCCCAGTGGCCAGGGCTAGTGCCTGGCTACTGTCCAGACTGGTGGAAACCAGACAGAGCCTCCAACAATGCCTATCTGTTCCTAACGAACAGGTAGGGTATGAAGCGCACAGCTGCCAGGGCCTCCCCTGGTGGTTTTGGCACAGTGGGCAGGACTCCCCAGGTGTGCCTGCTGGGGAGTAGGCAGGTGTGTCCTTCCTGGTCTGACCCTTATTGGGAACAGCTGCCTTTAGACTGGATGGCAAGATTCACGCGCAAAGAAAATTTCACAGAATGTCTTAGAAAAACGTCTGGAGTAATCACCCCAGAACAGCATAAGAAGTTACAGGCAGAAGTTACAGAGGCGGTGGTGGCACACACCTTTAATCCCAGCACTTGAGAGGCAGAGGCAGGCAGATCTGAGTTTGAGGCCAACCTGGTCTACAGAGAGTTCCAGGAAGCCAGGGCGGCATGGTGAGACCCCGTTTTGAAAACCAACCAACCAACCAGAAAACCCACAGCATTCATTTTCCCTTTACTGGGCAGTGGTGGTGCATGCCTTTAACCCCAACACTCAGCTCTCTCTCACCTAGAAAAAGGCAGATCTTTGTGGGTTCGAGGCCAGCGTGGTCTACAGAGCAAGTTCCAAGACAGCCAAGGCTACCCAAAGAAACACTGTCTCGAAAAACAAAAAAGTTACAGAAAAAGTTACAAAAGTTTGGGTTTCTGGCCGAACAGACCTTCTATCCAGAACTGGTGGTGGGGACTCAGGAGTTTGCCTTACACAAGAACAAGCTTCCATCCCAGGAAGAATCAGAGGCTGAGCGCTGACCTCTGGGTGTGTGAGCAAAAAGTTGTATGACGCTTTCTATTTTTATGTATATTTGGAAGTGTTGAAATAGCAATTAAATATAGAAAATTTAATTGTAAAATATGAATTTGCAATTTTCTAAAACATTTCACCAAAAATCCAATTTTGAAAAAAAAAAAACAAAAATTTAAATTATTATGTGGTGATTTTCTTTTGAACAACAATCAATTCAGTTAGGTCCAAACATTATAGCCTAATAACCCCTCCACACACACCTCAACTATTAATGACTCTTTTCTGAGACATAGTCCTTGCTTTGTAGCCTAGGCTGGCCTTGAACTTAGGATCCTCCTACACAAAAGACTTAAGGCCTGAGAACTGGATGTAGGACATTCTAACAAGTGCTGGGATCTGAGGCTTTAGCCTGGCTTTTAAACTCTTAATAAGAAGTCTCAAAGTGGCCATCCAGGGCTGGGGTAGCTGCTCAGCCATGTCATCAAGGATTTGAACTAGTTTATTCTATTTTAGCGTGTTGGCTTCTTGCTTCATGATTTCAAAAGAGCTGCTTCAGTTTGAGGCATCACGTGTTTATTCCAGGTAGGCAAGACTCCAAGAATCAAAACTGGATGCATCTGTTTGTAATAAGAAAAGGGCAAAATCTCTTAAAGACTTTTCTGCTAAAGCTTCATTGGTCACAGCTATGGTTACATGGTCTTGGTGAACTGACTTCTTTGTTTCCTTTAGCTGAGGTGGACAAAGGTAGAGGGCACAGATGAATGGGTTTGGGTTAAATAACCAGACTGCCACATGGGGCCCAGCCAGCATTGTGGGGGGCAGAGGAAGCTCTGACTGAAGTTCTGAGTGAATGAATGTGTGCTGTTGATATGAGCATATCCATGTCAAGAGCCCAACAGGCTCTTTCCCATGGGAAAACGGCAATGCTTTACCCCCGTCCAAGTGTGAATATTGAATCTAGCGTGTGCAGAAAATGTCCACCGTAACACTGTACTCCCGTGTCTATGGATTGAAGACTGCTCCCATACTGAGGCTGCTCCTACAGGGATTAGTTGATTGAAGGCATGGGTACAGGTGTGAAGCGTCATCTCCTTGCTCCAAATGTGTACCATAAAGCCTGCCTCCTTGCTCAGCTGTATACAATAACCCCATCTTCCTGTTAGCCTCTATTCTATAAACATGCGTTTCTGGGGGTACTGCAGCTTCTGCATCAGAGAGCCCAGTCCACCAGAACCCAGCTATTTTTGTCTGTTTGTCTGTCTGTTCTTTGTTCCCTCACCACCCCTAGTCAGGTCAAGTGCCTGGAGACCACGCAAAGGTCAGTACACTACTCATCTTTTAGCATAAAGCTAAACTTAGTTATTAAAGCCTTTTCCTAAACAGGTCATAAGAATAATGTAATAGTAATAATTCTTAAGAGGCTGGAGAGATGGATGGCTCAGCGGTCAGAAGTTCTGGCTGCTCCTCCCCAGGATGAGTTTTTTTTTCCAGTACCTACAAGGCAGTGCATACTGTAACATGCTCTCTTCTGGTCTCCACGGGCACCAGGCACACAAGTGGTGCACAGGCAAACCACCTATACACAGAACATTTAAAAACATTTAAAAGAGTGCAAGATGTACATGTTAGAAATAGTTTCATTTCCTCCTGTGACTGGCAGGTGAGGTGGGCAGGTCCGGAGTCTCGCCAGTTTGCCTGCAGATCATACTGAGGCTGGTTAGGCTGGCACAATCCAGCTCGCCTTCTGGCCTCCTCGGCTTCGGCCCTCTTCTGAGGGAGCTAGTTTCTGCTGTGGCGCTGCCGGACTCGGGCTTCTGGGGGTGTCCTCGCTGGTTGATGGGACACTTAGGAAGGAAGGTCACGCCGTTCCTTCCAACTGGGCTCCAGAAACAGGACCCGACTTTTAGAGAGTGGCTTCCTCAAACACTCCCTAAAGACGTGTTTTCTTAGGTTTCATTCTCAACGATCAGAGCTCTGTTCTAGAAAATTCCCCTAGGTCAAGGTTTGTAGGTATATTTATGTTTTAAGCGTCTGTGCCTTGAATACTGGTGAAGCAGCCCGTTTACACCCGCAGTGACTCACGCTCCGGAGTCCACGCTCCGCCCCCAGGCCCCGCCCCTCAGACTCCGGGGCAGCCGCATTGGCCTATAGTATCCGTGGACCGGTAGCTTGTCTATCAGATCTACAGCCCCGCCCCCCAGACTTTTCACTCAGCCTGTAGCTTATCCCCCTAGCTCCTAAAAATGTGGCCCCGCCCCTCATCGTCCCAAGCCTCGCCCACAACCCATGCGCCCCGCCCACCTCTTGACAGGTCTGCTGCTCACCTATCCCGGCTGCTACCGGGAGAAACTGCATAGTAGTTGCCTGCTCCTTAGCGCCAGGACCGGACGCCTTGAAGAAATGAACGCCGCGGCTACTTCTACCCACCTGTTCTTTCCCTGTGGGCCCTTCTTCTTCCCCGGACCCTCATGCACACTCACAGCTGCACACCGGCCGCGCCACGGGGGTGGGTGAGCTGCCTGCAAAAGGACCCTCTCCCTTCCTGCTCTGCTGCGCTTGTGCGGGTCTCTTGGGTGCCTTGGCACATGCTAAAGTCCTCAGTCTTGCTGCGCTGGCTGATCAGGACCACCTTTGAGGGCTGAGGATACTGACCCATCCATCACACCTTCACCGCTTCCCTTCAGCTCTTGTGCTGTCAGAAGACCAGAGAACGGAAACCACTCCAAGAAAAAGAACAAGGAACGGCTGGTGATCCAAGTCTGGCTGGACACGGAAATCAACACTGTCTTTAAAAATTCAAAACAAATCTGTTCCTCAGGGGAGAAATGTATGCAGCAAGCCCCTGAATAATTTACCTACAACTATGTCCTTTTGTCCATACCCCTTTTTGGTCTCCAGGATATGGGCACAGCATAAAAATACCCATTTTGAAGTTAAAAGAAACTGCTATTAAAAAATACTCCCCTGGCTGGGAGGTGATGGGAGGCAGGCGGATCTCTGAGTTCAAGGTCAGCCTGGTCTACAGAGTGAGTACCTGGACAGGCTACACAGAACAAACAATCCTGTCAACCAATCTGTAATCACTACCAAAGAAAATGAACATCCCCGAGTAGTGAAACTTCATTGATGCTTTGATGTTTAATTATAAACGTCAAAGAGGGTAACAAAAACCAGTGGGCTATTTGGCATCGTATTTGAGAAACTGGTGCATCAATGTTTGATGGCTGTGGCTTCCATTATCTGTGAGGAGGTGTTCATCTGATGGCCTGCTTCTAACTTATGCCCAGTTCTAGAAAAGAGCTCACAAATTTAGGCACTGCCTGAAAGTGATGCCATGAATAAGGTATGGTTTCTTTGTTTGTTTTTTGAGACAGGGTCTCTCTCTGTGTAGCCCTGGCTGGCCTTGAACTCAGTGATTTGCCTACCTCTGCCTAAGTGCTGGGACTAAAGGTGTATACCACCACCGCCCAGCATAAGGTGTGTCTTCAAGAGACACAGGACCTAGAAAAGTCTGGTAAAGAGATATAATCATTTTTTAAAGTTTGACTGCCAGATCACAGCTCTATGCATTCCATTTGAAAAATGGTAGGAACCATTTATGTTGACTGAAAATGGAGTAGCAAATATACCCAAAATACTATTTTCTCAGAAATTTGGAAATATTTTCAAATTCTTGCATCAAATTGAAAAGCAAGACTATATATTTCTTGATGTTTTCACAGGACTGTGGTTAGCCAACATATCAAGTTGCATAAAATCATTTACCTTAATTTGGACTTGCTGTGATTTCAGTTTGATTTGGAATGCTGCTATAATTTGAAACACTGAATGGTAAACTGGATTTCACCTTGAAGATCCATGTTTAACTCATTTAAATATGAGGCTAAATGACCTATTAAAATCAGTTTCCATTGTCAAAGTTCTGGCACAAATCTTTTTTTTTTTTTTTTTTTTGGTTTTTCGAGACAGGGTTTCTCTGTATAGCTTTGCGCCTTTCCTGGATCTCACTCTGTAGTCCAGGTTGGCCTTGAACTCACAGAGATCCGCCTGGCTCTGCCTCCCAAGTGCTGGGATTAAAGGCGTGCACCACCACCACCTGGCGTGGCACAAATCTTATTACTGATATCGTAAGCGACTTGAGAGCATGTTGCAGGCCACAAAACATTTTCAGCACTTGGGGACTGGAGAGATGGCTCGTCAGCTAAGAGCTCTTACTGCTCGTTCACAAGGCCCAGGTTCAGTTCCCAGCACCCACGTGGTGGCTAGCAATCACCTGTAACTCCAATTCCATGGTATCTGAATCCTCTCCTCTGCCTCCCTGGGCACCAGGCACACACATGATACAAACACATACATGCTGACAAGCACTCATAGACATAAAGTAAATCTAAAAATGGCATTTTCAGTATTTGGCCACAATTTAGTCATCGTATTTCCAAAAAGTAAACGATGTTGACATAGTCAGCATCAGTACTTAAAAAAAAAGAAAGATTTTATGTGTGTGTTTGCCTACATATATGTATGTACACCGCATACATATGCAGGGCCCTCAGAGGCCAGAAGAGGGGATTAGATGCCCTGAACTGGAGTTATAGATAGTTGTAAGCCACTCGGTGGGTGCTGAGAACCAAACCTGGGTCTGTAAGAGCGGCAAGTGCTCTTGACACTGAGCCATCGCATGAGCCCGTCAAGATTTTAAGTCACTGTATTACTGTAGTTCTTCTGGGATATCAGAAAGTTGGTGTGAGTAGTTAAAAGTCAGACATCAACACAAATGAACCCCTCAGAACAGGACACACACCCTGCAGCATTGAAATCTTCCCTCTGAAGGAAACTATTCCAGGTGCCAGCCGCCACCGGAACGGGTCTGACTTTCACACTCTTTTCTTTCCCCAGCTCAAAGACAGCTACCATTTCTTCCTGCCCCTTGGCATCAACTCTTCTTAGATGCCTTTCCCATCTGCCTGGCTCTCTTCTCCTTCAGACATCTGGGAGGAGGGCACAGGGCATCAGAACTCGTGGCACACTTGCAGGACTGGCAATGGGGCTAAGGACCAAAGCTACTAATGTCGAGAGAGAGATGTTTTGGAGAAATTTCATCACCTAGACAACTTTCAGCAGCTGGAATAAAAAGCAGTTTCCAACAACAAAACTTCGACCACACAAAAATGCCAAAAAGTATTCTGAAAACGTGCTGTGGGAATTCGCTGTACAGTTTTTTAAACAATTTATTTATATATTGGCTTCTACATGCTCTTACATTTATGTAAAATATTTATACATATTCTTTACAATTTGTACATATATTAAATGGTTGTATCATAAACACTGTTCTATGGAATTTTATAAAAGAAAAATCAAGTAGGGGAAAATTACTTATAAAACATTAACAAAAACCCGTGATATCAAGGAACAAGAAGTTCTCATATTTGTGTTCATTGGATTTTCTCAGCTACTTATTTTTGGTTTCATTCACTGACTCTGGCCCAGACTTCCCATTCTCTATAACAGAATCATCAGATCAGAAAAGTGAGAGCAGTGGATCAAGTCATAAGGCAACTGTGGAAGGGGACGCGTCTGCAGGAGGGCGGCAGTGTGTGCTCTGTGCTGTCAGCCTGAGCCAGGACCAGGAGCCTCTGAAGGTGGGACACAGCCCAGATGGTCAGACTGCGCTCTCCATCCGCTCTACTGCACAGCCTTCAAGCTGCCGCCGCCCACTTCAGTTAACTTTCCAGTTCTCCGGGACAGGAAGAGGTGCTGAACTCCGGGTTCATCTTTTCAGAGAATCCTGACCAGCCTGCTGCTCCAAACCAGGAGGCCAGTAGCTGCACCTCTCTCTCATCCGGTGGAGAGCCGAGGGAGGGAGAGCAAGCAGAGGGGTGGGCACGCTGGCGGAGGCTGACTGCTCCTGGGCATAGGAGTCAGTGTGGCTACCCACCTGGGGCAGTGGGACAAAGCCCTCACCTTTTCTCACTTACTCTGCTGGCATAACACATGCCTGACCTTGAACTGGGAAGGAGTGCAGACAGCGCGGGACTTCGCATACGCCCAGCACAGAAGAGCGACCCGGTGGGCAGTCTGGGGGCCTCTCTACTACCCCCCACTGTGAGCACTTGAACTGCGGCTATGCCAGTGGGGGACTGCAGACTTCCCCACACAGACCAGGGACCCCAAAGGACTGAAAGAGTTATAAAAATATACAAAGATATATTTTTTATTCTGGCATATTTCATATTTTTAAGAAAGCAATTAGTATTAATTATTTGACATTGGGTAAGAACTGGAAGATCATGGGTAATGTATAAATTATGATTCTATGTAAAATACCAGGAGGAGGAACCCCTATTTCTCCATTCAAAATCTTGATAAATTTAAGTATTTTCCAAAAATAGACATTTCCCACTGGGTAACTAACATGTGTCAAATGAACCAAAGAAGGCCATCCCTAAGGAACTATTCACTTGGGCTGGCTAATGACAGAAACAGGTTTTTGTCAACTTATTTCTTTTTGGTTTTCTTCCTTTCTTTTTCTCTGTCTCTTATAATAGGGAAATAAATTGAATTGCATTGCCCCAGGTCAGAAAGAAGCACTTCGGAGTTCAGTTTTGTTCGGTCCTGGTCTACATAACCGGGAAGCGGCCGAGGGCCTGCCTCAGCTTTTCTGCGATCTGGTGAGAAAACAGAGCAGTTGAGAAATTACCACAGTGATTACAACTTCACAGTGTTCTATCCGTCCTCCTCCGAGTTAAACATTATAAACTTGTCAAATACACAGCTGGTCTGTTTGTCTCTTCTGCAGACATTGGGATGACCTTTGCCACCACAGCCCTGCCGCTCACAGTGGTTTCCACAGTGTGTGGGAAACCCTGCTTCCTGTCTCCACCTGCCCATCCAGGTCCACGGCCAGGCCCTGCTCCTTCTCCTTCAAAGAGCACGATGATGGCTTGGGCCACCATGCCTGCCCAGAGTCCCCTTCTTTTCTGGACAAGTATGAACACTCAAGACTTACCATTCTGTTGCTACATGGTATGTGGAGAGTCTGTATCTCTATGAGAGCCCAGGGTGCATTGCGTATCTATTATGTGCCTGTATCTCCTGTAAGGACACTAGGTGCCCCCTGAAGGCTCAGATTCCTTATTTATCTTGGGACCTTAAACATGTGCAGTAGGTGCTAAGTATACAACAGGTACTCATGCATGTTTACTCCATGAACAAAAATGTAAGTTTTAATACTTTAAGGGATATTAATATAAAGTGACAAAATATATGGTTTTCTATTTTGAATTACATGGTCAAAAATTATACATGTAGGGGTTGGAAAGATGGCTTAGAGGTTAAGAGCACTGGTTGCTTTTCCAGAGGTCCTGGTTCAATTCCCAGCAACCACATGTGGCTCACAACCATCTGTAATGAGATCTGGTGCCCTCTTCTGGCATGCAGGCAAAACACTGTATACACCATAAATGAATCTTTAAAAAAATATACATGTATATTTGATAATTAACAAACCAACAGAATGAGAACCTTAAGCGCTGCCTTTGCAGTATTTTCTCAGAGACAAATATAACCTACCACATTCTAAGACACATGGAGAGGCAATGCCCAACAGTGCCAACTGACATCAGAGTGTACAGTTAAAGGACACAGACTGCCATCATGAGGGAGAGCACTCTTGAATGGGTTCATCCCATGAGTGTGCCCCCAAACCAAGTGCTGCCAACCAGAATTCACAATTACAAACGGAGTACATTAAGCACAGCTTTTTCACTAATTGACAAGGTGTTTTTGGCAGAGTGCAACCCCAAAGTGACATATGCAGGGATGTGAGCTGAGGGCTAGCCTGTAGCATCTCTGAATGCAAGAGAGTCAACAGCATGGATGATGAGAGAGACAAGGCCGCCTCCAGTTCACTCCACAGCTCCAGCGCAGCTCTGCAGGTGTCTGAGCTCCATCTCCACTGACAAGATGTGTGCAAACGCTGCACTGAGTGAAAACACCACAAGGCAGGGGAAGGCAAGATTTACGTTTTCATTACAGTTTTCTGAATGAAAATGTTTACAAAACTGTGTTATTTTGATTTTCCTGAAGAGACTCCTTTGGTAACTGTGAAACCTGGGTCACAAACAAAGGCTGTCTTTGGTTTCCTTCCCTAACTGAAGGGGAGGGACCCTCTGGGTGGCAGGGTGACCTCATGTCATTTAGATGTCCCTGTTCATGGAAAGGCTCAAAAGGAAGCACACAATCAGGACTGCTCAAGGCTTCAATACTAGTGTCCAATGCCTGCTCCTCAAAGGAAAACTTGAAATTTCCCCTACATTAGAGTTACTGATTTTCCTTCATATGTGACTCTTTTGCCTATATGTATGTATATGTGGCATGTGTGTGGTTGGCGCCGCAGAGGTCAGAAGAGGGCATCAGATCCCTGGAACTGGAGTTATAGATGCTTATGAACCACAATGTGGGTGCTGGGAACTGAACCTAGGTTTTCTGCAAAAGCAACAAGTGCTCTTAAACACTAAGTCATCTCTCCAGCCTCAGGAAGGCTTTTTGACCCAACATTCCTCAACAGGGATGAAGTAGATGGAATTTATAAAGATTAAAAAACCCATACCACCAAACTGTTCAAAATGTAACCCCCTTCTTACTCAGGAGTAAAGATCCCAAACGATCACCTCTATCTGGTCAAGGTCACCAAGTGTGAAGCCCTCTCCTCACACATGTGCACAGGCACGGGCAGGCAGCACTTACTGTTTCATAGAACTGCACTTGCTGCTCCAGATAGAGACGGATGACGCTGTTGTAATCGTAGATCCGGTTACTGTGGAAGTGGTTCATCTCAGCTACAACAGAATTGTCCCAGGGATTAGTTCCCGGCAAGATTTCAAAGGACAACATACAATTTCTTGGCTCGGCTAAGTCTACAGGACCAGATCTGGCTGACTTCTATGCAGCACAAGTTCTCAACGCAACTCTATCACGAGCCCAGAAACAGGCAGACACCAGCAGAAGGGCCACTTTCTAGTAATGGATGGCTGTCACTGGCCAGCAGGCTGAACACTACTGACAGCCTCCAGTCTGCCAAGGCACACGTCTCACCCTTTCACCAAACACAGAGACGGCCACTTACTGCTCGTCTGCTCTCACATACTCAAATCTCTAGAAATCAGCTAATGCTTTCTTTTTACTAACCATAAATTATGCCTAAAATGATTCCCCCAGGCCTCTTAGATCCCACAGTCCTGGGGCACAGAGGTTACAGACTTCTGGAAGCTGAACTTTGGGATGTAACAGAACAGCATGATATTAAAGGCTGTTAAAGGAGTCTTGATGTCTTCAAGAAGTAATAAGATGTACAATTTTAATCAAGCTGTCACTCACAGCTATCCCAAGTCCATCTGTAAAATAAATGCTACCTGTAGGCAAGACAGACATTTTAAGTTAGCTGTGGATTTCACTGGAGCTCACCCTTGGGGTCCTACCCAGCGGCCAGGTCTAACGCTGGGGGTGATAGTGTCTCTCCACTGGTTACTCATGACCCCTTCTCTTACCTTGTAAAGCATAAGACATGGTGCCGACTCGCTTCACCATCGTCTGCTTGTCTTGAGGGGTGATTTTACTGGTTGCAACCAGCTTATCACTTTCTTTCACTTTTTCTATTGCTCCCTGGAAACACATAAACGCAACAGTACTTGAGAAGACAGAGCACAAAGTACTACTTTAAGATGCAACAGTGCTGACATTCTACAGACTTGGTACTGAACGGGAAAGTGCTGCAACCATGAGGACAGAGGAACATCTGAGTCAACGTCCTTCAACTCCGTTGGGAGCCAAAGGCTGCTAGTCCTGAAAAACGCAAGAGCTACAACCTGCAGCTTTGTGCACCATGAGAAAAGAAACAAACAGAACTCTGTCCTGCAAGATTCTACGCCACTGGTGTTTCAAGAGTCCACAGAGGAGAACAGGCACCATAGGTGGAAAGCCACGTGGAGGTGCGTGGAGCTGGTACATGGCACGTGTCCTTTCTCTCCGGTTATGGAACAGTGTTGTATGAGTGGGTGCTTGAGTGTACACACTGTAGGGCTTTGTCTTCTGGGTTTTTTTGTTTGTTTGTTTGTTTGAGACAGGGTTTCTCTGTGTAGCTTTGGAGCCTGTCCTGGAACTCACTCTGTAGACCAGGCTGGCCTCAAACTCACAGAGATCTGCCTGCCTCTGTCTCCTGGGATTACAGGCATGCACCACCACATCCAGCTAGTTTCTTTTCTCATGGATAAAAGTAACATCTAAACAACTGTGACAGTGCTGTATGTCTGGTGGCCCCTCCTAACACTGTCCCTTACCTTGTGACAGTGCTATATGCCTGGTGGCTCCTCCTAACACTGGTCCTTACCTTGTGAGCACCAATGATGTCTGGGAAGCAGCCAAGAAAGCCTTTGTATTCATGGTTGCACTCCATCAGGAAGTGGAGGTCCTTCTTTGGCTGTAACAAGACACAGGAATTTAAAAAAATCAAGGAGAAGAAACTGATGAGGAGTGTACTGCCACTGAGCAGCTCAGAGTGCTGCTTCTTTATTTAGACCAGTGATTCTCACCCCTCCTAACTCTGCGACCCTTTAATACAGTTCTGAATACTGTGGTGACCCTCAGCCATAAAACTGTATTGCTGCTACTTCATAACTGTCATTTTCTACTGTTATGAATTGCAAATATCTGATATACAGAATATCTGTCCCCCACAGGGACTGTAACCCACAGGTTGAGAACCACTGACTTAGATAGTCTCACTGGGTCTGGCTGTCCTGGCTCTCACTAAGTAGACCAGGCTGGCCTCGAACTCAGAGGTCCATCCGCCTGCCTCTGGCTCCCAAGTGCTGGGATCACAGGGTGCGCCACTGTGTCACTGTGTCACTGAGCTTTGGTTGTCAGCTGACACAACCCAGAGTCACTGGTCAAGAGGGAGCCTCCATTTAAGAATCGCCTGGATCAGATTGGCGTGTGGAATGTCTGTGGTGCTGGCTGCACAGGAATCTACTGCTATTTCTTTTTTTCTTTTTTCTAAGCCCACAGCACCTGGTATTCCCAAGGGGTCTCCTATCCAAGTACTAACCAGGCCCGACCCTGCTTAGCTTCCGAGATCAGACGAGATCGGGCGCGTTCAGGGTGGTATGGCCGTAGACTCTACTGATATTTCAATTGTTGTCTGTAGCCCCACTGCACCCCATCAGCACCCCACTGCCTAGAGGGCCTTCCGGTCCTGCGGCCACAGCGGAGATATGTAGGTTTAAACTAAGTCTGCTATCTTTTTACCAACAAAGACTCGGAAGTCAGATGCTGGGGTGAAAACCTGCTGGATTAAAGAAGTGGAGCAGGAACCAGTTGACTGACCTTGCTTTTTGGCCAGAGACACTGTGAGAGACACATCTCTTCACTCGTCCCCCAAACCAAAAGAAGCGCCAGATTCTAGTCCCGCCCTTTCCTTCCTTCTTGTCTTCTCTTTCCACATTCCTGGCTTCTCTACGGCTAATTCTGGTCAGCTAGTTGCTGGCTCTGCCCCTTAATTCTAGGTTAACTTCATTAACAGTCTTGAAGTGCCACAGTGTGATCAATATCCTGTGACAGTCTGATTGCTGATTCACAGACGGGGGCCCAGTCCACTATGGGCAGCACCATCCCCCGGCAGGTGGTTGTTGGCTGTCTAAGAAAGCCTGAGCCTCAGAGTGAGCCAGCAAGGAGCC
The DNA here is from genome assembly GCF_949786415.1 of Peromyscus eremicus. Classification (NCBI taxonomy): domain Eukaryota; kingdom Metazoa; phylum Chordata; class Mammalia; order Rodentia; family Cricetidae; genus Peromyscus; species Peromyscus eremicus. Next base: position 53,754,277 of record NC_081424.1, on the reverse strand, counting down.
TCCATGGTTTCTGCTTAGGCTCCTGTCCTGACTGACCATGACCTGGAAGCATGAGCCAAATAAACGCTCCCATTCCCAAGGTGCTGTTGGTCAGAATGCCTTAAACTAGAACACTCAGTGTTAAACATTTAGGATTAGTTTTCCTAACAGAAAACAATCCTTTGACAGTGCTAGACTCTGACTCTTCTGCTGTGAAGAAAGTGATAAATCATTTTGAAGTTGAGTTGTAAAAATAGAGATTTATATTACACTATCAGGGATTTTTTTTAGTTGATAGTATACTTTTAGATACTATTTCACATTTTTAATCAATTAAAATATAAGCATCAAATTGCAACAAGCGAAAATGTTATAGTTTAATGCCTACATTTTAGTAGATAATATAAAATATACCCAATCCTGAGGCTCACCGAAGGCGTGCAGTCCACAGATGAGGAGAGCAAGCTCAGGGCCAGGGCAAGGTCTAAGCCAGGTTCTCACATTATACTCCAGGATGGAGAGTGGAACAGAGACATCCATGCCAGAAGGCATTCGACTGACACCCTCCAACATCTTTATTTGGGGGGTGTTGGATCAAATTCTGGGCCTCACAAGTATTGAAGAACAATCTAGGCCATTTACCACTAAGCCACAGACTCCAGCCTCATTTACATTTTTTTTCTTTTGACTTTTTGAGAAAGGATCTTACTCTATAACTAAGATCAGCTTAGAATTCACTATTCAGCCTAGGCTAGCCCTGAACTCAAGGTTATCCCTTATTCCAGCCTCCGAAGTTCTGGTATTTTGGGTATGAACTACCACACCTGGCTTCACTTGGATTTCTTAATGAGACATCTGTCCACTTTGGCTTAACTGAAAAAGATATTATCACTAAATGAAATTAACAAAGGCCCACAGAAGCAGAAAAGAGTGTTTCTACCGGTATCTAAGTAAGAAATGTGGGTTGGGAGTGTGATTATGGCAGTACCTGCTCGGCCACCAGGCTGGCGATCTCCTCGTACGTCTTCCCGGCTTCTGTTATCGCGTCGTTCAGATCGGTTTCTCCTGAAATGGGTCGCAGTCTTGTGAGCCACGAGGGTCACTAATATTTTCTCTGTACTCATGGGTTTTGACACACACTTTATTGATGGCCTTTAGTTTAGAAAGTTCAAACACTGTCAGATTGGCGAGAACAACTTCCTAGATCCCCATCCTCATCCTTGGTTCCCAGGCGGCAGGCGGTGGCTGTGCTGGCTAGTTTTTAATGTCAGCTTGATGTAAGATACAGAGTTAGTGGAAGAAGAAACCCCAATGGATGACCTGTCCCTACTAGATGGGCCTATGGTGCATTTTCCTTAATAACTAGTGTGGGAGAGCCCAGCCCTTGGTGGGTGGTGCCACCCCTACGCTGGTGGTCCTGGGTTCCATAAGACAGGAGGCAGGCAAGCTACGAGGGAAAGCCAGTAGACCGAGTTCCTCCATGGGCTCTGCAACAGTTTCTGCCTTGACTTCCTGCCCTGACTTCGCTGGATAATGGACTACAGTGATAATATGTAAGCTGAAACAAACCCTTTCCTCCCCTGTTACTTTGGTCATGGTGTTTTATCAGAGCAGTAGAAACCCTAACTAAGACAATGATTAACCTTCCCCATTTACACCCTCTATTCCGTTTCTCTCTTTGCGGGACATACAACATTTTTACCTGCAAACTTCACTTAGAAGATAAGGAACATTTAAAGAATAAGGACATGAGACTGCAAACCTAGGAAAACACCATCGCTCTACTACTACAGAGGAGCAGCCAGTGTGCAGGCACCTTAGGCAGGCTGTGTGAGCCGGGGGGCACAGACAATGCACACCCGGGACAGGAAGGTGTATGTCTTAACTCAGTGCTCCTCTCAGACCTTTCTTTTTTGAAAACTTTTTGTGGGGTGTTAAGGAATATGAGTCACGCCCTTTGGTACATGCTAGACTGAATCTCTGTGTCAACACATTCTTCTGTCCCTACCTTGTCCTTACACTGGCCACGAGGTCCAGAGGCTTAACCAGATCCGGAATCAGTGTCTGGTTAATTCTAGTTTTCATACTCCAGAAGCAAATGTGATCTTCGCTGGCAAACCTGCGCCGTTCATTCCCTTTCACCCCGTGTTTACTCTTTGGTAATCAGCTCTGGTGGGGAGAAGCCTTCCTTGTTAAACCTTTGCTTCCTATTGGGTGTACTCTGAACTGCTCAGGTCCTTCCTTACAGTTTCAGAACCACAGACAGAGCCCACTGTCCCCCAAGGTAACTGGGATTAAATTACAAGTAAATGAGTCACTCTGGGTGTACAAACGTGTGCTGTGCTTCACTCCATGGAATTACTGTTTCACTAGTGTTCCAGTTTCCTCCCTTTGCCCGGGGAAGGCCCTCAAATGGGCATGGGTGGCACCTGAGTCGTCTGGAGGCCGAGTGCCAGGAAGCAGGCTTTGCTCCTGGATGCAGGAGCTGTCTGTAGGGTCTTCTCACGATGTCCTCACAAAAACATTCCACAGCAGAGTCCCCAAGACTACAGAGTATTCCACGGCAGGGGCCACGCCAGCAACTCTTACATTGTTCTACTGTTACTACCCACTCTGCCGTGGATGCAGTGAAAGATTTATCTGATGTAATTAAGACAGCCTTGGGAATCACGCTCACCTACACGACCAAGAACCAACGGCACAACACTGCTCTGAGAGTGCTCAGGAACACTGCCCCACACTTTCCTGAAGCAGATGCCAATCTGAAGGAGCTCAAATGGCTCCTTAAAAACAGAGGCTTTAGTAAATGAAGGACAGTCAACATAAAATATACCAAGCACTTTCAACACCTGCCAGAGTGCCACACGCACTATAAATACCCTGTCGCACGCTGACAGTGACACAGTAGAGAAAACAGGGAGCTCTCCGTGCTTTCGGGTGAGTGGCCCCGCCCTGCTGAGGCTTCTCTTTCCTGTGCCCAGGAGATGTGGGCTCCAGTGTTCTGAAACACTCACGGTGACCAGTTCACCAGAACCAATTGTACACCTTATGGGATCCACAAGAGAAGAGTGCCAGGGCTTTAGAGTTAAAGAAATCCTAAGTTGAGAAGTACCCCTTACCCCAATGTTCACCACACGATGCATAAAGGTACTGAAGTAATTCAAGATGCGGACAGTTATTACACACTTATCAACAAGGGAAATTATAAACAAATACAGACGTACCTTGGTAACCGCTGGAGCTAAACACTGTTGCTAAACTCTGCAAAGCCTTCCCGATCTTCTGATACTCCTTGGGTAAGGCTAGAAAAGAATCGTTAAACTCATCAGTCCTCAGAGCAGTCTGAAATGGATCCCACAGTTGACTGTGACTCATGACAGAAGACATTCAAAATGACTGAAATAGCGCCTATTAATGAAATACTGATGAAATGATTTTTCAACTGATGATTTCTTTAATTAACTATCATTTTTAGCTGGTTGCTCAATTAGCAGTGGGTACTATAATGAACAACCCACCCCCACACTCATTCCCTGGACGGAGCACATGGAAAAAGCCCAAAGCCCTCTCATGTGCATGTGGCCATCAGTGACCTTCGATACCAGAGTTACCATCTCCATACGGAAGGTTGGCAAATGCGGCTAAGTGTGGCTCAGGAGGAGGGTGTGTGCGGTCTCACCTACGGGATGTGAGGACTCACTAACTCATCCCGAGGACCACCCGGAGAATCTACAGAAATCCTGAGGCCACCCATGCATCTGCACAGACCCCCTTGGGGGGCATCTATGGCCTTCTGAAGGAAACCACTGCTTGACCTCAGGGGCTGGGAAATGTCAGTGCCACGCTTACTCTGGATCTCTGACTGCCTGTTTCTGTGGTTAAAGACATTCGTGCTATTTACCACATACAGTTTTCACTGCACAGATTAGAAGTTTGAACAGTCTTGGGTCAGTCCTTGCTAATAAGTGCGGTTTTTGGGTTATGTACAGCACAGACAGCAGGGATCTAATCCTATCAGAAACCACATCCATTTAAATGGTTTGCTAGGATGGCCTTCTGCAAGGTGCAACTACAGAAACTCAGCACTTTTCAAGTTCAAGTCTTGATTTGTATTTTCTTCTCTGAGTCAGTGCTAGGGACTGTGCCCCGGGGCTCCCAAGTGCAGGGGATGTGCTCTGTACCACATGCCTTTCCTAGGCCTTCATTCACAGAGGATGGTGTGTCTGCATGCTTCACTACTCTATCCTGGGACACCACAGCTACACAACTCAGGGGACACACGAACAAAGGCTCAGCAGCATGACAGTCCACACAAAGGACAGGAAGAAAGAAATTCTTAATCCCAGCAAGGGTGAGCAGAGCCATGGCTAATGTACCAGGTCCCTCTGAAGTGGCCTAGTCTGTTATATTTGTGTGTGTGTGTGTGTGTGTGTGTGTGTATGTATGTGTGTGTATATATATGTGTGTGTGTGTGTATATATATATTAATATCTATCATATTTTCTACCAAATATGTAGGCTATTTCCTAAAAACTATGGCTTTACTCAAATACACCACATCCTAAAACAGGCACATAAAGACTGAAAGGAAAGTCATGAGCTGGGCCTGGTGTCACATACTTGTAAGCAAATCACTTGAAGGGGTCAAGCCCTTTTAATTAAAATTTGCTTTGCTTTAATTTTAATTACTCTCTAAACTCTAGAAAGATTAATTTTCCTGAGATTACAAAACTCAAAGACCCAACATGAAACTCAAGTTAGTGTGGTGTTTTGTTTTTTTTATGACATTTCTAGAGCTACCTCTGTCATGCTCAACTTTCTGGTTTTAACTGGCGTGGAGAAGTGAGGGCAGGGCAGGGGTTGAGAGTGGCGCTGTGCCGCTCAGTCGGCCCTCGTGTGGACAGGTCCTCATGAGTGGGGACAGCAGGGCAGGGGTTTGGGAGTGGCGCTGTGCCGCTCAGTCGGCCCTCGTGTGGACAGGTCCTCGTGAGTGGGGGCGGGAGGGCAGCACTTACGGCCCGTGCAGCGTTTCCAGTGCTCCTGCCCCACTGTGAGCAGCTCCTTCACGCCGTCATCCATGGCCTTGGTGAACTTCCCCACAGCATCACACTTCTGTTCTCTGGGAACACAGACAGCGTCAGTCACGTCAGCAACGTCAGAGACAAACACAAAGCCCAGACTGCTTGAGGCCACGGGTTTGATCCCAAGTACTGCACACAACGATGGCAGCTTTGCTGGGCACTCCGAGGAGGTGGGTGGTCACTGCCACCTTGCCTCATCAGACGTTAGGGAAAATAACTAACATGATGCCAACAATGAAGCAGACCCAGGGAAGCAGCGCTTCACCGGCTGTGACGGGACTTCCCTGGACACCATGTGACTGCAAACCCCATCGGCTAGACAGTCCTTTCTGAAGATGAGCATTTCAGCTGCTGCAGCCCTGGCCGAGGCCATGAGCCCAGGGAGGTCTGTGCAGACCGAGTGGCAGAAAGTCAGGCAGAGGCTCTTACATTTCTGTCAAGTCCAAGTCAGGAGCCTCCGGTTCCATTGTGGAGAATATCATGACTCCCACCAGCTCGTCTTTCTCAGCCTTCCTCTTTCCAGTTTTCCATTCCTGTAAGAACATCAGAGCGTTACAGCGGCCAGCAGGCTGACATGTTCCTCCAAATCCCAGAAGCAGCTGAGGGATTGGATCCCTGCCTCCTCTTCTCAGAAAGACACGTCCGTCCCACATCCTCAGCACCAGACAGATGCCTCCTAAACCGCATCACCGGGCTGTGAGTGAACAGACTCAGCCACATTCCTTCTGCAACGCCTTCCAGTATAAACAGACTATAGATACCCTCTGGGAGGCTGACAAATTAACTGTGGTAACTCTTTCAAAAAAGATGAATTTTCTCATGTTATACGCATGTACGTGTGCCATGTACAGTGCCTGCTGAGTAAGAGTGCATCAGATCCATGGACCTTCATTTTTGAAACAGTGTCTCCTACTGAGACCTGGGGCTTGTGGACAGGTGAGGCTGGCCGGCCAGCGCGCTCCGCTTTTCCGTTTCCTCGGCTCTGTGATTACAGGAGCCTGTCACCAAGCCTGATTTATTTATTTTTTTTGTGTGTGTCTGTTTTGGGTTTCCCTAGCCCCTCCCACTGTTAGGATTCTCAGCTACTCTTTCCCTTTGGTTATTCACACATGACATCTTAGTTAGGTCCTTTTTTCCCCTCTGTCAATTTTTCATAGTTTCACAGCTAGGTTTTTTTATGTATTTTCTTGTATTTATTCCTAAATATTTGATAATTTTGAAGTTAATAGGGATTTTTTTCACTTAATGATTTGATAATAAAAATGCAACAACTTTATCCAGCTCTGGATAACCACTTATTTTGAGCAATTCTAGGTAGTCTCAGGGGTTTTCTCTGTTCACCATCATGTTAGCTACTAGTAGGCAGAGCATTACACTGCTCTCTAGTTCTACAACGTCTCTGGCTGGTGAGGAAACTGGTCTAACAGTAATAATGCTTTCTAGGCCCACAGCAACAACCTAAAAGGCAGCTTCATGGAAAACAAAACAACCAACGTCTAAGATTTCTTCTTTTGCGTACAGTATGACCTTTATCAGTGCTTTCTAAACCCCTGACAAATCAATATGACGAGACTCTGAAATCCTGGGGGCAACCACAGACAACAACTTGGGAGGGCTCTGTGCAGTTTCAGTACCTAGGAAGTAGTACTCACAAGTGCTCAGAGCATCATCTCACAGCTCTGCTACTCCAGGGACCCACACACTGCAGCCTTTGCACCAGAAAAACCAGGGTTGGCTACAGCAGTCTGCAAGGCTGGCTACTGACAGACACGCCTCACAAGGGCAGCTGAAGTGCCTGAGTGTATGATGTCCCCATCTGGTGCAGACACTACACCAACCATGCCTACCAAGTTCAGAAAGAGGCAATCACTGAAAACAAGGCCCAGACAGCTATTCTCTGTCAAGTGTACTTAGCATGCAGACAGAGCCCGGATGTTTAACCCATTTTGTAAAGGCATCACTTCTCCAAGGCAAAACCGAAGTTTAGCAAGGACATCTCTCTCTGAAGGTTCCACTGGGGGATAAGGTATTCTGTGAGTTGATTAAAGACAAAAATAACTTGGTAACATTTTTCCCTGGGTCGTACTATATTTAGCATTTGCTGTTGCTTCTGAACTAGCCCATGCTTTTATGCTTCAGTGTTTTATGAAATCTGCAACATTTGTTCTCTGTAAAATTACAGAGAAAACATCTTTGGAGACTAAACAATACATAGTGAGGAACACGTACAAGCTTTTCAAAAGATGGTTACTCCCAAAGCTGACATGGAGGTTCCAGGAAGGCAGCTTCGTCTTGGTTTTCACAGGAAACAGATAACCACTGGCAGAGTAACTGCCTGGAGCAGGCAGGGGCCAGCATTTATTCTGGACTCAGGACCTCTACTAACGGAAGAGGACTTGGCTCTGGGATGAATCATCAATCTGTAATTCTACTTTCCTACACGGTGCTGAGGCACTGGGAACCCAAAGACCCAGATGGTCGACCCTCTTTAGGCCCATATTTTGGGTATATTCTTCCCACACTCGTGTGTGTGTGTGTGTGTGTGTGTGTGTACATGTGCCAGCACGCATGTGAGAGGCCAGAGGAGGGCCTTGGGTGTCCTGCTCTACCACCTTCCATCTTTTTCCTTTGAGACAGTCTCTTGCTGACCCTGGAATTAGGACGGTTCTACTGATCCTGTTTCCACACCTCACACTGCTGGAGTCACAGGGTGTACATGCGGGTGTTGGGGATCTGAATCCAGGTCCTCACGCTTGTGTACAAAGTACTCTCCCTGAGCCCCAAGCCCCTTTAAAGAGCACTCTGGGAAAACTTCACACCTAGGCATCTTCCTCTGTGGCCATCCACTGGGGCCGACTTCTCCAGTGGACGGGGCCTGCTGACCGGCACACAGTCACACTATGTAACACACTTCCCATGCACCGATTTAGCTTTCTGTCCCTCTTGTTTTGGGGGGAGGACTGACAAAGACCAACACTGTTTTGGCTGCTTTCAGATGTAAATTCACTGGGAATGTGCCAGCACCCCTTCCCTGTGACCACCAGCACCCGTGACCACCAGCACCCCTTCCCTGTGACCACCAGCACCCGTGACCACCAGCACCCCTTCCCTGTGACCACAGCACCCCTTCCCTGTGACCACCAGCACCCCTGTGACCACCAGCACCCCTTCCCTGTGACCACCAGCACCCCTTCCCTGTGACCACCAGCACCCCTTCCCTGTGACCACCAGCACCCCTTCCCTGTGACCACCAGCACCCCTTCCCTGTGACCACCAGCACCCCTTCCCTGTGACCACAGCACCCCTTCCCTGTGACCACCAGCACCCCTTCCCTGTGACCACAGTGCTAGGCTACACCTGCCTTCTCATCCCGGAAGTTCAGGAACTGTTGGAAAACTTCACTCTCCGACACCACCGGGTGCCGGCACATCCTCGTCATCCAGGCCTGGAGCCGCTCCATGCGCATCTTGATAAACTCCTCCTCAAAGCGACCTAGAAGAGACAGAGTGACACACAACTCCTTCTAAAGAGAATTATCCCGTAGCTCCTGTGACAACTGGATACTTGGCAGAAAGCTATTTCAAGTAAAAGGCTCAGAAATTCACAAGAAGGATGTGTGTATGTGTGTGACTACAGTGTACATGTGTGATATACGGATGGAGTGTGTGTGCATAAGGGTGTATGTGTCCATGTGTGGGTGTACAGAGGCAAAGGACGATGCTGAGTGTCTTGTCCCATCACTCTGTCTTATTCCTTTGAGACAAGATCTTCCACTAACCTAGAGCCAGGTTTACAGCCTGCACACCTCAGCCACTGTCCTGTCCCCACCCCTACGGTGCTGGGTTATAGCACACGTGTGGCCATGCCTGGCTTTTTATGTGAGTGCTGGAGAGTGGAGCTCATGTGCCTGCACAGAAACTGTTCTTACCCACTGAGCCTTCTCCCCAGCCCTGACTCTTTAGTTTTGAAGAATGAAGTTCCAGGGGCTGCTCTTTTAGAGGACCCCAGTTCAATTCCCGGGACCTACATGGTGGCTCACTGCCACCTATAACTCCAGCGATCTGATTCTTCTGACCTCCATGGGCTGTTCCAGGGGGTCCAGTGCCTCTCGTGGGCTCCCGCATGCACATGGTGCACATACATGTACTCAGGCACACACGTACACACAATAATAAATAAACGAATAAATAAATTTTGTAAAAGAATGAAATTCCAATCTAACACATTAACAAATACTTTAATGTTGGCAAGACTAACATCAATGTTAGCTGCAAAGATGTTACAAAAAAATCTCAAAGTAGAAAACTCTCTCTAGCTTGTAAACAATCTTTAGGTCAGTTTCTGGGCAACACATGAAGCTTTAGAGGCAATAAAGAAGTGGTAAGTGGAAGTCACTATGCAGTTCTTTTTGTTTGTTTGTTTTTGTTTGTTTGTTTGTTTCGAGACAGAGTTTTTCCGTGTAGCTTTGCGCCTCTCCTGGATCTTGCTCTGTAGTCCAGGCTGGTCTTGAACTCACAGAGATCTGCCTGGCTCTGCCTCCTGAGTGCTGGGATTAAAGGCGTGCGCCACCACCACCCGGCATATGCAGTTTTTATAAAATAAAGGAGACTATAATAGTTATAAAACATGTCTAGCTGTGATGTAATATTCAAGTGCATTAAGTACTAGACACTGGTTCTTAGTACTTAAGTAAAGTGGCCCTGCAGCCACAAGGCACATCTGAAATCCAACATGTGGGAGGCTTCTAGGGGGTTACCCAGAAAAATCTTACCTAAAAATTAAATAACCCTCAAACACACACACATTGGGGTAAGGTGGGGTGGAGTGGGGGTACAACATGTGTACACTCCCTGAGGGCTGTAACTTTGTTCTCTCTCTATCTCTTTTAATTTTTATGTGTGTGAATATTTGCCTGCATATGTCTATGTACCACATGTGCCCTGGTGCCCAAGGATGCCAGAAGAGGATGTCAGACCCCTTGGAACTAGAGTTTATAGGCAGTTGTGAGCCACCATCTAAATGCTGGGAACTGAACTCAGGTCCTCCGCAAAAGCAGCGAGTGCTCTTGACCATGGAGCCATCTCTCCAACCCTTCTATTTTGTCTTGTTAAGTGGCAAAGACAATTATCCCTTGACCGTACCTACCCTAGAGCTAACGGCCATGCTAACGCGAAACTTAGCGAGCAAGTGTTCTTGTTTTAAAGTAGAGTTTGGCGAGCATGGCACAGCCAACACCAAATGAGCAGAGAACTTATGCTCTTGGAAAACAAACAAACTCAGTGTCACCTGAGAGCCTATGGGTGGAGCCTCCAACCCAGCAGGTGAGGAGCTCATGCAACCCTATCTATCCCCAAGAATCACAGTGAAGCTGTTCAATGGTGACAATATAACCACAGGCTGCTCTGGAGATCAGTGAAGACAAGCAGCTACCTGACAAGTGTCTTTGCTGGAACAGCTGCTCAACTTTCACCAAGAACAGAGAGAACTCGTGGCATTCTAGGGCTGCCCCATCTCTGCTGCAGCGGACCTCCCCACTCCTCAGAGGACACGCCTGGCAAAGCAGGCCATGGAGATCAGCTGCAGCATCCTCGGCATAGGAGGCGGCTCACTGGATTTGGAGCAAGGGGGATATGCTCATTCTTGCCCGGTCAACCGCAGAGGTGAATAGGGAGAGCAAGTGGCTATGCTTAGCAAAGATGGCAGGACCAAGCACATTCTAGGATGAAGCTGTGCAAAACAGTGAGGACCAGATGGTGTCTAAGTCACATGCTCCTGCCAAACCACGAGACTGTTCACATGCAAGGGAGACAGAACAGGGTCTAGGTGGGAAGCGAGGCACAGTGTAGTCCCAGCTGCATGGTAGGTTAAGGCAGCAGGATTATCCGAGTCCAGAAGTTTGGGGCAAGCAGGGTAACCCACTAAGACCCTGTTTCCAGAAACAAACAAATACTACCCCCAAACAACAAGAACAAAACAAAAGACCAGGAGAAAGAAAGGCTGGGGATAGCGTGAAGTGACCCAAGCTTTGATGCCTTCTATTTATAGTTACATCAAGAGAGGAAAGAAACCACATTGGCACGGGCTCTGTCAATCAACCCCAGGCTTCCTGCCAGTCTATGTGGAGAAGCAAGCCTTAGGATGCCAGTCTTACCATATAAACATGAAAACACCTGAGCTGCAAGGGAGATGGTGGTCTGCGAGTCGGAGATTCCATAAGGCCAGTTCCTTATGCAAACAAAATAGAGACAGCAACCTTCGGGGAGGCCGAACCCAGAGCTGCTAAAACAGACTCTCAGCAAGGGCCAATGTTCAGTTAAAAACAAAAATCAATCAGACAGACAAACAAACACCAACTAACTAGAGCTTGGCCAACAAAAAGCAAATAGGATCTGTACTGAAGGAAAAAAGGCAGCAGAAATTGTTACTAAGTGTAGCTAGATGTTGAATTTCACTGACAAAAATCAAAGCAGTTTCTGTAAGTATATTTAAAGAACTGTTAGAAAAATTAAAGGGCAACATGACAGTAATCAACAACCAGAGACTGTAAGGAGACAGAATTACAGGAAGACTGAATGGAATGCCTGGAGTTGACAGTGCAGGAACTGGACAAAAACGCCCACCAGCAATCAAGAGAAAGGCAAGATGGCGGAGACAGGACTGTGAGTCAAAGAGCTTCCCACTTCGAGACAGCAGACTGCTGAGAAGAAACAAAACCCAGTGTCAATGGCAGCCAGCTTGGCGCATGTGGAAAGAAAGCAGAATTAAGGGCTGACTTCGTCGTGTGGACAATGCAGGACACAAGGCAATGGGAAGACACTGGCTGTGCAGCATGGAAAATTAGCAGACGAAGATCCCATCACCAGCAACCTACCCTTCAAAACTACAGGCAGAGGGGGCTGGAGAGATGGTTCAGTGGCTAAGGGCACTGGGTGTTCTACCACAGGACCTGAGTTTGAACCCACATGATGGTTCACAACCATCTGTAATTCCAGCTCCAGGAGATTCAACGCTCTCTTCTAGCCTCTATGGACATGAGGCATGTGTGGATATAGGAAAACAGCCATGCCCATAAAGAGAAAGACATTACAAAGAGGGTCAGTCTGAGGATGTGCACTCTCTGCTTTAGTGACATCAGTCAGGACCGTGTATGAACAGAAACAAACCACACTGTACAGAACAAACCACATCTGTACAAGGCAGATGCACTGTGCCGGGGAAAGGAGTCTCTCTGGGCATCGAGTGTAAACGAGGGAGCACTGCTTCTGCTGTGCTCACGGCACACGACAGTCAACCCCAACACATCCGACACTCCTGCAGAACCTCAAACTACCCCACTCCTAGAAGATGTATCACGAACTGAGGTCAGACAAAGAGGTCCTAACAGCCCGACGTGCTGGATGCTAAGGTTTGATGAGATGTCTCTGGCAGGCACTGGCTGCTGTTCAAGGCTGAGCTCCTGGCTTGTGGGGCTTTAGGAGGCTCGGCTTAGCTGGGTGCGGTGGGTTACTGGAGGTGTCCCCTCTCCTCTCCACTCTCTGCTCTGCACAGTGAAACCGCTACCACGTGAGCCCAAATATACCGTCCCCTTGAATGAAACTGTTTCTCTCTGCTCTCTGTCACCGCAAGACACTGGATGTCTTCAAACGAAAGGCTTTTGCTACCCACTGTCTAGAGAACAAAAGGCAGGCTGTAGTTGGAGCAATCATGTGCACATCACACACCCGACGGAGAACTGCTTCTAGAACCATACAGAACAAATTCGGCAATAAAAAACAGACGAGCAAAAATTGTTAAGAAAACAAGCAAAGTTTTGCACAGACACTTCACCAAAGACACACGGACAGGAATAAGTGCATGAAAAGATACTCTACACAACCCATCAGTACGGAACGAAATCCCAACAAAATCTACCACTACATGCCTACAAGACGAGTCAGCAAAATCAATGAAAAACTGACATTGCCTAGTGTGGGTAAAGATGTGGACTCACTCATGGGCATTTTCATATATCACTGATATGGATTCTAAAATCATACAGCCAGTCTGACACATTCATAAGCACAATGCAAACCAACTGATCTATTCGTTCATGATGGAAATTTACCCCAAAGAAAATTTGTTCAGGATCATATAAAAATCTGTTTGTTAGTCTGCATGTCATAATGTGTCTATACTCATAGTACTGGTGAGCTGAGGCAAGAGGACAACACTTTGAGGCCAACCTGGGTTATGTAATGCGTTTCAGGCCAGCCTGAGCTATACAGAGAGCTCCTGTCTCCATAACAATAAGAAATTAGAACAAAGTATCTATATTGGTAATGCTACAATTACCTCGAACTAGTTTAAATGTCTTTCAGTGAATGAAAGGATAAAGAATTACAGTGTATCTGCACATCTAATAACAGCAATAAAGGAAAATTATTGATCCAACAAAAGCATTAATCTTAGCTGCACTGTTTCTACTCGTGATGTATTCTAGAAAAGGCAAAATTACTAATTTTTTTTTTAGGGGGGCCAGGATTTCTCTGTGTAACAGTTCTGGCTGTCCTAGAACTCACTTTGTAGACCAGGCTGGCCTCAAACTCACTGAGATCCGCCTGCCTCTGCCTCTCAGGTGCTGGGATTAAAGGCGTGTGCCACCACCATCCGGCAGAATTATAGCAACAAAGAACTGGTTGAATATTGTCAAGGACAGGACTAGAGGAAATCAACGCTGAGCACCGTGGAGTTTCGGGAGGCCACAGAACTGCCCTGTGTATCAAACACAGTGCTGGCCACAGGACTCTAACGGCACGCTAAAGAACGAACTTACTGCATGTAGTCAGAAAGTGAGCCTCAACTTTCCTTCAGAGGAGTGCACACATGAGAAATCTTCCCGTGAGATGGACCATCTACCAGGAGTGTGCGCACCTAAAGTGGCCCGTGAACACCACGGTCTCACCCAAAGCCTCTCATATGTAAGAGCACTCCCTCTGCACACTCAGTAGGAGCGCAGAGCATGTACTACTTAAGCTTAATGGTTTGGGACTCGGTCTCAGCCTTGGGAAAGATGGCGGCTCCTTCACTGACAGAAGGACCTGGCAGGTGCACATACTGGGATGCCTTGAACGGCTCCTTGAGCAAAGGAATCAGCACTACAATTTATTAGTCAGTGATTGAAATTCGATCATTTTTATTTAACAATTTTCCTTATGAAAATCCTTCAGACACAGCTGGTTCAACTAGGACTCTGCATGGTATTTTATGCTTACTAGGTATTCATATCAGGTCCCAGAGACTTGTAACCAAGGGGGCAGAAGGGACTTAAGTTTATCCATTTTCCATAAACCTTACCTAAGTTTTCACTAAGAGTGTGAAAATAATCTTTTGGAATCCCAAAATACAACCTGCTTGATTCTGTCCTATTTTCACAAAGAATGAAATCTGCAAACAGAATATGTCACCTATGAACTTCCGTGGACAAGCATCATGACATCATCTCCCAGACTTCCTCTTCCTTTTGTCTAGGAGTTCAGTGAGGGCCATCTACAGACAGCACTGATCCTGTGGGTACCACAGGCAGGAGACAAGGGGAATAAGGCTGATCTGTGCCTCACAGTGTCCTCGGCACGCCTCCAGAGAGCGGTCAAAGCCGGACTTTCTTCAGACTGAGGCGCTGATTGCTGTGCTGTGCCTGCCCCTGGCTGCATGCCTGCACTCCCCCCACGTTTAAAAGACAACCTTAGTGTGGGAGACTGAGAACTCTATGATGCTTTAAATCAATAATGAGTTACTTGGCTGAAAACCTCGGCTTGTCCATTTAAAAACCACGAAGCATATGCTATTCCAATCTATTGGGTAAAAGTAGAGTATAAAATTCAAGGGCACAGACTGAAATTTATAACATGAAGAAGGAACTGGAAACAAATCTACTGTTTTAAAAAGAAAGCTCTGATTTAAAGCAAAAAGGATGACTAGAAGGACAGGGAGTGTGATCTGAATGGGTTGTAGAGCAGTTTGTGGGTATGTTGACACTCTGAGTGGAAGGAAGCTATGGTCTCCAGCACCCTGGTGTCCATTCCCTGGCACCAGCCCTATGGAAACACTGCAGCATCACTAAGGAAACACTGCAGCATCACTAAGGAAACACTGTAGCATCACTAAGGAAACACTGCAGCATCACTATAGAAACTGCAGCATCACTATGGAAACACTGCAGCATCACTATGGAAACACTGCAGCATCACTAAGGAAACACTGCAGCATCACTAAGGAAACATTGCAGCATCACTAAGGAAACACTGCAGCATCACTAAGGAAACACTGCAGCATCACTAAGGAAACACTGCAGCATCACTAAGGAAACACGGCAGCATCACTAAGGAAACACGGCAGCATCACTAAGGAAACACTGCAGCATCACTAAGGAAACACTGCAGCATCACTAAGGAAACACTGCAGCATCACTAAGGAAACACTGCAGCATCACTAAGGAAACACGGCAGCATCACTAAGGAAACACTGCAGCATCACTAAGGAAACACTGCAGCATCACTAAGGAAACACTGCAGCATCACTAAGGAAACACTACAGCATCACTATGGAAACACTACAGCATCACTATGGAAACACTGCAGCATCACTAAGGAAACACTACAGCATCACTATGGAAACACTACAGCATCACTATGGAAACACTACAGCATCACTAAGGAAACACTGCAGCATCACTAAGGAAACACTGCAGCATCACTAAGGAAACACTGCAGCATCACTATGGAAACACTACAGCATCACTATGGAAACACTACAGCATCACTAAGGAAACACTGCAGCATCACTATGGAAACACTGCAGCATCACTAAGGAAACACTGCAGCATCACTATGGAAACACTACAGCATCACTAAGGAAACACTGCAGCATCACTAAGGAAACACTGCAGCATCACTAAGGAAACACTGCAGCATCACTAAGGAAACACTGCAGCATCACTAAGGAAACACTGCAGCATCACTAAGGAAACACTGCAGCATCACTAAGGAAACACTGCAGCATCACTAAGGAAACACTGCAGCATCACTAAGGAAACACTGCAGCATCACTAAGGAAACACTGCAGCATCACTAAGGAAACACTGCAGCATCACTAAGGAAACACTACAGCATCACTATGGAAACACTGCAGCATCACTATGGAAACACTGCAGCATCACTATGGAAACACTGCAGCATCACTATGGAAACACTGCAGCATCACTATGGAAACACTGCAGTGACTGCTGGGCAGAGCAGCACTCTCCATCCCACTTCAACAATGTCAAGTTTTTAAAGTTTCCAAAACAAAATAATCCAAGCCCAAACAACTTCTTCAAAAACTAAAAATTTCATCTCCACAAAACAAAACATCAAAAAGACAATACAAACACCTCCAGAGGAATGTAAACAGAAAACGAAATAAAATACACAATTTTAAGGAAAATGACTTGCTTATCAAGATAATAATTCTAGCTAAAGATTAGCTGGTTCAATCTCATAACACAAACAAACTAGGAAACTTCAGGATCAAACACAAACTCCCTGCTTAGCAGGACAGAAGAGCCTGTCTGATGCTGGGGTCGGTTTCCCTCCCTGCACTATAGAGGAAAGTGTCTACCCGTAGGCAGAGAGGGGACAGGACTCAGGAAGTGCCCCAGGGCACAGGGACTGACCCCCAGGACAGAGTGCCTGCCATGCTCAAGTCTCACCCAGGCACTGTCATCGGGCGGGCTAAGATGATCTGTGGTCCTTCCCTGAGTTCCTCAACTCTTACTGAGAGTTAAGCCTTCTTTGGCTTCTCTTTGGGAAGGGCCTTGCTTCCCCCAATCCCTCTCTCCTCTCCCAGGCCCCTCTAAATCTGACTGGCTAAGCCTCACTCTGGCCCTCCCTCTATTCCTTCTTCTACACGGACCGCTTTTGTCATGTGAACAGTTTCTACCCATTGAAACTCTTAGTTTGGGGAAGCTCAGCCTCTTTAGAAACCCTGTGTTCTAAGTCACGCTCACGGAGCTTCAAGCACTTATCCCCAGTCCCACACTAGAAAAGACTCACATCTCAGATGTCAGTTTCTAAGGACAGAGGCAAGCCCTTTCTGACCAGATGTACAGGAGATCTGGTAGCATGTGGATTACTCAGCCGAGATTTTCATTTTTAAAAGATATTTTTATTATTTTCAAGTGTGTGTGTGTGTGTGTGTGTGTGTGTGTGTGTGTGTGTGTGTGTAGGTATGCACACATGCATGCAGGTGCTGGTGGAGGCTGCAGCTGGAGTATCAGACAATTGTAAGTGCCCAACACAAGTGCTAGAGCCTGCATCTGGGCCTCTGCTGGGGCAGCGCCCGCTCTGCACGGCCGAGCCACATTCTCAATTACCACAAGAGCTCGGGGGCAGGACACGGTGGAACAAAGGGACACTTTGAAATACACAAGACGGGAGAGGGTACGAATGAGTGGTGACGAATTCTTTCCTCCTCATGAACAACCAGAGGTTCTGCCTTCTCCACGTGGTTCTCCACACACAAAACAGCAGGGCGGCAGAGCCCGCCTCCTGTCAGCCGGGTCTCAAGCTTTTATTTGCACTTTAGGTCGTTCAGATGACTTCTATTTTCTAAGGTTCCATTTCTCACACTTAAAAAAATGTACTTTTTTTGGTAGAAGGAAATAAAGACAATGACTTTTCTAGGATTCAAGGTGTATACACAAGCTCTCTGATAGCAAAGTTTGCCAGAAGTTTCTAGTAGATGCTCAGGTAACTTCCACATTTGTGTACAGACTCTTCTGAGACATTAGTGACCCCCTGCACTCTTGAACATCGGGAGGATAACCTAGTCAGCTCTCCACCTGTCATTTTGAACAGCACTGCTTACACTCACCTGTCACCTGCTTGTCTGGAAGAGAAGGGATCGGAATGGCAGACCCGAACTTAACTAGGAGACGCTCATACAGCCAGTCAAAGTGCTTATATCTGTGGTTTACAGATCGATTAGTGTTCTGCAAAGTAAGGGAAAAAGGAAAAGGCCTTCGTTACCAATACTAAGCACTGAGATGGGGAATGCCAGCTGCAGCGGCTTCCTTTAGAGCGGGTACTCACGGTGGGTGTTAGCTGGTACTCAATGTAGCTCTTCAGACCGTACATTTTGGAACCTTTCCGGGGATCTGCTACCACGCAGTCAAAAGTAGAGGTAGGATAAACCCACATTGGGCCATAATCTCCAACCTAAACAGTGACGGAGGAGAAGTTAACTCTGTAACCCGGGCAAATGGTACTACGATTGCAACCCAGCTGCTTTCAGAGCTGCAGTCCCACGGCTTCACTAGTGGAGAGGAAGGACTGGCTGTAGCTCTAGGAGGCATCACATCTACAAAACCACAGCTGTTCAGAGGAGCCCATCTCTTCCATACGGGCATCTTGTCTCAGGAGGAAGAGAAACTGGCTCACATCTAGCGAGCTGAGCACAGAAGGACTCCCTCCTTTAGACCACAATTTAAAGCTAAATGTGATAAAAGGCTTTATTTAAAAAAAAAAAAAACTTTTAACATTGACTTTTTTGTGTGAAACAAAAATTTATGTTATCAGGATTTTGTCAATGATGTCATATTCTCAGTTTTTATACGTACTCTCATCTGTTTTTAACTAATTACAGGGCTGACTGGTAAAACAGTCTGTGAATAATGCTTGAACAGCACTGTTCTAACTTCAAAACAGTGTGAGCCAGGCCACAGCCTGACAGCCATTATTTCAGCCACTGTTAGAAGTGAAAAGGAACCGAGGAAGAGCAGCACATGGGGCTGAAGAGAGGTAAGTGCAAGCTGAGACCTCTGCAAGGCCAGCAGGTGCGAGGGGACAAGACCGCCCATCTCACATTCTGTCCGAGGTGGCAGAGGGAATTGCAGGATGGGGCACGAAGCCCAGGCAGGGGTCACTAAGGAAGGTGGCTGAGGACTGGAGATGATTAACAAGGTACTACAGAGATCTCTAGGAGAACACAATTAAGCTGCCTCAGGGGCTATATCCCGGAGGCTCTGCTAAGCTTCAGGACAGCAACTGGGGCCCATCTTGAGCAGCAACCCTCTGTGAAGAGGACAAAGATCAACTGCCTAGTCCCCAACTCACCAGGCCTATGCTATCAGTGAGTAATGTTTCTATTTATCCTAAGCACAAACCGGGCCTCTGTTGTCTTCGCCTCTTGAGGACTCAATGGCTTTCCCGTTTCTTTGCTATGTGAGAAACTGCCAGCCAGACCTGCCCACAGGGATCCTTGGTCTCTCTCTGCCAAAACTCACGGACAAAACGCGGACGTCATGCTCTGCTCTACCACAGTCATGCCCGTGACAACGTCCACATTAGAATAGGAGGGGCACACTGTGGGTTCTTAACTCCAGAGCTTTAAATTCAATAAAAAGGCTCCTGATGTATGTCAGCCTCCCTCCCCCAGCCTGGAACAAACAAAAAGATTCAAATCTTCTTAAGTCAAACCACTCAGAGATAGTTACCCCAAACATGTTTTGAGGGACAAAGAGTATAGGCGCTTGGGGATATTGCACTTCTGGCTGGCGGTTCCTAGAATTTTAAGCTTTTTACAGATAGGGAAAGTAATTCAAGGATCCATTATCATTCCTGGTATTTCATCATGGGTCCCTGGAACCACAGTTTGGAAGAGGCAGGTGGTTCCTTATGCTTGCCTGCAGCCATGGGGATTACATCCAAGGCTTCCATCAGCTGCAGGTTAAGTCAATAGGGTTACAAAACAGTCACAGACCTTTCTCCCCCTAGAATTTCACTAGATATTGCCTAGATAGAAATGTATTAACAATCAAAGTATGGGATGAAACCAAAGAGCATTTGTCACATTATGTAATAATCATTTCACCAAGACAGATTAAATCGTTGCTGGTGCCATTAACTCCCAGCTTTTATTTGCTAGCCCCTTATCTTGAGCTGACAGCTAGTTTACTGGAAGAAATTCTATTACCAGTATAGTGGGAAAAGCACCTTATCCTAATGATGTGCTCTACTTCCATCAGGGTAGAAACATAAAAATTTGAACTGAGTTTATTGGCTAAGCAAATAAGGCTGGTAGAAAAACAGAATGTAACATAAGCTCTAAGTCTTGCAGTCTAATGCATTTTAGAAAAGAAAAAGTATTAAAATATACAAGCATTGGTTGAACGTTAATTGTTGAAAGATAAAAATAGAGAAAATTGAGAGAAACAGTGACAATCATTAATTTATGCTGATTATCTTTAGTCCTCCTAATAACATTATCAACTACCTGGGACAATGTGCTTAAAAATACTTCCAAAAAGACTAACGTTCTTAGCTTAGACATCATAAAAAACTTTAATTAGAAATAGAACAAACAGACAAGAACAGACAAACTTACAATGATGGGGATTCTCTCTTTGGGCTTTGTGAGCTGCTTGGCCAACAAGTACTGTTCCATGCCAGGCTTCGCAAATCCAGGAAACCTGATCACGAAGATAAGAACTGTGAGTCTCTGCCCTTCCTCATACAAACGCTACAGTTCCACCATGTGACCTCAACACCAGTTTTAACCTTGTTCTGTCTTTCAGATGGAAACCGTAAAGGCTAATCAGGTGCCCCGGTGGCCAGTGAGCCACTCCATGAAGCATGAGCACAGGAAGGGAACACATGGCTCCAGCAGGTGTGATGTTCACAGGTTCTCTGCCTGCTGAATCAAGTCTGAAACAGCTATTACCAATAACAGAGTGAAGGGCAGACACAGAGTCTCCCTGAGCCCCAGGACCCAGTAAGCCAATTTGAGTTGGAGCAATGGCCACTTGCTAACACATCCACATCTATGCAGAGTCAATTATTATTAGGTAAACAGCAATATAACACATTCATTTTTTAATCATTATCAGATGTGTTCTCATAATGCTCCAGTATATTTAAATATCCAACTTCCTTTTCTGGCACAAGGGTTATCTGCTAGAACTAGACTATAGCTAACATAGAATGAATTGTTGAAAAGCTGAGTACTTAAAAACACACAAGGCTTTAAGTTGTTCCCTGACCATAAAGAGACAGAAGTCTTGGAGGTACAGGTTCAAATTAGCCTGCTCTAATTTGGTTTCAAGCTGGAATGACATCTTAGAGTACAAAGACTCTCCAGGGACGAGGCAACTGGGTGGAAATGGACTAAAACAGGCATCAAACTCAGAACAAACTGGGAGCAGGTGCAGAGCCGAGGGAGGGCCTGACTCCTGTGCTGGCAGGAGACTTCAGCTGCTTGCTTGTTCTGCTGTCTCTACTTTTCCAAGGACCAAGAGACAAACCTCATGTAAAAGAGCTTTAAACTCATTTTACATTTAGGCTGAAAGAACTGAGAAAAATGTCCTCCGCAACCAATCCTACTGAGACCCCTGTAGTCTTAGAGATAAGCAAACAGCAGATGACCATGCCTAATTTTATTGTGCACACACATGAGCACAAAAACCATAATGGAAGAAACTGGAGAGGCATGAAACTGTGTGGTCTAAGAGCTCAATTAATCCCCTGCTATCCAGATAGACTATGGAGACCTTGCAGGCCCCATCACACAAGGTCCGAGACTTTGACCCTAATCTCTACACAGACGCTAAACGAAGGCTTAAACAAAAACAAAAACAATTCAGACACAAACTGACTTCCCCTGAATGCACTCTGAACTGCAGACCTAGAGGAAGTACTGAGACAGTATTAGCAGTTTGGGACACACTGTTTTAAGTGAGACGCTGGGAGAAGAGCGCTTACTAACATCATTCCTTATCCCAGAATCCCCCAGGGCCGTGTCCACATTCACAAGCAGTGGATCTACCCAGAATCCCTCAGGGCCATGTCCACATTCACAAGCAGTGGATCTACCCAGAATCCCCCAGGGCCGTGTCCACATTCACAAGCAGTGGATCTACCCAGAATCCCCCAGGGCCGTGTCCACATTCACAAGCAGTGGATCTACCCAGAATCCCCCAGGGCCATGTCCACATTCACAAGCAGTGGATCTACCCAGAATCCTTCAGGGCTGTGTCCACATTCACAAGCAGTGGATCTACCCAGAATCCTTCAGGGCTGTGTCCACATTCACAAGCAGTGGATCTACCCAGAATCCCCCAGGGCCATGTCCACATTCACAAGCAGTGGATCTACCCAGAATCCCCCAGGGCCATGTCCACATTCACAAGCAGTGGATCTACCCAGAATCCCCCAGGGCCGTGTCCACATTCACAAGCAGTGGATCTACCCAGAATCCCCCAGGGCCGTGTCCACATTCACAAGCAGTGGATCTACCCAGAATCCCTCAGGGCCATGTCCACATTCACAAGCAGTGGATCTACCCAGAATCCCCCAGGGCCGTGTCCACATTCACAAGCAGTGGATCTACCCAGAATCCCCCAGGGCCGTGTCCACATTCACAAGCAGTGGATCTACCCAGAATCCCCCAGGGCCATGTCCACATTCACAAGCAGTGGACCTACCCAGAATCCTTCAGGGCTGTGTCCACATTCACAAGCAGTGGATCTACCCAGAATCCTTCAGGGCTGTGTCCACATTCACAAGCAGTGGACCTACCCAGAATCCCCCAGGGCCATGTCCACATTCACAAGCAGTGGATCTACCCAGAATCCCCCAGGGCCATGTCCACATTCACAAGCAGTGGATCTACCCAGAATCCCCCAGGGCCGTGTCCACATTCACAAGCAGTGGATCTACCCAGAATCCCCCAGGGCCGTGTCCACATTCACAAGCAGTGGATCTACCCAGAATCCCCCAGGGCCGTGTCCACATTCACAAGCAGTGGATCTACAAGTTCTATGAACGTAGTTTTCCTTAAGCTAAGAGAACTCTAGGTGAAAACACGTATTAGAAACACATTCCGCAGATCACGTGCCTGGAATCCTGATTGGCCCACCCACCATGTGTGTGTGACCGTGAACAGGCTTCCTTTTTCCCTGTAGTAAAACAGGGCGCCATATCCCACAATGGGATCTGAGGGTGCCCATGAACCGCTGCACAATGTCTGGCACGTGGGAAGTGATCAATAAAACAGGAAAGCATTGAGAGACCTGCTTTCCTTAGCTAAAAATAATGCCTAGTAATACTTATTTTTATTGATGAAACTTTAGTATATCATGGAG
The DNA here is from genome assembly GCF_949786415.1 of Peromyscus eremicus. Classification (NCBI taxonomy): domain Eukaryota; kingdom Metazoa; phylum Chordata; class Mammalia; order Rodentia; family Cricetidae; genus Peromyscus; species Peromyscus eremicus. The sequence goes on along the minus strand of NC_081424.1, from coordinate 53,731,063 downwards.
TTTATAAGTAAAGGCAATAAAAGGAATTTTGAAGGTTTTTTTTTGTGGCGTCCCAAGCTGGCTTCGAACTTGCTCCCTACAGCTGAGGATTGTCTTGAACTTCAGATTCTCATGCTTCCACCTCCATGTGCTGGGATTGCAGGTGTGTGCCATGCTTGTATAACTGAATAAACACTTCACTTGTTAACCTTGTGAAACTGATGAAATGAAATCAGCTTCTAATCTAAGATTCAAAGGCCAAACAAGACTCCAATTCAGTAGATTACTAACTAGAAAAAAGTAAAACTTTTCTTGCATTGCAGTGTGCGTGTGCCTGCACGCGTGTGTGTGTGTGTGTGTGTGTGTGTGTGTGTTTGTGTGTGTGTGTGTGTGTAGACATCCCCTGCTCCCCTTTAAACTTACTTGTTAAGGGGCAGCTTCATGGACGAGGCACCTGGACGGCTGTTTCCTCGCTGGATACCCCCTGCCTCAGCTGATTCCGAGTCCTTAAAGTAAGAAGATGAGGACTTGGGGTCATCCCATTCTTCGTCCCATTCATCATCATCACCAGTTGCTGTACGTAGGAAAAACAAAAACAAAAAACAGTAAGAAAGAAAACATAAGTGAGATTGCTTGAGTTTACTGTAAACAACTGCTTGAGATAACCAGGGTTTTTTGGTTTTTCGAGACAGGGTTTCTCTGTGTAGCCCTGGCTGTCCTGGAACTCACTCTGTAGCCCAGGCTGGCCTCGAACTCACAAAGATCCGCCTGGCTCTGCCTCCTGAGTGCTGGGATTAAAGACGTGCACCACCACTGCATGGCAGTTTTTAAGGAGCTGTAAAGCCGAGTCCAGTGCTGACTGTCTCATGGATCTGAAGAACACAGGTTTTGCAGTCAGTCTCAAGGCTTGACCTAGGAATTCTGCCTTTTTTTTTTTTTTTTTTCAATGCAAAAGACAAAGCAGAACGAGGCTGAACAAGGCAATCAGTTCACAACCTCTTTACAAGTGCCTCAGTAGATAGCTTCTTCAGTCAGTGGTGCTGGGAAAACTGGATGTCCACCCATAAGATTAAAGCCTGGGCCCTTCCCTTACATCATCTAAAAGTCAACAGAAAACCAATCACTTAAATCTAAGATTCCAAAGGGTCAGACTCCCAGAGGACGATGGGAGAAGAATCCCCCTGGCATGCCCTCAGCTCTGTTTCGGTGTCACACAGAAGTCAGGGAACTACAGCAAACCTAACAAGCAGGGCCACATCTAACCAGCGGGGGCCTGCACAGCATGGGAGCAACAATCAACGAATAAACACATAGGGTTTTTGTTGTTGTTGTTTTGGTTTTTTGAAACAGGGTTTCTCTGTGTAGTTTTGGTGCCTGTCCTGAATCTCGCTCTGTAGACCAGGCTGGCCTCGAACTCACAGAGATCCGCCTGGCTCTGCCTCCTGAGTGCTGGGATTAAAGGCGTGGGCCACCACCGCCTGGCTAAACACACAGTTTATCGACAGAAGAGAATGCATTTGTGAACCCTCACGTGATAAAGGGTCAGAATTCCAAATACACAGGGAACTCATGTACTTCAGTACTGGAAGGCTGGAGAGCCAGCTTAGCGGTCAGGAGCACTGGCTGCTCCCAGCACACAAATGTGGCCCACAGCCGCCTGTAACTCCAGCTGGCCTCTCAGAGCTTTGCACACTCACAGTGTACAGACACACAAGCAGGCAAAACACTCATACATATAAAACAAAAGTAAGTAAAATCTTCAAAAGAGCAACACCCGCCGCCCAACAATTCAATAATGAGCAAGCAAACACCACAGGCCTCTTTACTCAGGGCTTCACTTTCCTTATTATTGGCAGTTTTCATTATCTGTGGTCAACGATGGCCTGGGAAATACTAAATGGAAGGTTTAAGAAAGAATCAATGTGCAAGTTTTGCATGATGAAATCTCACACCTTCCCGCTCCATCCTGCTTGGGGTGTGAACTTTCCCTCTGCCTGGCCTATATAGGTTGTTTCCTTGGTTATCAGACAGACTGAGTAGAATCACAGTGCTTACGTTCAAGTGATCAATGTTAACGATGGTATAGCAAAGTACAAGAATCGTGTGAGGCTAGCAACTGAGATACATCCAAGAATAGATATAAAGTCCTTCCTTAAGTGAAAAGGTAGAAGTTTTACTTACATAGGAAAGAAAAAGTGTGCGTGTCTGTGCTATGTATGTGTGTGTGCACATGTACATTTGTGTGGGGGTGATATACACACATGGGAACCCGAGCACAACCTTGGATGTTGTTCCTCAGGAAGGCCATCTGTCTTTTCTTTTTTAAATTTTATTTTTAATGTGTATGTGCACCATGTACATGCAGTGCCCACAGAGGCCAGCAGAGGGCATCATATCCCTTGGAACTGAAGTACAGAAACTGTTAGCTGCATGTGAGTGAGTGTTGGGGAATGAACCTTGGTCTTCTGCAAGAGCAACAAGTGCTTTTAAACACTGAGCCCTCGCTCCAGCCCTGACCATGTTTTTTGAGACAGAGTCTCTCGCTGGCCTGGAAGTCACCAAGCAGCCTAGGCTGGGTGGCCTGTTTCTTCTCAGCCACCAGCCTGGCGGTTTTTTCAATAGGTATTTTTTTCCATAGAGGATCAAACTCAGATGCTTTGCCAACTAAGCTTCCTTCTCTGTTCCAAATACCCTTTCTCTTTTCCCTGAGACAGGGTTTCTTTGTGTATCCTTGGCTGTCCTGGAACTCACTCTGTAGTCCAGGCTGGCCTCGAACTCACAGACATCCACCTGCCTCTGCCTCCCGAGTGCTGGGATTAAAGGTGTGCACCACCACCACCCGGTCTGGTGCAAATATCCTTTCTCAGTCATTGACTTGTTCTCCTTCAATACATCTCTCCTCTGCTTAAACCCAGAGGCAGAGTCAAGCAGGTCTCTAGACCCAGTGCTCACGCCCTGGCGTTTCCTGGATGACAGGAGTATCTTCTAGTCCAGAGGAGACTGACTCATGGTGCACTCTGGGACTGAAGCTCACCCCCAGGAAAAACAAGCTACGACCGACCGGAAGCTCGGAGTCTTCATCCCCAGCTCATCCTCTGTGAAGAGGAGACTGGCTGCCAACGGGATGAAGTTTCCACACCAGCCCTGGGCCACAGGTTCTGACGGTGTCTTCACTGGTGAGCACGTGCAGGTGCTGGGGGGGCTATGACGGGAGGGGGCCTGGAAGTACCCCCCTCCCCAGGCCTCCCCTATGTACTTCCTCACCTGGCTGCTCATTTGCACCCCCTGGTTTACTCCTTGTAATAAACAGTAAGTCGAGTGATTCCCTGAGTTCTGTGCACTGTTCTAGCAAGTTCATGGGACCCAGGAATGTTCCATGGAAGGTAATGCTGGGAGTGCCCACTGTCCCAAGGAGATGGTGTCAGTGCTGAGGACACTGTGGGACCCTCCATCCAGAGTCACTGTGCTGTGCTGACTTTGATGATAGCAAGATTAGCCTGTCACCCGGTTCCCCTTAAGTCACTGAAGCAGCAGTCTCCCCTCACCTGGTCCTTGGTAGGCCTGTGGGTGGCCGAAGGCAGTGTCCCAGTTGTTAGTGCTGTTCCTCTGAGCACCAGCTCCATCTGTCCTGCTGCCCCAGGCATCTGAGCTGTCCCAGTTTCCAGATTTGGGGGCATTCCAGGCTGACCAAGGGTCATTGCCACCACCAACCTGTGTGGGAGAGGAAAAGGAGAAAGGCTATTGACGTCTAGAAACTGTGACTCCATTAGCAATGGGTTGACAGGTCAACTGAGAACAATCAAAGTGCTGGGAGAATCAACGGGAAATATATCGAAATTTCTACGCCCCCAACCCACGTGAAAACACAGGCGAGTGTGATAAGCAACGTCAGCCTGCTCTCACTGACGTCAACATTCTCTTGCATCTGCTAGAACGCCATTATACTTGCTACTGCCGAGGCCCTTCTCCACTGACCTTAGCTACTTTTCAGTAGGTCTCAATTCTTATTTTCAAAAGTAATACACTCAAGTGGAGTCAAGGATAAGCAGTTGAACAACAGGCCTGCCACTTTAGAATGTCTACCTGGATGTACGGCCAACGCAATCCCTCCTGTTCTGTAACTCACTGATTACATCTGACCTCTCTACCTAACCCCTACCCCAACTCTATGAAGCCCGGTTCAACATCCAGGAGCCACAGACCAACATAGCTGCCCGTCTGAAACTTTACATCTAAAGGCTATCAAACCCTCCTAAGACAGACAGACAGACACACACACACACACACACACACACACACACACACACACACACACGCACACACAGAGGCTGTTTAACAGGTCACTGCCCGTGTAACCCCATCCTGTGTAGTAGGAGGCTATTTGAAGCCAGCTCCTGAAAGAACTTAGTGTCTGAGGAGACACCTTCAGTGTCTGAGGAGGCCAGCCTTGTATCTGACAACAGAGGGCCTGAGAATGAACTTGGGATGGCCATAAAGGAAGCAGTGGTAGGTAGGTGTGCACGTTGCACACTCATGTATCTATAACCACAGGGGAGCTATACTCATGACAGACGTGTTTAATAAGTGTGTTTAATAAGCTACTTTCTGAGAAATCTATCCAGGTGACTGCGCTCTGGTACAGCCTGCGTACAAACCCAGGTAGACAACCTAGTATCCACCAAGGCTACCCAGGACACATACGTGCTATGGCTTACTGCTCCTAGGGCCACAGTGAGCAAACCAACACGAGATTCAATCAGGGGAGAGAACGACTCAGTGATGAGGTGCAGCACACCGGAACGTCTGATGCTGCTGCCCGGCTAACTTCTTGTTCAAGGGAAAGACGGAGACAATGGGCTGTGAAGTGTAGTGAACAGTAAACCAGCAGACAGCCGTCTGTCCCGTGCTGCGTGTGCATAACCGAGTGCACACTTTACACCATGTGTCAGCACACACACGCAGGAGCAATGCATTAGGCCAGGAATGGTGTCACCAACAGGAATGTTTGGCTCCATCAGAATCTTATGGGGTGGTCACTCACATGTGCAGCCCATCACTGACCCAAACATGGGCTCCGGGACTCACCTTCACAGACCGTGTGAAAGGCCGGAATGCCGGCCAGCTAGGTGGATTCCAAACTGTTCTGTAAGCACGGGGCCAAGGAAACCTCACATGGGTGCAGGGATTAAGAACTCGGGCTCTGACATTTATCTAGGCTTGAACCCCAGTTTTCCTACTTGTTAGCTACTTGGACATGAGCAATTCGCCCTCCTTAGCTCCCACACCTTAAAAAGGGGGGTCTGCAACACTAACTTCCTCAGGGGTATGTGTTGTATGAATTGATAAATGCACACAGTACTGACAAAGGAGGGCTCAGGAGAGTTATCTTATATGTGGGGGTTCACCTGAACGTAAAGAAACGACACTTGATGAGGCAGGAAGCCTGCTACATGGCAACTTCTAGAAGCTGCCTGGGTTACAGAGCAAGCCGCTGCCCCCAAATAAATTACAGAGAAAAAAGGAAGCCAGCAGTTCCCTGAGGAGTAACCTCCTCCTTTATGCTAAAAGGAGAAGGCCACGGGTAGCTAGAGTTTTCCTGCCTGGTCCACAGTCAGGACAAATCTCTCACCTGCCAGTCCCGCAGCCGCTCAGACCCGACCAAGTAAACACAGAGACTTATATTGGTTACAAACTGTATGGCCGTGGCAGGCTTCTTGCTAACTGTTCTTACAGCTTAAATTAATCCATTTCCATTAATCTATACCTTGCCACATGGCTCGTGGCTTACCGGTATCTTCACATGCTGTTTCTCATCATGGAGGCTGGCAGTGTCTCTCTGACTCAGCCTTCCACTTCCCAGCTTTATTCTCCTCCTTGTCCCGCCTACATTTCCTGCCTAGCCAATGGCCAATCAGTGTTTTATTTATTGACTAATTAGCAACACATTTACCATACAGAATATTCCACAGCAGCCACGGGTACATTTTCAAATAGTTTAAATGCCAGGCCATGTTACTGGAGACATTTTAAAATAAAGAGATGCATTTAAAATATTTTCTACTAGCCAAAGATCTGCTTCCTTCAGAAGGCAGAAGTGAAGTCAGCAGTAACATCCAGCTCCAGGGCTGTGGGAGAAACACTCTAGAAACCCTCAATGCTAAGAGCTTGGTGTTTTCACAATCTGATCCCAATGTAACAAGCTGGGATATAATGATCTGTTTTAAAGGTCCTTTGGCCACTAATTCCTTCGCTCTCAACCCAACAACCCCTTTGTCTTGAAAGGCTCAGCCATAAACTAACCCACTCTGTTTCTGAGCTGAGGGTCTACTTCCCTAGTGACTACACACTAACCCACTCTGTTTCTGAGCTGAGGGTCCCATGTCCCTAGTGACCACACACTAACCACTCTGTTTCTGAGCTGAGGGTCCTCTTCCCTAGTAACCACACACTAACCACTCTGTTTCTGAGCTGAGAGTCCTCTTCTCTAGTGACTGACCACACACTAACCACTCTGTTTCTGAGCTGAGGGTCCTCTTCTCTAGTGACTGACCACACACTAACCACTCTGTTTCTGAGCTGAGGGTCCTCTTCTCTAGTGACTGACCACACACTAACCACTCTGTTTCTGAGCTGAGGGTCCTCTTCCCTAGCTTGTTCTTTCCCTTTTCCCTCCTCAGTCATTTCCACTGAGCAACATTTTCAGCCTTTTCTTTTCTGCCCCTTCCTGGTACCAGGGTATCCTGTCACTCACAGACTCAAACCCTTCACTAGACCTCCATGAGTTGTGGGGCCACAGGAAATGTCTCAGCTGCAGCCTGTAGGTCCTGACTCTTTTAGTCACATCTGGCCGACCAAGCCCCAGAAGAGCTTTCTCAAATTACCACACAGGAAAAGAACATCTGTCAGGGTTGTTAGATGATTATTTCTTCATGTAGTTATTTACATCTCAAATTTACCTTATTTATGGAAGAAGAAGGAGAAGGAGAAGAAGAAGAAGAAGAAGGAGGCGATTGGCTGAGACTTTCAACACAACCAATCTGAGTCAAAATATTCACCTTAAAATAAAAAGGTACTCAGTGAGCAGGGGGCCACATACAGCACAGCTTTTAACAAAACCAGAAACCTCACAACAAAACCCAAACAGCCTACAAGCCACCTACACACAAACAGGCCACACAGAAGCCCAACGCTGTGGCAGTGTGTTGTACCCCCCGCCTGTTCCTTGGTACCACAATACAGCTCCACTGAAGCACCACAACAAGTACCACAACAGCTCAGGCTGCACAGGAGGGGAGCAGATGCCATGCATGTCACAGAACTGGCGAGACAGACTCAGGAAATACACAGCTGAGACTTCAAAATGGTAGGATTTTAACCCTTTCCTTTCAAAAGCATCATGTGAGAGTCCAGCCAGGATGACCAAAGCCACCCTGTTACCTCAACTCAGACTCAGAGCCATAAGTGAGGGACAGCAGAGGCCAGCCACTCTGGGAACTGAGAGGTGAAAGTACATGTCCTCTGGTGTGTGCGCTTGCTGGAATGTGGTCACTGACTCATTTCCTGACAACTTGGGAGCCCAAGTCCCAGGTCCACCAGTGCTCGGCATGGAGTGAACACCAGTAAGGTTTCTAAGGTGTTCGGTTCAACTCTTGTGAAATGAATGACATCACTCTCATTTCATAGATGCCAATAACAGTACATTCTGGAAGTCAAGGCACAGAAAAGTTAATCAAGAAGGACCAACGGGACCCAGTTAACATTCTCACTCCCGTTACAGATGACAACATTTAGGAAGCTGTTTTCAAATCACCAGGCACTGAAGGACAGTCATCCTGGGTTATAGGAAACACGATGAGACCTATGAATGCCCCATTCCCTGCCAGGACCCCACAGAGCCCAGTGATCTGTGACTTTTGGTGGTGGATCCTGGGAAGAGGGATGTAGTGAGGGCATGAACGAGAGCTGAACCCAGGAAGCTGTGGGTCTACAGAGGTGCCCTAAGTCTAAAGTTGACACCTAATAAATTCATCGTAAGGAACCTCTGCAAGCCAGAGAAGGACCATGAGAGGAAATCCAGAGCAGAATCCTTACACAGGATAGTTCCTCCAACCACCGAAGAAATCCTCACAGTGCACGGTGTACTACAAGGTTTCACTTCAGTAGCAGGGCAAAGACACCTCTAGGTGAAATATTCCTCTGCTCACACTTAGAAAAGCTTAACACCAAAAAGAAATGGGGATTTTCAAATAACTTACATATATCATTAACATTTAAAATATTAATGAGGGTGCACAATCCTCAGTCCTGGAGACTACCAGGAGTGAAAAAGCAGTGGGATGGGGCCCATCTCAAAGAGAACACATTGGCCACTGGAGCTGACCCAGGCAGAGGAAGGGAACAGTCAGGTCTAACTGGTGTAGAGGAACAGCCCGAGGGAGCTCTCAACAGCAGACAACCACACACACCACACACAGAGAAAACAGAAGCGCTCCAGCGGGTCTAAACGCACTGAGCCAATATGAATCCTCAGGCCCACAATGCTATGCAAAAGAAGAAAGAGGAAAACTCATTAGCTACTGTCTGAAGCAGCTATAAAACAATGTAGTTTGAAAACTAGCAATTAAAGAGAAGAAATTCTGTATTTATCCTGAACTCTTAAAAGCTGGATCGGGCGAGCCAGCTAGCTCCAGCCGGTGATGGCAAGTGGACGGAAGAAAGCCAGGCCTGCACATGCAGAAGAAAGCCTGGAGTGATGGAGGCAATGTTAGCAACTGGCACAGGCTGTTAAAGAACAGTGAGGAGCGGCAACTCCATTCCAAGCAGATTATTTTCTGGACAGAAGGAGAAAACACAATATAATGGAGGAAGACTGTCATCCAGATAACCTAGGCATCATCTGGTCTCAACACTGGACTGACCAGATACTGAGTACTTTGATGTGACGTAACATAAAACACAGCATATCATCTATGATGCAAGCTCACACAGAACGTCTGATCTAAGCTAATTCAGTCCTGGAGTTCCCACGGTCACTCAAGGACTACAGTGTAACACACAGTTGTGACCAGCATGGGATCGTCTCTCATGGCAACTGCTGGTTACACAGTGATAAGTTCTCCTTCTACAGTGTTTCTATTTGGCTGCATCTTGCTTCCCATAGACATCCTTGGGGAACCTAGAGCATGCACCTGCGTCTGCTACCTAAACGTGCAGCCCAACCGGGCAGGGCAGGTGCCTGCTGGGAGAACACACTGAGCCCAACTCATCTCCGAGTTCTAGGTGTTTAGATACCGCCTCGCTCCCACCCAGACACAGGAAGATGGGCCACGGCCACTGCGACTTTTCCTATCTGTCTGAGCTGGGTCAGACCCTGTGAGTGGACCACGACTGAGACTTGCTTCCATTAAGGCAGCTTTCTGCTTGGCATTTCAACTGAACTAGCAAACCAGTTCACAAAGGAAACACTGAAGTGTAAGCCACCCACGAGTGGGCTCCAGCTTCCACGGCCTACTGTTCCCTTCCAGAAAACACTCAAAGCTCAACACAGTCGGTAGATAACAAGTTGGCTAGCCCACCAGGGAGCCACCCCACCACAGGCTAACCACAGTTTATGTTACTGTCTTCAAGGAGAGTCCCTGTGTGTACTCAAGGCTCCATCTCGTTATACACATGGAGAGCTTCCAGGGCTCGACTTGTACGCCATGTGTCCTCTGCAGCTTGGCCTGGCCTGCCGGACTGACCGGACAGCTGCACCCTCATATACAGGTTCCTGCTAGGAGCCATGGAGGGAGGACACAGGACCGGGTAACTGGAAACTTCCAGCGCAGGACTTTCCCCGGGGTACACAACCAAACTGAATGGAAAGTTAGCATTTGTTGTTCCTAACGGGGGTGGGGGGGGCTGTTTAGAGAAGGTGGTTTTTTCTCTTCCGCTCATCCGCATGACTAAGATAGTATCAGACGTTTCTCACTGATTAAACATTCAGTAATTGTGTGCCCACTGGACTAGAAAGTAAACTAGGAAGCAAGTAACACATTATCACTGGCCCCCACGGGGGAGGGGGGCATTCTGATTGGAATAATTGAGGGGGTTTAACTGTTTCTCTCAAAAGGGTCAGAGGATACAAAGTCCTCTCATGTGAAAACCTAACCATTTCAACTCAAACCACCAAAGAGCCCGACCCTTTCCCTAGTTTTGTTATTCATAGAGCTTGAGCTCAGTTCTACAGATGAGTCTCTGGTGACTCCAGGAACCACTAACAGAAATATAAAACATATAATATATACTTTCTAGCTCTCTTCGTTTTGTTTTGTTTTTGAGACAGAGTCTAGCTATGTAGCCCAGGCTGGCTGGGAACTCACAGAGATCCACCTGTCCCTGCCTCCCAAGTGCTGGGATTAAAGGTGTGTGCCACCATGCCATGTTTAAAATGTGTACATTCTTTAAAACACAAGCTCACACTAAGTGTACCTACAGCTAGTAGCAGTAACAAAGAGTGTAAGTGCCGAGCGCCTGGCTGTGCTGAACTTTACCTCAACTGCTTCTATGGGCAATGAAGGGCCTCTTGCTCTGACAGGAGGATAACAAAAGTTATCCTGGTCCAGCCCAAACAGACAGGCCTCCTCAGTATGTTTCCTTCCTTCTTTATAGGCCCTCATTTTGGGGAGTATTTGCCTTGGGGGGGGGGTCTGTATTCATATCCTGATACTCTCAAAAGCAAATTTTAACACCCTACCTTTCATTTTATTATTAGTATTGCAGTCTTTAGCAGGCATTTCAGGTGAGTGAGGTCTGTGTTAATACCCAGCAGGAATGCCATAGCCCCTCACACCACACACCCTCACACCTGCACGCCCCTCACGCCACACACCCTCGCACCTGCACACCCCTCACACCACACACCCTCACACCACACACCCTCACGCCACATACCCTCACACCTGCATGCTCCTCACGCCACACACCCTCACACCTGCATGCTCCTCACGCCACACACCCTCACACCCGCATGCTCCTCACGCCACACACCCTCACACCCGCATGCTCCTCACACCACACACCCTCACACCTGCATGCTCCTCACACCACACACCCTCACACCTGCATGCTCCTCACGCCACACACACCCCTCATGTGACACACTGCAGGCCCTCCCACCACACCCCCACAGCTACTTTGACTCTGCTTTCGGGAGCAAGGACAGCAGTGCTGTACCACAAGCTTCCCCTCAGCTTTGCTCTCAGAAAGCCAGCCTAGGCCGCAGGAGGAGTGACGACATACCTGGTTATTGCTGTTGGCAGAAGAGGAGTTGGCTTGAGCAGTGCTTGCTGAGAGGGAATCAAGGAAAGCTTGGTCCGCCATGGAATTTCCACAAGAAAACTGATCTTTTCCATCACTGGGTAAAATCTGAGTGGTAGAAAGAAGCCATTGCTCTCATGGACCTCATTTCGGCTCCGGGCGTTAACAAGCGCACTCTATCGTGGCGAGGCACTGACCCTGAGTCTGCAGAGCTCCCTCAAGTACTGTCTCTGCTGCACTCCACACTGTGGTGAGCTGTATTCCACTTAGATTTACTTTAAACAACGGTTTTCTTGAAAATTCTTCTTTGATTTATGTATAACTCAGATTGTTTAACTTTCAAATACTTTGGTGTTTTCCAGCAACCCTTTTGTTATTTATTTGGAGTGAAATTTTACTGTAGTCTAAGAGGAACTCTGTGACTGACTGACCCCCCCAACACACACACACACACACACATTGTCTCTGTCTCTCTGTCAGGTAGTTGTGCTAGGGATCACACCCAGGGCTAGTGTGGCACTAAGATGTATCCCCGGCCCTCTTCTTTTAGACACATTATATGCTTTATAGTTCAGAACATGGCCTATCTTAGTTCATGGACATTCATCATATCCTATAGATGGATGGTCCTGCTGTTCAACCATGTTCTGACCAATTTTAGCCTGTCCACTGGATATGTCCATTTCTGGTATAGTCTTCAAAGATAAAGGAGCTGAAACTACTCCTCTTTAGAAGCAAGCAGAATTCTATAAACAAAATGGACACCACTATCAACCTAAATCATCAGATTTCTCTGTCTTGTCCATTTTAGGATCTGAAACTCAGACTTTCAAATTGAGCTCAGGGGCCTAGGAACTGCTGGCTGTACGGACAGAGCTATGGCACGTGTGTGAACACACATTTCTGAAGGGGGAACAAAAGCTACTGATTTCCCGGAGAGTTTAAGGCTTCCCCCCAACCTGTCACTTTGCAGACAGACTCCTCCTCTTTTCTGTCAGGTCCCGGGGAAGCATCCTGCAGGCAGTCCTCCTCTACACTAGGTGAACCAAAGAATCTCAACTCTTGGTCCAGCTCCTGTTTCACTCACAGGTCATCAGGTAACCTCAGTCTGTCACTCAAGATGACTGCAGGTGATCAGTCTGGAGACCTACAGGCAGCCAGCAGGGGGTGCCAGGCAGCTGACTCAGAGGATGGCTTGGCTGCCCATTCACCTGCAGAATACTGGGATTCTATCTATCCTTTACTGTAGCAGAGTGACCCTGGGAAGACATCCTTTTGTCTATGGAAACAGCTGAAGGAAGTGTGAAGCCTACCCTTTTAAAAAATCCATTTAAAATTTGTCACTTAATTTACCACAGAGCTCTGGGCAGCAGGCACAAAAAATGGGGATTTTTATTCAGAAAAATTAAAAGCTGCTATTCTTGGAAGGAAGTTAATCTAAACATCTTTGTAGCTTAGGCCCATAGGTAATCCCTTCCCTTATTTCTACTTCAATATACTTTCCACGTTTTATTTAATGAGTACTTACTGCATTTCCAGTGAAATTTTACTTTTAAAATGGTTGCTGTCTTCCCAACAGCCTTTTAACTCAACAACTGATAAAAAGATGCCGAACAAAAATCAGCATTAGTTAATCAATGACAGCATATTCTTACCTCCACAGTCTGTGGGAACAAGCCCTTGTTCTCCTAAGTTCTCACCTCCACAGTCTGTGGGACAAGCCCTTGTTCTCCTAAGTTCTCACCTCCACAGTCTGTGGGACAAGCCTTTGTTCTCCTAAGTTCTCACCTCCACATAGTCTGTGGGAACAAGCCCTTGTTCTCCTAAGTTCTCACCTCCACATAGTCTGTGGGAACAAGCCCTTGTTCTCCTTTGTTGTTTCGTCCTTCCAGCCATCCACCACCAACATTCTAACAGAAAAGATAAATACGAAAGTTATAGTTAGGATTTCCTGTAGAAATTTTGCATTGAGAATTGTTATAAATACATAATTTTACATGAAAAATAACAAGAAGCTTTTTATGACTATAGAGCTAATACTGTTCAAAATTTTACATTCTTAAATCTTGTTTATTACAGAAAATAGTGTAACCTAACAAGGCAAATAGAGTGCCAAGAAGTGATTAAATACTTATTTCCTTTGTGCGTGTGTGTGCATATACACATGTGGAGACCAGAGGTCAACCTCGGATGTTATTCCTTGGGCACTGTCTACCCTCTTAGTATATATATACACACACAGACCCGTGTGTCTGTGTGTATTTACTGTGTGTATGTGTGTGCATGTGCACACACGCCATGGCTTGTGTAGAGATTAAAGGACATCTTTCAGGAGTAGGCTCGCTCCTTCCACCATGTGAGCGCTGGGGTCATCAACTCGGGTCATCAGGCTTGTGGCAATCACTTTTATCCAGTGAGCCATCTCTCTGGCCTGGAGCTCACCAAATAGGGCAGGCTGGCCAGTCACACAGGCTGGAGAACCCGCCTGTCTCCACCCACCCCCATGCTGGCCACCAGGGGCTTTTCACGTGGGTTCTGAGATTGAACCCAGGTCCCCATGCTTATAAGGCTAGTTACCACCAGACCGATCTTCCCATTCTTGGATATGTTTTCTGTAACAAGGTATCCCAGAGAAGAAAACTAGGAGAGGTGATATAATAAAAAAGCTGGCCACAGAAAACACGATCTTTTACACTAATTTGTCACGCAGGGTTGAATGTAGTCAATATTGTTTGATGACATTAATATTCTAGGAGATTTTCAAGTTAAAAGAAAGATTTTTAAGTCAGCAATGAGGCTGAAATATTTGATAATGTTATTAATTTTATTAAATGGCTGGAATGGTATTGTCATTCTATCTGAAAACCAAATCTATTTCTATTTGTTAGAAATGTATTACTGGGGTGGAGAGATGGCTCAGTGGTTAGGAGCATGTACTACTCTTACGGAGGACCTGAGTGCGGTTCCTAGCAACCACATGGGGAGTCATATCAGAATGACCGCACAGACCCAGCAGCACTGAAAACGACGAGAATTCAGGAGGAGGTCCAGGACAGTGTGGGTGCTGACAGGTAAGCACTGTGGACACACTGTCTGAAGTGCTCGTGCAAAGATCTGAGACACTGTGAGCAAGGCCCATGTGAGCTGTGCAACCTGCTCAAACTGCAAATACTATGGATTTAGCATATATGAGCCAAAACTATAATGAAAGGACAACAATAACAATACGCAAAAGGAGAGACTCTGGTAAGCCAACACGTTCTCCTGCCTCAGATAGAATCACTAGACCATGATGGAATATTCAGGAAGAAAAACTGGACAACTTGATGAACAGGGAGCCTAGGGCAAGGGACACAGGTCACAGGGGACCCAGCAGCTGGTGTAGAACCTAGAGGCTGTAGTTGAGAGGGGAGGACATGCCCAGGGGACCCAGCTGGTGTGGACCCAGCTGGTGTGGAACCCAGGGGCTGTAGTAGAGACCGGGGAGGACATGCCCAGGGGACCCAGCTGGTATGGAACCCAGGGGCTGTAGTAGAGACCGGGGAGGACATGCCCAGGGGACCCAGCTGGTGTGGAACCCGGGGGCTGTAGTAGAGACCGGGGAGGACATGCTCAGGGGACCCAGCTGGTGTGGAACCCGGGGGCTGTAGTAGAGACCGGGGAAGACATGTCCAGGGGACCCAGCTGGTGTGGAACCCGGGGGCTGTAGTAGAGACCAGGGAGGACATGTCCAGGGGACCCAGCTGCTGTAGTAGAGAGGGGAGGACATGTCCAGGGGACCCAGGGGCTGTAGTAGAGAGGGGAGGACATGTCCAGGGGACCCAGGGGCTGTAGTAGAGAGGGGAGGACATGTCCAGGGTACCCAGGCAAGGGGTGAGGAGCCTGTGCTCTGAGTGGTGCCTGGGGAGGATGGAAAGGGAGCAGCAGTGTTGAGTTTTGCTCATTTTATAACTACAAGATTAATTCTGCGCCCTGCTCTTCTTCCTTCTGAATAAAATATGAATAATGGAGATGACTTTTCTCAGAACTCTATTTCAAATGGGCTTCATCTCACAATACTATTACTTGCTTTAAGGATGACTACAATAATGTTGCACATAAAATGAATTAAACACACCACTGGCGGTGGTGGTGCACACCTTTAATCCAGCACTCGGGAGGCAGAGGCAGGCAGATCTCTGTGAGTTCGAGGCCAGCCTGGTCTACAGAGCGAGTTCCAGGACAGCCAGGGCTACACAGAGAAACCCTGTCTTGAAAAACAAAAGAACAAAAACAAACAAAAAGAACTAAACATAGTGAGGTAATGGATCTTGGCCTACGGTGATTTAAAAAATGGTATTAAATTTGCTTCTGAGCATCTTGGCAACAAAGATTACAAGAGAAACTCAATGGACTATAAAGATTGTATCCTATAAAAGGAAACATGCCAACTCTCCACCAGAAGAGTCTGAACAACAGACACTTATGGGGGGTGCAGATGTGACGATGAATGCCCGTGTGTGCACACACAAGTTCAAGGCTGGTTTGTGAAGATGCGGAACTGTGTGCCACACAGGGATGCTGTCACCCTGCTGGGAGCTAGCCCACGCCGGTTCCTGGTCATCCAACTGCAGGATCAGGCTTAGAACAGGGAGAGCACTCAACAACTAAGTGGTTTAGGAAGGTCAGCCCATTGCTTCTGCAGTCTACTGAAGACACACAGCATTGCGATGTGAGGGCAAAGCACCGGAACTGATTCCAGCACCACGACACGGGGCGTGAGAGGTTACAGCTGCTAGAAAAAGCAGCACAGAAGAGGTACAGTGAACTCAGGGATGTCCTCGGCCACCTTTAGGGACTGAACGTCTCCCGCTGTGTGCCTAGAGCACCACCAGCTACAACACTGATGTGAGCTGAGGGACTTTTAAAAGGGAGGCGGCGTCAGACTGAAGAAACATCCACAGAGCCGCAAACACACTGAGCTCTTACCGGGTTTGTAATTGTGATGATTTCCCCTTCATTAACTGTCAGCTCATTGTTTCCAGGTTCAGCAGCAAAATCATACATAACCCGCGCCTGCAGGGAGTGGATGGGAAAGGAGGAAGTTACAAACGCAGGTCAAACACAAAACCTAAACAACCTTTAGCTTGCTTGTAAACACAGCGGTGTGAGCCTGCCAGTGGCTGTGGCTGACGGAAGAAAGGAGGACAGTTCAGGACACTTGTCCCCTCAGGAACCCCAGTGGCCACAGCCCCTGCACACACTGCCCTTAGAGGTTAGTCCTAAAACACAATTCCAAACATGTTTTATTAAGAAAGAAAAAGCCATGCTTTTTGTTGGACAGTCCCAAGTAGACACAGGTGTTTATAACGGGTACACCCGGGAACGGAGGTGTTGGTCAAGGCATACCACACCTGGTTCACACGTAAGAGAAACTCTGGTGATCAAGCGCTCATCAGTCCAGCAGTGGCCCCGGGATGACTTTTGATAACATGGTGTCTCTAGCAATTTAACTTGGAAACCTGAGACTCACGGGGCAGACACTGGCTCTCTCCCATACTTTCCACTGGCCCAGGAGTTACATAGGGCGGTGTATGCGAGCCGAGTTACCTAAACAGCTGTGATTTCCATACTTTCAAAGTGGGTCACTCATTGTCCCACAAGCATGAGGCTCAGAGCTTGGATCCCCAGCACTCACACACAAGCCTGGTAATTATGACCCGCTTTTAATTCTAGTCCTCGAATGGCAGAGACAGGGGATCCTAGAGCAAGCGAAGTAACTAGGCTAGTCCAAGCAGCAGGCTCTGGACTCAGCTGAGACCCCGCCTTAATAAATAAGGTGAACAGCAACTGAGGAAGAGTTCTGATGTCAGCCTTAGGTCTCCACATTACATGCATACATATGTAAGCACAACGGCACGTGTCCAAGTGAGCAAACATGCACGCACATTTACATGCACACCCCTCACACAGACACATGAATGAATGAATGAATGAATGAGTGAATGAATGAAGAGAAAACAGACTGAAGGATTTGTTCTGTGGTGTGAGGAAGGCTGTTCTTTCAGCTTATCCAGGTGGAGCCTTGAGCAATGAAGACTTGTTGTGTTCCCTGAGGCACTATCAGACATGTCTCACCAGAGAGAACTACGGTTGTAAAAAGTGTGCGCGCATGTGTGCATGTGTGTGTGTGTGTGTGTGTGTGTGCATGTGCATACGTGTGTGTGCACGCATGTGTGCATGTGTGTGTGCAAGTGCATGTGAATGTGTGTGTGGTACTGGGATCAAAGCCAGGAGCGTACTCCACCATGAACTTACATCCCTAATGTGGAATCTCTGTTGTAGCTCGGGACAGGGTCTCTCCCTGTAGCCCAGGGCGGCCCAGACCTCACCTGTGGCAGTCTTCCCACATCAGCCACCAGCCCAGGTCCTGTCAATTTCCAGCTCTAAGTGTCTCATGGACAATCTCCCTCCGGAAGTCCATCTAAAAACTGGGGTCATGTGTGCCTAGGACAGTGTTTGCCTCCGGAGTGCCTGGCTGTAATGAAAGGCAGTCGGGTTTCCTGTGTGGCTGGTGAACCAGGACGGTGTGGTGGCACTCGCTTCACCGGTCTCCACAGACATCCACCGCACAGCAGGAACCAGCCTTTCTCCACCCCCCCCCATCCCCCCCCACCCCCCCGTCCTCCTTCCACACCCGCTTCAATCCCAACGACCTCAACAGAGATCAAAGATTCACAAGCAGGGAAACAGGACGGGGACCCACTATCCTGAAATACGTAACACATAAGACAGACTACCCGGTGAACCTGTCATAAACCGGTATTTAAAGATGTTACAGAATTCAACGGTGCTTCCTGATGTTCAATGGAAAACTGTTTCCGCTTTCTCCCACCCTTGAAAATTTTCCTAAAAACACTGGAAAGAAACAAATGGCAGGGTAGTGTCCGTCAAGACATCAGTTGTCCCCTGGAGCAAGGAAAGGGCTGAGGGACAGGTGGGGGACCAACACTCCAGTCCACTCAGAGCAGGACAAAGGACAAAGGGACCACGGGAGGCCTTTCCTCACCAGCTGGGCAGGAGATAGAATTCTGCTTGTCGTGCTGTGGGGGAGTTTTTGAAAACATGTCACATCCACCTCAGTCCTCTGGAACGGGGCAGAAGGAGATAAATGCCAGTGACGGTGCCCTGCGGAAGGAAGCGAGCTTCCTCTGGAGGGGAGCCCAGCGTGCTGGCCGGGCTGGGCTGGAGCTCAGCCTGCCGCTTTGTTGCTGCTCCTTAAGATGCCTGCTGCATTTTTCCAGTTCAGCTCAATCCAGTCAGTCCCCAGACCCAGACTCCCAGAGTCCCTCCTTTACTAGGACTAACCTGGTGAACCAGAGTGGGAACAGGTCAAACATTGAGATGGATACGCCTTCACACTTTAGACACCAGAGGACATGTCACCGCAGGATGCTTAGAGGGTTTGGCCTCTCTAAAACTCACACTGAAACATAATCCCAGGTCAACAGTCTTGGGAGGCAGACCCTAAGAGGGGGCCTGTTGGCTCTCAGAACGCAACGGCACAAAACAGGCTTCTCCTGCTTCTCTGCCATGTGAGCACCCAATGTCCCCCTCCACAGGACAAAGTATTCAAGGTGCCACCGGGGATGCAGAGTGGACCTAACATAATCTTCAGCTTTGACCTCCCAGCTTCCATAATGCTGGGAGGATAAATCCCATTCTTTTGAGTTCCCTACGCTCCAGGATTCTGTAAGGGCAGCACAGTGGACTAAGACTCACAGGGAAAGAGGTAAGCAGTGTGGACATGTTTAGAGCATGCTTTAAACACTAGAAATGTTTCTTAGAAAACAGAATGGAGAATAATGTGGAGAACAAAAAGATTTAACAGCACGATTTCAAATAAGCATAAACTGTCAGGAGAAAACGAATTGGCCATTGAGCGTGTGCAAGGCAGGGACCCCTCAGCACTGAAGAGCCCTGGGCTGGCTCATCACCCACTTCACTTCTCTTCCCTAGTGTCTGGCTCCTGTCTGTTGCCACACTTTCTCCTCATCACCTGCCCTTTTCCTCTATTCCATCAATGACAAGGTCTAAAGAGGAACACACTGTCTCAACTCCAGTGTCTATTTCCTATACACACACAGTCTCAACTCCAGTGTCTATTTCCTATACACACTGTCTCAACTCCAGTGTCTATTTCCTATACACACTGTCTCAACTCCAGTGTCTATTTCCTATACACACTGTCTCAACTCCAGTGTCTATTTCCTATACACGCACAGTCTCAACTCCAGTGTCTATTACCTATACACACACTGTCTCAACTCCAGTGTCTATTTCCTATACACACTGTCTCAACTCCAGTGTCTATTTCCTGTACACACTGTCTCAACTCCAGTGTCTATTTCCTGTACACACTGTCTCAACTCCAGTGTCTATTTCCTATACACACACAGTCTCAACTCCAGTGTCTATTTCCTGTACACACTGTCTCAACTCCAGTGTCTATTTCCTATACACACACTATCTCAACTCCAGTGTCTATTTCCTGTACACACTGTCTCAACTCCAGTGTCTATTTCCTATACACACACTGTCTCAACTCCAGTGTCTATTTCCTGTACACACTGTCTCAACTCCAGTGTCTATTTCCTATACACACACAGTCTCAACTCCAGTGTCTATTTCCTATACACACACAGTCTCAACTCCAGTGTCTATTTCCTGTACACACTGTCTCAACTCCAGTGTCTATTTCCTGTACACACTGTCTCAACTCCAGTGTCTATTTCCTATACACACACAGTCTCAACTCCAGTGTCTATTTCCTGTACACACTGTCTCAACTCCAGTGTCTATTTCCTATACACACAGTCTCAACTCCAGTGTCTACTGTCTACTTCCTATGGCCTTTGGAAGGAAAGGTTTATGTTTTTTCATCACCTCTTCCAACGTTACCTACATTCTGGAGCTGTGGTCCCACAACGTTCCTGGTTGGCACATAACTTCATGCTAGATATTCAATTCAGATACTAACCACAATCAATCCCCCTAATAGAAATGTCAAAAATCAATTATGAGGTAAATGGCTCATAGGTAGGCCTAAATCTAGGTACTAGTAAAATACACACAGTCAGTCAAAGCTCTCAAATGTCCCAGATCCTGCGACACCAGAAGTGCACAACACACCTGCTGCTGGGCGCACAGCCAATCACCATAAAGGCACACTCTTCTGAGAAGGGAGAGGAGACAAATATCCCTCCTCTTTTAACCTATGCTGTTCATGTCTGCTCCACAGCATTTCCTTCTGTTCTCCTCTGATTCCAAGTGAACATAAAAATCACTGCATGCCTCAGTGGCAGAGGGCACTTAAGGCCTGGGTTTGTTTTCTATCCCCCACCCCCCCAACACACACAAGGTAGGAAAGAGGGAGAGAGGGGAAGGGGGTGGAGGGAAGGAGGGAGAGGGAGGGAGGGAGGAGAGAGAGAGAGACAGAGAGACAGACAGAGAGAGAGAGAGAGAGAGAGAGAGAGAGAGAGAGAGAGAGAGAGAGAACACTAACTTTAATACAAAACAAGTTATAAGAAACCACAATGCAGGGCTGGCGAGGTGCCTCTGGGGTTAAAGGCCCAACACCAAGGCTGATGACTTGACCAAGGTCCTTGGAGCTTACACAGTAGGTAGAGAGAACTGACACACTCAAGTTATCCTTGGACCTCCACACACACTCCATAGCACACAGACCTCCAAAATCAATCAATCAATCAATCAATCAATCAATCAAAATTTGAAACACCTACAATCATATCAGCAATCATTCTAATATAGAAAATTTATATAATTCAAGAAATAGCAGCCCAACAGGGAAATGGGCAGAGGAGTACGTGGCTGAAGGAAAATTAAAAACAGCAATTGAATATATAAAAAACTGCTTAGTTTCTCACACACAAGACATTGATTTGATAGATTTTGTCAGATTTTTCCTCTATTAAGAGAATTATCCTTTAAACATCTACCAGTTAATAGATATATAGCTATAGACGTGTGTGTGTATAATGGTTCTCCCCATCTTCACAAACAGAAAAAAAAAAACCACTCAACTTTTATATATCTATTAATGTAGCAGGTGAAGAATGCTACATTAATACGGTTTTAAACATTCAGTTACTCTGTGCTATAGCTCGGATTTGAAATATCATTTTATCAAAGGCTCATGTGTTAGAGGTGTGGAAGGAGGCAGGACTGTTTATCAAAGGCTCATGTGTTAGAGGTGTGGAAGGAGGCAGGACTGTTTATCAAAGGCTCATGTGTTAGAGGTGTGGAAGGAGGCAGGACTGTTTATCAAAGGCTCGTGTGTTAGAGGTGTGGAAGGAGGCAGGACTGTTTATCAAAGGCTCGTGTGTTAGAGGTGTGGAAGGAGGCAGGACTGTTTATGTGTGTTAGAGGTGTGGAAGTTTTGCAGGGTGGGTTCTGACGGGAGTCTTAAGGTCATTGAAAGGGACTCTGGGACTCTGGCCGCATTCTCTTCTCTTCTGTTTGCAGACCATGAGGTAAACGGTTCCACCTCACCACACACTCCTACCATAAAGCGCTTTGCCACAACCCTAAAAGGAACAGACCAGTCAGTCATGGCCCAGGACCTCCCAAATTGTGAGCCAAGATAAGACTTTTCTAGATCAATTACTTCAGGTATCTGTTAGAGAGACAGCAGGTGTGGTAGTTTGGAGGAGAACGGCCCCCAGAGGCTCATATACTCGAATGCTTGGCTCCCAGTTGGTGGAACTGTTTAGGAAGGATTAGAAGGTGTGGCCTTGTTGGGGGAGGTGTGCCACTGGGGGTGGGCTCTAAGGTTTCAAAAGCCCCTGGCTTGCCCAGGCTCTATCTCATTCTGCCTCCTCCTGTGGATCAGATAAAGGCTCTCAGCTACTGGTCCAGCACCAGGCCTGCCTGCCTGCCAGCTGCCGTTCTACCCATCATGACGATAATAATGGACTCTCTGAAACTGTAAACAAGCCCCCAATTAAACGTCTTCTATAAGTTGCTATGGCCATGTGTCTCTTCACAGCAATAGAACAGTGACTAAGATAGTCATAAGCACCACAGTACACAATGTAGCGATACAGGAATGAAAACACTCCATAAGTAGACATAACATAAGAACAGTCAATCAAGGGAAGCAAAGTACAGGCTAGAGCATGCAGTGTGATATCTCTTTATAAGTAGGGTAATATTTATATTTGCCAGTATTTCTGTAACAAAGCAGCAGGTAACAAATGAATTTTAAATTGATTACCTAGAAAGGCAGAAATTGAAAAAAGTGGGTAAGAACAGATATTTTTCAGTATATATTTCTTTTCCTGCTATAATTCTTTTTAAAAATTAATTAATTAATTAATGTTTTTTTTCCCAAGACACGGTTTCTCTGTGTAGCTTTGCACGTGTCCTGGATCTCACTCTGTAGCCTAGGCTGGCCTCGAACTCACAGAAATCTCCTGCCTCTGCCTCCTGAGTGCTGGGATTAAAGGCGTGCGCCACCGCCGCCGCCACCACCACCTGGCTCTTGTTATAATTCTAATGTGTAGATATGTCATTGATTTAAGAATTCTAAATTAAAATGGGAAGCATCACTTAACAGTAAAAGAGGAAATATATAAGAATGACCTTAAGAAATTGCCCAGTTTAAAAAAAAAAAAAGATTTCACCTAAGAAATATTAGAAAGAATTGGTTATTCCTGTAACACTCATGTCACTAGGATACAATGGGCATATCTCAACAGGCCAGTTGTTTCTGCAGCTCAGAGTTCACTGATGATGTCCTTTCTTTCCCAGCAGCCTACACAGCACCTTCTGGTACTGTGAATGCAAGCCAACAGAGAGGTGGGTTCCAGGTCAGTACAGATTGAGTTCTCCAAGTCTTGTGGCCAAAGTGGTGTCTTCAGAAAGTCTTACCAGGTCCTGGTGGGCCACCAGGATCAACAGCAATACGCTGTACTGTTTGGGGAGGGAGGGAGGGGTCTCTGGTGTCCCATTCTTAGCACCGGGCTTTTTGTTTGGCAACCTACTGCTTCTGAGAGAAACACTATCCCATACAATGTAAATGCCTAACTGACTAGATTTAAGGCCCACTCCACAGGAGGAAACGCATTTACCATGGCAGTAAATCTAGCCAAGAACTCACGGCTGAGGAGCTCACTGGCCCTGGGGAGTGAACCTACTACCGTCCTTCTGCTAAATGGACGGAGTATCGAGTTGCCTTCTAAACACGTCTTTATATCCACAGCTCAGTGCAACCGTCAGGCTCATCACACCCCTCTCCCCTCAAGGCTCAGAGGACATCACGGAAGAGGGGCAGAAAGACTGAGAGACCACTGCATCCATGAGCTCACAACAACTGTGGTCGTCTGGACCTTCAGCCAGTCGACACCGCAGCACGGATGGGGAGGGGAACAGAAGCTGAGGGTCTGATTGTAGCTGATAGCTGGGGCGGGGAGGCGGGGAGTCACTTTTATTAAGGGGTGTGGTCCGTGGTAGGTGGACCATGTTCCAGTGCATGGCCCCATGCCCATGCATATCTGGGCAGTACCAACTGCACTTGGTGAATTATAAAAAAAAGGAGGAGGAGGAGAAAGAGGAGGAGGAGGAGAAAGGAGGACGGAAAAGAGGAGGAAGAGGAGGAGAAAGAGATGAAATTGGGACAGGAACATGGTGGAAGGGAGAGGACTTGAAATAGGGGAGCAGAGTGAATTTAACTATGTATGTATGTATGTATGTATGTATGTATGTATGTTATGTATGTATGTACGATATTCTCAAAGACTAAAGGCACGTTTTAAAAAGAACCTCTGAAGATAAGATTAGAAATGCTGAACGCTGCCTGAGGCTCTATCTAGGACATTTAAAATCACACTGAAGACATGACGATTTGTGAGACTGTATCCCTGCCTGCAAAGCACAAACAGACTGTCACGTGGTTAAGCTGTTCCTGCAGCTCTCATGTTTAGTAATGAAATTCTTTGTACTTAGATGCACTACATGTAAACCCTGTGCATTCCCACAACAAAAGTAACCTCATGAAGTTATGCAAAAGTTTAAAACCAGCCCTCCTTCCTGGCCAAGGGGCATAGATGCTAATAGGTGGGTTTTTGTTTGTTTTTGAGACTGGGTCTCAAGTAGCCTAGGCTGGCCTCACACTGTCTGTGTGGTGGAGGAGGACTCTAGATTTCTGTTCTTCTGTCTCCATCTCTTGAGGGTTGGAATGACAGGTGTGGCTACCACACCTGGTGTATGTGGTGACAGGGTCAACCCTGGGCTTCATGCTGGCTGGACAAGCCCTCTCCCGTCTGAGCGGCCGCCCAGCCTCCGACAGTCTGAAGACAGCCTTCAGAGGGAGCACTGTGCATTTGAGACACACCTGCACACGCACTTCACCACACCTACCCACACTAACTAAAAGTGCACAGTCAGCACTTCACCCTTCTCCCACCTCCCCCACTCTCACCTCATGTAGCCCAGGCTGGCTCAACTCTACACAGCCAAGGCTGACCAAGAAGTTTTGATTCAAGTGTTTTCTATTTCACCTATAAATCTGGTGCTAAAGAGTGAACTGGGGCTTTGTGCACACAAGGCTGAGCTCCAACATGAGCTCATTGCTTTTCTACTTACTCTTAGGGCATTCATACCTGCACACCTAAGACTGTTTATCACCTTTCAATCCCCAGGGCTGCTAAGAACACAACTTCACGTGTAGTTCCAAACTGAAATGCTGCATTATTTTTCCTGACTGTAAAAGCATGCATGTTGTAGAATATTATTTTAAGGTATTTTACTTTTGTTTATGTTTTATTTGTCTAACTCTGTGAAGCTGTGTTACTGTGCCTGTGTAAAACACCTGATGGTCTAATAAAGAACTGAACGGCCAATAGCAAGGCAGGAGAGAGGATAAACAGAAGGAGAAATCTGGGAGAAGAAAAAAAAAAGAAAGTAGCCACAGGAGTAGGACATTAGGGGCCAGCCACCCAGCTACACAGCAAGCCATGGAGTAAGAGTAAGATTTACAGAAGTAAGAGAACAGGAAAACCCCACAGGCAAAAGGTAGATGGAATGATTTAAGTTAAGAAAATCTGGCAAGAAACTAAGCCAAGCTAAGGCCAGGCATTCATAATTTAGAATAAGCCTCCGTGTGTGATTTATTTGGGAGCTGGGTAGTGGGTCCCCCAAAAAGTGTAAAAAAATAACAACAACACATGTGTTTATTGCAGAGGGGGAAAAAAAGGACAGAGAAAAGTTGAAAAGCAAATACCCAAATCCTCAGTCCCAGATAATAAGAAATACAGAACAATCTAGTGAAAGGAGCTGCCTTTCAGCCAGGCAGTGGTTCAAATCCCTATTCTATCAACTCACCAGCCTTGGACACTTGGCCCGTTTCTTTCACCTCCTCCCTGAAATCCCTCAGGAATAAGTCAGGATAACAGATGTGCCTTGTGACATGAGTGAGAAATGATAATACAACTAAAGCACAGAGAGAAGTGACCGGCTGAGCGGACCAGTAGACGCTAGCCGTTCTGACCATCAGTTTGTAGAAACCGCACCACACACAATTTGTCTTTCAGACCGCCATGGGGTTCTGGAATTAGTCTTGGGGTTCCAGGGAAAGCAAATTCTATAGCTACTGATACCCATGAAAGGTGTTTCTGGAGCCTTCTTCTTTGCTGAATCTCAAAGAAACCAGACCTCCACCCAACTGTGGGTCTGCCAGACCCACCCAAGCATGCTATGTGGCTTGCAGAGCCTGTGCCCAGTCAGCATTAGAACAGTAGGGAGAGGCCCCATGACTGCCTCTGATGGCTGTGAGGTGAGAGAAGGAACTATCCCAGACCCCAACCACAGTAGGGCAGTGAAGGATTCTGGGAGTGCACGCCTACTTCTGTAAGGAGAACCTAGCAGTCACATATACTAGTGTGTGAAGTGAGCTATCCCAGACCCAAACCACACAGTAGGGCAGTGGGCAGTGAAGGATTCTGGGAGTACAGGCCTACTTCTGTTTAAGGAGAACCCAGCAGTAACACATACTAGTGTGTGAAGTGATGCGGGCTCAGTGTGTCTCACTGTTGTTCTGACAAGAACAACAAATACAAGTGTGAGTGTGTGAGTGCGTGTGTGTTAACTTCAAGGTGAGGCAACTTCATCTCTCCACATCTGGAACCACATCTGGAAGATGTGATGGACCTATCAGAAGAGAACAAACCAGGACACAAACCATTCAGCATTAATACCACCACCATCAAACTTGTGAGGTATAAACACAAGAGGGAGATGATGCAATTTTAAAGATAAAGGCACACTATGAGAACATTTAATGTCAGCAACAGAAAATTAAAGTTTGTGGGAGAGAATACAAATTGTATGTAAACAGTGAAGGACACACTGGGGATCTCTGTACACATGAACTAGGTGCACATAGGCAGGAATGATGAGGCAAGTTCTCTGGGAACTTATGTAACAGGCCCCCAGACCTTAGCACAACTGACTCCATGATGGAGTCATGACCATTCAGACTATAAAACTCAGCACGTAGATAGCACCACCTGTCAAAACTAAAACAAAGACCTGATCTTCAAAGTCCACATAGCTCTGGGAAAGTCTCTAAATGTACTAACTTGCCTTTTAGCTTCTGGAGTTCTGCTTCTGGCTAACTGTTCTTGTTAACTGAAGTATGTCAACCCAGAACATGGTTTTTGTGTTTAAAAGTTCACCTTGAGAAAGGCTCAGGGCTACAGTGGGATCCTGAACACCCAGTGTAGTCACTGGTCAGCTAATAAAGACTTCCTATTGGCTTAAACCCATGTCCAAGCAGTTTTCTCTGGTGAAGATCCCACAACATTTCATTATTTAAACATGTATGGGAACAGGAATGGAGCGATGGCTGTGCCGGGAAAGACACTTGCTACCCACTCAGCTCAGTCCTTCGACCTACATGGTATAAGAAGAGAACCAACTGCTTTAGATTGTCCTCTGACTTACACACACACACACACACACACACACACACACACACACACGAAATGTATGAGAACTGCCAGGCGGTGGTGGCACACGCCTTTAATCTTAGCAGTCCGGAGGCAGAGGCAGGCAGATCTCTGAGTTCAAGGCCAGCCTGGTCTACAGAGTGAGTTCCAGGACAGCCAGGGCTATACAGAGAAACTCTGTCTTGACTCCCCCCCCCCCCCCCCCCGCAAAAGAAATATATGAGAACCATGAAACTTTCAAAAGGAAACAATTTAAAAATACCTTAACAAAACCCCATTAAAAAAAGAAGTAAACAAACACACATATACTTGGGGAGATAGTCACATCAGCAACAAAGGTGAAACCCAGAAACACAAAACAGAACCAACAGACCACAGCACACTCCTGCAAACAGGGCACATAGTCTCCATGTGTCTGTCAGCATTCTCCAGTTCAAACTCCCAAGGAGACTTCTGTTTGTGGAGAAATTATAAATAGATTTGTCCCACATGTACATACTGAAACAAATCATGATTTGAGAAACAAAGATACACTTCATTTTGGGCACTTGAAGGCCTCAAACACTAATCGATGACTAGGGACCATGTTAAATACTTCAAACATTTTCATCCAACTCTTTGCTACAAGCTCAGTATCACCTTCAAACTTTCCCATTAGGTCCAGAAACTTCTTCCTATTAAGTCATGCCACAGAGAAGACTTCAACTATCAGTGTCTAGTCCTCTGCTAGTGATCACTGGCAGGTACGATTTGGCCTTTTCCCACACTAACTTCTTTTGAGTACTACTCAGTCTACTTAGATTTAAAAAATGTCTAATCCCAGGAAAGCTTTAAAAATTGCACTCAGAAAAGGATCTATCCAGATAGTCTGCATAGCTCCTGCTTTAAGCTCCTTACAGACTGGAGTTTCCCTCAGACAAGGTGAGGACCTCTGAAGGCCCGTTTACGTAACTGGGAAGGAGCAGAGGTGACTTAGACTTAGGCTATAGCACAGTCTTCAGTGTTTGGAGAGCTGGGGGACACGTTCTGAATACATCCCCAGGAACAGCCAGCGGGCAAAGGCAGGCTTGTGCTCTAGTGTTTCAATACCACTGTTCAAATCCAACCCGAGTGAGCAGTGCCTTGAGCGGACACATCCAACAGAATGAAATGAAAAGAGGAAACCCCAAACACGGCTGCTGGGGAAGAGGCACCGGGAGGGAAGGGAGACAGTGTGAGTGAGCCTTGTGCAGCTGCCCAGGGGAACTTGGTAGTCTGGTCCAGCAGCCAGAAAAGGAATCTGCGCAAAAAGCCCCAAACTGAAGCACCATTCCGCTGAGATTAGAACCACAAGAGGGTGAATGGGAAGCTCAGAGTGTGCTGACAACATTAAGCTGTGCACCTAGACAAACCCTTCTTCAAGTACAAGGATATTTGGAAACATCCAAACATCCCATATCAGATGTAGGGTAGAGCCAGGAGACACCACAGTTCCAACTAGTCAGAGAGACACAGGACAGAACACCAAAGCTCTCAGGCTAAATACCCCAGTAGGGCAGGGAGGCCTAAATAAACAAAGCTACTTAGATGCCCAAGAAAACTTACAAAGAAAACTTATAAAGCTTTGAAAGAATCAAACTCCTTGAACTTTAATGCCTTTTAAAGAGGGACAAGAGCTGAGACACTCAGCTTACCAAAAGACTGTCTACTGTCCAAAATTAACAGTAAGATGAAGAAATAAAAGTTTGACTGCTGCCAGAGTAAAAACAATTCAACAGAAGCAGACCAGAAATGACAGAGCAGAGTAAAGTTCAAGCCATGACACACAGGATGCCCTGGATCACGGAACAGGTGACCAGACAGGCCACAAGAGCGAGAGAGCAGCGAGATTGCAATCAGTGCAGACCGGTGAGCGGAAAGAGGCTGAGATGTCAGCGGAGCCTTGGCGACCTGTGAGACAAAACCTGCAGTCTAACTGGGATCCCAGAAGGATGGGCTTGGGACCAGAGAAAGGAGTGTATGCGAAGAAGCAATGCAAACACTTTCCAATCCTGATGGAGTCAGATGTTAGATCACACACACACACACACACACACACACACACACACACACACACACACACTCACCAAGCCATCATAATCAAATTATCAGTGATGAAGCTTAAGTGACCTCTGGGAAGAAAACTAGACCAGGGACACATAGAAGCCTGAGAGATGAAATAAATGACTGAAGCCTTATTACAAACAACAGAGGAAAATGATCAGCTTTAGAGGATAAACAATAACAAAATCCACCCACAGAATTCTAGCCCAGAAAACACCATAAAATGCTGGGTGGACCAGAAAGAGTCGGCTCGGTGGGTAAGAGCACTTTCGGCTCTTGGGAGGACCCAGGTTTATTGCCAGTACTTGTACGGTGACTCACAAACATCCACAGCTCTAGTTTCAGGGGATCTGATGCCCTCTTCCAGCTTTCAAGGGCATCAGGTCACTGCTGTGACAGGCATACATGCAGTCAGTCAAACACTAACAGACCCAAAATAAAATGAAAAACAAATATTAAAAAAAAGTTGGAGGGCTGGAAAGTGGTAAGAGTATCTACGGCTCTTAGAGAGGACCTGAGTTTGATTCCCAGCACACACAGCAGGTGGCTCACAATAGTCTATCACTCCAGCTCTAGGGATCCAACACCCTCTTCTGACTTCCACGGACACCTGCACTCATGTGCACAGACACACATAATTTAAAATGAAATACATCTTTGAAAACCAACTTGCCTAAAGACTAAGAACGGAAGTTACATTTTATCTTTTAAAAACCTTAAATGTTAAAGTGTATCGCAGATCAAAATGATGCTATTTATGAAAACGCACATGCTTGGGTGTTGGGGAGAGCTTAGGGTTCAAGTGCTTGCACAGGACGAAGACCTGGGTTTAGAGCGCCACCACCCACTAAGAGTTGGGTGTAGTGCATGTGCCTGCAGTCCCAGCACGAGGGAGGCAGAGACAGGTGGACCCCAACCTACATGACACAACCAACCTAGATGACGACACAACCAACCTAGATGACGACACAACCAACCTACATGACACAACCAACCTAGATGAACCGGGGAACTCCAGGTTCAGAGAGAGAGAGCCAGCCTCAAAAACAAGGTGCACAGCAACAGAGACACCTCACATTCCGTTTGGGCCTCTTAACACATGAGCAAGCACACCTTTACACACATAAATCACAAGCACCCTAAAGAAAAAAATAATGCCTATGTTTGAGTATAAATGTGTTTTAAAAACAGCTGGAAGGAGGCGCACAAAATAATTAATACCCTGATGATGGCCACATAAGGTAAAAGGGTTTGAGCTTTTACTCCAGGTATTTCATTGCTTTTTTGTTTTTAATTGTGAATTGTAAAAGTAAATAAAATATTTATTCACTCAAAAAAGAGATGATAGCCAGGCCCAGGAGTGAGGACTATAAGCCAGCACTCTAGGGGTTAAGGAGGTAGGACTATGAGCCCAGGCCAGCCTGAGCTACACAACAAGGTATCTCAAAAACCCAAATCAACAATATTGGCAAAAAATAATAACTCTGAAGCCGGGTAGTGATGGCATATGCCTTTAATCCCAGTACTCATAAGGCAGAGGCAGGTGGATCTCTATGAGTTCGAGGCCAGCCTGGGCTACAGAGTGAGTTCCAGGAAAGGTGCCAAAGCTACACAGAGAGACCCTGTCTCGAAAAACAAAAACAAAAACAAAAAATAATTGATTAATTAAAATAATAACAACAACAACAACTCTGGGTGCTATTTTCTTTCTTTTTTTAGAGACAAGATAAACCAGATGTGGTGGCTCATGCCTTTAATACTAGCAGAAGCAGAGGCAGGTGGATCTCTGTGAGTTTGAGGTCAGCCTGGTCTACAAAGCCAGTTCTAAGCCAGCCAGGGCTACACAGTGAGATCTTGTCTTGAGAGAGTAAGACAGAGATGAAAGAAACCAAAGCTGGAAGCTAGGTCTCAAAGATTAGCATTTACTCAAGAAAACTCAGTGAGTAGCTGTGCTAGTCACATATCCAGAAGCAACTGCTTCCTAGTGACAGCAGACTGCATATCTTATTCTCCTAATCCTTAAAGGTAATTAGGCTTTAATTAATCACTCAATCTCCAAATAGTGGATATGGAGGCTGAGAAATGAAATCTAATCAAAAGTCTAAGTATTACCATATTCTATGCTACTGTACAACACTGGGAGGCACTTACAGCCTTGCTCACCAAGAGCTACATGACTACAAAGTCCAGCTTGGTACCGTGTCACAATTCAAAGTCCGGGAAAGAACCCACAGGTCGGGAGCTTAGGGCAACATGTGGCAAAGTCAACAGAGACTGAGAATCAGAACCTAATACACGGCAATTGTTTCCTGTGGCAGTCCGCCATTTCATCATTTCAAGCTACAGTTCCACCCAAAGTAGTTTACAATGACTGTGCTTTGGAGTATTTGTAAAATGCAGACACTTTTCTTTTAAAAAGCTAAAGCTAAGCAACAAGTGAGATGGTGTGGCCACCGTTTTACATTCCTACAAATGGAAGACTTTCAAATGTAGAAATGACAGTTTAACTTAAATGCAGGTTTATGTCCAAAAGAATTAAAGCAGGTCTCAAGCGAACACATGTTGGCCAATATTCAACACAATATTATTCAAAACAGCCAACAGATTGCATGCTTCGGCACGGATGACCCTGGAAACATTATACTACCTGAAAGGAGCCAGATATAAAAGGACAAATAGTATATGATTCCACTTATTTGAAACATCTAGAAAAAGTAAATTCATAGAGACAGAAAGCAGAATACAGCTGCCAGATCTGAGGGAGAATTATTTAATAATAATATGCAGTTTATATTTGAGATAATGAAACCATTCTGGGAGTTTGACAAAGTGTCACTCAATGTGCCTAATGCACCATAACTGCAGGTTAAAAGGCATTAAAATGACAGGTTTTATGTTCCTATACATTTACCACTGTTTTTCAAAGATCACACAAATCAATAAACTTGGACAACTGGGAGAATGAATGGCTCTCTGTATCCTCCTCCTCCTCTGGAATTAGCCGTGTGCCACTGCACTAATTTTGGTGCCTGCCCTGGATCTCACTCTGTAGACCAGGCTGGCCTCTGCCTCCCAAGTGCTGGGAGTAAAGGTGTGCGCCACCCACGGCCGAACTTCCCCCCCTTCCCGTGCCCCCCCCCCCAAAAAAAGTGAAAGTACTTTAAATAGAGTCCTGCATGAGAACACAGAGGCAAAGCCATAGTCACTTCCGACTTGGGCATTCTGGGAGGTTACACAGACAAGATCTTGACTCCAACTTCAAAGAAACAAAGGAAGAAAGGAGAAACCTGAGCAAGCTAACCGACCTGGCCGAGTTTAACCCAGTTACACTGAGACCTCTCAGATGCTTAACTCTGTACCTACTCCGGGGATAGAAATCAAATGTCTCTTTGCACACATTTAAGTGCCCCATTCACTTTTCTTTAAAAAGAGAAACAATCAGAACACCCTTGGCCCCACTGAGTCCTCTGCCCAACACTCTCTTGATCTCAGTAAGCCAGATCTCAAGAAAAGAAAGGACTCTCTCCTCAGCCACGCTGTGCCCACAGGTAACTGGCCAAGGACACTTGGAATCGCTGACCCTGCAAGCTCTGTCTTCCTCATCTCCTGCCCAGGGAGGGCATGGTCCCCACCTCTTCCTTTTCAGAGTGCTTTCCTTGCACACACATCCTCCTCCCTCCTCAGTGTGAACGGAAGTTTCCTGAAGAGGCTGGATTTATGTGAAAGGCCTGCACACTAACCTTTCACTGACTGGAATCCTGAGTGTGGAGAGGAGGAACGTAGGTCCCAGCCAAAATTATCCTGGGCCAATTACCCTAACTTCTGTCTCAGACCTAAGGTTCTCATGACTAATAGATAAACCGCTCCAAGCACATCACTTGAAGGCCCAATACACCCCAACATCTAAACCTACAGAAGCCCCCCCCCCCCCCAGCGTTGCTGCAGCGGCTCAAGCACTCCCAACGATGTATTTGGAAAATGTATTGATTTATCACTTTCCTTTGTTCTGTAACCAAAAAAGTTCATGTAGTTTTTTTCCATGGTGAAGATAGAAAATGTCATTCGGGGTAACTTGAATCCAATGTTCCAAGGTCACAGTCATTCATATTTGTCTGCAAATAAACTATTTTCTTACTCCCTTTAAGACAAACTTGAGGCCATACTGTAGCCCCAAGTTCTCCGGGTTCCTCTCCCTCTGTACACACTCTCCCTAAGGACTTCACAGGCCATCTTTATGGCGAGGAATCCGGCTTACTTTTCAACTCAAGGCTTTTCTCTCAGCTTTAGTCTTATGAATTGCCTATCAGATTTCCATATGCATGACTCAAAGGCATCTACCCAAGGACCTGTCACCCTGTGTGGGGAGCTGAGAGAGCCTTAAAGTGGACGTGTAGAGGATGAAGTTCTGAGAGAATGTGCGCTGTCTGAGACGGGCACAGCCATGGCAAGGATCCACGGGAGTGGCAAGCCTTCCTCAACACCTATCTCAGGGTGAGGCCTAGAGGGACTGCAAAGCCTTCCTCGGATCTGAGCTCAAATGTTGACAGTGTGTACAAAAACTAGCCTGTGACTTCTTCCTCCCTCAGCCAGAGACCCCAAATCAAGACTAGCTAAGTCTTCCCTCTGTGCTGTAGATGATAAACAGATGTGCGATGATAACCAGATGTGCACTGTTGAGTTATAGCTGTGCCTCCCTCAGAGCATGCACAGGCCACTTAACTCCAGCTTTTCCATGTCCATGTGTCTGGTTTCTCTAGTGTCTGTCTGTTCTTCTTTCTCCTGCTGCCTTAGTCAGGTTTCCAGGACCTACAGTAACCCTGGCCTCAGCACTGGGAGTTGCCCTTCCCAAAGCTACTTTGACCCCCTCCCTTTGCCCTCTGCAAGGTTAGAATCTCTCCCTTTCGCCCCCTGCAAGGCTGAACCTCTCCCTTTGCCCCCTGCAAGGTTAGAACCTCTCCCTTTGCCCCCTGCAAGGTTAGAACCTCTCCCTTTGCCCCCTGCAAGGTTAGAACCTCTCCCTTTGCCCCTTGCAAGGTTAGAACCTCTCCCTTTGCCCCCTGCAAGGTTAGAACCTCTCCCTTTGCCCCCTGCAAGGTTAGAACCTCTCCCTTTGCCCCCTGCAAGGTTAGAACCTCTCCCTTTTCCCCCCTGCAAGGCTGAACCTCTCCCTTTGCCCAGCAATGTAAGTTCTCTAGAGAAACTGCACCTAAATTATTAACAAATTAACTGCTAACTAATCTTTCATTAGATTTACTGAGCTCAGAACAGCTGATGACCTTCAGATTGTACCAGAACATGCAATGCCTCTCCTTACTCCTCAGTTCTGTGCCTCAGCTAACACAAAGCATATACACTACTACGGTGTTTAATTTGCAGGAAAATAGTTTGCCTATTTAAAGAATATAGGAACTAGCTCCAAGGAGAACATGGTTAGTCAGATCCTTCTGGCCTGATGAAAAAAAACAAAACAGAAGACACACACTCTTCAGCACATGGCCTTCCCACCCACCTTCACACAGTAGATTTCTTTCTATATAAAAGCAGCGTAAGCCGGCCCCCCATGGAGCTTTGAGGATAACAGCTCCTCCATCTTCTCAGTACCCACCCTCCAACAGAACGAATGTCTTTACCACCAACCCCTGACTTCTGAGCATTGGCTTTTGAGTGGTAAGCAGCCTGGGACTGGTCTAGGAAGACTTCCTCAGTACTCCACCATAAAGTCCACTGTCCTGAATGTGCCCCCTCTAGATGGAGCCTCATCAACACGCCTTACAGAAAAACCTCGAGGTTATTAGTATCACTTTTTACTTCTCTCAGTCTCTTCACATCTATTTCTAAACAGATCTGAGATCTGCTCACTTCTCTCCATCCCATGTCTCAGTTCCACAGTAAGGCAGCATCCACTCCAACTGTCCCAAAAGGTTCCTCCAGCTGCCTCACACCTGCCGCTTCTCACAAACTTCATTCTGCAGCCCTGCAGCCAGAAGAGTCTTTCTGCTGTCAAACTGAGTGTGCCTCTCTGGAGCAGACCCTTCACGCTTCCTCAAATTCCCAGGACACAGTGGCTGTCAATATCTACCCATTCACTAAGCTAGGTCTGAACATTACTAAACAGCCCTACAAATATGTTAAACATATTCTAGTCTATGCAGGCCAGACCAGTTCATGCCTACTAGTATAACTAGGAACACCCTCCTTTGCTCTCCAAAGTTTCCCAACTTGTGTGTGTGTGTGTGTGTTTGTGTGTGTGTGTGGTATATGACCACCCTGCTCCGCACATCTCTATGGCCAGATACTTAGCACTCATTCTTACCCTCAAATATAAATCCCAGACTCACTGAACGATCTTCAGTTCCATAACCACAGCATGCCTTCTGCCTCTGGATCACTACACATCTCCCATTATACCTGACTGACCTTCCAAGTTCAAGCAAGATGTCATACATACATAGGGAGCATTCTCTGACCTCCAAAGTGTCAATTGTCCTTCCTACGGACTGCTTCAAGGACTACTGCCCTGTCACTAGTAGTGCTTACTTAGTGTCTGTGTGTCTCACTCCACCTTGATCAGGACACACTTGGTACAGCAGGCATTAAAAAAGTGGGTAAATAATTAATCCACCTGCCACAGAGCACAGTGTCTACTACCTACACTAGATGCCTGGATGGTTCAAACTAACAAATTGACTTCTATTTCCAAATTATTCTAATCTAGTTCAGCTTTCAAAGAACAGAAAGTGGTTTTCTTAAAATGAAAACCTTCATTTAGGAAACACCTACTTCCTCTCATAAAAGAGCCAAAAGCCATTATTTCAACAAGAAATCATAAAACTCTTAAATTAATACATTGTTTTACTTTTTAAAAAGCCAATGCTTCAATTCCCAGCACCCACATGGCAGCTCACAACTGCCTCTAATTCCAGTTGCCCAGGATATCTGAGTACCTTCTGGCCTTCACAGACACCAGGCACAAGTATGGTACAGAGATGCAGGGGATATTGCTCTGTATAAATAAAATGCTGATTGGCCAGTAGCCAGGCAGGAAGTATAGGCGGGACAAGTGGAGAGGAGAATTCTGGGAAGTGGAAGGCTGAGAAAGAGAGAGAGAGACGCTGTCAGCCGTCGCGATGAAAAGATGTTAAGATACCAGTAAGCCATGAGCCATGTGACAACTTAGAGATTAATAGAAATGGGTTGATTTAAGATATAAGAACAATTAGCAAGAAGCCTGCCACGGCCATACAGTTTATAAGAATATAAGTCTCTGTGTGTTTACTTGGTTGGGTCTAAGCGGCTGTGGGACTGGTGGGTGAGAGAGATTTGTCCTGACCGTGGGCCAGGCATGACCAGGAAAACTCTAGCTACAGGGAACATCCATGCACATAAAATAAAAAATAATACATTTCTGGGGCTGGAGAGATGGCTCAATGGTTAAGAGTACTGGCTGCTCTTCTAAAGAACCTGGGTTCAATTCCCAGCACCCACATGGCAGTTTCACAACTGTCTATAACTCCAATTCCAGGGGATCTGACACCCTCATATAGACATATATACAGGCAAAACCCCAAAGTACATTAAATAAATAAATACATCTAAAAAAGAAAAACCAATGCTTATCCCATACATTTGTGTATGTGTGTGTATGAGCACGTGCGCACAGGTGTGTGTTTGAGTGCATGTGCTATACGTATATGAGTACATGTTGGTACCTGTGGAGACCAGAGGTCTACACTAAGTGTCTTCCAGGATTGCTCTCCACCTTATCTTTTGAGTCAAGGTTTCTTACTGAGCCTGGCTCCCACCGTTTGCCTAGACTGCCTGGGCTGTTAGTTCCAGGAACCTGCTTGCCTGCGTCCTCACCCTAGTGATAAGCTTACATACGGATGAGTGCAACCACATTTGGCTCTTGACAGGGGTCCTAGGGTTCTGAACTCAGGTCCTCAAGCTTTACTTTATCTCTCCAACCCTCCCCTACAAACATATTTCCTTTTTCTTTCTTTAATAATCTTTGTCATCGTCATCGTCGTTATTTTATTTGAGACAGAGTTTCTACGTTTAACAGCTCTGGGTGTCCTGGAATTCACTTTGTAGACCAGGCTGGCCTCCAACTCACAGAGATCCTCCTGCCTCTGCCTCCCAAGTGCTGGGACTAAAGGTATGCACCACCACTAGGCTATACTTCTTTATTATACTTTCTAACCCTCTCACACAGATGGAGGGAAGACTTTTCCCCCAACAGACTTGGCTTTTTGGTTATAAAGGCCACCATAGTCAATTTTAAACTCTATATTCTGATAGGATGTTATATGGTTGCTAAAGTTGATGACCAGTGTGACCAGATGAAGTCAAGGGATCTGATCTGAGTTCATTTTATCAATGAACAAGGAATAGGCAGTTATGTAGCCAGGTTCTGTTCTAGGAGGGACAGTGGTAGAAGCAAACAAGACCCCCTTCTGTTTGCAGGACATTTGATCACACTGTGACACTCGGAGACTGTTAATAAAGTTAACCTTGCACCAGGGGGCGGAGTCTACAACAGGCTGACAGGAATTAGCCATAGAGATTTGAGGACTCGGGATACAATAGAGAGGCCCAGGAAGGAGTAGAAAGATTCACTGGCCTTTTAGATCTGGAAAGCGTGAAGAGAGAGGGTCAACTGGTCGAACCTCAGAGGCTTTCTTGATCTATCAGGTTTTTACCCCAATATCTGACTCCTGAGGTTTTTTTTGTTTTGTTTTGTTTGGGTTTTGGTTTTTCGAGACAGGGTTTCTCTGTGTAGTTTTGGTGCCTGTCCTGGAACTCACTTTGTAGACCAGGCTGGCCTCGAACTCACAGAGATCCGCCTGGCTCTGCCTCCCGAGTGCTGGGATTAAAGACATGTGCCACCGCTGCCCGGCCGACTCCTGAGTTTTTATTAATAATAGAACAATTTAGATAAATGCTTCATCTTTCTTGCCAAAGAAGCCTTTGTTTCAATGTACCAGGTAATTCCAAGCTGTGGGAAATTATTTAAAGACAAGTGGTGTGACCAGCCTCACTCAGGAGGGCTAAGAAAATAAGGTCGCTGAGGAGGTATTGAAGTTGAAATCTACAGAAGGAAGGAGCTAGCTATTGAGAGCAAAGAAGAGAAGCTGTGAGGCAGGAGGGCACCACTGCACAGTCAAGATCCGCACAAGGCCAGTGTGCCAACAGGAGGGCACCACTGCACAGTCAAGATCCGCACAAGGCCAGTGTGCCAACAGGAGGGCACCACTGCACAGTCAAGATCCGCACAAGGCCAGTGTGCCAACAGGAGGGCACAACTGCACAGTCAAGAGCCACAAAAGGCCAGCGTGCAAACAGACCAGCAGCCACACACGAAGGCACACTCACAGAAGTTATCATTTTATTTATAGCAGGGACTCACTGCTTTCTATGCAAATGATGTGGCATTCAAAGAACAGGAATAAAACACACTGGAAGGCGGCGGGCTGTAGGACTTGAGCACTACTAAAAGCAGATCCCATGAGTGAGATGCGGTGCAGTTCTTCAGCCCTCCTGCCCAGCCAGCCGCAGAAGGGATGATTCTCGGCAGACTCACCTTTGTCGTGGAAGCTCAATAATGAAAATGGCTGAAATTATTTTTTTACAGTTAGAAAACTCTGTAAGAATATCTACACTCTACGATGTTCAAGTTTTCCAGAGATTTATAACTCTGGACAGCCTGGCCATTTTTATAAGCCTCCTTTTGTTAATGTTATGCTCGCCTAGGTTTCAGTTACAGGTTGCAAGCCACCGTAATTATTACGCATCTTCTCTCCGTAACTCCGGCTACCGTCATACCCACGACTTACATACAAGGCAAAGGACACCGAATACTCCTTTCTAGGCCTTGGCTTTTTGGTTATCTCTTTCCTCCTCTTCACCCCACCTCAGCATCACAGGTGTGTAGGACCTCTCCCGGCTGCAGGCTCAGCCTGCTGGGACCACAGCCAGGGTCTCACACGTGCTAGGAGAGTGCCCTACTGCTGAGCTGCAGCCCGGCTCAGGCTTCCTCAGTTGTTAGTTTTTCCCTTGATTTATGGAGAGTGGGGGTGGAAGCTTGACACTGCACATGCTTGGAGGTCCCAGGAGGGAGTCTGCTCTCCTTCCACCACCCAGGACCAGGGCACTGAACTCAGGCGTGGAAGCAAGCGTCCTTACCTGCTAGACAGCTCTGTAGACCCAGGCCTCAGTTTTCAACAGGAAAAGGTTGGGCTAGAACAGATGGCCTGTAAGTCCCTTTCAGTCTACTTCAAGAATTAAAGTTAAATGTCTTCTATACAGCACCTGAGACAGCCCCACTAAGAGAGCTGTTCAGACTCCATAAGGACACCCGTGTGAACGCACGTAAACTCCTGACATGAAGACTACGGGATCTGTCCTAACGATGACTGCAGCAGCACAGGTCTTCCTAACTAGGATTTATTTTTATCAGTACTTCCTCTCTGGGGCAATTTCTCTTCTAGAGACTCTTCTAAATTCATGTAGCTAATCTGAGCCTCACCACAGGACTACAGTTGGTTTTTATTGCATCACATAGTACGTAAGGGATGTTGTAAGAAAGACTGCCCAGGAGTTCAGATAGCGCTGGCGAGACCACTCAGTGGGCGCTGGCACTTGTCACCAAGTCTGATGACCCGAGTTCAATTCCTGGAACCCACACAGCGAAAGGAGACAACCAACTCCCACAAGCTGTCCTCTGACCTCCACACACGCACTGTGGAATGGGTGCATCCCCCATAAATAATAAATTAAATGTAGCAAAAAATTTAAAGAGAGAATTAAGTTAGAAGAATAAAACATAATCTGAAGAGCTTAGCTTTTTTTATATAAAAATGGGAAAATAAATCACACCTGGTCCTCCAAGCAAGCAAACAATAAAGAGAAAAAGGTTATGAGTGTGCGCGCCTTACAGACAAAGACAGACGAGCCAGACAACCCTGAGCAGGGCACATCTAAGCAGACACACCTGCGCTGCTCGACGTGCACCTGGTCAGATTTCCACCAGATCCTTTCTGTCCTGCCCTCTGTCCTGTCCTGCAAAGTGAGCCCTGCCGAAGAATACCAAAGACATGCAAGGTGCGCTGAGGTGACGTGAGGGGCGGTGGGGTGACGTGGGGGGCGGTGAGGTGACGTGAGGGGCGGTGAGGTGACGTAAGTGGGCACCTGGCAGGAGGCGCTCGGCACCTCAGAAGCACCTTGTGATGGCAAGGCCACCCCTCTCCCAGAATAATCAACAGCTCATCCAAGGGCATACAGAAACACTTCAGGAGACGGCGAAACACAAACAGCTTCACCCCACACCTTCGATGTCAATCATCCCAAGCTACAACCTGGCTCCATGAAGATCTCATGGGACAAAATCTTTCCTCTATTTGACCAACTTTTGTGCGCTGACACTAGAGGCTCTCTCCATAAAGCAGCCACCACGTCACACCTCAAAAGCTACTATATGGGTATACCCGAGACCACGTTCAATCCATTTCTCTGGAAGTGAGGAACCTCCACGGTTCAACCCTACCTAGCCCCATGTCCATTCCCTCCCAGTTCACTCTTCTCTCACCCAGAACACCACCACCAGAGCAAACACGGCTGAAGGCTACAACAGCCACGTTCCTTCTTTCTTTACTGCTCCTCTCCCATTTTGTTAGTTTCCACCCCTCTTTCTAGTAAGTAACAGAGGTGACCTCAGATCCACCTTGAGGGAGAGATCGAGGACATAATTAGTCCAGGGAGCAGTTAGTAGGAGGAGGTGGGGTGATTCTGTATTCTTTACTGTGTGGTGATCCTCAACACTACCCGCTTAGCCTCTCTATAAAGGAAATCACAATGGGATCCTCAGCCCAGAGTGATGACTGCCGGGAAGCAGTGACGCTGGAACTGCAATCCCGACTGTCTGATGTGATGAGGAAAAGTCTGGCCTTTCCCAGCTATCCTTCCACAGTCACTACATCCACATCTGCTCCACAGGCCCATGCGAACACACAGGAAGAGACGTGACTCTGGAAGGCGAATGGGGAGGAACACTCACACTGCACCGAAGGAGACAGCCCTCCCTGAGCAGAGACCGAAGCGCTGTGGGGAAGCAGTAAGCGCCGTGTAGATTCCGTCTTGGAGGTCTGATCTGAGCCCTTGCTTGGGGTTTAACGTGGCACTGTAGAAACAGTTTTGATTTGTCTGAGTTTGCCTTCTTACAAACAAGGGCAGAAATGACGTTTGGTTTGCTTTGCTTTTCCTGTCCTCACCAGAGAACCTAATTACTTCACTTGCATTATAAACAATGAACAGAGGGTGAATCGACACACCCAGAAAGATTATATCTCGTCACCATCAGCAGAATAGATTTTCTCAAAAATTAAACTCCCCTTATGTGTAGGGTGGAATGAAAGAAAGCCTCCAGACAGTGTAACTATCCAGTTACCTATAAGCCTGTAAGACTACATTTAAAGATGTATGAACTGTTTTCCTACTTATAAAATAGTATAGAAAAATGATACCATCACATTACTTTAAGAAATTATGTCATTGATATTTCAAACACAGTTTTCTAAGACATCTTTTGATTGAAAACACTTATTTTTAATTATTTTTTAAGTGTTTGCTATGGCATTAGGACATTGACAGGCTCAAAGAAAGTGATCAAGTTACAGAACTAAGTAACAAAACAATACTCAATTCAGTACCTGCCTTGATCAATTCTTTCCAAGCCAAATCTTAGATTCTTAAGAACCATAAACTCTAACCTAAGCAATCTGGGGTAATCGGCCACAAATCTCAAAACAGGACTCATTGCTGGTCTGTAGCACAAGATCATAATCCCAGAATATTGGAGACTGAGGCAGGAGGCTGAATTCTTGAGGTCAGCCTAGGTTAAAAAAAAAAAAAAAAAAAGACTCACTCATAGAAGACTGTCATGGAACCTGTAATTCACATTAGCAGTTTATCAGATGCCAAGGTGCACTCCACACATGGCAGGATACACGGGAATGCTGATCTCAGCATGTAGAACACGGGAGTAATTCTGATCTCACCCATGGATCATGTGCTTACACAGAGCCAGCGGGGATAGTTTCTAAGCCAGTTTATACACTTGTACTTACGACTGGAGCTATGCATTTGAATTATTGCAAAAGATGATGAAATGAGTGAAAAAAGCAACTTTAAAAAAATGTAAGTGGGGCATT
Organism: Peromyscus eremicus; assembly: GCF_949786415.1. Lineage (NCBI taxonomy): Eukaryota > Metazoa > Chordata > Mammalia > Rodentia > Cricetidae > Peromyscus > Peromyscus eremicus. The sequence goes on along the minus strand of NC_081424.1, from coordinate 53,688,492 downwards.
TTTAGGAACCTTCAAAATAAATTGCTAAAAAGCTAAGTATAACCGAGACAACAGTTCAGACAGATGGGTAATAACTTCTGAAACTCTAGGATTCTGTGCTCACAATGGTTCGAAATGGCCTTCGAGCTCTTTACAACCCACTAGAGACAGAAGCCGTAGGCAGTGCCTTCTGAGTGCGGGTTCTACGAACAAGAACGGCAACCCTGGGAATGGCTCACAGGCTCCCCGCAGACGCCGGCTCCCCGGGCCCTGGCGAGCACACGATGTGCATGCACTGACTTCAAATGAGATGCTCAGTGTCTGTCTCCACCTCCATGCTTGTTTCCATCATTCTGTAAACAGCTGCCGCCACCAGCTAGAGGGGAACGCCAGGCCCATCTCCCCCTCAGCTGGGATCAATCTCACCCCTCCACTTCCCTCAGCATCCTCCTACTGCCGTCCCCACCTGAGCTGTGGACCAAGAGCAGCCTTGTCCCATGAGGATTTTAAGTGCACTGAAGTGAACAAGTTAGTATGCGCAACCCACGCAGGCATCTTAAAGCCTCCAGGTGAACAGTGCCATCTTTAGATGATACTCAGTGACTGTCAGTTGTATGAACTCTTCACGTTAACCTAAAAACAATTTGGTCTTAATGATCACAAAGCAACATAAACACAGAGAACAATCTAGGCTGTGTTTACAAGGCTGCGGCTCCCATCTTTAGAAGGGTTCTTATGAGAGGAGAGAGGGGTAAGAAAATATCAGATAGAAAGAGAGACCTGGCCGACGAGAAGAAAGACAGAAACACAAGATAAGCTTTGGGAGGGCCTGGGTCAATACTCAACAGCCTCGTTCTTTGCTGAAAAGGGCTTTTTATAACATGCCAAGGGGAGAGGCAAAAGACCTCCCCCTTGCAAGATCAAAGCACACCATACAGCCAAGTGCAGACCCTTCCAAACACCTGGTAACCATGCCCGTGGTCAAATCACTCCATTATACAGCCCTGCTGGGAAAAGCAAGCCCAGATTCTCTGACCCTGAATAGTTTCTCACTAGGAAGCCTCTGTGGGCCCCTGCACAAGGCCCACTGTTAAGACCAAATATTTGCTACTAAGGCTTATTATTAATGTGTAAATATAATAACAGGGGTTTGATTGTGTATTTTTGGAAAGTCTTTACTTTCATATATATGTATATATATGAAAATATTTTCTATGAAATAATGTCGGAAATTTATTCAAAAATGATGAGGTAAGGGAAAAATGCAAGATGCAGGACTGAAAAAAAATGAAATTGTTCAGGAGCTGATCACTGCAGCTGGTAGGTGGTCCATGAAGGTTCACTGTACCTTTCTACTTTGGTCTGTTTGAAATGTTTACAAATAGCTACAATAAAAAAAAAAAAATACTGAAGTATGCCGAAATGTTTGGATAATATATAAACAACTCACAGGCATGGAAGTGTTATGAAACTCCATTAATATACTTCAAACAAACAAACAAATCACTGAATGACCCACGGAAGAACAAAGATTCATTGACTTGCAAACTCTTAAACCAGGATGATGTCATTTCTTCTAAGCCCAAGGGAACATTCCAACCCAGTTCTTGGTACTCCAGCTGCTTCTGACCCTGCTCTGTTCATGACTGGAGGCTTCAGGAGTCACACCAGAAACCAGCTACAGCAATATGCATCAGACGAGGAATGCAGCCAGCCCTAACTGATCCTGCCGTGTGGAAATCGTTCACTTCCTATCTGGGTGGACACCAGTGAGGTCAGGATGACAGACCAACCTGGCTATAGGCCAAAGGGGTGAGTGGTCCAATGGGCTATGTGCATCCGCATGTCCAGGAAATAACAGCTTCTATCTGGCTTTCAGATTCACCTACTAGACAGATTCTTATTTCTTTCAACAATCTTTCAACTGATTGAGATACTCGAGGTATAAAAGGATGATCCTCCAGCTTGCTCTTCTGAAGCTCCCTGATCCGCTTAAATATAGCAGTGATTGTACTGGATATAATCAATTAAGTTTTAAGAAGGAATTAAAGATTTCAATCCAGTATCAAAGTGAACACAGCAGGACCAACAAAGACAAACACAAGAAGCAGCAGCAGCAAAGGAACCAGTCACCCGGGCGTGGTGAAAACCCTCCAATAGTTTCATGTTGCCAAATCAATGCAAGGCCCCAGGCATGGCCTACATAGCTCCCTACTGACTTGGCCCATGGACAATTCTGTGCCTCAGCGGGCACTGGCCAGACATGTACACCCGAGGATAACACCTTTCCTCAGAGCTCTGGATGACAGGACCACTCCTTTGTTCAGGTCTCTGTTACCTTCCTGTGGACTTCACTGCCCACCACATCTCACACTGGGTATTACGTACCCACCTCTTAACACGTGCACCCTCCTTTCAGGCCCTCTCTCTCCTCATTCACCTTGTTAACCAGCCATCTCTCCCAAGGGAGAAAGTCCTGGGGGCACATTTTATTTTATGTGCATTGGTTTTTTGCCTGCATGTGTGTCTGTGTGAGGGGAATTGGAGTTACAGACAGGAGTGAGCTGTGATGTGGGTGCTGGGAATTGAACCCAGATCCTCTGGAAGAACGGCCAGCACTCTTAACTAATGAGCCAACTTTCCAGCCCCCTGTGGACAGCAGTTTGAAAAACTGTTTTCTTAGATGCTATATTCCTTACATTTCGACATTCTTTGGCCCAGTAAGTGCTTGATGAAACCACTGAAAGAGGGAAATGGCATCATGACTGACCACCATGTGCTTTTCTGTGAACTCGGTGTATGGTTCTGCTCTACATACAAAGAACGGTATTAGAGACCAGCCTGGCCCAGAACTCACTACAGTAGAAGGCGACCTTGAACTCTGATCTCCCTGACTCTACAGCCCAAATTAACGTTAGGACTACACTAGACTTGACAACTTGTGGTTCTTAGTTGGGTGTATGGATCCTGTGTTATAGTCTATGTTTATAATACTATGAAACACCACAACCCAATCATAACAATCATTTCTCACTATAAAGTAAGCCCACAGGGGAAATTTCACTTAGTCCTTGAGATTGCTTGGTAAAGAAAATACTTTAGTAATGTTGCTTTCGATCTTTAAGGTGGGTAGCAGCTCCTCCTCCTCCTCCTCCTCCTCCTCCTCCTCCTCCCCCCTCCCCCTCCTCTCTTCCTCCTCGTCTCCCCAACCCTTCTCGTCAACCCAAACCGCCAGTGCCACTATCCTGAAAGATGTGACAAAGCAGTCTGTCTAGTCTGGGAGTCTAAAGCCTCTAAACCTAGACAGAAAACACCTGGGAGGGTTCTGCAAAAGAGAGCGAGAGAGCAAGCACCAAGCCTTCTCTCTGGAGCATCAAGCCTTCTCTCTGCCTCCTCCTGAAACTCCTAGAGGCTGGAAAAGGCGGCTGAGGCTTACCCGCAAAGGCAGTGGAGAACAGTCAGATCACTGCGACTTACAACTGGTCTCTAGCACCCAAATTTACTGACAACTGGTGGACAGCTCCTTCCTGCACCGGGACAGAAAGTACCAAGCCATGCGGAGATCTGCACCCCACACAGCATGGAACCAGCAAATAGCTCCCTGGTCCTCACTAAAGGAGGGCAAGTGGACGGAGCTTCTCACCTAAGGAGTGCAGACTAAAGAGCAGGTCCCTGGAGGGTTGAGGGGACTAGAAGGCAAGACAAAGTCCTACTTTCAAGGTCAGCTGTGGGCACCCCCAAATGTAAAGACCTTCACCCCCAGGCTAGGATCAACCTGAGGGCTGAACAGATTATAGTCAACTTTCCCAGTGAGAGGGAGACAAAAATCTGTTGTACATTTTTATAGAAGAGTAGTTTTCTTTATCAATATATTTCTTTTTTTTTTTTTTTTTTTTTGCCCATCTGGCTTGTGCAGACTCGCACCTGAATCCGCTCCATTCTGTGTACTGTGCAGAGGAGGAAAGTGAGTCTGTGGTACTTTCCTGCAGCACACTAACTAGACTCGTCGGGACCAGAACCCAGGCTCCTCGTCTCTGTGCTACTCTGCCACTGCTCGACTAGGACACACGATTACTGCATTCTGAAGACATTAAATCTTTTTCTTTTTTTCCCTAAATACAAAATTCAAAGGAACCTCAAACTAAAAGAGTTTTTATGACATGGCTACAATTACTACAGAGGACAGCAGCAACCTCAAAGTTCATTCCGTGCATACAATGCCCCTCATACAACAGCATTATGTGAAAGTACAATTCACTGAGAAACAACACTAAAGGTAGTATGGCGTGATTAGTATTTGTGATGGTTTGTGTTGTCAACTTGGCCGGATCTAGAATCAGCTAGGAGACAAGTCTCCCGGCATACCTATGGGATGCCTTTGGGTGTGCCTGTGAGGGGTTATCTCAATAGGTGGGAAGACCTGCCCACTGTGGGAGGCACCATTCCCTAGGCTGGGATCTAGGATTGCATAGAAAAGAGAAAGCTGCACAGGCATTCATATCTCTCTCTCTACTTCATAATTATAGATGGAATGTGACTAACTGCTTCCAGTTCCTGCAGCTTTGACTCTGCTGTCATGATGGATTGTACCCTTGAACTGTGAGCTGAAATAAATCTTGAATTGTTTTTGTCAAGGCATCTCATCATAGCAACAGAAAAAGAAACTAAGTATTTGCGAGTCTGTGTATCACTGTAACATTCTATATACACTTCTGAATAACAGTATCAAAATGAAAGACAATATGGCCTGTAAATAATGACTCAAAGATCTGAAAACCCACTGGCTGAGAACCCTTTCCCTAGAGAATACGTTCTAAGTACCTCAAACCAAGTACAACATATAAACATGGCAAGCACTCTCAGGAAACTGTGGAAATCAAAAGGAGAACTAACTTTAACCATTCCTGAACACCATGTCCCTGCCCACAGGGAATTGGGAACGAGCCAGGGCAGTGGACTATTTGTCTGCCACATGCTCTGTACTGGCTCCTGAAAGCGGCCTAGTATGACAAGTCCTGCAGAAAATTTTAGAGTCCAACCAGGGAAACTAGACATCGTGCCTTCTCTGAAATCCACTCTCTGTCCTGACGGAAGGACACTCTACTAAGGAGCACTTTAAATGAGAACTCAGCTCCAGCACATCTCGTTACTGAATGCTGCTCTCTCACCTAGAGGCAGAGAAGCAAGTCTGTGACTCTTGTGAGTACTGCCTCTGCAGGTAATAGGTACTCTATCTAGGACTCAATGTTCAGATATTAAAAATAAGTTAGAAAGACTGAGTCAAGAGACCTAACATCCTTAAATACTATATTTATAATGTCTAAAATGAGTAAGCAGGGTAAAAACATCATGGTTTGAATGACCGTGAGAAAAAAAGAAAAAAAGAAATACCAATTGGCAAGTTGTGAAACACACACAGTGTACAATTTTGAAAGCTTGGCGGTAACTCTGTTTTCACCCAAATGCTCACACCAACATCCCCAAAGATGAGATTTACAGCTTGTACACATATTCCACTCTCTTCACTCTCCAGTGTGTTCCCAGGATACTCTGATCTGGCCTTTATTCCAGCAGGCAGGACAAGCTAATACTTGAGCCACCACCGTACTGGAACAGTGAAATGTAATAAAATTTTCAGGCAAAAAAGCATACAATCACATGGCCTGTGAAACACACTGCTGGGTCAGCACAAAGGAAAAGCTCTGGAAAACGCCAAAAGAGAGAAAAACCCCGGGAGAAATACACACGCTAAGCAGAATTTCACCCTGTATCCACAGAACCATGACTGAGCTGCACTTAGGCCTAATGGAGTCAGGGAAACAAGGGAGCAAACGTCTGAGAGTAACAAGCTGAGGCTGCAGAAGGATCCCAGTAAGAAGGAGAGAGAGTGGGACAGCAAGGAAGTGACTTCCACAGGTGTGGCACAGGGGATGGCGGGACTCCTCCTGAGATCAGAGGCCATGTCTGTGCTGTCTAGCTGGAAGACATGAATGAACACGTGAAGAGGTCGTGACCGCAAGGATGGGGTGACCCAGGGACCGGACAGACAAACTCTGCCTGAGAAACAACTTTAGTGTAACAGTCAGAACTTCCTTGGATTAAGTTCCAAGGAAAAGAATAAAAAAGCAAACCATACAAGAAAACACAGCACCACGGAGGAGGATGGGCAGAAAGACACCGAGTTCGACCTCTGTTTTCAGACTCAACAGGTGAAAAACTGAAGACATGATTGACTACACGGACTGAAGCTGAACCAAACAGAACTTCCAACACTGGAACACATCCCGGGTCATCCTCTAGGTCCCAAGCTAAGCACATAATCCACACTGACACCGCAGTGGCCGTCAGAACAGTGAAGACAGGGTCTTGACAACAGGCAGAGGGAAGAACTGGGCACTTAGAAAACAAGGGTAGCCAATGGCTGCTCAGCGACCCTGGAAGCTGAGGAATGACAGGGTCACTGTACTGAGCACAGCACTGTCAGCCTAGAACGCCCGCCATCTTTGATGGACTGGGAAAATGCATTTCATAAATGACCAAGTTACCAACAACAAGCCTGCATTAATGGGAACCCCAATTCACTCCAAGCAGAAAAACTACCCCAAGAAAGGGTGAAGCTGGGTGTGGTGGTGACGCCTTTAATCCCAGCACTCCAGAGTACAGGCAAAGGACTGAAATATAAGAAAATAGAGTATACAAACATAGGGGCCAATGGTACATCTAGATACCCATTAACTCTACACAGTGAAAACACCTAATTTCTATTTTATTTAATACTAAGTAATTAACTGATTGTACTGGGGAATTTACTGCAGTTATATATTCTTAGGTCATTTCTAAAGTCAGAAAGTATGATATTGAGTAACTTCAGACTTTAACTTAGAAACATTAATAGACTAACGTTCTCCACTTGGGGAGAAGAGACATATAACACAAACCCTCCAAAAAGCTAGGGCTGGGAAAGGCAGGGTTAGCATCCCAAACCCTGAGACTGATAACCCTCAATCAGCCTGGAAGACAGCAGCCAGGAATAGGTAAAAATCAGGAAACATCATCAGGGGCAGACGGAAACCCCTAGTACAAAGACACCTCGGATCAAAAGACAAAAGTCACTGAGCGGTGGTGGCACACCCCTTTAATTCCAGCACTAAGGAAGCGGAGGCAGGCGGATCTCCGTGAGTTCAAGGCCAGCCTGGTCTATAGAGCAAGTTCCAGAGCTTGTAGCCAGGGCTTCATAGAGAAACTGTCTCAAAAAACCAAATAAATAAATAAATAAATAAATAAAAATTCAACCAATATTTGCGAAATAAAAGCTAATGAAGTCAGATTAACAGTGGAAAAAATAGTTAAAGAAAAAAATGCATCACTAGCAAGAGGATCACTTCATAAAGGTGCAAAATTGTAATCACCTGAAAGATACTATTAAGCTTTGAGAAACTGTTTAAGCTCACGATTTTATTTATTCTTTTGTTTTATATCTTAAGTTCATTTTCATAATTTTTAGCACTTCATACCTAAGCACGCTGTATTTATAACATTTCCATCCTTCCCTCACTTCTCTCTCTCTAGCCCACCCACTCTGACTGATTTAAATCTCTTCTTCTATGATTATTATTGTTACTCATGGGAGCCTGTGAGCCTGTGTGCACACACACACACACACCTGCATACATTTACTGTGGCATATATACATGTCTGTAGAGCTGACCACTTGAGTGAGCCTCGGTAACCTGTCAAGGGTCTTGTCCCTAGAGAGCCTTGATTCTCCGTCCCTCAGCAGCCACTGAATGCCTGGAACTCTTCCCTGTGGGTGGGGCCTGATGAATTCCCATCTGCAATGGTATGTTGACTGGTGTGGTCATTATGCAGGCTGTTTGGGCAATCAACTTACTGAGATGTCTGGGTAAGGCTTCCTATAGTGTCCAGAAGACACCGAATCACAGCAGGCTCCCTGGTCCTCTGGCTCTTATAATCTTTCTATCCCCTCTTCTGCAACAGCCCACCATTCTAGTATTTCCACCAACTACAAGACTATAAATCAGTAAGGATAGGTGTGAACAGCATATTTAACAAGTTCAATCTAATGGACGTTCACTAACTACATACATAGAGAATTGATAGGCCCTTTCTGCACACAGAAAACACATTGACCAAATTGCTTCCTAAGTATAAGCTTAGTCTCAACAAATTTCTAGCTACAGTACTGGTTATAGCTGTGGAATAATCCTTCCATGCACTGTGTTAATATAAATCACTATAGTTGGTTTAATAAACAAGCTGACTAGCCAATAGATGAACAGGATTAAGTTAGGTGGAAAAGCCAAACCGAGAATGATGGGATGAGGAAGGGCAGAGTCAGAAGAGTCACCAGTCAGACGGAGAATGAGTCGGACATACAAAATGGGATAGAGGTAAAAGCCATGAGCCTTGGGGCAGCACATAGAGTAATAGAAATGAGTTAATTTAAATGTAAGAGTTAGCTAAAAACAAGCCTGAACTACTGGCCTAGCATTTATAATTTATATTAAGTCTCCGAGTCAGTTATTTGGGAAGCAGCTGCAGGACAGGAAAACTCTGCCTACAGGTTATCAATGAGATTCCCTAATCAGTGCTTTCAAATGAGAAATAATCAACCAAAAGATAATGGGGCAATCTTAAACTTTTGGAAGCTAAGCACAATGTTGAGAACTCATGAGTTAAAGACTACTCTTGAAAGTCTCAAAGCGTGAGGCTGGTTCCAGCTTTTTAACACCCTAAGAATCAATTTTTCATGTAATCATGAGTAGATCCACTGTATTTCAAAACATTACTAATACCTAAATTGCGGGCATAATTTTTGCATCGTGCACGTACACTTTTAAAGAGGAGGTTGCTAACTTACAGTTGGAGATGAACTATAGCTTTAATAAGCTACAATGTATGAATCACTGTGTCACTAGACCATCACTGATGGGGCCCACTGAAGGAGGCAGCCACCAGCTATGGAAGCACACGTGATTGACAGCTGGGAAGGATGACAGGACCCTGTACCGGGAGATGACATGAGAGGTTTCTGGGAAGTGATGCTAAATCCTCCCGTGCACAGAGAAGGCACATGAGAAGGAAGGAACAGCATATGCACCACCAGGGCTTTCTTGACAGCATCTCACCACAAACCCCAGACTGGCCTTGAACTTAGATCCTCCTGTCTCTCCTTCCCTAGAGCCAGGATTACAGTGGGCACCTCTACATCCTGCTGAAAGCTACCAAGTTTTAAGCAGTTAAAGCCAAGCTATTATTTCATTTTCAGATGATTGTTATAAAGGCAAAACACTAAAAAGTCTTTGCAAAACTGTTACACTTTCCATCTCTTTCTCCTGTACTCAAAATTATTTTGTGTGTCTATTGTTACAGAATCTCTCCCTGACTACACATATACAGATATTTATGACATATAAAATACTGTTACACAGAAGTGGTTAGGAAGCATCTCCTATACTGCTTTTTAAAACTATACAAATGAGCTAGAGATGGTGGCACCTGCCTGTCATCTCAGCACTCAGACGCAGAGGCCTGCAACCTCTGGGAATTTAACTTGGTCTCCAGAGCGAGTTCCAGACCAGTGAGGGCTACATTAGACCTCCTGTCAAAAATAAAACAACATTAATGCCCCCCCCCAAAAAAAAATTAAAAAGTCTTGTGTGTGCACGCACATATGCGCGTGCATTTGTGCATGTGGTCACACAGGTTGCCTTCCTTGCTCCCCATCTTATTTTTTTGCTCACTGACTCAGACAGGCTGGCCGGCCAGTGAGGCCTTCCCAACAGTCTAACTGCAGGTGTGAGCTCTTGGATTTTTTTTTTTTTTAAACTTGGATTCTGGAACCCAGGTCCCCATGCATGTGCACTTTACCGGCCAAGCCAATCTCAGCCCCTCGGCTTTAATTCTTAAGACTCGTCAGGTAGGATCTCTATTATTCAAATAAAGAAGATTCTGCTTAGAAGAGACGGCCAGGCTGCTCTCTTAAACTGTTCCCAGGGATGTAGTCCAGGGAAGAGTCTCATCTCCTCCCCAGATCTCTCATGTTCCACACTCATTGAATTCAACCAAAAGCTGTATAACACACATGGGTAAAGTCAGGTGTGGATCTGGAAAGTGAAGTGGGAATTCCGGGAGGCATCAGGCTCCAGAATTTTATTACTCCTATAAAGTGACCATGTAAGCGAAAAAGGATCCAAATCAATTAGCCAAGATTAATTCCAGTATGGAACTTACAGCTAATCATAGGGATCCAGGTCAACTCCCACTAATTATTTTATGTTCATTTTGACATAATAAAGATTTGATCTTCAATTCACTGCTTGACTGTGTCAGAGCATGATCTGGGGAGACATCTAACAGAGGCCAGACAGAAACACTCCTACAGCCAGTCACTGTGCTGTTAAAGGAGACACTACTGGACTCTCTCTCGGTGGTGTACTCAAGCAGAGTTCAGCACTCTACTGAGGAAAGACAAGAAACAAAACCCGGATGATCCCTCTAAAACGTAGTTACTGATTATCTGTCTAGCAATGAAGACCTGCCCAATTAAAGTTCTAAAAGATTTCTTTTTTCTATTATGACTCTACCAAGAGCTCTTAAAGGTCATGAGATTCAGGATGACTAGAGACAGCCCAGGTTAGGTTAAAAGCACTGGCTGCTCTTCCAGAGGACCCGGATTTGGTTCCCAGCACCTACACAGCAGCTTACAACTGTTGGTTAATGCCAGTTCCCGGGGATCCAATGCTCTCTTCTAACCTCTTAGGCACCAGGAATGCATGTGGTACACAGATACACATGTAAACAACACACCCATACACATCAAATCATTTTAAAAAACCATGCAACTTCAGAAGTAAGTGTAGATTCAGGGAAGTACATTAAGAACAGTGAAGATGAAAACTATCTGAAGAGAATACCATTCTCCCGTCTGCTCTACGGCAATCCCAGCACTACCTCAAACGTCCAGATGATGCATTTATTTCCTGACACTTAGCTCTTACATCAAAAGCCCGAGGACCACTTGAGCTTAAAAACTTCATTAATAGTCCATCATCACGACTACTAAGTACATCTGACCACCTACACGATTAAAGGAAGGAAAGGAAAAAAGGCCAACTGTTGGGCTGTAGGAAAGGGAAGGGGTGTGTCCTGGGGCTGGGACAAGCGGCAATGACCACCTGACTCTGGAAACAACTGGAAAATGAGACTTTGGTTTGCCACAAGAACCATCTGGGAATAGGAAAGCCAGAACTGCAGGAGGCTTCCCTTCGATGAGAGCTTCCCAGCCAGCCCCTTTCCTCAGACAGCAATGGTTGGTCACCCAGTCCACACGGGAATGCGCACCTCCAGGAACTGTGATTACCAAGTGGGGAGGGGCGCCGTGGCCAGGAGAAGTGGAATTTGCCTTCGGAGAAGGAGATAACAAAGCAGAAAATGCTCCCACAGGGTGTGAGACTTGTGTTCAATGAGGTCACAGGCAACTCGACTTCAGTAGAGGGGCGACTGTGCTTTTCCCACTGGAAGAGTTAAGTTCAAGCGTCATCGTGAAATAAACTTTTCATTAAGCATGTATACGTACATATTAGTTGCTAAGCTAAAATAGGCATGTGCGAGTCAGACTGGTAAAAACTGACCCCTACAGAATAGGGTTTATGTCACAAACCACTACCAAGGCTGCAAGATAACTATGTAATTGGATTTGCAATTTCTGAAATGTTTGGCAACAAACCTCAAAATCAAATTTCCTTAGAAATCTTTTGTTTGAATTAGGTTTTCTTTCCAACAACGTGGTCACAAAATCAGTATGTTACAAAGGTGGCCAGTTGGCTCATGTCTAATAAAACCAAGCAACAACACAGCCCAGATACACTAACAAGGCAATTATTCCAACAGCAGCAGTAGCAAGTTCCCTGGAGAAGCTTCCTTTCTGTATAAACACACCACCTAGACAGATTCAGAGAACTGAATTTATCTCGGCCCCCAACTTCAACAGACTAAGTGTTATCAGACACTTCTGATCTTTCAAACTCCTTAACATTTTTCTATATAATCCTTCCATAAACTCCCACCTTGAAAAAAAAAAGAAGTTTTCATCAACCCAGAAGTAGCTTAGATATTTCAAAAATAAATGTGGAAAGACATGCTGATGTTTGACATAATCAAAACTCTTCGTACAAGTAAATCCCACACATCACGGATCCATCAGGGGTTCACCTATGGTGCTTCTCTCCCCAGGTCCTCATTTCCAAGGTTCTGGCTTTTCCTGATGGCTATTTCATCCCCCAAGTAACTACTGAAACCATACAAGAAAAGGGAACCGAGGAAACAAATTTTTGCAGACTCAGATAGCAAAAAACGGACTGCCAATTTCACAAACAGTAACATAAAATAAGCAAACCAAGACTCCTGGCCATTTACCAAGCAGGAACCAAAGTTCCACTAAGCAATTCGGGCCTTGGCCCTTTTTTTGTTTTGTTTTGTTTTTGTTTTTCTTCTGCAAGCAAACACGTCATGTAAAAGCACAGTCATTTCCCTCTTGATACTTTATTCACTCCGAAAACGTCCCATTCAAACCGAAAAGACAGCAAAACAAAAGGAAAAAATGAGAGACTTGAAGGCAGTGGGCGCGGAGCGCGGCTCCCGGAGGCTGCAGCGTCCTCCCCGCCGGGCTCGGCCCCCTCGCGCGCGGGGCCGCGGTCCGGAGGAGGGAGAGAGGCAGGCGCCGTGCGGCAGCCTCGGGGCGGGGGCCGCGGCTCCGGGGCTGCGGGAACTTTCCGTCCCGGGGCGCCCGCCCCAGCCAGCTCAGGTGCAAACTTTGCAAAGCCGCCTCCTGGGAGGAACCCGAACCCCGGCGCTGCTCCGCTCCGGTGCCCGCGGCGGCGGCGGCCCGGGGCCGCGGAGACTCGCGAGCGACCCGCCCGGGGCTCTTCGGCCTCCCTCGGCCGCCGCGGAGCCGAACGGCCGGCCCGGCCTGCGCCGCGCGCCCCCTCACCTTCGTGGCCATGGCGGGCGGTTCCCGGGCCCCGGTGGGCCGGCTGGTCTCCCGCGCCGCGGAGCTTCGGCCCTAGCCGGAGGAGGAGGAGGAGGGAGGACGACGGCTGCGGCTGTGGCTGGCGGCTGCGGCCCCGGCGCGGCGCGGCTCTGCGCGGAGGCTCCGTCGTCTCCGCCTTTGCTCTCGGCGCTCGGGCCCCCGCGGCTCGGCGACTCCCGCCGCCGCCCGCGCCTGCAGTTCCTGAAAGTCCCCGGCTGCGCGGCCCCCGCCCCCGCCGGCCAAGCCTCCCATGGACCGCGGCGTGCGCGGCGCGGCCGGCGGAAGCGCGCCTGGGGCCTCGGCCGGAGCCCGGCCTCCTCGCCCGCCCCGGCCTCCGCCCCGACCCCGCCGCCCGCGCGCGGCCCTGAGTACGGGAGGCCACGGCTGGAGCGGCGGCCGCGGGGGTCGGGCGAGCCGGAGAGCGGACGGGAGGGCGGGCGAGCGCCGGGGTCGCGGCCTGGTCCGCGTCGAGCCGTTCGCGGGGCGCGGCGCTGAGCCTCAGGCCCGGCTCGCTGCGTGCGGGAGGAGGACGACGATGGTTCTGCCCTGACCGGGAGCTGCCCGCCTGGGATCCCCGGGCCACGGCGCGGCGGCGGAGGGGTCGGGGTGCTTGGGGGGCTCACTACCGCCAGTGCCACATAGACAGCCAGCCCGGGCCGAGCCATGACTTCCTGCTCCCGGGCTGGGAGAGCCTGCGTCCTCCATGGAGTTTCCCCAAGGCTGTGATCTGGCCTGGGCTTCTGGGCCTGGATATTTAGGGGACTCCATTCGGAGATGACCCCCTTCTGTCCTTCGGATCATTTTTTTTTTTTTTAAAGAAATGCCTCAGAGGTTTGAGGGCACAACAGGTTTCCTTAAGTGGAAGGAGAAGTCGAAGTTGTAACATCTTTAATTCAGAGGAGTTTGTCCAGAGTTGAGTGTCCATGGGTTTTATTAATAAACGGATGACTTAAATTGAGCAGTGAGCTTTTTCACAAAAGATGCAACTGGAAGATTTGCCTTAATTGTATTTTTATTAGGGCTATATCTTCCAGACAAGACTCTATAACCCCAGGAGTTGGTATTTAAATGTAATGTCAATTTTGTGGCTTCTTGGACTGGAGGTGGTAGAATGAATGACGAATATGTATGAGCCCTGAGATTTACTCCCCAGCACTGGGGGAAAATTTTTTTAACTCCCCAGAGTTGCTAGTTACAGCCAATAATGGTGATTAAGTGGTACTATAGAGTTTTCTGTGAATGTGTGTGTGTGTGTGTGTGTGTGTGTGTGTGTGTGTGTGTGTGTACTGCTGGCTACTTATGTCAAGTTGACAAAGGCTAGAGTCATTTTGGAAGGGGGAACCTCACTTGAAAAAAGTGCCCCCACCAGATTGGTCTTCAGAAAGTCTGTGGTGCATTATCTTGATTGATGAAAGATGTGGGAAGGCCCAGCTTGCTTGGTGGTGAACCATCTGGGCTGGTGGTCCTGGCCCCTGTAAGAAAGCAGGCTTAGCAAGCCATGGGGAGCAAACCAGTAAACAGTGTTCCTCCATGGCCTCTGCACCAGCTCCTGCCTCCAGATCCCTGTCCTGAGTTACTGCCCTGATTTCCTTCCAGGATGGAAACTGTGATATGGACGTGTAAGCAAAATAAACCCTTTCCTCATCAAGTTGCTTTTCATGGCGTTTTATCACAGCAATAAAAACCCTAACACACACACACACACTGGGCATGGGTGGATACATGCACACACACACACACACACACACACACACACACTGGGCATGGGTGGATACATGCGTATAGCTCATGTGTGGAGTCTGGGGATCAAACTGAGGTGATCACGTTGGGCAGTGGGTGCCTTTAGCAGCTGGGTCATCTGGGCAGCCCAAACTGTTGTCTTTCTAAGTCCAGGAAAAGGAAATCCATTGAGAACCTTCTTTCTGCACGCTAGACCTGAAGCCTCCATCTCACTAAGCCCTTTGAGAACGTTATTATCTAATTACTTACAGTGATGAACAAATCATGGCTCAAATACCTTACCTGAGATGGTACTACAAAATTGAAAGTAACTATAGCCCTGGGACCAGCAGCTTCTAGGCATGTATCCTTCTGTCAGACTTGGGCAAGTTAGCAAAGATATTTATCAAAGCGTTTTAAGACCACATAGAAAACACACACACACACACACACACACACACACACACACACACACACACAAATATGTTAATAGGACTGTCCCAATAAATAAGGTACATGAATACAAATTAAGTTCTAAGAGGTTCATAAAATAATACAATTCGTCCTTTATCATCACACATTCCCATCCCTGGATCCAGCCAGTTTCAGATTGGGAATAGCTGAAAAGGAAAATTATGTCTGCACTGTACAGAACTCCTTTTCTTGCCATTATTTTCTAAACAAAGTAACAGCTGTTTACTATCTGCACTATAAATGGTTCCAAATATATGGGAGGATGCATTAAAGGTTCTGTGGGAACGCTATGCCATCTTGTGAAGAGACTTGAACAGTTTCAGAGTTTATGCTCTTGGGGAGTCTGGTACCCATCCATCACCCCTGGAGAGCAAAGGCAAACAGTGTTTTAAGAGTATTGCCAAAGACAAAAAAGAGCACTGTGTATAGTACAATCTATTTGTGTGAAAAGGTGTGGAAATATGTTGTACAAGTCCAGAAAATTCTGGAAAGTTTAACCAGACCCCACTGGCCATGCTAAAAATTATTTTAGTGCAGAAGTTTATAAAGAAATATTTAATTTTATGTGTGTGAGTGCCAGAGGGGGCATTGAACCCCCTGGGACTAGTGCTACAGAGTGTTGTAAACTACCATCTGTGTGACTCGAACCTGGATCCCCTGGAAGAGCAGCCAGTGTTCTTAATCACTGACATCTCTCCAGCCCCATTTTAAGTTCATAGTTGTTTGTTTGTTTGTTTTTGTTGACAAAAGGTTTCTTCTGTAGCTCTTGTCCTGGAACTCACTCTGTAGAGTAGGCTGGCCTTGAACTCACAGAGCTCTGCCTACCTCTGCCTCCTGAGTGCTGGGATTAAAAGCAGGCTCTACCACCATCCAGCTTAAATTCATATTTTTTTAATAAACAAGTTAAAAAAACTCACCTTTTAAAACTTGATACACAAGTAAAAACTTGTTTTAAAAATGTTTACTTAATAAACAAGTAAAAAACACTGACTGCTGTGTAAGATGCCAATATTTGAACTCAAGGAACACTAGAAATAATGAATTTTCCATACTTTTTAAAGTTTAAAGCCTGGATATACCACTTTGCAGCAACTCCACATGCATGTTTTGATGGGAAGGTGCAAAGTCCGAGGGTCACAACTGGGAAGACAGGTCTCTCTACAAACCTGCTTGTAAGTTCAACCTGGGCACGGGGCACCAAGTTTCAGCTTTTCCTGCCTGTTCCAGTTAGGAAGTGTCTCCCCAAAGCTCACGTGTTAAAGGCTTGATTTCCTGTTGTACAAGTGGTGATTAGATCATGAGAACACTGAGCTAAACTAATTAATGGATTCATCTACTGACAGATTCATAGTTTAATGAGATGATTATGAAGTAGAAATTTCTACAAGTGGTGCCTGGTTGAAAGAAGTAGATCACTGAGGCGTGTTTTGGGAGTTTATACTTGTGTCTTTCTTTTTTGAATAAAAGCTCATGATTTTTTTTTTTTTTTGTCTTTGTAACAAAAGCAGCTGAGAGCTGGACCTCTTGACCCTCTCTCTTCCCACCACAGTCCACAATGCTCACATCTCGGAATAGACATCACTCTCTCAGGTCTGCAGATCGCTCCCACTCAGGTCTCAGCACAGTCTGCAGCTTTAGTCCTTCGTGGAAAATGGGCTTCGTCTGCCCACCGTAGCCCTTTCCCGCCATCGTCATAAAACGGCGTTCCCGGGGCATACAAAGCATCCTTGCCTTTCCCGTACTGTTGGTCACTTGGTGGGGCCGGTGCTTGCCACGTTTCTTATAGACAGTCAGGTAGCAGGTGGGTCTCAGGAACGTTCACCATGTCTGCCGGAGCCCTATCAGTACAAGGGGAAAAGAGGCAAGGTTTATGGTACCCACTTCCTGCCACCACAGTTGCATCATGTGCACCTGGCAATGATGTTCTGCCTTATCATATTATAATGCAAAAAAAATGCATTCAGTCCAACTTAAAAGGTCCCCATAATCTTTAACAGTCTCAAACTTATTTAAAAGTCTAAAGTTCAAAGTCTCTTCTGAGATTCACGCAATCTCTTACCTACAATCCCCTGTAGAACTGTGGCTCTCTGCCTCTTCTTCGGGATCATTGGTGCATTAGTCCATGAGGGAGGAGGAAGGAGAAGCAGGGAACAGGGTTCAGGCAGCTGTGGGTATGATGGAGACAGCCTCTGGGAGATGACTTTGGTGAACCAGCTCAACTTTATTCCAGAGTATAAGGAATATATAGGATTGGGAAGCCTGGGAACAAACTCTAATTTGCATTAAGTGGCATACTCTATCATAAGGCCTCAGATGTGACAGCAGGGTCCTATAGCAGAGCTCCTAGTACAAGTCTTAGTTACCACACGTGTAGCAGGAAAAGGCTTCTAGCAGGACACTGTGCCAAGGGTCACCCTAGAGATAAACCAGGCATCCAGGCTTAGTCAGTCCTCTGGGCCCAGAGACATTCTCCAGATAAGGACAGGTAGAGAGCAGGAAGTCTCTTGGGGGCAGGGTCGGAGGTGAGGAGTCCCCATATCATCGAGCTCTGGAAAAAGCTGCCAGGCCATGATAGACTAGAACCTCTGACCAGCAAGGCCTTCCAACATAAAATCAAAGTAAAAAAGATGATCACACACTTCCAACATATAATGGCACAGAACATACATTACCATTCCAAAACATAGGGAAGGGAGGATAGTGAGGAAATACTGGACCAAAGCAAGACTAAAAACCAGCTGGGCAAATTCTAAATTCTGCATCTCCATGTCTGATGTCAAAGCACTCTTCAGATCTCCAACTCCACTCAGCTTTGTTGACTGTAACACACTTCTTTCTCTTAGGCTGGTTCCACTCCCTGTTAGCAGCTCTACTCAGCAGGTATCCCATGGCTCTGGCATCTCCAACATCTTGGGGTCTCCAAGGCAATCCAGGCTTCAACTTCACAATGGCCTCTCTAGGCCTCCATTCAGGGATACCCCTGACACATGCCTGGCCTCAGTGGCTTTCCTTATATGCGGAGGCAAATTCCATATTCCATTTCTTCTATCCTTAACTCCAGAACCATGTGGCTAAAGCTGCCAAGTTCTGTTGCTTGCTGGGGCTGGAACATGGTCCCCTTGTTCAATTATATCTTCACCAGCTTTCTGTTTTCCTTCACCGTCTAAGCTTGGCAGTCCTTGAACTTGCTCTGTAGACCAGGCTGGCCTCAAACTCAGAGATCTTTCAGCCTCAACCTTCCAAGTGCTGGGATTAATGGTGTGTACCATCACATTCAGCTCTAAGATTTTCTTTAATTCCTTTTTACAAGTTGGAAACTTAGCTGGGTAGGATCTTGCCCTGAGGTCACCAGTCCCTTTATTCCATTTCTTAATCTGTTTATCTTCTTGAACACAGGGTTTAGCTCCATTCCACTTCCTGGTGCTCCTTTTCTCTTCAAATATTTTTCCTTGCTCAGCTCGCTCCTTTTCATTGTATGCCTTCATTAGAGTCAAGGCTAGTAACCACACAACAGAGTCTATACTAGGCTGGTTTGAGGATTCCGCTGCCAAGGGAATTATTCCAAAGCTCTTTACTTTAACCTTGGGCAGCCTTTTTGGACATGGGCAAAAAGCAGCCACATTCTTCACCAAACTATCACAAGAACGATTTCTAGGCAACATACTAAAATTCTTCTCCTCTGAAACATCTTGAGGCAGCTCCCCCACAGTTCAAATCACAGCACCACTGTCTTTCATGCCCCTACTAGTATGGCCTATCAAGCAGTGCTTAAAGCATTCCACTGCTTTTATAACCCAAAGTATCAACATCCAAATTCCTCCAAACAAAACATGGTCAGGCCTATCATAGCAATACCCCACTCCTGGTACCAACTTCTGTCTTCGTTAGGGTTTCTTTTGCTGTGAAGAGACATTATGACCATGACAACTCTTATAAAGGAAAAACATTTAATTGAGGTGGCTTACATTTTCAGAAGTTTAGTCCATTATCATCATGGTGCCACATTGGGAGAGTGGTACTCATTGTAAGCTGAGCAAAGGCTTTGTCTCCTGGCCCGCCTTGGTCACCCATTGGCACCTCTTTCCTCCTTTCTTTGAATGTTCATTCTCCTTGCCGGTGCCCTTCCCCGAGCCTGCCCCAGAACCCTGGGCACTGAGCCAGGCATGCCAAATGCAAGCATTTACTCTGCAGCATGAGCTCCTGCTTCCATCTGTGGGGACATGGAAGACTAGCGAAGAGCCTTGGGCTGCACTCGCTGAATGCTTTTGCTTATTACAGGATGACAGTTTGTAAAGGAGGAGCTAAAACCACAGAGCCTCTCTGTTTGCCTTCTTCCCTTTGAATCCCGTGGAAGGAGAGGGAGAGAGAGACTCCCCGGAAGCCTGTGCGAGGGACAGGGATGGTGATCGGAAAAGGATAGCCACTGACTCTTGCCCTGGTGGTCAGGTGCGATACTTAGAAGGTTAACGTTTTTTGTTTTAACTACAGAAATTAAATGTTTTCCTCATTGTCACTTGTAAACTCTTTGGCTCCAAACTCTACTGAAATGAGATTTATTTTTTTTTTAAATTAAGATTTTTAAGAACTTGAATTTTCTTTGATACAGCTTTGACAGTTCAACAAAACAGAAAGTCCCTGTTGCATTGGTCTTCTCTCATTGGTCCTCCTTCCTTCCTCCAGACTTTTACACTAAGAGACCCAGATTCTGTCACTTTCAAAAGCTTGACCCTCAAGCATTGTATCTCCTCCACAGAGAGGACCAGGCCCGGTTTCTCGAGTGTGCAGCCTAGACAGCTAGCTGTATGACAGCATGTTTAAATGAGACCTGTGCACGTCGAAGACACCTAGTTCACCTCAGTTTCCTGGACTGAAAAATGAGATTTAAAAAAAAAAAGGGTACCTGCTTCAGGTTGTTACATGGAATACAAAAGATAATTGTGGTGGTTTGAATGAGAACGGCCCCTGTAGGTTCTTTTGTTTGAATACTTGGTTCGCAGTTGGTAGAACTGTTTGGGAAGGATTAGGAGGTGTGGCCTCGTTGGGGGAGTTGGGCTTCGGGGTTTCAAAGACTTGTGCCATTCCCCCCAGTATCTCTAGCGCTCTCTCTCTCTCTCTCTCTCTCTCTCTCTCTCTCTCTCTCCTCTGTCTCTTCCCTTCAACCTGCAGATCAAGACGTAAGCACTCACTGGCTTCTTGCCACCATGCCATTATTCTGCTATCGTGGATTCTAATGTTCTAAAACCATAAACCCCAAATTAAATGCTTTCTTTGTTAAGTTGCCTTGTTCATGGTGTTTTCTCACAGCAATAGAAAAGTAACTATGACAGTAATGCATGTATGAGTTGGTATGTTTATATATATCAATGGTAAATATTAGTTATAATAATTCTTATTTCCTTCTCTGGTAAGTCTATGCATATGTTGCAGTTGCTCAGAGCCCAACTAAGTACAGATCAACTCATGTGAAAGAAACCAAGGACTATGACACTCTGAGGGCTGCTGTGGAATAGGATTAATGATGCTGGAGGCTTCGAAGGGTAGGGATAATGCTGATGCTGGGGGACAGCCTAGATCCAGCCTATGGAGAGAGGGGTGTCTATCTCGGTCTTCGTCCCACTTTGTGCCATGAGTTTGCCGAGGCTAAAGTGAGTCTCAGTGTGGTGGTTATCCTGAAATGTCCCCCAGAGTCTTTCTGCATTTGAATACTTGGTCTTCAGTCTCAGTGTTGTTTGGGTAGGTTTAGGAGGTGTGGCCTTGTTGGAGGAAGTATGTCCTCCAGCTGGGGGTGGTTTTTGAGGTCTCAGAGCTCCACGCTAAGTCTGTTCTGTTTCAGGCTTGCAGGTCAAGGTGTGAGCCCTCAAACTCCCAGCTTCTAACTCCAGCTGCCATGTCTGCCACCTGCCACCATACTGTCCCCTGCCACTATGAATCCTAACCATCTGGAACCCCATGCACAATAAATACTTCCTTCTATAAGTTGCCTTGGTTATAGTGTTTTATCACAAGATTGAGCAGTAACTAAGACTAGGTGACCCTGAAAATAAACAGGGAGTGCTCCTCATTAAATGTTGACTTGGTGCCTATAACACCTGTTACAGGTGTTGGAGATAAAAGTCCCTGCTCCCTTTGAACTTCAGTGTGCAGAGCAAGGTGGGGGCCGTAGATTACAAATGTTCCTGGTGCTTTCATAGCGCACTGGAGAAAAAGGAAGCAGATGTTGTTATGAGGACTGATGAGCAGGGGAGCTTCTTTTTCTATAAGGTTTTCCCTGGGTGTCGGCCAGCTGACTGTGGTAGAAACATGGACCGCTTCTCGCTCTGTTTTGACAGAGTGGCCCAGTTGTTTTTCACTTTTGTTGTACTCTGAGTCTCTCTTCCCTTTTCCTTCCCCGCCCTTCTCATCCTGATACCTGGGAACCACAGGGTCACGAATAGGAATAGGCTAGAGTGCGCTGGAAAGAAGTGAAGACTGCCGACAGAGAACCGGCCCACAGTGAAAACTGGGGCAGAGACCATTTATTCCTGGGTCTGTACTACAGGCTTTGTTGGGTTTGGAAGGCTAAGCTATGAAATGAAGGAAACTCACGAAGATTGGCCCAACGGTTGGCTTCCCAAGTGAGTCCTCAGCCTGTGGGATCCCTGTTGTATCTTGAAGCTCTGTCCCAGGATACAGCTCTGATTGAACCATTGGGGACAGACAAGAATGAACCCTCAGATCTATATCCAGTGACTGGGCACAAGGAGTGAATAATTTGGGACAGAGGACATTTTGCCAGTTCATGTGTTATGGCATGAACCACAGGATACGGAGAGTCACATTTAAAGCTTGAAGGCTCACCTGCTATCTTGTTCTGGGTCGTGGAAGGTCAACATTGATGACATCATGTATTGGACTGATAGAGGCCATTTGCCATTACAGCCACAATTTAGCGGCCCCACAGTGTGACTGTCCCTGGGAATTGAGTTCTTCATCAGACCTTTAATCAGAACTGTCACCCGCTGCTGAATGCTGAATGTGGAACAGATGGCCAGGTCTTGCTCTTGACAGTCTTTGGCTCAAAACTCATTTCCACCTTTTAGCACCTGATAGGTGATGTCCGTCTGTATGCTGTAAGTATGTGTTGCTCTGATTTGTTGATAAATAAAGCTGTTTGGCCAATGGTGAGGCAGAATGTTAGGCAGGACATTCTAACTAGAGAGAGAGAGGAAGGGGAAAGGCAGAACAGAGGAGATGCTGCCAGCCGCCACCAAGAGAAGCAAGATGTAAAGGTAGATTTATAGAAATGGGCTAATTTAAGATGTAAGAGCTAGCTAGTGAGAAGCCTGAGCCATTAGGCCATACAGTTCATAATTAATATAAACCTCTATGTGTTTATTTGGGTCTGAGTGGCTGCAGGACCACTGGGGGGCCGTGGGAGCCAGGCAGGACCAGGGAAACCAGCTACAAGCACCTGTGTGAGCTTGCATTCCTTCATGTTGACCCATGTGTACTCAAGTGGCTGGGGAGAATCTGTGAACCCTAGGAAATTAGGGGAATAAAAGATATTCTATGGGGGGAAAATCTTGATCCATCATACCCATTTTTATCATAGTCTGGTCAGGCTGCTATGACAGAATATTATAGGTTGTCTGACTTATGAATAACATACATTTATCTCTTATAGTTCAGGAAACTGGGAAGTCCAAAGCCAAGGCTCTGGAAGGTTTAATGTCTTGCAAGGGCCTGCTACCTGGTTCATAGATGGCTATGTTCTCATCATATCTGTCATCAGCTAGCAGAAGTGAGTGGTTTCTCTCCCAGGCCTCTTTCTTAAAAGGCACTCATCTTATTCATGAATATCCTAGTCTAAGCAACAAAGGTCCCACCTCTAAACATTACCGCATTAGAACAGGAATCTTCCAACCTTCTTTTTAGGGGATGCAAACATCCAGTCTACAGCCTCGTGATGGTCCTCTGGGTTTGCTTTGAAGATCAACACTACCACCTTTGACTGGTGCAGCATTGTGTTCTGACAGATCTTGGCAGTTATCAACAGTGTCCTAACTGGTGGGCCTCCCGAGGGACGTCACGTGGCCATTCTCAACCCTCTTCCGTGTGTCCTGTGGCGCTGTCACACAGTGCTTCCAGCATCTACCTAGGTCTGGCATCTCTTGCTGCCCCGTTCCAGTCATTCTTGCCTCTCTTCAGTTGTGTTTTGTCTCAGGCCTGCAGTAGACGCAGTCCCTTGCCTCATCTACCTACTCCCAATGCTCCCAGTCCATACAGTTTCCCCAGATACTTTAGCAAATCTTCTGTTCCTTTTAAAAAGTAAAAATCTTATTACTTTTTATTTATTCTGTTCATCACCATGTGCACATCTGTGTGTGCACACACTGTGGCCGGAGGTTGGAAGTCATAAAACGTGAGGGAGTTCCAGGGATCGAACTCTGGTCTTTGGACTTGGCAACAGTACTTTGACTTGCTGAGCCTTCTCACTGGCCCCAATTTTCACGTTTCTTAACAGGAAAGTTGAGGATGTGAGGAAAGGTCAAAATATAAAAGGACTCTTTTGAGCAAATAAACACATAGAAACTCACAATTTGAGTTAATACTAGCCTCACATTAGTTTCAAATAGGCAGCGAGTTTAATGCGATACTTTGCAAAAATTCTAAGATTAATCTTTTAAGTATTAGTAACTCAAGAAACGTAAGATTCTTAGAAACAGTTACTACCTACCTGCTATCTGCCCATACCAATGCTTGAAAAGTAAAGATGTGGTTTTTCGGTTGATAGCCATGTGTTCATTTACAAGTGAGATACATACAAGAGCCTTGGCCCAGACCTTTGATGATGATGGTGAGTCTGGCCCATTAGCTGCATTTTATTTCATTTTATCTTATGCACAAGATAGTTTTGGGGAGACTACAATATGCCAAGAGCTATGGTAGAGAGGTCAACATCATCAAGAACGTACTTTGTGTGTTCTTAGTGCTTTAACAACTATAAGAAGGATAAGAAGGTACCCATCTCAACCCCATGGAGACAGCTCTGACGGGTTCTTCCTGCTCACCTAACCAATGGCCTCTGTTCTTGCAAACAGAATTGACCTGTTATGGAGAGGAGAGCCACTGGGAAGAAAAAAAAAAAAAAAAAAAAAAAAAAAAAAAAAAAAAAAAACACCTGCATTTCAGAGAACCTGTGGTTTGAAAGGCAAAGATGAGAAATACTGTAAAAGCAGAACCACACAGTTCCCACCTCAAACGTCAGCACAGCTGTCCCCGCACTAAGTAGCAGCCTGAGGCCCCGTCCAGACTTGGACCACCACGGCCAATGCAAGCAGCATCTTGTTTTAACAAACGTAACTGTTTTAGGAAATAAAGGACCTGCTTGGTTCCTTGTATAAAACCAGCCTGGTACATCTGTAACAGCCTAAGTGGACTGACCTGAAGGAGAAGTGGGTGCTCTTGTGCAGGGCTAGCTCCTTGGGGACTCAGACATTTAAGATCCCATGTGGGTAGCCCAAGGCACCTAATGGAAGGATGCAAGCTTGGTTCCTGGTGGACACAGGTATAAATAATCTGGAGGGCCAGAGGTAAAAAAAAAAAAATGTGGAGTAACAATTGGAGATCCTTATTGAAAGATACCAAGGATTTTTAGATAGCAGCATGAGCACATTAAACCGAGCACGAGGCCTCTTGTCCCTTGCCTGGAGAACGGTACAGGCCTCACATCTGTGGTACCAGTCCTGGCCCGTGTTGTGCAAGAGTTCATTGTCACCTCTGATTGATATGATCAGGATATGCTAAGAAAGGGTTGATTTAAAGCTGTATCTCGGGGTTGTGGGGGAAGGCATTTTTTTAAAAATTATTTTTCGCAGTGAAGGAATGGCTTGGATGAAACCACACTTGAAAACAAACACCTCCATGTATTCCCTGACGTCAGGCAAACCAGGCCTCCTAGGAAGAGGTTGCTGTGTAGTCGTCAGCCTGGCTAGGAAGGTAGGGAGAGGGCAGAGCCTAGGCTTTGGAAGGCAGAGCTGACAGTAGAGAGGATAAGCTGCCTGCCCACCCTGGTAGAGAGACCCTCAAAGGCTCCTCTGTGCTTGGTGACATTTGCTCCTGTAAGGATTCCGACAGCACTATCCTGAAACGGCTCCTCCCAGGGACCTGGAATAGTAAATATAACCCATAGGTGGCTATTGGTTCGCCCTGAACTGCTGTGTGAGGCCCAACAAACCCAACCAAAATTCATACTGAAGTTCTACACCGCTGAGCCAGAACGGCTTTAGCTGACCTTCCAAGAAGACAGCAGAGAGAGAGGAACAAAGGCCAGACCCAACAGGGCAGGTTCAGCCGGCCTGGGAAGGATCGACCCATCTGAGGAAGTTCTGACCAAGGAGGTGGCCGGAACGTGACCAATCAGCCATTTGTTCTGTTGCCTCTTCCTTGGTTCTTCCCTGTCTTTCAGGTCACCCCCACCTCAGCGTGTCAGAACACTCACTTTAGTTCATAAAATGAGATGTGGCCCAATCCTAGGACTGCAGATAAATGCCAGTGAAGACGTTTAGGTTAAATTCGTTGTACTTTTCTCTTTTGACAGTATCTGGTGACCAGGAAGGGACTTGAAAGACGATTCCTGAGACCTCCTGAGGACCCCAGGATCTGCTGTCCTGTTTTGAGGTGCCGTCTTCCTTGTAGAGTCCTTCTCCCATCGGACTCGGCTTATTTTGTAGCGAGCCCCAGATTTCTCTGGCTTTCAAAACCAGGGTTAGTTTGTGTGGGGAGAGGCCACAGGGCCTTTCAGAGTTTGCGGGGCAGATGGCTACTGACCCACGGCAGCTACGCCAGCTGCAGATAACCCTGGAACCTCAGCTGTCTGCCTGGGTCAGACAGAAAGTAGAAGTGAAGGGACTGGGGTCCGAGCTTTCAGAATTCAGCCGGCGGTCTCCCATCCCGTCTCCACCGTTTCCCTCTCTCGCACGCAGATCATCACAATCACTAACAACAGCTGTGTTGACATGGCAGTCCCAGGGCGGTTGTTTTTGTGCTTGGTGATAGGAACTCATTTTCAGTCTCTTAAACAGGGTTAGTCAGCCATGGGTTCGTCACTAAATGAGTAGGCTGTCGTTTCCCCTCTGATCTGCAGTGTGGACTACCTGTGTGGGTGTGGCGCCGGCCTCTTATTCCATTCTCGTGGTGTGCTTTTTATATCTGTGTCAATGTCCTGTTGTTGTAGATACTCTGGTTTTCAAGTTTCTTTTTATCTACTGTAACAGGTAACCCCCAAATTTCAGTGGTTTAACACTTTTTTTTTTTAAACTTTGATGAGGACTTTGTTCCATACACTCATTTGGGGATTCTGGCTCTCCCCTTCAGTGGTTTGAACATTCTAAAGGCCTTCAGTGGTCATCAGCGTCTGGTGACATACAGGAAGAAAATGTTTACTTTGAATTCATGCAGTTGGCCTGGTTTACTCACAAGCCAGGTAGGAAATGCAGTCTGATTGGATGGCCAGAGGAGAGGAGAAATGAGCCTGGGGAATACATAGTCTACCCTGATCTCACAAAAGGACCCAAATAAGATGTCAGAATGGAACACAATTTCCCCCAATCTTCTACCTCTTCTTCTTTCTACTTTCTCTTTCATTCATTTTAATGTGTTTTTTAGAGAGTCCTGTAGATTTTGTGGTAGAAAGCTTCTAAAATAGCCTCAGTGGTTCCTATCGCCAATGCTCATTACCCTAAATGTGTCTTTAGCACGGGCTGTCAGTAACTATGGAACACAAGAGGACCAACTCAGACTGTGCAGAAGCACCTCTTTAATCCTAGCACTCAGAAGACGGAGGCAGGCAGATCTCTGTGAGTTCAAGGCCAGCCTTGGCTGCATCATAGAGAGAACTTGTCTCAAAAAATATTGTAGTTATATCCCTAATATTTTATTCATTTTTTTTCATGTGCATATATCTAGGAGTCAAAGATGGTCATAAAAGTCCATGGGGTTGGGTGGAGAGCATGATGCCTTAATGAAGATATTTCTTTACCAAGATGTATATTCTTGATCCTTTGTCTCTCTCCTCTCCTCTCCCCTTCACTCCCCTCCTCTCCCCTGCCCTTCCTCTTTCCTCCCGTCCTTCCTCCCTTCCCTTGTAATCCTCACGCTTCAGCCTCCCAAGCGCTGTAACACAAGTGTGTATCACTGTGCTTAGCATCGCTTTTCATTCTCAATGGCACTTTTCAAAAGCTACAACTCCTAATTTCCATTCTAGTTTATCACATTGCCTTTTATACTTTCCATCTTATCTAAGGATTAACATAGATGTTATGCATATACACAAGACAAAGATCTCATTTATCTTAAGGCTTTAGTTTTTATACTTAGGTACATAATTCCTTCTGAGCCAATAACGTTTATATGGTTTGAGGTAAAAGATGAGGTTTGACTTATTGCTGTATGGATCACTGTTGGACACTGTTTACTGAAAGGACTCTTTCATCCCAGTGAGCTACATGGACAACTTTTTTGAAAATTAATTGAGCATGGAATTATGAGATCTGTTTCTAGATTCTAGTTTGTTCCATCCATCTGTTGAACTATGAGCACAATTTTGTTGAACAGTTTTAGATACTGTAAAGATACCTGATAAAGTCAAGGACTTAAGCCTAGGGATTTCATTAAGGAAAAATGTTGAGTTAAAAATTCAATTTCTTTAGTGGATATAGTCTTATTTATATTTTCTTTGAGTTAGTTTTGGCAGTATGAATATTTTTAAAAACTTTATTTTATCTAAGTTGTCAAATTAATTGGCATAAACTTAATAGAATTCCCTCACCACTCTGGTTTTGTTTATTTGTTTTGAGGCAGAGTCTCTCTCTCTATTGCCCTGCCTGTCCTAGAACTTGCTATGTAGACCCAGAGATCTGCCTGCTTTTGTTTCCTGAATGCTGGGATTAAAGGTGTGGGCCACCACACCTGACCTGACTCCCAAGTTTAACCTTACCTTACTTTTCCATCTTTATTGGTCTATGTTGCAACCTGGAAAATGTCTTGAAGCTCCAAGAATTGTCAGTTTATCTAATCTCTTGTTAGCCTACCAGTGGAATTTCAGTTTTCAGAGCTTTCTTTTTCCATTTCTAAAGAAGCTGTAGGTTTTTTTTTTTTTTTTATCACATGGCTCTGTTTTTAAAAGATTTGTTTTTAAGTGTGTGTGTGTGTGTGTGTGTGTGTGTGTGTGTGTGTGTGTTCTCAAGGACAAGCACATGCAAATATAGGGGTCCCTGGAGGCTAGAAGAGGGCATTTGGATTCTTCTGGAATTTCAGGTGGTTTTGAGCCACCTAATGTGGCCAAACTTGGGTCCTCTTAAAGAGTAGCAAGTGCTCTGAACTTCTGAGCCATCTATCCAGCCACAAATGATCCTCTTTTTAAGGATGGCTCTTGTCCCTCTGAATGTGTACATTTGGAGTTTCAATATTTTAGGGGGCCCTGGGTTAGATATGCTTTTTTGTTTTCTTTGGATAGTTAGAGGAATAGTTTCCCCTTTATTGATAGGAGAGTTTATTTGGGGTCTTAGTTTATTTAGAGATTTTAGTTCCAGGTCCTTGCTTCCTGTGAACTCATGATTACCTCTCCTGCCTTTCAGAGTTAAAATTGTTGGGTGGTAGGGGTGCACCCCTTTAATCTCAGCACTCAGGAGGCAGAGGCGGGGAGGTCTCTGTGAGGCCAGCATGGTCTACAGCCAGGGCTACACAGAGACACCCTATCTCAAACAAACAAACAAACAAACAAACAATCAAACAAATTCTATGTCCAGTGGTGCACGCCTTTAATCCCAGCACTCAGGAGGCACTGGCAGGTGAACCTCTGGGAATTTGAGGCCAGCTTGGTCTACAAAGCAAATTTCAAGGAGAAAAAAAAAACAAAACAAAACAACTAACAACAACAAAAAACATTGTATGTCCATCCTTTGCCAGCAATGAGGTAAAAAAGAAAATTTTGTTTAGATTGACCTATACATGAAATTGAATCAAAAACTATAATTACTTTAATTTTCAGATCCTCCAAATATTTTGTTGCCATGATAATCTAAGTCTCAATATCAAAAACAAAATTAAGTGTCTGGGAAGTTGGGTCAGAAAATTGAATTCTCCCAATTCTCAGCTATCCAAACATTCTGTTGCCATGATAATCTGAGTTTTCATTTCGAAAAGTGAATATCTGGCAGTTGATTTACACCATCCACTTTTGACTACATCAACACAGAGCACTGGCTCAGATGCTATCAGCTGTCCGTCTTCCCTCGGTTCTAAGATTGGCCCAGAGTAGCAAACAGATGGATGCTTGATTTATTTTATATTTTTAAAAATGAGATTCACTTTAGAGTTGTACACTTTATGGGCATTTAGAGAGTAATGTTAAGAAATTCCCTTCATTTTTTTCTGTTGAAAATTGTGAAGCCAATGTTACGCTCTCAGACATTTGCTTCACACACACATTTTTCTCCACAGTTATCAAATAGTCTGGAAGGTTTGAGTCATTGTTAGAGTTACCTGCTGATGATGAGGGGTTCTGGAACCTGTGGCCTGTGCAGAAACAGAGGGGCAGACAGCAAGACACAGTAACTTTACCATCTGGGGCAGAAAGGAAAGCCAAAGAAAAGAAATGCGTATTTTTCCTTTCTAATGTCTTTTCTTTTAAAAACAATTTTCTCTTTAAGAGCAGCTCAATTTTAGCCAGATGTTCTTGCAACTGTTTATCCGTCTAGTCAAGAATCAGATGAAAGAAATAAACATGATTGTACTAATTGTTGGGATATTGAGTTCCAATAAAATATTCACATACATATATTACACATTTATATACAACCTGCAACTCACAGACCACCAGTGGGATGGGTGCCTGTTAGCGTGACAGGCATTCACCAATCTTATCTCAAGACCAGGCCCGCAGCCAGGGACAACTGATGTGTGTGTGAAGCTGTGATATCGAGTCCTTTTCTTACACATCTGGGAATGGTCCAAACCCGACAAAGAGCCTGATGACATAGTCCTCCTGTGAACACACAACTAGAGAGGGCAAAGAACACAGCATCTGCTGAGGTTCTGAAGTGTACAACAGGGTGGGACACAGGCGTGTGAGGAAACGCCTGACCCAGGAAAGCAGGGTGAACGCTAGCTTCAGATTTACCTCCTTGGCTAGGAAAGGCCATCTGTTCTTAGTCCCATAGCTCTGTAGTTTCCAACTCTCTGTTGGTTCTTTGTGTTCTTTCTTCCTTGTGGTGGGATGCAATGTGCCCCACAGGGAGGCTGGTAGGTGGCAACCCAAAGCGCAGCTTGTCTGTTCCTCAGAGTCAACATGGGAGGGTCCCCAGGTAAGGAAGGAAATGGAGGAGAAAAGGGCAGCTGGGGTTGGGTGTGAGTCCAAGTGAGGGATGCTGGAACCCGGGGTCGGATGATGGCCCCAGGAATGGAGCCATGTCAGTGGTGACAGGTTGAGTGATTGTTTGGATGTGGGGAATGAGACAGAGGGAGGAGACAGGAGGAAGGCCTGCTTCCTGGCTTTGGTAACTGGGGAGCATGCAATGCAGTTACTCAACATGGAAAAGGCTGGAAATGGAAAAGTACTGGGCAGGAGATGCCTTTGGGTGAAGTCACAACACCTCACTCACTTGACTCATAGTTTCTAAATCTCACAGAAACTTCCTGTAAAGCCTTCAAATTCCTTTGCAAGGAAACAAACAAAAAAGGTTTTTTGCTGTTATTTATAAAGGCAACTGCAAAGCTTTTGCCTTTTTAAAAGGCCGTGCCCTTGTCTCCTTCCTGCTCTAGGGTACCCTCCTATGCTCAAATGGTGGGGTGCAGAGCCCTGCTTCTCACTAGAGCCTGAACCTCCATTTCCATACTTTCTGCAAATCTGGGGTTCAATATATGTTGTTAGATATGTTGCTACTAAGGACTGAACCCTAGGGCCTTGCAGATGCTAAGTAGAGTCTTTACCACTGTTATATACCCACTGACTAATTTGTGTGTGTGTGTGTGTGTGTGTGTGAGAGAGAGAGAGAGAGAGAGAGAGAGAGAGAGAGAGAGAGAGAGAGAATCACATATGTGCATATATGTGCTTCGTGTCTTAGGGTTTTTATTGCTCTGAAGAGACATCATGACCACAGCAACTCTTAGGAAGAAAAACATTTAACTGGGCTGGCTTATAGTTCAGAGGTTCAGCCCATCATTGTCATGGCAGGAAGCCTGGCAGTATGCAGGCAGACATGGTTCTGGAGAAGTAGCTTAGCGTTCTACATCCAGATCCTCAGGCAGCAGGACGAGAGAGAGCGAGAGCGAGAGTGAGAGAGAGAGAGAGAGAGAGAGAGAGAGACATTGAAACATACTTCCTCTAACGAGGCCACACCTCCTAATAGTGCCACTCCCTATGAACCTGTCGGGGCTATTTTCATTCAAACCACCACACATGGGTATGCAAGCATATGCAGGTATGTATAGGTGCTTGTAAAAGTCAGAAGTCAAGGCTGGGTGTCTTCATCTGTCATTGTCTATCTTGGTTTTTTGAGACAGGGTATCTCACTGAACCTGGAGCTCACCAATAACTCAGTCTACTTTGGACTCATGGGTGTGAGGCCATCCACTGGGGTGTGGTCAACCTACCAGGTGCCATACTCTTGAAGAAAGATGACTTTCCCTTCTGCAGAAATTATGAATTGTTAATAGCTCCTCTGTAGACGAATTGCTAAATGGTCTTCTTAAATAAAAACCCAAAGCCAGATATAGGAGTGAAAACCTAAGAGATCAGAAGAATAGGAAAAGCCACAGCTAACCTCACCTCACCAACTCCATAGCATCCAAAGTGAGCTACTTCCTGTCTACCCACGCCTATATGCTTTTCTGTCCTGTTCTCTCATTTGCTCTCTCAGCCCTGTTACATCACTTCCTCTTCCTGCCCAGCTCTGTCACTTCCTGTCTGTCTGTACAGACCTCCAGACCCCTATGGTTAGTGCTGGGATTAAACGTGTGTATCACCACACTTGGCTCTGTTCCCCAGTGTGGCCTTGAACTCACAGAGATCCAGACAGATCCCTGCCTCCCATGATAGGATTAAAGGCAGGTGTGCCACCATTGACTGACTTCTGTGTTTAATTATAGTGGCTGGCTTTTTCCTCTGACCCTCAGATAAAATTTTTTGGGGGGCACAATACATTACCACACTCCTCATCTCGGGGTGGGAGCTCATGAACTCTTCCATGTTCCATAATTTTTTTTTAAAGTGGGTGCTGTGGATCAAACTCTGGCCCTTATAAGCACTTACTCTACTGAGTCATCAAGCCCTGTCCAGTAGTTAGTTTTACGTGACAGTATGGCTGACAGGCTGTAGTTGTCTGATATTTGATCAAATGATAGTCTGATTAAATGCTGCTTTGAAGCTGTTTCTTTTAGGTGATATCAACATTTACACTTGTAGACTTTGAGTAAAGCACACAGATGCTCTTATGTGGACTGGCCTTCTAGTCAGTTGACAACCTTGATAGAAAAAGATCAAATATCCCCTAAGTAGAGGGGACTCTGCCAATAGATAGAATTTGGAGTGGGGTGGCAGTACCTACTCTTTCCTGTGTGTGTGTGTGCGTGTGCGTGTGCGTGTGCGTGTGTGTGTGTGTGTGTGTGTGTGTGTGTTGTCCCTCCTGGGTCTATGAATGCACAGAGAAGTGCATAGACTAACAGAAACTCTAACAGAAACTCTCTCCAATACTTTCAACAGATAAAGAGAAGGCAGTGTATGGTTCTGGGAGTATTTTGGGTGACTCTGTATGAATCAGTTTGTCCGTGATGTAAATAACCCTCTTCTGATGTGATATCATACACAGATTTTAAATTAGCTTACTCAGAGACGTGCTCTCTGGATATTAATAGGACCTCCTTACAGAGGTGTTGGGGCATTCCGCCATCTCTCCAGCCTCTCATTGCCATGCTGTTTCACAAACCAAGGATGCGAGGTTCTTACGAGTAACTTGCAACCCAGCCACATGTAACCCAGGTTAGTGGAAATTGCCTCACATTTTGGCATATGGCTTCCTCCCCTAATGCCCAGTGCTGTTGCAAGTTCTTATATTTTTGTGTATCCTCATGAGTAAACTAGTGGGTGGTTCAGACAGGATCGATTACGTCAGCTGTGGAAAACACCAGCTATATTGGCCCCCAACTGCTGTCACATCAGCTAGCTCTTCCTCATCTTCATCAGCAGCAGCTATTATGGCTTTAAAAATCTGTATTAGTAAACCTTCTTCAGCTATGAGCAACTGAAAGCAACCTGAATTGGCTTGAATAGAAAAGCAGAACTATCACATAAAAACACAAGAGTTTCATGGAACCCAAGGGTAAAAAATATAACTGGGTCTCAATAGGGAAGTGCAGTTTTTATGTTTTGATTTCCCTTTATCATGTCTCATAAAGATTAGTAACAGGTGACATCAACTGAGTGCTTAGTGTATCGTCCAAGGACCCTTGGAGAGAGGTATTTTTCAAATCACCTCTACTGTACACACAAGGAGTCTGTGACAGCAAGGTGGAGGTGCCTGCTGTGCCCTTTAGGAGGTGGCAGACATGAATTTGTGGCTCAGCGGATTGGTTCTGGAGCATGTCCCCCTAAGTTCTGCATACTGGGGTGGATCCCGATTAGGGTGACATCTCAGAGCCTTCCCTTTGCAGGACTCAGTCGTGGGTGTTTGAACACCTTCAGTGGTGGTCAGAAGGTGGCAGGGGGAGATGAGGAACCCATTGGCATTGCTGGAACTGAAGAAAACATGGTCTAGGGAGCTTTACGATCTGCTTCCGTGGGAAATTTCCTATTGGCAGTTTATGTCCTCTCTACCATTTGAATCCACCCAGACTCAGCCTGCACGGCTGCCTTTGAGGTATTTGAGGACCGAAAGCTGGGCTGCTGGTTTTCTCCATCCCACCACTGCCTCAGTGCCTCCAACACCCTACTTCCTGTTTCCATAATCTCCATACACTGTGTGAGACGCCCTTGACATGACTCTCAGGTTATGTACAGCAGAGCAGAGGCTCATGTCTTTACCCAGAGCCACCTCTTTCCCACAGGACTATACTGTAGTGTTCCCCATTGTCCAGAAATAAAATTCCTGTCTGCGCATATGTGTGTGTGTGTGTGTGTGTGTGTGTGTGTGTGTGTGTGTGTGTGTGTGTTGCAGCCACAAAGCTACCCACATAATTTAAAATGCATACAACATCTTAACTATAAAAATGGAAGGGAAGTCATTTGTGACAACCTATTGTTTGAAGGTTCAGGCCTAGCTGACCCACACTTAGCGAAATGGATGTTTGCACCTGCATTTATGTTTGCATTTACAAGACTTAAGAAGACCAGAAACTTCTTTGTGGAAAAAGTACAGAAAATGAAAGAGTGGAGGAATAAGGATAAATAATAGGCCACAGATGTTTGTAGCTGATGAAAGAAAAAAGAGGTAAGACAACCAGAGTCCCAGGTTGTGTCAAAGCCAGTGGCGGACAGTCAGAAACAAGCAGCTGTGGGATTCTCACAGGGGAGCTCCAAAGTCACATGCACACATAGCGTCAACATGTCTTTGGACATGGAACAGCATCTCAGATAGGAATGACTAGGAATCTGTCTCCTAGATTGATTCCCTTGGACCGGAGTCGCTAGGCTTCGGTGAGCCTAAGTTTCGACAGGAAAAGGATTTGGGGTAGGAAGTGGTGGCAGTCTGCTCTTCCTGAGCTATTGTTGCTTAGAGATATGTAATCAGTCATGAATCTCCAGAGAGCCATACACACGCACACATACACACACACACATACACCACACACACACACACACAACACACCCCCACACACCACACA
This sequence comes from Peromyscus eremicus, assembly GCF_949786415.1. Taxonomy (NCBI): domain Eukaryota; kingdom Metazoa; phylum Chordata; class Mammalia; order Rodentia; family Cricetidae; genus Peromyscus; species Peromyscus eremicus. The sequence continues at coordinate 53,653,412 of NC_081424.1, read as the reverse complement.
TACACCCCCCCACACACACACCCAACACACCCACACACACCACACACACACCCAACACACACACCACACATACACCACACACACTCACACACCCAACACTCCCAACACACCCACACACACACCACACCACACATACACCACACACACTCACACACCCAACACACACACCACACACATACACCACACACACTCACACACCCAACACACACATACTCACATGTATATCATACACACCACACACACTCACATTACACACACACACACACACACACCACACAGACACATACCACACACACGACAAATAACTAAAGAAGGCAAGATTTATTTATTTTTGGTTGTCAGATGGTCTTTTATTGAAATATGTTCTCTTGTTGCTTCTTAATGAGTTAGGCATTCCACTGCACCACTGCTGATGTTGTCTCTGACATCATGAGGGTGGCAGCCATCCACTGCAGCCCACGGACTGCACAGTTCCCAGGATCTCCCTAATAGTTCCAGAAAGTTCTCTGACTAAAGACCAGTGTTGCATCTTGTCTGGCAATGTTGACAGTTTCATCAAAAGTGATGTTTTCATTGTGCTTAATATTTTTCTGCTTCTTTTTGTGTCTTGGTGGCTCCTGCAGGGCTTTGATGATCAGGCAGAGGCAGAGGGCACCACCTCTTCTGGGCCCATCTGTTCCGGATGGTCAGTTTTACTGTCATCCTCAGACATTTCCAATCACTGGTTGCCTTGGCAACGTCATCATCAACATGACATTGGGTTGAACTTGGGTGGCATCGTGGAGGTGACTGGTGTCTGATGAACCTGGATTTGGGATGACCAAAGAAAGTTGCACCACAGCCTCCCTTGAGCTGAAAGCAGATTTATTTTGGCTCATGGCTTTGAAGAGTTCAGTTCCTGATCACCTAGCCTCGTGCACTTGGGAAGAATACTATGGTAACAGGAACATGTGTCAGAGGACAGCTGTACAGATTATGGTGAGCACAGAGCAGAGATTGTGATGGCATGGGCTAGGAGTCCTCTTCCATCAAGGACTTACACTTGATAGCTAACCTACTTCCTCCAGCCACATCTCCCTGATACCTGGTGAGGACCAATCTTTCGATAAATGCATTACTTGAATGAAAGAGAAGGTGGCGGGAACTGGCTAATGTAACAACAGGGTCTATGGCCTGAGATCTCCAGGGTGCACCAGGAAGCTGTGACATAGAAGAGCTGGCGATGTAGCTCTAACCCAGTCTGAAGGCTGCTAGGCTCGAGACTCAGGGAGACCTTATATTTTGGTTTGAATCTAAAGAGAAGGAGAAAACTGATACTGCATTTCAAAGGTAGTCAGGTCTGAGGAATTCCGTCTTCAGAGGAGAGGGTTAATTGTCTTGTGTTATTAAGGCTTTCAAATGTTTGGATATATCCCTTCATATCGGGGAGGACAATTTGCTTGACTCAGTCTGCTGATTAAAATGTTCATCTCATTTGAAAACACCCAGGATAACTGGACATCTGACCCAGTCAAGCTGATACATAAAAGCCAGCATCCTGGGCTGGGGAGATGGAGTGGGTAAAGTGCTTGCCATACAAAGGTGAGGACCTGAGCTTGAATCCACAGAAGTTATGTAAAAGCTAGGTGTGGAAGGATCTGTAATCCCTGTCCTCTCACAGTGAGATGGGCAGCAGAAACAGCAGGTCCCAGGAAGCTCGAGCGAGGGTCACATAGTGTGGTACATGTAGCAGTAGCTAACAAGCAAGAGATCCTGCCTCCAACAAGGGTAGAGGGACCAACATCTGAGGGAGTCCATTGCTCTCTACTCTGTGGCATGCATGCATGTAAACACATACATCCCTCAAAAAGAAAAGAAAAAAGAAAAAAAGGAGGATAATAAGAAATGTTTACGACTATCCGGTGAGTGGAGCTCCTTAATAACAACACATGAGAAAACATGGGGGTGGGGGGGTCCGTGGTATTTTGGATGGAGATGGCTCCTTGGACTCCCACAGTGCAGACCCCTCCAGCCCCTCCACTTCTTACAGGGCACAGAACTCAGGCTGCCAAAAGAGAGCTGCAGATTCAGCAACTGCTTTAGTTACGGTCCTCTGTTTTTCTCATTTCCATGAATTCTGCTCTGATTTTATTATTTCTTTTCTTCCATTTACTTTATCTGACTCATGTACTTCTAGTTCATTGATGTAGACACTTGACTCTTGGATAATTTACTTTAAGCTTTTCCTTCAACCTAATGTATACATTTAAAATGACAAGATTTTCTGCAACCATTGCTTTAGCTACAGATCATCAATTTGACAGGCTGTATTTTTGTTAGTGTTTGGCTTGAAATGTTTTCTAGTTTATCTTGTGATTTTTTTTTTTTGACTCAAGAGGTGTAACAGTATTTTACCTCCAGATATTTGAGGTTGTTTTCTAGACAATTTATTGCTATTGATTTCTAATTAATTACTTGTCTTTCTATTACTTCTATCTTTCAAAATACATGGAGACATGTCTGACTCAGTATGTAGTCTAGCCCGGTATTTGATATCCACTTCCTAAGGATGGCTCCTTTGCAGAGATTTGGTGTGAGGTTTCAGTTTTTTCTTTATTTACTATAGTATTTTATTAATTCTAGTTTCATGCTAATGTATTTTGATCATATTCACTTCACCCTTCCCCCTAACTCCTCCTATATCCCCATCCCTCTCAACTTTGTGACCTCTTTTTTTCCCCTTTAATAACCCACTGACTCCAATTTGTCCTTCCTGTATACTCATGGGTATGCGGCCACACACTGGAGTGTGGGCAACCAACCAGGGCCCATGTATTGGGTTTTTATAACTGTCTATTATGACAAGGAACTGATTGCAACATTTTGATCTTCACTATTTTGAGGGGTGTGGGAGACCTGCTCCCACTTTTTCCCCCAGGGTACTCTTGAGCAGGGAGAAGTGAGAAATATTTAGATAGAAATATAGATGAGAGAGACAGATAGAAACACAGGATAGCCTCGGGAAGACCTGGGTCAAAACCTGCCAGCCCCTTCTGTCTCTTCTAAAGGGCTATTTATAGAAATTCCAAGGGGTGGAGCAAAAGACCTCCCCCTAGCACAGCCAAGAGCAGACCATCCCAAACACCTGGTAACCACGCATGTGGTCAGTCCATCCCTCATGCAGCCCTGCTGGGTAAAGCAAGCTCAGATCTCACCGGGAAACCTCTGTGGACCCCAACAGAGGGGAGCCTATCAACTCCCTTTTGCTTTTTGGGGGGCTTTTCAGTTCTCTCAGTTGTTTAGAGGAGGTGTTAAGACTTCCAACTGTGAGCGAGGAGGAGCTCTTTGCTGCGATGTTGATGCTGTTTGAGACAATGCACGCTGTCTCTATGTCTTCTGCACTGGTCACTTTGTATTCCTAAAATGTCTCCTGTGTCTTCAAGAATGCTCCTTTCCTTGATGCTTATTTTGTCCAAAATTAATGTTGTCACCTTAGTTTTCTCTGTAGTTACTCTGACCTGTGTGTCTGTGCTTCAAGCGTGTCTCTCGAGAGCGTGAAACGGCCTTGCTCATCTGCTGTGTTTATACTGTCCTCAGATCTGCCCCCTAACTGCCACAATCTAAGGTTTCCCTCTTCAAGCTTCCCTTTCTACGTTATTTTTCAGGAAATATCTCAACACTTAAATCATATAAAAATAACATTTATTACCTTTGCCTTTTTTCATGTTCTAGATGTCACCCAAAGTTATCACAATGTATTTCTTTAATTTACCAAGATCCACTTAGGAGGCAATATTGTACAGCTTTCTCTATCTCATAAGCATCCAATAGCAGCAAGCTTCCATACATGGCTGTTGGGAACACAATAAACTTTTCCTCTGTCATTTGAATCTTTAGCTGTGACTCTAGACATCAAACTGGCAACAGACAGACCAGCAAGAGAAAAGGAACAACTTTCTAACATATGCATAATAGCCAGCCAGCCACGGACAGTTCAAGGAGCTAACTGGGGCTAGCTGGGACCCTAACACACAACAGGAACTCTTAAGGGAATTAAGAGATGGGTAAGTGCTGTGGGATAATGCTTTTGTACACTGGTTTAATAAAATGCTGATTGGCCAGTAGCTAGGCAGGAAGTATAGGCAGGGTGAGCAGAGGAGGAGAATTCTGGGAAGAGAAAGGGCAGAGTCAGGAGTCACCAGCTAGACACAGAGGAAGCAAGATGACAAGGCAGAACTGAGAAAAGGTACCAAGCCACATAGCTAAATATAGATAAGAATTATGGGTTAATTTAAGTGTAAGAGCTAGTCAGTAATAAGCCTGAGCTAATGACCGAGCAGTTATAATTAATATAAGCCTCTGAGTGATTATTTCATAAATGGCTGTGGGGACTGCAGAGGGCCAGGTGGGACCCAAGAAACCTTCTGACTACAGATAAGTATGGTGCTTGGCTTTTTTTAAAGCTGAAAACCCAAGGGAAACTAAAAGCAGAAAAAATGATTTTACTAAGTGTCATTTACAGACCCAGCGTGGTGCTTGGTGTCTTCTTCAGAGCCACAGGGCTCCTCCAGAAGGGACATGTAGTGGCCTGTGAGTCTCATAACTTCCTGCTTTTCATCAGATTAGGGAAGCCCTGGGAAGACTTCTTGTGGTATCTGTTTTCATTTGCCTCTGGCTCAAATTAACACCACCCTATGACAAAGCAGCATGCTTGGGGGTGATGTATTCCAATCCCCTACACACAGAAACACACGCCCCCCCCCCCACTCCACACACACAGGGCATTACTGCTGTTATGCATTTGACATCTACTTCCAGCCAACCAGGACGATATTTTCTGCATATAAAGTACAGAATTGGGGAAGTTCTCTCAGGGAAAACAGAGAAGCTGCAGCCTGCACAAACTCCATTATCTCAAGGCTTATTCTTCCTGGGTTACTTACTCATCACTAGAGCCCAATTTTCCACAGTCAACCTTTCCCAGAGAATCTGGTGAGAAACGAAAGCCATCTGGTGCCATCAGTAAACATGCTCTACCTTGGGGAGGCACATGAGCTGGACCGAGGCTTCCTCTGGAGGACAACCTCACAGACCATGTCACATGACCACATGGCCATCTCGGGATCCCAGCTAGACTACTGAGAAGGGGTGTGCATGGGACACCCAGTTTTCAGGGTTCTGTGCCTTATTTACTGGCAACCTATGTAAACTGGTTGAAAATGGGGAGTTCCGTTGCTGAGTATTTTCTAACCTTGAAAACCATGAATAGCCTCGGATTAGCCCATCTCTAACACAGGGCAGAGCTCAGTCCTTTGGAGCACCCTGTCCTCATCACAGAGTCCCAGTTACACAGTCGGCTGTTCTGTGTAGACACACAGGGGGGACACGACCTGACAACTAGGGCCACATCTCTATAATACAGTGAGTAGTGTCTCTAACAGGCCCAGTTTAAAAGGAATGTTGACATACTGTGGGTGCCACATTGCCACCAACAGCAGATTTGTGTGTTCTCAATGGTACGAGTTGCTGGTCATGCTTCTAAACGGCCTAGTCAATGTGACACTGTGGAACACTAGGGTGGCCTGGTTTAGTGAAAAGACAGAGACAAGAGGCTCAATTAAACTGGACTTCCAGGTAGATGATGATGACAACTGTAATTTGTATTGTTACTGCATGCGTATGGGGATTTTGCTTGCAGGTATATCTGTGCACTACGGGTATGTAGTAAGTGCTGAAGGAGGCCAGAAACGGATATCAGGTCATCTGAAACTGGAGTTCCAGGCAGTGGTAAACCACCATGTAGATGCTGGGAGCTGAGCTTGAATCCTCTGCAAGAGCAGTAAGTATTCTTAACTGCTGAGCTATCTGTCTAGCCCTATGTAGTGAGTGCTGAAGGAGGCCAGACAAGGATATCAGGTCAGCTGAAACTGGAGTTCCAGGCAGTGGTAAGCCACCATGTAGAGCTGAACTTGAATCCTCTGCAAGGGCAGTAAGTATTCTTAACTGCTGAGCCATCTGTTCAGCCCTGATAATTTTTCTATGAAATGATGTTTCATGTGACTGTTGTAGGGAAAGCAAAGCATGAAAAGTGTTTTCCTGTGACTTCTCTGAAATTCCTATTGAACTGGGAGAACTGCTAAACCCAACAGGCAACTTCTGGGTCTCCATTGTGCTCTGAAAAACCGGACACAGTTCTGGCCCTGCAAGGCCACATTCTAGGCCACATCATCCCATGAGGATGCTGATGAGTCCATCTCTGGGAGGACGGAGACACACCCAGTCAGGGGCCACATTCACAAGTCACCTGAGAGTCACTGGCCCATGATGCTCATAAAGTCTTCCTTCTGAGAGCACCTAGGAAAACAGTATTTAGCTTTATCAGCTTCCTGCGGAGTGTGCTCTCTAATTATCCATTAACTGTGCCACTCCTGTTGAGGTTTGCACTGCTTCTTCTGACTTCCTTCTTAGTGGAAGAAACTGAAGAGCCTGACTCCCAGGCTGCCCAGTGAGGCCCGCCAGGAGTTGGGTAAAGCACCAGGCCTCAGTACCCTGAATAATCACAGAACCGCCGGAGGTATCATCATCCCTGACTTCAAATCGTATTACAGAGCTTTAGTAATAAAAACAGCTTGGTATTGGCACAAAAACAGACATGTTGATCAATGAAACAGAATTGAAGACTCAGACGTAAACCCATACACCTATGGACTCCAGAATTCTGATAAAGAAGCCAGAAATACACACTGGAAAAAAGCATCTTCAACAAATGGTGCTGGACAAACAGGATGGCTACATGCAGAAGAATCCAAACAGATCCATATCTATCGCCATGTACAAAACTCAACTAACTCCAAATGGATTAAAATCCTCAACATAGCTGGGCAGTGGTGGCGCACGCCTTTAATCCCAGCACTCGGGAGGCAGAGGCAGGTGGATCTCTGTGAGTTCGAGGCCAGCCTGGGCTACCAAGTGAGTTCCAGGAAAGGCGCAAAGCTACACAGAGAAACCCTGTCTCGAAAAACCAAAAAAAAAAAAAAAAAAAATCCTCAACATAAAACCAGACACACTGAACCTGATAGAAGAGTAAGTGGAGAACAGCCTTGGATTCATTGGTTCAAAAAAAGCCTTTCTGAACAGAACACCATTAACACAGGCACTAAGATCAATGATTAATAAATGGGACCTATGAAACTGAGAAGCTTCTACATGGAAAAGGATATCATCATTCAACGTGGCAACTTACAGAGTGGAAAAATATTTTTTATCAACTACATATCCAATAAAGGGCTAAAACCCCAAATATATAAAGAACTGAAAAAAAAATGTATATCAAGAAAACAACCCAATTTAAAAGTGGGGTACAGATTTAAACAGAGAATTTAGAGGAAACTTAAAGAGAAACACTTAAAGAAATGTTCAACATCTTTGAGATTTCAGCTTATACTATCATAATGGCCAAGATCAATAAAACAAATGATAACTCACGGTTGTGAGGATGTGGAGCAAGGGGAACACTCATCCATTGCTGGTGGGACTGCAAACTTGTACAGTCACTATAGAAATCAGTGTAGTGGTTCCTCAGGAAGATGGAAATTGATCTACTTTAAGATCCAGCTATACCACTCTTGGGCATATATCCAAAGGGCACTTCATCCTACCACAGAGACACTTGCTCAACCATGGTCATTGCCACTCTATTCATAATAGCCAGAAATTGGAAACAACCTAGATGTTTCTCAACAGAAGAATGGATAAAGAAAAATGATACATTTATACAATGGAGTATTACACAGCCATTAAAAAATGACATCAGAAAATTCACAGGTAAATGGATAGAACTAGAAAAAAAAGTCATCCTGAGTGAGGTATTCTAGACCCAGAAAGACAAATATGATATGTGTTCACTTATATGTGTATATTATCTGTTAGGTCAATGTTAACCAAGATACAATCTGTAGAACCACAGAGTTTAGATATAGAGGGACTGGGGGTGTGGGGCACTTAGATCTCCCTAGGAAAGAGACATAGAATATATAGTTACTGATGATGGGGAGGGGCCTGCAACAGGAGGATAAAGTAGGGGAGGGGATGAGGGAAGAAATAAGGAGAGAGACAGCTAAAATTAAAGGCCATTTGAAGGTAGTATGGAAACCTAATATAGAAGTTGGTTCCTAAAATATATACATATATGAAGGCAATCTAAATTAAATCACCAAATAATGAGGGAGATAGAGCCCTATCTGTACATCTCTAATCACCAAATGGAGCTTCCAGTACTAAGAATAGGTTACATTTAATTGAGTTGTTGGCCAAAGGGGTCCCCTTGGAACCCCCAAACAACCCAGGCTGTTGCCAAGACTATCTTGATCTACAGCAAGGCCTTATTGCTGAAGACAACATCTACACAACTCATTAAACATGGAAAGTTAAGCCGGTGCCTACATAGAGGCTTCACTCCTATGTTCTACTGTCTTTGGTATAGGAAGATATCCTGTACGCTACCACAGGAGAAATAAACACCAACCCAGCTACAAAGTGATCTACAATAGTGTCCTGCCTGTAAGACATGCCACAGCAATTCCACCAAGCTTGTGGAAGTTATCAACCAATATTTGATTTGATTTAAGGCCAACTCCATGAGATAGAACCCATACTTAGATGACCAAGAAACAGAAACTGAAAAGCTCAGGGACCTAGGGGAAAACCAAATATTATTGTTCTACTAAAATAATATAGTGATAAAATGACTCTGCTGTACTCATAGATCAGTGCCTTGCTCAGCCATCATCAAAGAAGCTTCCTCCTGCAGTAGATGGGAACAAATCTAGAGACCTACAGACAGACAATATGCAGACAGTGAGAGACCTCTGAACATTCAGCCCTAAATATGTCTCCATTAAATCCCTCCCTTCAGGGCTCAGGGAACTCTCTGGAAGAGGAGGTGAAAAGAATTTAAGAGCCAGAGGGATGGAGGACATCAAGAAAACAAGGTCCCCTAAATCAACAGGATCGACACACATATGATTTACAGAGACTGAGGCAGCATGCACAGGGCCTGCATGGGTCTGTACCAGATAGGGCCCTAAAACTAAAAGGAGAAGTGGACACATGCCCCCTCACCCCTAACCCAGACACAGTCTCCAGCTGATAACCACTTGCAAATGAAAATTCAGTTTTCTCCAAGGGAGTCTCACTGGGGAAACTTGCTACTCTTAAGGGTAGACTGCCTATGATCAACAGAAAATGAACTCAAGGCATCTTTGGAGGTTCCTTGTCCCAATATTGTGTTAGGACTTTAAAAAAAATTATCTGATTTTTTAATTTTTATTTTATTTGTATATATGTACATATTTTCTCTCTTTTTACCCTACATGTCCTTTGGATATATATTATGACTTATAGTTCTGTTTTACTATGGGATTCCAGAGTGTGTGAATGAGTGGGTCTCTGAGTCTGTACCTGTCTCTTGTGCCTTTTCTTGGGCTCTTTTCCTTCTTGTTCATTTTGTCTTACTCCAGTGTGTTTGTTAGTTCTGTCTTATTTTATTTTATTATTATACTTCTAAGGGATAACACATCCTGTTTGTTTTCAAATGAGAGACAGAAAGGGGATGGATCTGATCAGAGAGGAGGTGGGGAGGAACTGGGAGGAGTAGAGGAAGGGGAATCAAAATCAGGATATAATGTATGAGGAAAAAAAAATCTATTTTCAAGAAAAGGATATTTAGTATAGTGATTTTAGTGGCTATCCAAACATTCTTCAAATGATCAGTATCTCACTGGATTTGAAGTTTTAGTAATGCATTCTCTTTTTCCTCACTGAAATACAAGCACAAATGTATTCATAAATTTTCTTTTAAACCTTCTTAATCATAACTTTCTTTTAGATTAAAACTTATGTATTCTATAATATCCTTAGCCAAATAAAACAAATCATTCATTTTTTTAAAAGTCTTCTCATTTTTAAATTAAAAAAAATTGTTAATTTTTTCCATAGACCTTGACTAATTCATGGAAATTTTTAGTGTGACTTATTAAAGGAAATGAAAGTTGGATAAAGAAAATTTCTGTCTTACTCAAGTAGGGAACCCAAAGCTCATGTTGTTAAAGTGTGTGTCCTCAGTGAGCTCTGTGTGTGTGTGTGTGTGTGTGTGTGTGTATTCTCTATGCTGTGCTTTCAAGAACTTTATTCACAAACTAGCCTTGACATTCAGATATCAACGATACTAAGGTGGGTCCAGGAGCCTTCTCTGCATGCTGGTCCTGCCTGCCTGGACAAATAAATGCACAGTCTGGAGGCTTTTCATGGAATCCACGGACCATCAGCCAAGTGAGACTTGTATAAACATGGAGAAAACATTCAGCCCTCCTCGGCTGCATCAGTAATGTCATTTGCAGGCTTATCATCGAGTGAGAAGGCAGGGCTACCTCTTGTTCAAAACTAGTAAGTGCTGCAATATGGCAACAGCATACCTTTAAACAAAATGTGGGGCCCAATGGTGCAGCAGCTCAGGTCATATGCCAAGGAGCCAGCCTGCCCTAGGAATGTGTTGTGGTTAGGGTTCCTATTGCTGTGGTGAAACACCATGACCGAAAGCAAGTTGGAGAAGAAAAGATTTATTTGGCTTTTGCTTCCACATCATTATCTGTCACTGAAGGAAGTCAGGACAGGAACTCCAACAGGGCAGGGACCTAGAGGCAGGAGCTGATGCAAAGGCCATGGAGGGGAGCTGCTTACTGGCTTGCCCCATATGGCTTACTCAGCCTGCTTTGTTATAGAGTCCAGAATCCCCAGCCAAAGAGTGGCACCACCCACAATAGGCTGGGCCTGCCTACATCAATTGATAATTTAAAAAATGCTCTACAGGCTTGCCTACAGCCTGATCTTATGGAGGCATTTTCTCTGTTCGGTTCCCTCCTCTCAGATGACTCTAGCCTGTATCAAGTTGACATAAAATTAGTCAGCACAATTGACTGCTTGCCAACTTGACACATAAACACTTAACTTATTACAATATAACATTTCCTTCTTTGGTTCCTCCTCCAAATCTCTGATTAATAAATATCACAAATATAAAACATATTACACATGTAAACAAAGCGAGAAATCCACGGAGTCTGCTTAAAGGGCAGAGGAATTTATTAGGGGAGAAAAACTCATTGTACAAAACAGAATTGTCGCAGGTTCTGGAACACTGTTCTGACCATCTGAGTCAGTCCAGCATCCAAGTCCCACTAGGGAGCCAAGAAAGCCCACCTACATGTATCCCAGGTCTTAAGGGTATGGAGAGGCCACACCCCTGGGACATGTACTTCAAGGTCATAGGCAGGTAGAGCAGTTACCTGCTGCATCTCTAGGGGGTGGTGCTTCAAGGTCATAGACAGGACAGCTATCCACTACACGTAAAAATCCTATATTCTTTACCTATGCAAACATTTTAAAAGTTTAGTCTCTTTAAAAATCCAAAATCTCTCTCTTTTTTTTTTTTTTTTTTTTTTTTTTTTTTTTTTTTTTTTCTCGAGACAGGGTTTCTCTGTGTAGCTTTGCGCCTTTCCTGGAACTCACTTGGTAGTCCAGGCTGGCCTCGAACTCACAGAGATCCACCTGGCTCTGCCTCCCGAGTGCTGGGATTAAAGGCGTGCGCCACCACCGCCCGGTCCAAAATCTCTTTTAAAATCCAAAAAAAAAAAAAATCTCTTTTAAAAGTCAAAGTCTCTCAATGTGGGCTTCTATAAAACCAAAAATAAGTTAAATACTTTCTTACTCCAAGAGGGGAAAACCAGGGCACAGTCACAATCTGAACAAAGCAAAGTCAAACTCCAACAGTGTAAACAAGCCAATGTCCAGTTATCCGGGATTTACTCACGATCTTCTGGGCTCCTTCAAGGGGCGTGGGTCACCGTTTCAGCTCCACTCTCTGCAGCACACACAGCTTGTCCTCTGGGCTCCGGCTGGCTCCACTCCACTGCTGCTGCTGTTCATGGTGGTCATCCCACGGTACTGGCATCTCCAAAATGCTGGGGTCTCTGCTGCAACCGGGCTGTGCTTTCATCAATAGCCTCTCATAGGCTCTCTTCATGGTGCCAAGCCTCAACTTCTGTCTGTGACCCCTTCAATTGCTATTTTTCTTGAGATGGCACTGTCTCCAATAACCTCTCTTTTTGCCAAGACCCAGCTGCTCTCCATGACCCCATCTAATGCCTTCAAAGCCAGCATCACCTGGTGACTCTTACACCACCAAGTTCAGCTGCCAGTGGATGAAATACAACCTTGTCCGCCTCTGGAACACAGCTTCTGTGTGCTGACCCTGAGGAAACCCTTCCCAGAAGATTTCACCTCCCTGATGCTGGTCACATCTTAATCACAGATAATTGCTCAGCTCCAGCTGACCAGCATTCATTGTCCCAGTAAAACAAAGGTTTTACTTCAAGGGTGCTTGTCCCTTGTTCATCAGGCCTGACTCTTTAGCTCCAGCTGACCAGAACCATGGGATCTTAATTCAAAATAACAACAATGCAATGGCCCCAGGAGTCTTTTGTTTGTTTTTTCAAGACAGGGTTTCTCTGTGTAACCCTGGCTGTTCTGAAACTCACTCTGTAGACGAGGTTGGCCTCAAGCTCAGAGATCCACCTGCCTCTGCCTCCCAAGTGCTGGAGTTAAAGGTGTGTGCTGCCACTGCCCAGCAACCCCAGTAGTCTTTAAGTAACTTTCAAACTCCCCTGGAACTTCACAAGCCAGGCCTCCATTGTCTGCATTTCTCTTAACACTTATCTTCTGAGCTCCCACAGAACAGTTCATCAGCTTTTAAACAATGGCTTTTCTTGTCAAAGTTCTAAAGTCCTCACACGATCTTCCCCAAAGCGTGGTCAGGTCTGTCACAGCAATACCCCCATTATTCTGATACTAATTTTGTCCTAGTTAGGGTTACTGTTGCTGTGATGCAACATTATGACCAAAAGCAAGTTGGGAAGAAAGAAAGTATTTAGCTTACACTTCCACATCTCTGTTTATCACTGAAGGGAGTCAGGAACTCAAACAGGGTATGAACCTGGAGGCAGGAGCTGACGCAGAGGTCATGGAGGGGTGCTGCTTACTGGCTTGCTCTCATGGCTTGCTCAGTCTGCTTTCTTATAGAACCGAGGACCACCCGCCTAAGGGTGGCCCCACCTACAATAGGCTGGGCCCTCCCCTATCAATCACTAATTTAAAAAAATGCTCTACAGGCGTGCCTACAGCTTGATCTTATGGAGGCATTTTCTCACCTGGGGCTCTATCCTCTCAGATGACTCTAGCCTGTATCAAGTTGACATAAAATTAGCCAGCAAAAAAATAAAAATGCCCTCGCTGCTTTCAGAACCTAAGCATTTTCTATCAACAAGTAGAAGCTAGAGCTCCAGTTCTTGCCTTACATGTCATCCATCTCCCAGCGACCTCCATGCTGCGTGTGGCCTTGACTTCTCAGACTTTGGCTTCTCCCTCTCCTGATCCTCTGTCTCAAACTTCCAGACACTCTCTCCTGCATCCATCTGCTCCCCATCCTGCCCAGCTCAAAGCTGAAGGCCTGTCCTCCCACTTTGGAAGAGCCTTGGCATGTGGCCGTTGATCTTGGGCAGAAGGCACAAGACCTGACTATGAACTTCATCACCTACCTCTTTCTGCCTTGGTCCCCCACCAAGACTTAGACGTCCTCGACTCCTGCTGTGCTCTCCTCTGTCTCTGCTGGGTCTAAATTGGCCTTCTACCATGCTATTGTTCCAAGAGAGCTGCTCTCTGGCTTCGCAGCTCCAGGCTCTGTAACCTCTGCCTATATCATCGTCTCTGGCTTCACATGGAGTTTTGGTTTGAATCTGAAATCCTTCATAGAGCTCATATTCTGAGTCCTTGGTCCCTAGGGCTCTATTTTTTATTTAAAATGTTATGTGTTGTGGGATGTGTGTGTGTGTGTGTGTGTGTGTGTGTGTGTGTATGTGTGTGTGAAGCATAACTCTTGTTTAGTGTATTTCCTGTCCATGAAAGGAGTGCCTGACATTTATTTGTTCCCAGGGTACATGCATTGTAATAGAATTTTGCAAGTGTTTCTGGTAGAAGGATGGATGAATTCAAGAATTCCTTGTGAATGTAGTGTCCTGGAGGGGAACTTTGTTGTCACTAAGTAGTAAGGGAAATGGGTTTGCTGAAAGTCCTATAGAAAGTTCTAAATGATTATGGAACCACAATGTGACTCATCAGACGCCATTTTTCTCACTGAAGATCTCTACTGCTTATGTTGGTATTAGCTATGTTTTAAACACATTTTTATGTTATTTATTTTCGGGGAGGGGCATGCCATACTGCACATATAGAGATCAGAGAATACCTTTCCAGAGTCGATTCTCTCTTTCTACCCTGAAACTCCTAGGAATTGAACATAATAAGTCTTCAGACTTGGCATCAAGAATATTTACTCACTGAGCCATCCCACTGGGCCTAACGATGGTTCTAAAGGTACTATCTTGGATTACGCATGTCTTAAAATTCTTTTATATTTCTAGCCTGTATCGGTACACACTCATTACTTTGGTCAACAAGACAAACAAACCCTCCTCAGCTAAGTTTACTTTTCAAAGCACCAGGCAAGAGGAATTTGCTGCTGGGGCTCATTTTCTTTGCAAATGTATTTCCTCTAGCTGGAAAGAGGAAACTGCTTTCCTCTCTCTGTTCCGCCCACCATAGAAGACAGGGTGTGGAGAGGAAGTGAGGCAAGGTGTAAAGAGTGAGAGAGGATCCTCTTAAAATGCATACACAGTTTTTTAAAAAAGAAAACTTAGCCATTGATGACCCCAAAACAGAGGTGGTGATGATAACCGAGGAGGCTGCTGCTCACTGCTTTTGGGGTCTGGAATATGAAGGGAGTGAGAGTCTTGCCGTGAGAGTCTTGCCTTTGACTCCAAGGCCGTGTGCACAGCCATGACTTCTGTCTCCACAGGGCTGTCTGTCCCCAAACACTTTCCCCCTTCCCATTGTATTCACTACCAGCCATATGGGTAAGGAAAAAAAAAGGGAGAACATTTTTGAGACGTCTACAAAGTTGACCAGGCAGGGATTGGCTCATTCAGTGAGGCTGAGTGTCAGGGACAGGGTGGGTCAGATAAGCGCCAGAGAGAGTGACCAGCTGTCCTGGGTTAGCTGAGAGTTCACACGTGTGAGACATTGCCCTGGTGTCTGCACCACTGAGGACTTCATGGCTTGACACTTGTCAAGGAGGGTTTGAAGACTGACTCTGGCCTGAAACTGGGAACACAGACCCTAACTGCGTCTGTATTGAAAGTGTATGTGCCCCTTTAAAAATAACCTGAAGAGGGAAGCCCCTTTCATTATCATTTAAAAGTGATTTCTGGTTAAAGAGGAAGCAAGATCTCGGTTTAAGTTGGGATTCAGATACATTTGAACTCTCAGAAACTGTTCCCTCAACTTGCATGGAATGCAAATTTCAGTTCCTAAAAAAAATCTAAATGAGGTGTTAAATATTAAGCAAAGATGACTTATCTTTCTCCATAATGATAACCCAGCAGGAAAATCGCTGAGGAAAAAACACATGGAAGTTCATACTAATAAAAACACCTCATACAGATGTTTAAAGGTAGATACCTGTGTGTGGTGTGTGTGCGCGTGTGTGTGCGTGCGTGTGTGTGTGTGTGTGTGTGTGTGTGTGTGTGTGTGTGTGTGTGTATGGTGTGTGTGTGGTATGTGTGTGTGTGGTATGTGTGGTGTATAGGGTATATGTGTATGGTGTGTGTGTGTGTGTGTGTGTGTGTGTGTGTGTGTGTGTGTGTGTCTATGAGCCTGTGAGTGTGTACAGGCACTATCCTCATTTGGGGAAGTGGCCCAGGCTGGGTACACAGGTCTAATTGTCTCTCTAATTGTCTAAGTGTCCTCTGGCTTTGCTGTATCCTTTTCCCTTCAAGGAGGAAAAAGTGTGTTTCCACGGCTCTATGGCTCTCATGCAAGAGGCACAGGTCAGAGTCGGGGCTTTTCATGCCAGAGAGCTAAATGCCTTCACTGAGTAGTATGAGAAAGGCCAGCCACCCCAGCTGCTTTTTATTTAAGGGGCTTTTCTGAGTTTGTCCTGTAGATTACAAAGAACACTCATGCTCACCAGGAAAAGAGAGGCCGACAGTAGGAGGATGGTAACAGCAATGGGAACAATAAAGCTGTCTTTATTGGTCCTTGACACATGCCTGGTGCAGTTACCTGCATTCTTTACTTTCAGAACCGTCCAGGGAGGAGGGTGAGGCTCTGAGGAGTGGCTGAGTGGGCTCTATCCCCAGGCTAACCCCATAGTGGCAGCTCTTTGCACTTCATCTCACGGTCACTTTGAGATGTCTCTCATTTTACGATCGGTGAGAGAGTGATCCACTAAGGCTAGAGCCCTTGCTAGGTTCACATCCTCGGCTTTCCCAGGGCCAGATCCCACACTCTTGCCACAGGAAACCTCCGAATAGACATCTCTGAGCCAGTGCCTGCCATAAGCTGCAAGGCTGAGATGTCAACAATGCCTGGAGTCTAAGCCCCAGGAAAGAGACGATTCCAAGCCACAAACTTGGACTAAATGGGCCGTTTTAGTCATGGGACAAAAAAAAAAAAATCACCCAGGGCAAAACAAACAAGGAAAAAGAAGACAGAGCCAGGACTGAGCGGAATCCGGGCTTCTGGACCAGCTGGACTGATGGCTAAGAGCTGTGGGGATTCTGTCTTTTGGGTCTGGAGACCAGCTTCTACGGTCGTCGTCGTCGGTGGAGGCCATGGACTGTAGCGCATGGATGTGGGAAGTACTCAAATTGACACATTGCAAATCCAGTGATAGGAAAGACTTACGTGTCCCATTTCATTTTCTAGAAAGGCCATGGAGTGGCCAAGCCAGACAGGATGTGTACTCCAGTCTACAACACATAGACAGGGGCAGGTGACATATGTCAGTCCAACCTCTTGTAATTATTGTAAGCAGGACACATGACTTAGTGGCTGTCCCTGTTTGTGTCCAGAGGTCAGGGTTCAAAACAATTTAGAAAGAACTCTTATAGGAACTTCTAGGTCAAACAAACTATGCTACAGTCAGTGCTAAATTAGTGACAAGATACACAACCAATTATTTCTTTCACTAAAAATCTTCTGTAAAATATGCATCTATTGTAAATGCTGTCTTGATGACTGTGATAACTCATTAAACACAGCTTCTACAAGATTTTCTGTACAAATGATTTAGTGGGGAAATGTGCTCCCAATCATCTCCTGGGCCCAAGGCTTTTTAAAAAGAGGCTTGATGCACTGAAGGCTACAAACAGGCGTTCCCAGCCAGCATCCCACTTCTATCCTAAGCTCCCTGATGAGGAAATATGAGTCTTTCTGCAAGGGAGTCAGGAGGGAACACGGGCAGATGTGAAAATTCTGGCTCTTGTTTTAGTATGCTAACTCAGTGTGTTCCAAGTCCTTTCCCTCTGGAAAATTACTCAGCTACATTCAAATGATTGAAAAAAAAAAACAAAACACTTGAAGCCTCTCCAGTTCGGCAGAGGCGTGGGGGTGTCAGTGTGGACACAGATCTAGGTCTCTGTGGAGGAGATCAGAGCTGGAGGCTGCCTCTGAGGAGCACCCACTTTCTGCTTCTCGCTGGCCTGCGAATTCCTGGCTTTCCTCCTGTCTCCACACACGGACACCAGGCTTCCAGCAGCGCCTGCTACTATTTTGGTTAGTTTGAATTATTTCCATGGAGACGCTCAAAGCCTTGGAATCTGTAATTATCTTTTGCAAAGGCTATTAGGTGCAGCTAGCACATTTTACAGCTTCGTGTTGCAAGGACGAGGCCGTAGGTTTTTTTGACACCTGGTTATTTCATTCCATACAGTGCAAAGGAATGTCTTAGTGCCATTTGGCCTCCACGAGGACGTGTCAGGGCCACTCCCCTGTCACAACATTCCTGGTTCATTCCTACTACGGAGCAGATTTTTTTTTTTGTACTTTCCACGTGATGCCTCCACCATGTCAACACATGATTCATTGTTAGCTCAAGGAATAGGCCGACGACCTAGGTAGGTGTTGTATGATACTACATCCTTCTCCTGGGTAATCTTGGTCTTGTTATCAGACATCTGAGGTGGAAATGTGATGTACTGAAACTGATTGACAAAAACCACATACAGCAACCAGTAGTGTTTTTAGCCCCAATGTGGTTACAGCTTACTTCCTCTACACATTTATAACAAAGGCTTTTGAACATGGCCGGGGGCAGAGAGCCAACTTATGGTGGGTCAGAGAGAAGTCTGTTTTCTAGTTACAGCTTCGGCAACATATCCACTCCTTAGCTTTTTTAAAAAAAAATAAGATTGAAAATTTTACCTATGTATATATATATGTGTATGAGTCTCTCTACGTGTGTGCCATGTGTGTGCCCCTTCCCTCGGATGCCAGAAAAGGGTATTGGATCCTGTTGGATTCCCTGGATCTGTAGTTTCAGGCAGGTGTGAGCCACCCAATGTGGGTGCTGAGATCTATACTCGGGTCCTCTGGAAAAGCAGTAAGCTTAACTGCTGAGCCCTCCCTCCAGACCTGTCTCCATAGTTTTATCAAGGAAAAGCTCTTTGGACTCAATATGATGGTTGTGTTTTTCTGTATCTGTCAGTCATTCTTAGCTAAGAACTGCTGAATATGAGCAGGGCGGTGAATGGAAACATCTAGAAGGGTGCAGGTATAGGAAATGCCACCACAGGCTATTTTAGACCCAGAATTTCAGAGTTAAAACTAACTTCATTGAGTGCATATACAAAGCAAGTATAAATTTGCATTATGTGGGCATGGAGTTTTATCCGGCAACCTTGACGTTTCGGTTTGTCAGCGTCTCCAGTGAGCCCTGACTGCTGCTTTCCTGCCTTGTCTGCCTTAGAAATCCTGCCTGCCAACGTTCTGGTAGGCTTCATAAATACAGTATTTTCAGAAAAAGCAGTGGTGAGGCTGAGCAGCTTGTGGACCACCCTAGAGATCTAATGAGGGGTGTTCTGGATTTGCCAGTGAGCGTAGCGAGACCTTGGTCTTGTTTCCTAACCCACAAAGTCTCACACTGCCACAGCTTAGTGTTTTGAGGAACTGTGACTTAGACAGACTGTCAAGTCCCCAGGCATCAGAAGTTGTTAGGGGTATAGGTGGTTTGAGCTGCTGGTGGAATCACCCAGGCTCACAGGCAGGGGATGAGTCATGAAGAATAGATTCATGCAGCAGGGATACTCACCTGCTGTTTCTAGGCAGGAAAAGTGAGCCACTAGAATCACGGTTTCCTGTCTGGCCCACTCCAGGCCATGTGCACCCCTTGGCTGGCTGTTTCAGTAGATCTGATCTGGTTGTCCCCTTGTATGCCTCAACTTGCCTGTGGGCCTCTCTCCACAGTGACCTGTCTCTATCTGTGCCTATCTAAACTGCATGGAGAAGGTCTGGAGATCTATGCAGAAAATGTCTTTATTATGGGCTGGCATGGCCTGGGAACACATGGCAGCTGTCCTCTACCCCTTCTTTCTTACCTCATGCCAGAGGAGCCCCAACCTCCCATCACTGAGTATTCAGAAGGAAGAAAGGTGATAACTTGTCAATCAATATTGTCCCTATGCCCCCACTGTCACCCTGATTCAGGAAGGACTTCCCACCACAACCCACATGGCTTTGGACTTGGACTGGCACCATGAAGAATGAAGAACTGATAGGTATAATGTAAAGCTGGGACCGAGCAGCCACGCACTTGGATGGAGAGAGCATTCCAGCAGTAGCCCTGAAACTCAATGCATTTATTATGCTCAGCATCGATGAAGACATGGGCTAGCAAATCTCGGTAAGAGGTCTCTGTAGGAGAGCAGTTTCAGGCTGTAGTTATCTGGGATGAGGAAGCTGTGGTTGGTACTTTCTGAATGCACTGGTTCTAGAGAAGGTCAATTCCTTCAACATATATACTCAGACCAGAGGAAGACCTTGCCATTCCCGTGGGTCTGAGGCATTGGTGTCTTCAACATGGCTGTGCTTCTCACAGGGCTTCGCCAACGTGACTTGTTTTACCCCAAAGTGCACAGTCTGCGTGTGGTTGGGGGGAGGGCAGGACAAAGTACACCTCCTTGGCATATGAGGGTCAGCGCTCAAGTGCCTAAGAAGAGGCAAGATATAGGTGAGCTCTCTATCCTGCTGTTTGCCTAAATCAGCACGTGAAGCCACAAAGGAGGAAGCTGCCTTGGCCCTCTCCCATTAGAGAGGACAAAGGTCAACGCCAAAGACAACTTTGTACCCTACAGGGCCTAGAGTGGCAGCAGGGGAGTCAACATCAACATGCTGTTCTAGCTTCCTTTATCTGCCATTAATTTACTTTCCCAAAATAAAAGAAGCTGTCACCTTGTCCGGCCATTCTTCTGCATAGCTACTGTTCTTCACAGATGACACAGTGTAAGGCCATTGAAAGTCAGCTCTCGGGGAACTTCTCATTCCCTGGGTAAGCTGCCCATGCCTGTGAGGCAGACACACCAATAAACATCATCTTCGGTGACAGGGTCCCTCTCCCTAGACGCTTACAAGGCTCGTAGAACACGTTACTTTCCCTCCTCATACAGTAGTGAGTTGGAAAGAGGCCAGTGTGTGTTCTGTTTGTTTTATTTTCTGTTTCCTTGGGACGTTTGATGAGGTTCTGAGGATTTCTGCCACCCTCCTTTATAGAGGAGACATTCAGTCTTCCAAACTGCAGCCAAGTCATGAGAGGAAAGAGACTTCTGGGTACAAATTGTATCTGTCTGCTTGTAAGTGGGGGCGGGGCACTGTCCTGCATCCCGCCCTTTCTTCCTTCCCAGCCCAGCACAGGCATCTGGGCTCAAATAGCTGCAGCATCCACCTGTGCCTCTAGCTTGTGAAGGAGAATCCCTGGAAAGAAGCTGTGTCTGCAAAAGCTTACTAAAACTTCTATGATTGGAGAGTTTGGAATGTTGCAGATCCAGAGCTTAATTATAATTTATCTTGAGGTATCTTTAGATCACTAAATAGTCATTTCCTTTTCCATTTCCCCACCTAACTTCCTTACTACAGATAAAAAAAAAAAAAAAAACCTTTGGAATACAAAACTTGGAATGTATTAACTTAACAAATCTCTATTTTCCATCAACCAAAGGGCACCAGCTAGCTCCCGAGGCCTAGAGCCTGGATGTCTCCCCTGTGCTGTAACAGCCCACAATGCTCCCATCAATGCATTTTCGAAGTGCCTTGATCTTTGTTCCGTGACTATAAAATTTCATGGAACAGCTTTCATGTAGGAACTTGGAACTTGGGGTAACTTGAGTTCCCAGCACTCATGTTAGTTCCAGATAAGCGATCTCTTATCCCCTTTGAGGTGAGCGCTGTGTTTTTCCATCAACACTCCCAAGGAAGCTTTTTTTTCCTTTGATCCTTTACCCACTGCACGGTTTGGTTCGTTCAGTTTCCCGACCTCAGCTCTCACTCTGATATCTTCTGTCTTTTCCTAAGACACAGTTACTCGCTGTGGAAATGGAAATTCCAGTTCAAAAGCTGTTTCACATGCGCAAAGAGGCTCTCACCGGGCTCTCTCATCCTTGAATCCTAAGGGACACGACTATAAGTGCTCACAGGTGTATCATCTCTTCAAGGACCTGCCTCTGCAGGGTGCTGACGATAGCCCAGGGTACTGGCCAGGTGTCACGAGCTCCATTTTACATAGAGAATCAAAGGTTCCAGGTCACTCCTTAGGCTGCTGTTCCTATACCCCAGATCCTGCTTTCAGACAACCCTTCCTTACCTTATACTCAAGTCTCTTCCAAAAGCCTCCTTTTTATGTTTTAACTACCTCCTGTTATGTAGGGTAGCGCTAGACAATAGGAAAGTGGCAACTTGGAATTGGCTGTCTCTCTCCCAACCATGGCACAGAGAGAGAGAGAGAGAGAGAGAGAGAGAGAGAGAGAGAGAGAGAGAGCGCACTGGGTGTCTTGATACATGCTGTCCTCTGACTGGAAAAGTGACACATGTCCCCAGTCCTCCAAAAATAAGTTCTCCGAAACTAGCACCACAAAAAGGAACTGAAGAAGAACATGTGTGTCAGCTCTCCCAGTACAGTCAACTGGTTACCTAGAAGCGGCCCAGAGCTGCACATCTGGGCTGAGGGAGGGGTGTGCGGGAGGGGCTGCTGCTATTGGTTAGAACTGCGCAGTGAAAACAGTAACAAAACCTAGGCCGCGTGGATGGTTTCCTCTTTTTAAATTCTCTCTAGACGGTGTGCTCAGCTCGCCCTGTGTCCTCCTGTCTTTCTGTCCCCTGTGGGCCTTCAGGAGTAGCAAGTGACTCAGACGTCAATGATTCATGTTGGCCAACGAATTAAAAAAACAACCTAATTTTTATTGGTTTCTGCTTCCCCTTCCCCCCACTCTCCTCCTCCCCCCTTCCCCTTCCTCTCCTCTTCCACCCCTCCCCCTATCCCCTCCTCCTTATCCATCCTCCTCTCCTCCCCGTCCCTCTACCCCCTTCTTTTTTATAACCTCACTTCCCACTGCTTGGCTGTCAGGTATCACCTTCCCCATTCTGGTACCCCATAGCCTCCAATAGGTTTGTGTGGCCAGACTGAGAGGCAATGGGAAGGGAACCCGTGGATATGCTGGGGATCCCTCTTCACATGGGAATGGGGCCCCAAGTCCATCTGCTGCTGCTTTCTTCCCTATCCAGGTGCCGTGCAGGCGACCAGCTACATGTCTACTCTGACTCTGGATTTCTTCTGGGCCTAGAATCCAGCACTCAGTGTCAAGCCAGGAAGCTGGGATCTATTTCCTCTGTGACACAAAGTCCCCTGTGTCCCCACTGGCTGGCCATACCTAGATAGTTCTCTAGAGCCATTGACCAGCACCTCTGAGGTGGGGGGCTGTCTCTGCTCCACCCACCCGTGACCGGCTTTAACAGATGGATTGCGATCAGTGCTACTGTGGGTCAGTCTTGACTTGAATTGCTGGATACATCCCACGGGGAAGAAGGGGGCGGGTCACCCCAAGGCTCAGTTTCAGTGGTTTCCTGTCACTAACAGGCAGCTGTCTGGAAAGAAAGGGTGTACATTTGCTGATTCCCATGGGATGAACACTTTCACCAAAGCCGATTTCGAGCTATCCACATGCCAGTGAGTAAGTTGGGAAGAGATGCACAGTAGCCTATGGTTACATAGCAGTCCCTATGCACAGGTAGAATGTATGTGAATAACCTGGGCAGCATCGGCAATAAGAAAGCATTCTTAATAAGGAAGTGATGTGCCTTCGCTGTTTACTGCCCTTCTTTTTAACATAAAGTATTCAATTTGTAAGTTTGTATCATTTAACTTGTAATAATGGCTATGTTATCAACCAGCTTACAGACTTCCTGAGCCATCAGCGCTGGGTCCTCTGGAGCCCATGTGGGTCATTTCCAGCACACCCGCCAGGCCTCTTTCTCAACTCCATCTTTCCTAGAGTTCAGCCGCACTTCCGTCACAAATTTCAGGATTCCTGCCAGAGAGCAACGTGACTACTGCTCCTTCTTTTGATAAGTCCTTATTTTATTTGGCTTCCAAGAGGACGGGGCTGCCCCCCCCCCCCCCCGGACACTCTACAATTCTGTTTTATTTTGTCTTTGCCAGTTTTTCAAAACTCTCAAAGACTCCGGTTCGCCTATTGGCCCCTTACCTGTGGAGCTTCTCAGGACGCCGACATGATGCCTTCTGGTTTTCTGTTCTCCTTCTTCTGAAGGACAATGTGTCATAAATCCATACTTCCAGGGCTGATCTCACCTTTGAACTCCAGTCATGCGTGTGCAGCTTCCTGCTGCCTAGCAACTCCTCCCAGCTCATTCTTTATCACTTCCCTATCCATGCTCATGCTGACTGCAGCCCGGGAATGCTCAGCATCTATGTGCCCCCGATGCTGGAGACTCACCCCTGAAACTCACTGAGGGCAAATGATGTCACCACCTGCCTGGTGACACAGGCCAGAATCCTTGAGTCATCCCTGGGGCATGCCTCTCCCATTCATTGATGACCACTTAGTCAATAAGCACCTCAAGTAACTTGGATGTTCCCTGTCTCCGGCGGCTTCTAGTCTGCCATCCATCTCCTGGGTCAGCAGAAGCCCCCAGTGTTCTCTCTGTAGCCTCAGACCTGCAGACTTTGACTCCATTCTCCACACTGCTGGAAAAAGACTTCTGAAGTCACATTTCTGATGTTGTCATTTCCCTCTCAGCTTTTCGGAATAACATCTGTGCTTCTTGGCATGTGCTTCTTCAAGGCCTTCTTGTCAACAGCTTTCCTCAGACCCATGCTTCGGCCACAGGGACCTTTCTGCTTTAGTAGTCCATTGCCAAAGGTGTTCTTCGGACTTAGAATCCTTCCACCCCACACCGCCAAGACCCCATTCACTCTTCGACTAAATTGGCCTTAAAACCTTAGTTCAGGGACCGCTTTGCCAAGATCATTGTGTAGGTAGGAACCGAGACAGCAGCGGGGTTAGGTTTTGTGTGTGTGTGTGTGTGTGTGTGTGTGTGTGTGTGTGTGTATGTGTGTGTATGTGTGTGAACTTGGCACAAACCAGGGACATCAGGTAAGAGGGAACCTCAGTTGAGAAAATCCCTTCATTATATTGTCCTGCAGGAAAATCTGTGGGGCATTTTCTTGATTAATGATTGATGGTGGGGATGGGGGGCAACCCATTGTGGTGGTGCCAGCTCTGGGCTGGTGGTCCTGACTTATAGAAGAAAGCAAGTTGAATGAGCAGTACTAGTTCTGTTTCAGTTCCTGCCTCTGCTCCAGGTTCCTGCTCTGAGCTCCTGCTGCGGCTTCCCTTCCTGAGGAACTCTAACCTGTAAGATGTAACAAACTATTCCCTCCCTGAGTCAGCCCATCCCCTGCCCCAGGTTGTCTTTGGTCATGGGTCTTTGTCAGAGCAATAGAAAGCAAGCTAGAACTGGGCCCAACCTCCATTTTTATTCTGTGTAGACTTTGACATCTGGGGTCACGTGATAGGAAAATAAATGGTACCATCAAGGCTGCCTCCCACTTGAGTGTTCATTGGCTCTCTGCTGTGGCCTGGATCTGGAACATTACCCAAGGGCTCCTGTCTTTTAGTCTTGTTCTCCATCCTAGGGTGCTGTTTGGAGGTGATGGAGCCCAGTGGAAGGGATTGAGCCATTGGGCACATGTCCTTGAAGGTATTGGAAACCCAGCCCCCTTTCCTCATGCTCTTTTTTGCTTCCTGGCTGCTGTGAAGTGAGCACGCTTCCTCTACCAGATGTTTGTACCACGCTGTCCTGTGCTACAGCAAGCCCAGAGCCACAGGACCAGTTCATCATTTATATCAAAACAAATCTTTCCTACGGATGCTGGGGGTAGAGCGCCTCCCTAGCACACACAAAGACCAGGCCTGGGTGCACCCCCCAGCACCACAAAACAACAGCATCAAACCCATCTTTCCTCCTTTAGGTTGTTTATGCCAGGTATTTTATCCCAGCCATGGGAAGCTAATCCACCCAGGAAGCTACCACAGTCCACACGGAGTGACTCTTCTCTGTCTTGGCCATGCTAAACCAGAATACAACCATTCATCTATGAATCTCTGTGGTTCTTTAAAAGAGAAGCCTGTGTCTTTTGTTACTGTGTCTGTGACAGCAAGGACTGGGTGGAGTCTCTAGGTTTGTTGAACGAATGAAGGCCTGGATGGTGACTGACAAGGGCAGCTAGCTCAGGGCAAGGGACCCTGAGGATGAATCTGAGTGTCATCTCTCTCTCACATAGTGTGGCTTGGGCCCAATATTCCACAAGTAGCTGCTTCCTGGGATGCGTATGTGGTTGGGATGAGAGTGTTGGCTGCTGAGTCTTCAGCACATAGCCATTAAACAATGGCTAACAACACTCTTAGGCATTTAAGCGACTTCGTTTTTCTAGAATTCCCACATCAGTGTTCATTATTATAATTGTTATTTTGACTGTCTGGTTTTTATGAGAAAAACAGTGAATTGTAAATAATATCTTGCAAGTATTTTTAACTGGTGTGGAGGTTGTTTGTAAATTAATGAGCCACAGTTTCATGTAGTCACAGGGAGCTAATGTAACACACAGCCACTATGCTGAAATCCAAGGGAAGGACTATCAGACTTAGCTGGAGTATCATTCAGGGTTCACAGCCTTGCCCCTGTTGACTTATTGGCACAACTTCAGATATATTACAGAGGAAGACTGTCCCCACGACTTTCGCCCTCTACTGGTGGAAGCAGATCCTTCCAACGTATTTGACTATGTTGCCCTCTCAGGATCCAGCTTATAGCCTAATTTCCGAACAATAATTTTGGTTTGCTCACTAGAGTATCTAGCACCTTGAATGCATTTTCAGAAGATATCAGAGCACAGATGTGACTCCACTCCTCCAAGTCCACTCTCAAGGACTAAGAATTCTAGAGGAACTTGGAAAAATATAAGCCAGTACTGAAAATTGGAAGGATTGGATTTGTGTGATGACAAAATTGGTGCCCGGATGTGACAGCCTGGCTTGTAGTGAATGAAGGTGATTGTATCTGTATGGAGCTCTGTGATACATGGAGGACAGAGGCACATGACTGCTAAGGTAACTCTTTCAACCATACCAGCAAGGACAGCTTTAAAAGACAGAACATAACTTGTCTTGGTAGACATTCACTGTTATTGTTTGTGACTGTTGGGGACAGTCTTCTCAGTCAGCTGATATTATGTCTCATCTCAAAGGTCACTCTTGAAACAAAGTCTAGTTTCACAGGAAAAAAAATATGGTGGGTATGACTCACAGAATGAGCTTTTTTTTTTTTGTTTTTGGTTTTTGGTTTTTGAAGACAGGGTTTCTCTGTATAGCCCTGGCCATCCTGGAACTCACTGTGTAGATTTGTAGCCTCAAATTCAGAGGTCTGCCTGCCTCTGCCCCTCAAGTGCTGGGATTACAGGTGTGTGCCACCATGCCCAGCTACAGACTGAGCTCTTCACTCCTGCGTTCCCCATGCCACCAGAGATCAGAGCCTGAGGCTTTGATTACCGAAGAGATCTCCTAGGGGTAATTTTCTTTTCCTTTTTGAGAGGTGTGCTGTGTGTGTGGTGCATGTGTGTGAGTGTGCAAGTGTGTGTGCCACAGAGACCAGAGGAAGCCACAATAAGCCTTTGCCTTATTGCTTTGAGCAGGGTCTTTCACTGAACTGGAAGCTCGCCTAGAAGCACCTTCTTTGGGCTATGGCAGCTGGCCAGCAAGCTCCCATTCTCTTGCCTGTCTTGACCCCCATTACTGGCATGTGCAGCCATGCTGGACTTTTTACATGGGTGCTGAGGCTTTGAACTCAGATCCTCATGCTTGCACAGGGAGACATTTCCCCAACACCCCTATGTAGTATGAATCCTAAAGGGTCTTATTAATAAAAACAAATCCATAGCCAGGTATTGGGGTGAATGCTGGAAGATCAGAGAAGCAGAGCAAGCCACAGCCACCTCATCTCACCAGTTCCTCAGCTGGTCTTGTTTCCTCAGACTGGATGCCTCTGAGTCCTCATCCAGAATGAATCTCAGCTGAACTGCTACTCATAGCCTGAAAGCTTAACCAACCTTAGTTCCTTGTCCTCATGCCTTAAATATCTTTCTGCTTTCTGCCATCACTTCCTGGGATTAAAGGCTCTTGTTACCATGCCTGGCTGTTTCCAGTGTGGCCTTGAACTCACAGAGATCCAGGCGGATCTCTGCCTCTGGAATGCTAGGATTAAAGGTGTGTGCTACCACTGCCTAACCTCTATGTTTAATATTATAGCTGTTCTGTTCTCTGACCCCCAGATAAGTTTATTGGGGTGTACAATATATCAACCACACCCCTAAGGGTAATAACCTACAATGTCTGTCTTACAACCAGGATCCAAACAATGATGACAGGGGCACTTCTAGGATGAAGAGCATTTAGCTCTACAGATTCCTAGGAATAAAAACCCCACACCACTCGGAAGTAGTTTCTTCTCAAGATGTAAGACAGTATCTTTCTGACAATTGCTTTTAGATCTCTCATATTCCAGCTTAAACCAGTGACGGTCACATTATAATCTGGGTCAAACCAAACAGTGGGAAAGGGGCCTTAGCTTCCTTTAATCCTTGGGGGGAATAAAAAGGCAAACTCCAAGGTTTTGCCAGTCTACCTTTATTGCTGCATACATTTGGAGGAAAGCATCCACAAAGTCTGGGCAGGTTTTGGATCCCAGACATGTTCTGTCTACCGGAAAGGAGAAAGGATTAACACTGAGGAACTGGAGAGGTCACTAGAAAAGAGATGGCTGATGGAGAATCAATCTCTCTCTCTCTTTCTCTCTCTCTCTCTCTGCCCCTTACCCTGCTCCTTTTCAGGAGCCCCCAGTAGGCTTCATCCTATAACTTGGGGATCAAGGCTAGGGTCCATGTCAACTTCACATCTAAGTCACATACTGGCCAGGAGAAATGGGTTCCTTGGAATGTTTTGGAGAATTCTCTTGGGTTAGCAAGAATACTGGGATGGGCACAGACACCATCTTTAACTAGAAAGCTCGTGTGAGGCTGAAGCAGCTTGCTCTTTAGTTTTAGGCAGACCAGAGACCCTCTGCTTCTCAGGAAAGCAAGACAGGGTGACAATTACACTTGTGTTCTAAATCTGAAGAGCTGCCACATCTGCTACCTACATCCAGGCAGTTGAGGGATGTGGGGGCCAACCCTCTATTCCAGAATCCTTCCCATCAGTGAGCAGAGAGCAGACACTCACTGGGTCACTTTCCATGGCATGGCTCCCTCCTGACTCTTCAGAGCCTTAGAGAGACCCTCTCGGGGCCTCTGGGCAGCCCTGAGGAGAATAATAGCATCGCCCAGATCTCTTCCTTCTGAACAGTTATTTTAGCCAGATTGAAAGTCCTCTAACTGGGAGTCTGAAGTTCACAGTAAGGTAAGGTGACTCTTGACCTTCTTTTCTGAGCAGCAGCCATCAAGTGTGAGACAGCCGATAGTTCACTTCCTTCAGGATGCCAGGGCCACCTGCCCCAGACAACAGCTTCCCCGCCAGAGCTTCCTGTGCAGGGCAGCACTTCCTTTCCCTGAGATTGCTGCTCCTTCTGGAAATGCTCTCACTTCCTGAAAATAGATTCCTGGAAGTTGTAACTGGAGAGCAGTTGGGCCAGCAGGGGATTGTTTCCTGTCAGATACGGGGAGGGAGCGGGGGTTGTGGGGGAGCAGGGGTTGTGGGGAGCTTGGCAGGGTCACCCTAGTCATGTCTCCAGCAGGATGTCAGTCTGTTTGGACGGCCGTCCACCCTGTTTTTTCTCCTGCTCGTGTTCCGACTCCGGCATTTGATGCTTTTGACATCCAAGTGTCAGAAGAGCTATGGGGGGGGGGCAGCCCTCACTTGGGAATTTTGCTTCAGAGCCCATAGGCACCAGGCTGAGCTGGGGTGTGGTAGCACCCTCTTCTCACTGCGGGTGTGTGCTCATCTCTGTGGACCACATGCATAATAGCCTCACTGTCAAGAAAGCACTTGGTTGTCTCAAAACAAGAAGTGTCAAAAAAAACCACAGGCCTGTTTGGTGGGTTCCTCATGGCCACCCTGACTTCTTCACTGTTGTTCATACTCTGTCTTTGTTGATATTCCCCTACCTGCTCTCAACACAGAGTGTTAATGACTCTGAGCAATGGTGAATTTAGGCATAAAAACTGAACTCATCTCTGGCCAGAGGAGGGACTATAGTGGTCCCTGAGAAGGAATCTTTCCATTAGCAAAGATGATCCCTAGTTCTCCTAAGAACTTTGTCGTGGTTGTTTCTCATCTTGGGATGTGGCAAATCTCTGGGGATGGTGAAGTGAAGCATCTCACGGGCATGGGTCTTACCTCCTTGACCCCGTGGAGCTGTTAATTAATCCACGCTCTTGAGTTGCTCTGCTCTTGAACCTCTAAATCTTCTTGTTGAATTGAGTCGGAATGTATCCTGCACAGTGTTCCATAGCTCACAATTGCCCACTGCGGTGGCTTGAATGAAAAATTGTCCCCTGTAGGCTCAGGTATTTGAACACACCAACTGTGTGTTCAAATACCCAAATACTGTGCCCAGTTGGTGGCACAGTCTGGGGAGGTTCTGGAGCCTTTAGGACGCAGGACCTTGTTGGAGGAAGTGTGTCACTGGGGGTGGGTTTCTGAGCCCATTTCCAGTGTGCTTTCTTAGCATGTGAGTAAAGATATGGTCACTCAGTTTCCTGCCCTGGCCGCCTGCTGACTGACACGCCTCCGCTGCCCTTATGGGCTCTCCCTCTGGAACCATAGCCCAAAGAAACTTCTTCTTCCATAAGTCACTTGTCATGGTGTTTTACTAAAGCAAAAAGAAAGTAACAAATACAACCTTCTCCATAGACCGCTGCATTCCTCAGCACTCAACAGAAGAGCCATCTTCCTGAGTGTTCAGGCACATGGTATTAATGACATTGGGCAGCAGGTGTCTAGGACTTATTCAAGTGTAACTGAAATTTGGTCCCTGTTTAAAAAAAAAAAAAAAAACCCTACTCCTCACGTGCCCCTCATCTCTGGCAATAAACCACGCTGTGCTCTTTTTTCTGTGAGTTTGACCACTTTAGATACAACATGTAAGTAGAATCACGCAGCATTGGTCTTTCTGCATCTGGGCTGATTTGACTACTCTCAATGACCTCGAGGTTCCTCCACGTTGTGTCATATTGCAGGCTTCCTTCCCGAGGCTGAAGAGTCTTCCTTTCGATGTGCACACACGTTCTGTCTCCAGGCTCCCACCTGACATTTGGATGGCTTCCCTCGCTTGGCTATGTGAATAACACTGCTGTGGACACGGGAGTGCTGGGACCTCTGGGACTCTGCCTTCAATTCTCTCAAGTCAATACCAGGTTGCTAAATCAGATAGTGGTTCACATTTCATTTTCCTGAAGAAAAACTGGCTGTGTCATTTTTACATCTTTAACAACAGTGTACAAAGATTCTGACTTCTCCACAGCCCCTTCAATACTGACCAATTAAAAAAAAATAGCCATTTGAACATGTGTGAGGTGATATGTCATTGTGGTTTTGATTTGTATTTTCCTGATGGTGAGTGATATAGTGAATGTTTTCATATTTCTGTTGGTCATTTAAATATTTTCCTTGGAGGAATGTCAATGGCAAGTCTTTTGTCCATTTTAAAGAAAATTATTTTACATGCATGGATGTTTTGCCTGTATGAGTGCCTGTGAACCACATGTATGCAGTGCCCATGGAGGCCAGAAGGTCTCGTTGGATCACGTGGAACTGGAGTTACAGGCAAGTGTGAACTGCCATGTGGTTGCTGAGAACTGAACCTCTGGACGAGCAGTCAGTGCTCTTAACCACTGAGCCAACCCTCCAGTCCCCCTTTGCCCATCTTAAAATTATTATTAAGTTTATTTTATTTTTGCTGGTGAGTTGCAAGAGTCCCTTGTGGTGATATATTGTGTACCCTAATAAACTTGCATGAGGATCAGAGGACAGAGCCAGCTGCTAGATTAGATATAGAGGTCAGGCAGTTGGTAGCACACACCCTTAATCCTGTCACTGAGGAGGCAGAGATCTGTCTGGATCTCTGTGAGTTCGAGGACACGCTGGAAGCAGAGCCGGGCAGTGGTGGCACACACCTTTATTCCCAGTGGGAATAAAGCATGGGGCGCACACATGCCTTTAACCCCAGGAAGTGATGGCAGGGCAGAGAAAGGTATATAAGGCGTGAGGAGACAGGAACTAAGGCAGCTCAGCTGAGACCCTTTCGGGTGAAGACTCAGAGGCTTTCAGTCAGAGGATTCGTGGAGTTGGTGAGGTAATAAGTGGTGGCTGTGGCTTGCTCTGCTTCTCTGATCCTCCAGCTTTTACCCCAATATCTGGCTCTGGGTTTTTTTTTTTTTATTAGAAGACCATCTAAGATTCGAACAACAGTCCCTTATGTAGTTTGGCTGTTAACCCCTTATCAGATCTACGGTTGAAACTACAGTCTCTTGTTCTGTAGGCTGCCTCTCCACTTCTAGTATTTCCTTGGCTGTGCAGCTGCTTTGTAGAATGATGAAGCCCCGCTTGTCTGCTTTTGTTTTTGTTTCCACGTGCATGAGATCATAGCTAAGTACAATGTCGTGAAGGTTTCCCTTCAGGTTGGTTGGTTTGTTTTTGAGATTTACTTGGTTTTATTTGATCTGTGTGAGTGTTTGCCTGCATGTATGTTGGTTGGTACACCATGTGTGTGCAGTACCTGTGGAAGCCAGAAGAGATGTCAATCCCCTTGGAACTGGAATTACAGATGGTTGTGAGCTGCCATGCGGATGCTGGGAATGGAACCTGGGTCCTCTCCAAGAACAGTGAGTGACTTTACCTGCTGAGCCATCTCTTCAGTACCATTTCCTCTTTTTCCTTATCGGAGTTTTGTAGACTCGGGTTTTACATTTAAGCCTTTAGGCCATTTCGAGCTCATCTTTTGTGCAGTGATTTAAGATAAGGGGATGATTTTATTCCTTTGCTTTTGCTATAGTTTTTTTTAATGCCATTTGTTGTAGAGACCATCTCTTCCCTATTGTATATTCTTGTTAAAGATCAGATGACCAGATACAGGCATACACAGGCTTACTTCTCCGCTCTCTGCTCTATCCTGTCTCTCTTTATGCTATTCTCATTTGTGGAGGTTTGAATGAGAAGGTCCCCATAGGCTCATAAGTTTGAATGCTTGGTCCCCAGTTAGTGGAACTGTTTGGGAAGGATTAGGAGGTGTGGCCTTGTAGGAGGAGTTGTGTCAATGGAGGTGGGCTTTGAGGTTTCAAAAGCCCACGCCAAGCCCAGTGTCTCTCTCTCCACCTGAGGATCAGGGTGTGAAGCTCTCAGCAACTTCTCTAGCACCATGTCTGCCTGGCTGCCATAATGCTCATGGAGTCACCCTCTAAAACTGTAGGTAAGCCCCCAATTAAAGCTTTCTTTTATAAGGGTTGCCTCGGTCATGGTGTCTCTTCACAGAAACAGAATAGTAATTAAGACACTGTTTTAACTATTAGAGCTTCATAATATATTTTGAAATCAGGAACTGTGTTCTTCTTTATCAAGTTGTTTTGGTCATTCATGACTTAATTATGTGTGTGTGCATTTTAGTATCCTTTTTCCCATTTCTATAGAAAGTCTTGTGGTTGTGGCAGGAATTACATTGAATTTATCAATTTGGGGGTTTAGTATGGACATTTTAAATATTTATTTTAATCTCAACCATGGATATCTCGTCATTTATGTCACCTTAAACTTCTTGCAGCAGTGTTTTATAGTTTTTCATCTCCCTTGTTAAGTTTATTCCTAAGTAGTTTTTTTATGTTATTGAAGATGGATTCCCCTACCTCTAGTTTTTTTTTTTTGTGTGTGTGTGTGGGGGGGACTGTTAGTTCCTTTACCTCCATCTCAGTAGGAGTTTCTTCTAAGGTTTAGATGGTGTCTGTGTCTGAAGCCCACTTTGAAGGGAAAATCTGCACTGATCACGAACAGAAATTCAAGTTGGCTAACCTGGGCTCATAGGGGCTCACAGAGACTGAATTAACAACCAGGGAGCCTGCATGGGAGTGATCTACGACCTCTGCATATATATTATTGTGTAGCTTTGTCTTCTTGTGGGACTCCTAACAGTGGGAACAGGGGCTATTACTGACACTTTTGCCTGTGTTTGGGACCCTTTTCCTCATACTGCGTTGCCTCATCTAGCCTTCATGCAAAGGGAGGTGCTTAGTCTTACTGCAACTTGATATAATTGCAACTAAGCAATTGCCATGCTTAGTTGCTATCAATGGGAGGCCTGCCCTTTTCTGAATAGAAATTGAGGAGAAGTGGATGGGGGAGGGGAGCAAAGGGGAAGTAGGGGGAGGACTGAGAGGAGAGGAGGGAAGGGAAACTGTGGTCAGGATGTGTGGTAGTTTGAATGTAATTGTCCTCCATAATCTCATAGGGAGTAGCACTATTAGGGGATGTGGGTTTGTTAGTGTGGGTATGGCCTTGTTGGAAGAAGTGTGTCACTGTGGGGTCGGGCTTTGACCTCTCTTTTGCTCAAACTTCCCTCAGTGTAACAGTCAGTCAACTTCCTGTTGCCTGCAAGCCAAGATATAGCCAGCACCACATCTGCCTGCATGCTGCCATGCCCCCTGAAACTGTAAGTGAGCCACACTAGTTAAATGTTTTCTTTATAAGAGTTGCTGTGGTCATGATGTCTCTTCACAGCAGTAGAAACCCAAACTAAGACAGAATATATATATAAAAAGAACAAAACTAAGACAGAATATATATATAAAAGAACAAAACTGAGACAGGACTTAAAAAAATGATAAAAAGAAATTCAAGTTGGCACAACTGCCATCATGAACAATTACCACTCCTGTCCCTTCATCTTGCATTCTGCATGAAGCCAGTACTCAGCCCTTTGCATGTAAAATCTTGCTTAGTTATCAGCGTCTTCATGGTGTAAGCATGTCTCATTTTACGTACAAGAAAACTAAGGCCCATAAAGCTTAAACAAATGTCTCCAGATCATTTGTTTAATCTGGAGATTAAACAAATGTTAAAGATTGTTAAAGCTCATGTATCAAACGGTCAAACCAGAGTTTAGTCATCCTCTACTGCCATCAACGTAAACTAACTCTCTCCCTAGCCAAAGGAACCAGACACGCCTGAGGCAGAGATGTCTTCCTTTGATTGTGTCACAGGATCAATATTGAGTTCCCCAAGGAGAGGTGAAGTTTGACTTCACATCTAGAGGTAGTTGAGTATATAAACATACTCACGCGACGCGAACTCTTGTGAGTCTTTGCTTCTGTCTGCTGTAGAACCTCTGTGGGGCTGTGATGGAGAGAGCTTCCCCTCCAGCACTTGTGTAAAAGCTTGGCATGGTGGCCTGTATCTGTCGCCCAAGCACTTTGGGAGAAGGAGAGACAGAAGGATCCCAAGGTCTCAGGGAATGGCTAACGTAGCTAAACCGGCAAGCTCAGGCTCAGTGAGCGACCCTGTCTCAGACAAAAAGGTGGAGAGTGACTGAGGAGAACAGCCAAGATCAGCTTCTGACCTCCATATGCTCAGATGGGTGAGCACATCTGAACACACATATGTGCGCGCACACACACACAGATACACACACATACACACACACATACACACGCACCCAACGCACATAATTTAAAAAGCAGCTTGTAATTTGAAGATCAGTGGAAAGTTTGAGGCAGTGTTACAATATATATGAATGCATGGTTAATACTATCATTGTTGGAATTAAGAAAATAATAAATTTTCTTGGGATAGCAGGATAGTCTAGTGCATAAAGATGATAGTTGCTGTGCCTAATGACCTGAGTCTCATCTCTTGAATCCAAATGGTGGAAGAAAAGAATTAACTCAAGTAAGTGTCCTCTGACCTTCACATGTCTATCATGGCATGTGTGTGCCCTGACATATATTCTCTCTCTCTTTACACACATACACACACACACACACACACACACACACACACATTCTTTACAGTTGATGGCTTCTAGGGGAACGAGAGTCTGCCTTCTTTAGGGAGTGGCCTCTAGTGGGTTGCTCACATGCTAGTGTAGGACCCCAGACTCATGAGCATATGGAGTATGTGAGTTAGACTCAGTACTTGCTCAAACAAGCAAGCAAAAGGCAAATGAGAAAAGAAAGAAGAAAATCATCAACAACAGATAAGAACACGAGGTTGGTAGGGAGGTGTGCGTGTGCGTGTGTGTGTGTGTGTGTGTGTGTGTGTGTGTGTGTGTGTGTGTCATTCCACAGAGGAGGAAGGGTGTTGTTGGAGCAGAGTCCAAGAATGGAGTCATGTGAGGGGAATTATGAGTGCTTGTGAGGAAGCAGGACACAAGTCTTGTGACCTCAGTTTCTTAAAAAAACATGGAATTGAAGACAGGAGAGATGGCTCAGTGGTTAAAAGCACTGGCTGCTCTTTCAGAGGATCTGGGTTCAATTCCCAGCACCCACATGGCAGCTCACAACTGCTTGTAACACCAGTTCTAGGGGATCTGACATCCTCACAGAGACATACATGAACGTAAGCAAAGGAAGTTAAAAACAACAACAACAAACAAATGAAACAAACAAAAAAGCAAAAAAACCCCATGGGATGGTTTTTGGAATATGCTTTTGTGCCCCTCCCAAGTGTAGCAGATAGGAATGAGTTCACTTTAGATTATTCATTACAACTGACTATTGCTCTTTGTTTATATGCCTCTATGGAGAAACATGTTTTTGCCACATGCAGCCTGTCCTTGTGATTGTATACTTTACTCAGGCGACACTTCTTAACCTTCAGAGTATAAATTGTCTGATGCTCTGAATAAAGGTGGCTATTGCATGGGACTTTAGTTCGCCTCATTTATGGGCTCCATTCTCCCAGGCCCCACAGCCTCTAGCGTGGTAAACAGAGTGTGGGAGGTGAATCTAATTAAAATATATTATATACATGTATGGAATTCTCAAACAATAAATAAACAGTATTACATTAAAAACAAGAACAATTTCTATTGGGCATATAATACACTGGGAGGGTATCTGTTGCACATCACTGGCAGGAAGAATAACTCCCTGACAACAGACTGCTCTACTGGGCAGACACATGGCTCCTTGACACTTAATATTTAAAGAGATATAACCTCTATCTCCGGGAAACAGAAATTCAGGACCATTACTTGTTCACTACTTTATGCCCAGCATCCTCTAGAATAGAGTCCTGCTGGGCCTGGTGGTGCAGACGTAATAACTACAGCTGCATAGGAGGCGGAGGCAGGAGGAAGGCTTTGTCTGGTTTACAGTGTGAGGGAACACATGAAGGCAGGGTACGGTAGCAGAAGCATGTGACACTAGTTCCGTTGTCTCTGTCATCAAAACCAGAAAGCAGCTGGGCTATAGAAATCTCAAGATCCTTCTTCCTCCCTCCTAAGGGTCCACAACTTCCAAAGAGGGCAGTTACCTGGGGCCCAAGCGTTCAAACACACGAGCTGAGGGGGTCATGCCACATTTCAGCCACAGCACCTGCACTTCCTCCCTTTAAAGTACGTCTTTCATAGCACCATCTTCAACTTCCCCGAAGAAGGAAAATACATGATCTTCTAATGGTTTGCTTTTTCCTGGCTCAGGAAAGTGAAACTTAAGTCACCCTAGACAGAGTGGAAATGCCAGACTTTCCAAGTCAACTTTTCCTGGGTTAAAATCAAGCCGGGCTGGGCTGTCTTTTCTTGGCTCAGCAAATCCTAGAGGGAGCAAGAGTATCATTTGCTACCAGGGAAAGGGGGCTGCACCTGTAAAGAAGATTATTAAGTTACGACAGAAAAGAGGAAAGGGAAGGCAAATGCAGACCTCTGATGTAGCCAGACTACAGCTTTAACCGATCCTGACTGCTGTTACTAATGGGGCACCTGTTGTATACGGGGCTCTTGACACACACAATTTCCATTCTGCTCCCCTCAGTCTATCATAGCACACCCTATCCGTGCACCAGATCCTGGGCAGCAGGGCCATTTGCTTTCTGGTTTGCAGGCCATGTGAGCAGGGGCACAGAGTGACCCGGAGCTTGTCCCGGTCACATAGCTGGTGTAGCAGAGAAACCAGGCAATGAGTATTGTTCTGTTTAACAATAAAACTCGCTCCCTTTTCGGTCAACCCCGTCATTTGGCTTATTGCCAAGCTCATTATTCTCCGTGATGTTAGAAAGACTATGCGTGAGCCCGGAAATGCTACACTCACTCCCACTGGTAACCTCTGGAGGACCAAAGGGAATGAGGTGCGTGTGTGGGTAGCTCTGGGCCTTTCTGTGTTTCCTGTAGCATGGAGGTGCCTCAGTGACAGAGGGAGGAGTCGGGGAGTCAGGAGGAAGGGTTCTGTGGGGAGTCAGTTGCGTTTGATACTCACTGGAAAAGGTAACATGGTCAGGCTTTGTGTTGAGTCTTTCTTGTTCTCACCTAACTGGAGAATTCTCACCTAACTGAAAAAAATCCTTACATGTTTTATTACACATCCTATGAGTCCAGTCTCAAAATTATATTGGTGATCATACCTGGAAATTGCACTGATATATTTACGGAGTGACATGAGCCACTAGAATCATGATGAGTTCATAGAAACAGGGTGCTATGTGCCCAGGCACTGACATGAAGTCAGAAGGTGGGTGGTCTCGTCCTTGCTCAACTACTCAGAGCCTCCAGGAGCAATCAGGGTCATGTGAGAAAAATAGCTGCTATCATCAAAATTGATCACTCACCGTGTTCTAGGCATTATATTAGTGGTTTTATATTTAACACATAATTTAGTTCTCCTGACCACTTGTTCAGTTTAACCTTTAAAAGATTTAGTCATAAATTTAATCTTTTTTTAAATTTCAAATTATATATCTTTAAATGTACAATTAAAGCAGATAATTTTGAGGAGCACTTTGGAAGGACAGGCTAAAAATGTTAGAAAAATCCAGCTCCATAAAATTAATAGCAGGGCTGTAAAAACTGTTAAAATTGACTTTGGGGGGTGTTTGGGAGATGGCTCAGTCAGTAAAATGCTTCCTGCACAAGCATGACCATCTGAGCTCAGGTCTCAGGATGTACAGAAAAGGCTGGGACAGCCTGAGACTGTAACCACAGCCCGGGGAGGCTGACACACTGTAACTGCAGCACCGGGGAGGCTGACACAGTGTAACCGGAGCACCAGGGAGGCTGTCACACTGTAACCATAGCACGGGGAGGCTGACACACTAACCACAGCACCGGCACACTGTAACCGCAGCAACGGGGAGGCTGACACACTGTAACCAAGCACCCAGGAGGCTGACACACTGTAACCACAGCAACAGGGAGGCTGACATACTGTAACCACAGCACCAGGGAGGCTGACACAGGCAGATCCCTATTGTTTTCCAGCCAGTCATTCTAGCTAAATTGCAGGGCTCCAGGTTCAGTGAGAGACCCTGTTTCTAAAAAGAGTGACTGAGGAAGATCCTCAGCACTGACCTCTGGCCTCCGAGTGAATGTGTAAATGCACACTCATTGGAACACACACACACACACACACACACACACACACACACACACACACCCATCTCAGAACCCTGGAAAGTAATCTTGCAGGTTCCCAGCAACAGCAAAAGCAAAAAGCTGAGGAACTGTGTGGCATTTTCTCTGCTGCTGTCTTTTTCCTCACTAGGTTTTCATTGTCTCCCTTCTGAAGCCCAGTTTTTGCATAGGCCATAGGCTTTGGAAATCAACTTTAATCTGGTCACCTCTGAAACCATCTCCACCCACAGTGTCTGCACGGGCAGGGTTATTGCTGTGCCACGATGCCCCCAAATGATGGAGGCTAGAAACAGTTAAACTCAAAACATACTGATAAATCCTCAATGTCAACACAAATAATAATAGAACATTACAGGTTCACTCCCTCCGCTGTTAAATTTAATGTTTACAAAACTCCAGATAATGGTGAATTACATTTTTTCACTTTGTAAAGATTCCTGAGATCTACATCTTCTTCCAAAGAATGACTATTATTCCTAAATCAAAGAAAACACTGATCCCAAGTTATGGAACACGACTGTCCATATTTAGGCTAGGTCTTCCCTCTTCCTTAAACCATTCTGGGAGCACCCTCATAGACACACCCAGAGGTGTGTTTCCATAGTGATTTAAAACCTGTCAAGTTGGCAGTCAAGATTACTTAACTAGTTAATTACCACAACTAGCATGCTCCTAGTACTGGGTGTGAGTGCTGCACCCCCCGTGTACACTCACACGTACACACCCATGCATGCACACATACACACCCATGCATGCACACATGAATGCACACATACACACACACACACACACACACACACACACACACACACAGGAAGGAACAGCCAGGTCCCACTGCAGGCTCCTGAGGAAGGGAGGCAGGGTG
Organism: Peromyscus eremicus; assembly: GCF_949786415.1. Taxonomy (NCBI): domain Eukaryota; kingdom Metazoa; phylum Chordata; class Mammalia; order Rodentia; family Cricetidae; genus Peromyscus; species Peromyscus eremicus. Next base: position 53,613,457 of record NC_081424.1, on the reverse strand, counting down.
GTGCTGGGAATTGGTTTCTTATCCACACACCAGCGATTCTGACAACTTGCCAAGTGTGGGATCCACTGGTCTTTTAGCCTAAGGTCCTCAACCCATCCCATCCCACCTCATCCCATCCCACCTCATCCTATCCCACCTCATCCCATCCCACCTCATCCCATCCCACCTCATCCTATCCCACCCTATTCCATCCCATCTCATCCCATCCCACCTCATCCTATCCCACCCTATTCCATCCCATCTCATTACATTTTGCTTTGCCCTTGGTTTGCTCTTTTGGAAAAGAACAGCTAATCACTCTCATCTGACCACATTTCTGCATGAACTTGACTGCAGAGGAGTCTGTCTCAGGATGAGCCCAGACGGCTTTGTCTCCTGCGTCTACCTCTCACCATACTCTCAAGTGGCACTGGCTTTCTTCCCTGCAAACCCCACCCCCTATTTCATGCCAGGCATCCTCCCCAAGGCCCTTCTCAGCTCTCACATGCTGCCTGCGATGCCCTTTCTCTTCCTGCTCTTGCGTTCCAAGCCACAGCTTCTGCAATGTGTTTTCTACTCTGGTTTTGCAATGGCAGACAGCAGCAGATATTTCAGTGTTATTGCTGCTGGAGACTGAGATAAGAAACAAGTAGAGTTACATTTTTTAGAGACCGTCACCAGAGCTCCCAGTTTCAAGCTTCCCAGCTTCCACTATTGCCTTTCTGGAAAACCCTCTGCTCCTTGGACACGGAGTCATTTGGAAGGACAGAATGCTGGAGCCAGGTGGGCTGACACTTTAATAGTCCAGGCCACAGGTTGGAAAGGGGTTCTCTCCTGTGAATGTAAGGCTTTGCTAACTATAATAGTGAGTCTTATTTTGTCTGCAAAGACTGAGGTAGATGCCTTTCATCTTTGGGACAGGCCTTCCTCATTCTTGGTCTTGTGCCTGGTTGATCTACGTAAGGAGAAGAAACTGAAATCTGGCATTTACCAATAGCTCTTGGAATACCTTAGACTGCAGACTTAAATATTTTTAATGAAATATAGTTAATTATAGATAAAAAAACAAAGATGAATTGTCTCATTGTATGAGATATACACCACGCTCCGATCTCCCCCAGTAACAGCACAGTGACAGCCGTAGGTAATACTTGACTCCACTGTCCATGCTGTCTGTGTGAGTCATTGATGTCAGGAACCCACGGCTGATGGCTAGTGATGTAGGCTCCCTGCACTCAGGTCTAGGCAACCCAGTGATGGGTTTGAGGACCAGGACTCTGTGCATTTGGCTATTCTCAGGTGATTCCTAAAAATCTCCAAGTTTAAGAATCATTAATTGAATGAGTCCTTTGTGCTATGGGTCTAATTAAGGACAAACAAAGTCGTGGTGACCTTATAAAGTAGAGGTTGTCTCCAATTTTAAGCCAAGGCTCAGAGAAGTTGAGTATAGTTTGCAAGGCCACACAGCTAGCAGAAGAGCCAGAACCTCTGGTCTAGCTGCTTTAAAGTTCTGTGCCTATTTTCAAATTGCCCCCACAGTCTCTCAGGGGACCCCGGATGCCCGGCCATTAAAGTGGGCTGAGTCAACATCCAATGACGTGGTAAAGACTCTGTAGAGAAGCAAGGACAGAAATCAAGGGAGAAGGTGCTCTCTGGAGTTGCAAAATATGGGATGCATGGTGAGGACATGTGACCTTCACCCACTGAAATGTGAATTTCCAGTCCTATGCTTTCATGCTGATACCACCTGAACAGAGTGTTTAGAGGTAGAATGTTGTAGGCACAGTACGATTTCTGGTTAAACTTTGCTGTTTCCCATATAACGGAGCCTAGCTCTGGTCTTCTACTTGTGTGGTATAGGTGCACGTCATGTGGGTGTGTGCACATGTGTATGTTTGTGTGTGATATAGGTGCATGTGCTGTGGATATCGCTCTGTATGCTGTGAATGTGTTGCTCTGATTGGTTAACAAATAAAATGCTGATTGGCCATTAGCCAGGCAAGAAGTATAGGCGGAACAAGCAGAGAAGAGAATTCTGGGAACAGGGGGCTGAGTCAGGAGTCGCCAGCCAGATACAGAGGAAGCAAGATGTGAAAGTACAGGTAAGCCATGGCCACGTGGCAACTTATAGATGAATAGAAACGGGTTAATTTAAGATATAAGAAATAGATAGCAAGAAGCCTGCCATGGCCATCGCTTAAAAATAGTATTAGCCTGTGTGTATTCATTTGGGTCTGAGAGGCTGTGGGACCGGCGGGTGAGAGAGATTTGTCCTGACCGCAGGCCAGGCAGGACACATGAAAACTATCAGCTACATACATGTTCATGTATGTGTGCACACGTGTATCTGCAGATACATGTGTATGGGCATGCATGTGGAGGACAGAGACTGGTCTCTGTGTCTTCCTCGATTGCATTCCGTCTTATTCTTTTGAACGGAGTCTCTCCCTGAACCTGGAGCTCACTGTTTCAGCTAGACTGGCTGGTTAATGAGCTCCAAGGATCCACATGTCTCTGAACCCCCCATTGTGGGGCCAGTGTCACGGTTATTAATGCGGATCCTGGGGATCCAGACTCAGGTCGGCGTGCAAGGCAGACTATCTCCCCAGCCTCCAGCATAGCCATTACAGCAGAGTCCAGAGTCAGGCTGCTTGAGTTCAGTCCTGTCTCCTTTAACTGATACGATCTTGGGCAAGTCAACCTACCTGCTACCCAGTGAGTTTCCTTATCTTTAAAATGAGGAGATCCAGTGTGGGTTACCCAATACTTACAAATGCTTCTCCTCCCTGCATCTAGTTCCTTGGCAGTACTCTCCCACACTGACTCTGATCTTAGCCATATGTTTTATTTGAGCAATGTGAAGGAAGCAGAGGCTTAGGAAATGGACCATTGAGTTTTCTGTCTTACTGCCTGAAAATGCCAGGACGCTGTATAAGCAAGACACCATACCCTTTTTAAGATTTAAAAAAATTTTAATTGTGTGTAGATGTATCTATGGGGTTGAGGTTGTGTCCACCTGTGAGTGTAGGTACAGGCTGAGTCTAGAAGAGGATGTTGAACTGTAACTGGACTAGAGTTACGGTTGGTGGTGAGCCACCTGAAGTGGGTACTGGAAACCTAACTCTGGTCCTCTGCAAGAGTGGTATATACTCTTAACTACTGAGTAGTCTCTCCCGTCTGGCAAGCCTTTTATTCAGCTAAAGGGTAAAGAACTAACTGTGTGGAGAGAAGTCCCCATCACTGCGGTCATCCCACTGAGGCCAGCATCAGTCAGCCTCCCTTCCCCCCACAGACCTGTTAAGCCCAGTCAACTCCAGCTCAAGTTCAGTAGTCTTTCCAGGAACCTCCATATTAGTCTTCATGACTGTACTGATTCAGACCCCACCACCAGTGTTCAGGGGCTCCTGCTCTCCCCAGAGTTCACTTTTGCCTTCTTGACAGTGGCTGTCCTAACACGTACACAGTGGTACTGCTGGCCATTGTCTGTCTTCTCTGGAGAAACATCTGTGAAGCTCTTCCTTGAGGGTGGGACATGCCTTATCACTCAGAGGGAAATCAGAGTTCTAACTCCAAACGAGGTGCAGTCCTTACTATTAACCAAGAAAAAAGGAAGGAAGGAAAGAGACAGAGAAAGAATGGAAGTCAGGCATTATGGCTCACATTATATACAGCGGAAGAGCTGAGGCAGAAGGATTACCATGAGTGTAAATCAAACCTGAACTACTCAGTGAGTTCCAGGCCAACCTGAGTTCCAGTGTGAGATTTCATCTTTAAATATGAATGAATGGATAAATACATAATAATAAACAATTAACAATAAGCAATAAAGGAAGAAAAGAGAGAAAGTATGCATGTGTTATATAACACACACACACACACATACACACACACACACACACACACACACACACACACACACACACACGCAATGATGAACACAGAGGTGGCAGGGGTAAGGCTAAGACATTTCAATGCAGGTCATTTCACAGGAGAGTTGATGGGACCCTGACTACTGGGGGAAGGTACCAAAGATGCTCATTTTTTGCTGAGTGAGCACTGACGACTATTTCTGTGAGCCACCGAGATTACTTCCCTAGCAATCAAATACTACCTATTTTTATTTACTACGGCAAATAAAATGTGCTCTTGGTAAGATGTCTTGCATACTATGGATGATGAACCCTGTCTCCATGAAGCTGTCCATCCACAGCATGGGGTCAGTTCAGAGATTCGCTACAGGAACTTCTGATTGACTGTGCCCCGTCTTCCTTGGCACCTGTGGTATGACAGTCCCTTGCCACTCTAAAACAGAGGCAACTCTGCTGGCAAACAATGGGATGTCTCAAGTGTTGGCATCTTGTGGATCAGCTGGAGACAGCTTAGTGTCAGGAAAGGTGTGCCCACCGGGCTGTGACGAGCAGGCCAGAGGTCTGCACTCGTCCCCAAGTGTGATAATAAAATACACATTTGTGTCTTTGTCTCAGGCTCCTAATGGAGAGCTCCTAAAAACCTTGATATTCTCTGAGCGGTAGGAGAGTACTTTGAGTATGCTACTGTGATGACTCATGGCCCAGGGTCCCCTAGACAGCTTCAGGACAGGGCTGATCCCCAGAGAGACCACTTGACCAGAGATTGCAACTTTCAGCTCATCTCCAGACCTTTGGGAAGGGGAGAGGGATGGGGCATTGAGTTCGTTACCAATGGCCATGATTCAATTAGCCACGCCTACATGGAGCCTCCATAGGAACTCCTAGAAGACAGGGTCAGGGAGTTTTCGTGTTGGTTAACGCACAGAGGCGTGCTCAGAAAGTGTATGGAAGGTCTGTGCCCCCCCTCAATATTTTGTCCTCTGTATCTCTTTCTTGTAGTTGCTCCTGAGCTGCTTTATAATAAGCCGGCAATCATCAGTAGAACACTTCCCTGAATTCTGTAATTTGGCCCAGCAAAGCACTAAACACGAGGTCAATGGGATTTTGAGTTCATAGCTAATTGTTTAGAAGTACAGTTGGCCTGGACTAGTGACTGGAGTCAGAAGTGAGGGGTGGTCCTTCAGTCTTCCCTAAGATAGGACATCGGTAATAACTCCGGATAGCTAATATTTTAGTTTGCTTGAATGAAGGAGTGTCTGAGGAGTTAGGAATTGGTTGGTGTGAGGCAAAAGTCCACACATTTGATGTTGGACAGAGGGGGATGTCCACTTGAGCACTTACTTGTCCCTGGGGAATGGGAAGCTTCCCAAGGCCAAGACGTCCTTGCTTTTTGCTTATGTTGGGAACAAGGTGTCTTTCCTCTGATCTTGAGTCCTACTACTCACTTCCTGAATGATGATCAGAAGTTTCACATAAAATATTCATTCAAAGGCAAATTAAAAAATCTGCCAGGTGTCTCCATGAGGCCAGTTTTCTTGGTCCCTGGAGGAAAAGCTCCCGGGGCTGAACCTGAATGACAGATTTAATGCAGGAGGAAGAATCCAGAAGTGGGAAGCTAAATGATGAGAAACTGTCACAGAACTGACCCGAACAGATTAGCTCACAGCATGAGTCCACCATCGGGCTCAGGGATTATTATTTTTTTTAATGTGCATTTTGAAGTACTCTCTTAAGAGAATGTGGTTTCACAAGATTAAGGAAACTTTGAATATCAGAAAAAAAAATTTTATCATCTGTGCCCCGACAAAGAGTTTTGAGGTAGCTAAAAATACCAAAATACATATAAAATAGGGCAGTGGAAACAGATAAGAGGGAACTGAGAAGTCAGGACCTGGGATGAGCAGGGGAAATTCAGCATTTTTCTGAAAATTACTAAGGGGGAGCATGAAGCCCGTGGGGGTGACAGATTGTGTAGCTCATGTTGTCTGACTGAAAAAACCTGCTACAAGTGAACATTTCTCAAGTACTGAATTTTATGGGAATTGTGTGGGTGTGACTTCTCATACAAGGGACCTTTGTAGACATCTTATCACATGTCAAAACTTCAAACAGACTGAGAACAGGTGAGCAGCCATTGCATGCAGCACGACTTGACTTTTATTCCTCCTCTCGGGTTTTAGCTCTTTATTCCCCGTCTCACACAGTGACTAAAGGCAAAGAGAACCTTGGCCGAGTTGTTACCTAATAGGGCAAAGCAGCCATGCCAGGAGCTGACAGGAATCACCCCCCAGTTAAGTGAACTCAGAGCAGAGAGTGACTCCACACCAAAAATAATTACAGTCTCAGCATTGTTGGTGACCACAGACAGAGACAGGCTAGAACAAGGGTTTGTGTTCAGCTTTTGTCTGGAGCACTTACAAGGACAGGAATTGTGGGTAGGGAAGCTGGTTAGCGGACCAAGCTGACAAAAGAAGTGATTTTCACCTCGGTGGATGCCAGCCAGAAGCGGAAAAGGTAATTACTGGAGAAGCAGAGCTGACCTTTGGATAGCACAGAGAAGAAATTATCCCTGGTGGCTTAGGGTTTGAGATGAAAAACATCATCAGCATTGCTTTCCTCCCGAGGCAGGAATAGCCATGTCACATCAGACACAGTGTTGGGAGGGACCTGGGCAAGGACCCTCATCCCCTGACAAGTTGTCTCTGACACTGAACGTCCTTCAGGAACCTGTAGAAAATGCTGTTGTCATGTGGTAAAGGAGTCCTGAGGAAAACTGATCTATCCTAGAAACTGGAAAGGCTCTATCTACCAGAGCAGGGAATACTTTGAACTTGGAAGATGGGTCTTTGGGGATTTCTACCGTAGCCTTATTTTATAGCTTTTTTTTTTATAGGTAAGAGTTTAAAGTAGCCAAAGGTGGCTTTGAACTCATTATGTAGCTGAGGGAGACCCTGAATTTCTTTCCCTTCTTTCCTTCTTTCCTTCTTTCCTTCTTTCCCTCTTTCCCTCTTTCCCTCTTTCTTTCCTTCCTTCCTTCCTTCCTTCCTTCCTTCCTTCCTTCCTTCCTTCCTTCCTTCCTTCCTTCCTTTTATTCTTTCCCCTCCTCCCAGACAGGGTTTCTCTGTAGCCCTAGCTGTTCTAGAACTCACTCTGTAGACCAGGCTGGCCTCTCACTCAGAGATACATATGCCTCTACTGCCTGAGTGCTGGGATCAAAGGTGTGTGCCACCATGCCTGGCTAGGACCTTGAATTTCTGATCCTCCTGCCTCCTAAGTGCTGAGATTACAGCATGTACCACACCACACCTGGTTTATAAAATCCTGGGGGTTGAAAGGAGGACTTTGTGCATTTTAAGCAACCAACCGAGCTACCTCATATTACAACGCTCTAGAACTTTAAAAATGTGAATTCTGAAGTGCCCCTTTAAGAAAATGTGTGCTAACTTTTGCTCACATTGCATAGGCACTGTGGCTGAAAGGAAAACAGACACATCCCTGCTCAAGTGTCCTCCTCACACCGAGGAACCAAGAGGTGACGGTCAGGGAGGAACTGCTCTAGGAAGTTCTGTGGCAAAGGATTAGGGGAGAGGCAGGGTGGAGGCTGGGGGGCACCAGGTGGGCAGAGTGGTGGCGGGGGGGGGGGGGAGCACCGGGTGGGCAGGATAGAGGCTGAGGGGGGCATGGGGGTGGGGTGGGGGGTGCTTCCCACGGATGAGCACTGAGCAGAGGAGATGAGGAAGTGGGGAAGGAGGGGTCAGGGAAAAGCAGTCCACAGAGTGAGCACAGAGACTGGAGAAACTCTGGAGCCAACCATGTGATGCTCAGACTTGGTCCTAAGAGAAAGGGAGTGCCGCTGTAATGCTTCAGACAGAGTAGGAAAATAATCTCTTTGACTCCAGCTTGGAGAGGGCATCCCAGAAGGTCCTGAGTCAGGACATACTATTCCTTCTAATGACCGACTTTCCTTTCTCCCCCAGTCAAAGGTGACTCATTCAGAGATAGAAAAGCTGTGGTTCCTATCAGTGAAGGTCGTTCTGGCCTGCCTGGAACCATTGGTAATTGTCAGCAGTACTGAGTGTCCAGGATTGGATGATGCAACGTGCATCATTCTAGTTAGAAGCAGTCTAATTACTGTCACGGAACACAATCAGACCTCCTGCCCTAGGGGTTCCTGACTCTCCTTCCTAGGGACCTGGACAAAGGCAGCTTTGGAGTGGCTGATACATCTCCAGTGATGTCTTTACAGTCCCGTGTTCTTCTGTCTTTCCACACTTCCTCCTGGAGGCTCAGCAGCATCCTTCCTTCAGGTACCTTCTCTCACAGTGACTGCAGAGTCCTCAGTCTCAGGGCTCACCCCTGCATAACACACATCTGGAGGGAGAGACAGTCTCTTCTAGAGACTCTCTGTCTGCATGTCTCTTAGCCCAGGTGGGCCACAGGCTGTTGCTGACCCCAAGCTATGATAATCCAAATCCAGACTTGACGCCTGAACCATACTCAGGAACTGAGACAGACTCCACACTTCAGGAAGTAGACCAAGGAGAGCCCTGCTGGGGGTCAGTCCACCCAAAGCCTGTGGGCCACACCAGGTAGAAATGCCTCAGGGAAGGAGAAAGAGGATGAATCACTGAAGTGCCACCAAGCTGCTTAGCCCAGGATAGTAAGATAGCGGGGTCTGCTGTTGCTGAGTTTGGGGGAGACGTGTGGCGGAACGGGAGGGCTCATGATCAGAACAGATTCTCCATTGTTCATTTCAGAGAGCAGAGCTTTGTGACCAGGGGCTTTCTCTGGAAGTTTCTGCACCTGGCCCACTATGATTTTACCCCCAGGTCTCAGGGGAGGATATGTCTCATAGCCTTTGGCTTCTGGGACAAAGGTAAAAGGCTTAAGGACCCTATTTCCCAGTGTATCCCTTCACAAACAGAAACACTCATTTTTGATCACAGTGGCTCCAGAGGCCACCATTCTAAGAACTCATATCTGGAACTATTAAAAAAAAAAAAAAAAAGCTCCCAAGTAGCTCCTGAAGCAAGAATAACCACCAACCACCAACTCCATGCTGGTTCGTCTGCCCCTACAGCTGTGGATTGAGGCTCTTCACTGAAACCGGCCCTACCCGGCCTCAGTTACTTGTCTGAGATCTAATGTCTCAAGCAAACATTTACAAGGAGTGTACTGTATGTGAGGGCTCCTGCTAGGAGCTGGGAGGCAAGGTCATTCGGTTACAAATATGCTTTCTTGGTGCTGGAGAGACAGCTTAGCACTTAGGACCACTGGCTGCTCTTCCCGAGGACTAGGGTTCAATTCCCAGCAACCACACGGCAGCTCACAACTGTCTGTAACTCTAGTTCCAGGAGATTCAACACAAACGTGCATGCAGGCCAAACACCAATGCACATAAAATAAAAGTAAATAAATCACCAATCTGCTTTCTTCTAGATGCTTCTGATCTAGGGAACGAGAATGCAATAGTTCTGCAGAATAGCACAGGGGCAGGAGGGAGTGTTTCTACTTCCCCACCTCCGGAGGAAAGGCAGAATGGGGTGCACATGCTAACCAGAGACAGGCCCGCTCAAGCTGTCACCAGCTGAGGAACGGGAAGTGACACTAGCTGGCTCTCACTTAAGCCCAGTAGCTTTGCTTTTATAGGCTCCCGAGGATGTGTGTACAGCTGTGGGTGGACTGCTGACAGCCCTGTGGGTGACCTCAAACCAGACGCCATGGTCGCTGAAGGCCGGTCAGACCTGGCAAGGGTGGAGCTCATGGGCTCACGGGGGTAGGCCGCAAGACTGCCGAGCAAGGGGTCTCGAAGTCACTGGGCATTGCATTGGCGTTACACTAATGCGTTCCCTCTCTTTGCAAAGAGAAGCCATCGGGGAATCACAGCATAAATCACCTACTGGAGATACCAGACATCTCTAAAAGGAGCTGTTGTGTGCAACCAATTTCATGAGAGGCGCTCCTTCGAAATGCTGAAAAGCCATAAATCAACGAGCCTAATGGATTTTGTCCTGTCTATTCAATATCTTCCAGGGCATTGAGTTCAGAATGTAATGCATTAAGGAGGTGTATGTGCGTGTATGTGGAGTATAGGGGGGAATAAAACTCTCTAGCAAACCACGCTAGCCTGAATATTTTCAAAGTGAATGCGCTGCCTAAAAGCTTTCCATCTTCCTTGGTACAAGGCCATGGCCGCTTCTCTTACTGGCCACTCCATCACACTCTTACAGCTTGTCTCTTAGGAGTACAGAGAGAACATGAGCAGGAGCTTAGGCCTGGCACTCCAGCTGTGTGGCCTCGGGCCAAAAACAGCAGTTTCCAGCTAGAGTGCTTGTCTCCATACAGTGAACCCAGGGCTCTTTCAACTTTTTTTGCTAGCATATATTAATTGTACAATATATTGGGTTTTCCATAGGTGTGCACAGCACACTTAGATCACGTTCCTTTGACGTAGGGCTTCTGTAATTTCAAAAAAGAAAGGTTACAATAACCAGGAAGCCTCTGTCTTGGAGCAATTGCTTCACACCTGGCATCCCTCACAGATGGTAGCTTCCAATTTTGGTCCCTTGCTCCCTCACCCATTGATTCTTAAGGATTAAAGGGCAGGAGCTTTGTACCTGTGGTTGGGACAGAAACTATGAAGGAGTCTCTCTGCCTCATTAAATAGCCAATCACAGGATGACCCACCTCATTGCATAGATAGGGAAGGAGGGCAAGCATCCCTCCAGCTTGGACTAGGGAGGGGCCCCAGCATCCTGGCAACTTTTGTTTTTTTCTTTTAAGGGAATGGCTGGCTGCTGTGCTGACTGGGAGGAAGTATTTTTCAGGACAAAGGCAGAGTCTCTCTCCTCCTGCCTGGAGCATCGGAGCCTCCCTGAGAGCATGGGTCAGGGTAGCTCTGTTCCCAGGTCCACCCATCTGGTCATGAGGGTTGCTCTCATCATCTGTTTGGGAAACTCAGCTTGGAAAACAAAACAATCATGCAAGATTTCTTCATCCCGTGGCTTTCGAGCCATCAAGTTGCTCATAAATTTGATGTAATTTGAGCTTTTCTTGCAGGCATCACGTGGCAGGGCTCATAAGAGCTGGCTAGACTCAGCTGGACTCCCAGCTTTTAGACTGTCTTTTGTTTCCTTTGTTGGTGCTTATAGGTCATTGATACAAATCCTTTAGAAAGGGAATAAAAACAGACAGATAAACTAATATCCTTATGTCAGTCAATAGCTGGGGGCTTAGAAGGACGCTTAATTCAAAAGAGTACCCCGTACCGGGACAGTGGCTGAGCGACAAGCATTACGAAGAGAAAGCATTTGCTCACTGCCTCGGGTTCCTTCCACAATCAGACATATGGAGTGTGAACACTCACTTTCTTTACCTTAGACTACAGGGTAGAGACCGAAATGAAACTTTGTGACCTGCTGAACCAGAGTCAAGGCTCTGGTATTTGTGGTATCTCAGACATGGAGAATGACACACAGTGATCTTTCTGGGGTGACCTCAGATCCTTTTGAATTCGTCTTTCTAGGTAGTTACTAACACCCTGCCCACACTTGCCTGTCACTCTGCTATAACTCCGATTCTTCTCTGAGTCTGGACCAGGAAGACAGAAAGTAGAATTGATCATCCAGCCATCGCCCCAGAGGTTAGAGGACTACCTGAAGTTAGGGTGCACCTCCACAGCCACCTGTGGGAACAAAGGACCTCCCTGTTGTTTTAAAGAAGGCAAAGGAGGCACATGATCAAAACAGAAAAAATCCCAGCATGGGGGAGGAGAGGTGGACACGAAGTCCCACCACTAACCAAGGACCCATTGGCATTTGATTGTGGCTGGGTGAGAGAAAGTCACTTTTCTTCAGTGGAGTGGCATTTTCCGTATTGACTGCACTCCAGGGCAGGCAGTTGGTCAACACAAACCGGACTCCATGTTTTTTGTTTTTGTTGTTGTTTTTAAAAAAAGAGAGGGCAGAGGAGAGAACATGAAGTTGGGTAGGTATGAAGGTGGGGAGGATCTGGGAAGAGCTGGGGGATGATATTGAATATGATTGAAACATCTCATATGAAATTCTCAAAAAGGAAACAAAAACAGAAGAGGAGGAGGAGGAAGTAGAGAAGCGGTGGCAGCTGACACCAGAGAAGGAAATGGCTAACACCAGCTATACAGGGCAGCAACAGGAGCAGTATTCAATAGACTTCCTGTCCTGCCCTGGGGACAGGGCTAGCAGACCTGACCAGTCAGGTCAAGTCTGCCCAACATCTACAAGCCCTGGGGGAGCAGAATGCTTCTGATGCCTCTAACTTCCTGAATGCTGATAACAGAAGAATCATAAGCTGTTGCTTTGGGGACTCGGAGGAAAGGCAGGGGTCGATCTAAGGACTTGGCTGGATGACAAATGGTTTGAATTGTCCCCAAGTGTTGACCTCTAGTCTAGTGGGATAACTAACAGCCCACACATGCCTAACATTTGGGGGACCTTTGAGGGGCAGAGCATCACACAATTGATCTCATCTCTGTCTTCCCTTGAGTCGCTGATGCCATTTTAAAGATGGAAAAGGCGAGGCTGGCCCATTTAAGGTCATGAAGATGATGTGTACTCATAACAGCCTGGTGCTAAGGGCTGTGTGGGATCAACACCCACATTCTTAACACTTGTCCAGACTTCTCAATGCCAAAGACTTCGCTGTTGGCAAACTCATATTTTTCTGGAAAGCCAGAAAGAAGAAAGGCCACCCTGGAAAATTATGAAAGATAATTAAGAAGTCCTATTTCTTCCTACTGGTAAGTCTGGGGCCAAGTATGGGCCTCAGAGGAGAGCCAGACTCTGCCAGAAGGAGACACATATAACCTGGCCCCCTCGTTGGTGGCTGTCAAGTGTTTGTGCACAAGATGCAATGGTCTTCAGTGGGACTGAGTTGTGTCCCCTGGCATTTGTAAATTGAAGCACCACCCCCATGTGACTATCCTTAGAGACAAGGCCTTTAAGAAGGCAGCAACTCTTAAAATGCCAGAATTAGGAACACCTCCTCATGTTTCTTTTTATAAATAATGTATTTCTTTAAAGACTTCCATCATGTTCCCTGGAAAATTAGGAGCATGAAAACCCCTTACCTCTTTAATGCCTCCTAATCTCCTATATTTCTACATATGTTAAATTTATCCAATGCACTGCTTTTCTTTTCTCTTTCTTTCTTTCTTTCTTTTTTTCTTTTTCTTTTTTTTTCTTTCTTTCTTTTTTTTTTTTTTTTGATCTAATGTTGTTGTCTGGGTCTTTAAGAGGATTAGCTTTATGTTTACAAAGATTTCTTCTGCTAGCTCCTCTCCGTCTTCCTACAACTTGCTCAGTTTCTTGCTGAGCAAAATTAAGTTAAATAAAAAGCCCCCACCCCATGTTATACACGTGGGCATGCAGGTGTGCTGGCCTGTGCAGGCACATATGGAAGTCAGAGGTTGACATTGGATGTCTTCCTCAATCACGTCTCCACCTTAGGCTTTGAGACAGGCTCTCTCTCAATGAACCTGGAAATCCACCCATTTTGTCTACACTGGCTGGCCACTGAACCCTAGGGATCTGCTTGCCTGTCTCAGCTCCCCCACCCACCCCGGCACTGGAGTTATAGGTTTGAACCACACATGGGTGCTGGGGGTCTGAGTCCATGTCGTCATGCTTGCATAGCAAGCGTGTTAACCACTGATATTCCTGGCCCCAGTAAACACCAGATTTGAAAAAGTGCTAAACCCGGAATGTTTTACGGCTCCTGTCACCCTCAGGCAATACATGCATAGTAGTACAGAAAGGCACTTTGTGTCTGCACCACAGCTTAGAGCAGTGGTTCTCAACCTTCCTAATGCTGCAGCCCTTTAATACAGCTCCTCATAGTGTGCTGACCCCTAACCATAAAATTACTCTTGTTGCTATTGCAATGTTGCTACTGTGATGAATCATAACATAAATACCTGATATGCAGCATATCTGATATGTCATCCCAGTGAAAGGATCATTCAACCCTTGAAGGGGTCATGACCCACAGGTTGAGAAACACTGGCTTAGCGGCCCTCCCTCTTAGAGGGAGATGGTAGTTTTGGGGAGCCATTCTAAGGTCCCTCAGAACACAGTCCAGGAGCCACTGTCTGCCTGGACAAGTACAAAAACCACCCTTGATTCGGATATCAACTGTTGTTGGTTTTTCTTTGTTTCTGTCCCAGATCTCACTCTGTAGCCCAGGCTGGCCTCGAACTCACAGAGATCTGCCTGGCTTTGTCTCCCGAGTGCTGGGATTAAAGGTGTGTGCCACCACCGCCTGGTGTAAGTGTGTAGCTGGCCCCTGATGTCCTCTTCCTTTTCTGGGTCTCCTCGATCTCACCTCCCATATTTCTCCCTCTATATATTATTCTCTTTGCCTGCCAGCCCCGCCTATCCTTTCTCCTGCCTTGCTATTGGCCAGCTCTTTATTAGACCATCAGGTGTTTTAGACAGGCACAGTAACACAGCTTCACAGAGTTAAACAAATGCACCATAAACAGAAGTAACACACCTTAAAATAATATTCTGCAACAATCAACTGCAAGATTGGGGCACCACGAACCATCCTTAGCTTTGAGTACTTACTGGAAAGACTTGCAGGGCTCAGGAAAGCCAAACTCACAGATTTACTGAAGTGGAGGGATCCAATTAAGTCAACAGAGGCAGAGGTGAGTGGGACAGGTTCTGTAAGAACAGCCCCCACCTTTCTGATCTCTCCCAGGAGGGCCCGTACCCATCTATCCCAGGAACACTGGTGAATACCACTGAGTGGGAAGTTCACCCATTCTCTAGTCCAGGGTTTTGACTGGTGGTCTGTTGTGTAGACATGGTGACCATCTCTTGGTTGACCTCTGTCCCCTTCTGAGAGGAATTGATACCAAACGGCTCAATGCCCTCAGGTAAGATACTCTCATCAGCCAGAACTTACCAGAGCTTAGAGATTTCCTCTTAGAGCTAAGGGCAGAGGCCAGACCCCTGTTTGGTGGGGGTGATCTTTGAGTGGATGGAGATATAAGTGTTTTGTGTGGACTGGTGCCCGCCATGAACTGCTTCTGTGCTAGGATGAGGTAAATAGAGACACTGATACACACATTTGGAAACTTCTGGTAGCATTTAGGTGGGAGTACTATGTGTCAGGTGATCTCATCATGGAGTACTATGGCTTTTCTTTTGTATTCCTATTTTGGTTTTTCTAGTAGTTTCTTTTAGCCATGGGTTAGTGGTTAAGAACACTGGATGATCTTGCAAAGGATCCAGGTTTGGCTCTTGGCACTCATGTGGCAACTCACAATCATCTGCAACTTTAGTTTCAGGGGAGCCAATGCCCTCTTCGGGCCTCTGAGAGCACCAGGCACACACATGATACACAGACATACATGCAGGCAAAATATCCACACACATAAAACAAAAATAAAAACAAATAGATTCATGTGCCATGGAAGGGATATTTCTTAGAAAGCAGAAACTGCTTTTGTTTGATGAAGGTTGGGCAGTCACTGGCCTTGGCTCTGTGCCCACTCTCTCTACAGGTTCCGAAGCCCTTCTGCTTGGTGTGGTTTGGATCTTGATTGATCCAAGGCCATGTGCTGCTAAGGACTTGCTCACCAGCCTGGTGGCATTGGGAAGTGGCAGAATTTTGTAGAGGGGTGGTACAATGGAGGGAAGCTAGGTCATGGGGGTGTACCCCTGAAGGATACGGGACCCTGACCCCTCCTCACAATGGAGGGAAGCTAGGTCATGGGGTGCACCCTGAAGGATACGGGACCCTGACCCCTCCTCTTTCATTTCGCTACTTGATCACCTTGAGGTAGGCAGCCTTCCCCACCACATGCTCTGCGCTATTGTGCTCTGCTTTGCCAAAGGTCTTGAAGCATTGGAGCCAAATGACCACAGTCTGAGCCTTGGAAACTATGAGCTTTATAGTTTCCACCTCTCTTTATAGGTGGATCCACTGGTTTCCAGGGGCCCTTTTTGTAATATGAGGTAGGGTGGACAGATTAGATCAGTGTTTTTTAAAAGTTTGTTTTAGAGATTGATTAGAAAATACGTTATGGCCCAGCTCATTCTCACATAGGCAACCTTCTAACCTTTCTAGTGTAACTTATTCCATCTGACAGGAAGATTATAGTCTAGACCATTAAGCAGATGTTCTGACCCACCTAGTAAGGATACTTAGGTGGGAAAACTAGAGATGGTCTTAGAGGAACGTTGGGCAAGATTTCTGTATGTCTTCTGCTGGGGCTGGGGTGAGCCAAGAATCATGAGCAGGCTTGCAGGAGTTGGCCAGGGTGAGTTCTCCAGATTGTTGACTTGCTTATAACCGATTATTCTTTTCATGAATATGTTACTCAGGGAGTCCCTCCTACCTTTATATCTTAGAGTGAAAAATCCACAAATGCTTAAAATCCCACATACTCACGGGAGTGCTCTCTGCTAACTGCTACTGTCTGTGTGTCAAGGAGGTGGCAAGTTTGTGATGGACCTATAACTCTCCAACTTCTTTATGTGGGCATTTAGTGCTATGAATTTCCCTCTTAGGACCTATAACTCTCAATCCTTCCCCCTTCCTTGGTCTGTGCTTGAATCTCACTTGAGAGCATCATGGACTTGCAGTGACTTCATGGTCTTGTTCCAGCCTGGTGGACTACCTACCTACTTCCTGGTTCCCTGCTGTGGAGTATCTCAGCATCCCAGTGACAGGCAGATCACTCCTGGTGCCTCCTGGTGCCTTATACGAACTCACTGATGGTTATATATATATCACTGATTATTTATTGTAGTTCCACTAGTTACCATGGGTTCTAGAAAAGGATGTAGATTCTGCTTGGTTTGTTTTTAAAGGAAATGAAAAGGAAAAAAAAATTCTACTGGTTCCTCTTTTAGAAAAATCACATCTTCCTACCCATCTCAGAAAGATCAGCCTCTTCATGGTGGCAATGGGGACTGAAGAAAAGTCCCAAGGGAGACTTAAGTCATAAATGTCATGGTGGGGAAGGAATGGGGAATCTTGACAGAATCAGGCACCAGCCCTGGCCTTTCACAAGACAGGACATGTAAACACCAGCCCAGGCAGATTCAAACTCACACTCCCAGTCCTGAAGATGCAGAGTCCCATGGACAGTAGAGAGTACCACATCCCAGCTGGCTGACATGTCTAGAGGGGACCTGGTTCCCTTTGCAGGGTGCCTGATCGATACCCTGTGTAGCACAGGAGGGGGGGTGCATCCTTGGGAAGAAGGGAAAGACAGAGACCCAAAGTAGCATGGCGTGAACTTGAACTGGTGACTTTGTGTATGACAAAGAGGCTCTTCATGTTCACACTGTCGGCTCCTTTCCAGCATGTTCTGGGACTAGGTCTCATCACTCACAATTGTAGTCAGGGAGGGGGCATCTATGGATAGGGTCTTGCTGGGGCTTCAACTTGATCTGAGCTTGGGTACATGAAAAATCCTACCTGGCATTTCAATGACAACAGGGTTAGAACAACCTTTGGTGGCCTCTGAACCCATCTGGTCTCCTTACCTCCAGAAAGCATGTTTTTGTAGATCTGACTTAACAAATTAATTACATTTCAATCCACAGACTAGATCCCAATCAGAAAACATAGGTGCCACAGACGGGTATGTTTGCCAACGAGATTTCTCAAAATAGATAAAAACCACCTCTGCACACTGTCTTCTTTTCCAGAGTGGGAGAGAGAAGGGGAGCGAGGGCCAGGCTTACTCTAGCAGGAGAGAAGCATCGGTGGGTGAATGCAGAGCTTGCTGATGGAGAGAAGAATGAGCGGCAAGCTGGAGGGCCTTGGCTTCTTGTTGTTGTTTCTTTTTTCACTAAATATGGGGGCAAGGTGACCTCCTGAGCACTCAGTTCTTCCTTCTTCCTTGCCAACAGAATCTCAAGATCTGGGGTAAAAATGTGCTCAGTGAAAACCTATTCCCTGGTTTCTCGTTCAGCCAGGAGTGGTCATGTGAATTCACACTGATCATGGAGAAAGCAAGGACCTCTGGGAGCATTCTATCAGGGAGCAGGCTCCTTCTCTTAACTCTTCTTCCTGGAATGTGGCTTTGATGCTGGACCACAGGGCCTGTCTTATGACCATAAAATGACCATTGGAATGAAAGCCACTTTTTTTTTGTTTGTTTTGTTTTTGTCTTTTCGAGACAGGGTTTCTCTGTGTATTTTTGGTGCCTGTCCTGGATCTCGCTCTGTAGACCTGGCTGGCCTCGAACTCACAGATATCCACCTGGCTCTGCCTCCTGAGTGCTGGGATTAAAGGCGTGCGCCACCACTGCCTGGCCTGAAAGCCACTTTTAAGAAAGGCAGAATGGAAACAGAAGGTTTGTACCTGCACTAACGACATCACACTGACTCTTCATTGCCTGTCTCTGTGCTTATTTTGCAGGATGGAGAGGAGAGCTTATTTTCTAAGTCGTTCTATTTGGGCACACACATACACACACACACACATATGTATATATATGTATACACACATATGTATATATATATATATATATATATATATGTATACACACACACACACACACACACAAACACACACTATTTTAACCAGTAGTCAAACATGACTCCTATCTGCTGTTGTCAGGGGCTGGAGGATGCAGATGTGGAGGAGTGAGCATCTGTGAGGGGTTGGGGATGGGGGTGGATTTCTGCACTGCTCTCCAGTTGTTTCTAAATGAAAAAGCTGAGACTCAAGGCTTTAGGAAAGCCACTTTCTTATCAGATGGGGCGCACACACACACACACACACACACACACACACACACACACACACACAGAGCTTGTATGTTGATCTTTTTCTTCCTACTCCTTCTTGGTCTAGACACTGTCTCTCTCATAAAGATTGAAGTTTATATTTTATGTAATTGGCAGTCTTTAATGAAAGGAGAAAATGTTTTTTCATTCATTTCAGGTAGATCAGTCCTCTATGCACTGATTATCTCATGGCAGGCTCTTAAAGCACATAGCTCTCTGAAAACATGAAAGGCTAAGGCCACCACAGGCTATGGATGGCAAGGCCACCACTGCCTAGGGTCAGGGCTTTGAGTCTATTAAGAGTTTTAAGTTCCTTACCTTTTTTTTCATGACAAAATGTTTGACTATCATGAAATATACAGTCACGGTGCTCTGAACAAAAGGTTCATAAGACTTAAGCCTTCTTGTTCTTTTTTTTCTGGAGCCTAAGCAAGATAGCTTATTTATCTAGAATTATTCATTTATCTAGAATTTCAAGGCATGTCTACTTGGCTCTGTCCTGAGGACTCTTTTATCCTCTCCCAAGACTTAAAATGTCCAGACAAACTATGAGTTGTTAATTCATACCTCTGTCATATCACACACACACACACACACACACACACACACACACACACACATACTCACACACACATACACATACACACATACTCACATACACACACTCACATACACACACATACACACATATACACACACTCACATACACACACACACACACTCACATACACACACACACACACACACACACACACTCCTTCAAGTTGAAGCCATTTACCTAGTTATGTAGCTGCAAACACAGTTGCTGTAAAAGAATCTAATCTTCCACCTTCCAGTTATTAATGGTCGGATTAATGTGCCAAGCAGCTCTTTTTGAAAATTCGCTGGGTCCTATCATCAGAGTCACATCCCATGGCGGCAGAGGATTTATCAACTATTTGTATGTGATGGTTACTTGAGAGAAAAGAACACATCATTTACTACTTCAGTCAACACTGAGAGGATGGAGAGACAGGAGAGATGGCCAAGGGGGAGCAGAGAGGAAGTGCAGAGAGGGGAGGCATTTGAGCAGGGGAAAGGTTTGTGTGTAGAACAAGTGGGTTAGGGAACTAATCAGAAAAGGCAAGGAAGAGGGAGAGAAATGGGGGAAGGGGGAGCTGGATTTCAGGGCATAATCCAGAGAATTATATGAGCTAACATGGAAAACGGCAGATGATGTCCTATAGACAGACCTTCGGAATAGGTGGAGACCACGGGAAATTTAAATTCATCTATAGTGCTCTTCCTCTTGGATAAGAATATGGTAGGTTCCCACAACCCAAGCATTCAATGCAAAAACATAAATATCAATTTAATTTAGGCTCAGTTTCAGAATAGTTTCGAGGTATTAGCTAGAATATATATCCAACATTATTTCCTTTGTTTCTCTTCTTAACGAACTCAGTGTGCTGAAGAGTGTCCTGGTGTGACGGATACACAGTGACTCCCTTGGGAAAGGTCTGACATCATATCCAGGTAGACCTGTGACACCTGCGAATGAATTCCAACCTGAAGCCATGGCTGGGAAGCAGGTGCTCCAGGCCCAAAGACGATGGTGGGTAGGCTGAGCTCTGAACTGGAACATGTATAAGTCTGGGCTGGAGAGGCCCCTGAAGCCTTTGAAAGGTTCCATTCTGGAGATGTCACCCAGTACCGCACCCAGGACACCTATTGCAACTTTGGGACATTCATTTCTTGCTGTTGGTCTAGAGAGGGTCCAGGCCCAGGGTGTGAAGCACTAAGGCTAACCCACCCAGGTCTTGGTGAAACATGGCTTGCAGAACGGGGCCTGTATCTTGTTTTGCAGTTGAATGCTGCACCTCTGAATGTCCTTCTACCTTGTCCGAACCCATCGGTGACCCCGATGACACAGGCAAAATCTTAATAGACTCAGGTGGGGGTCGTTCTGAGAGACTTGCTGAGTGGGAAGAGGTAAATGGCACTTTGCTGGCTCGGGGTAGGATATAGCGGATAGCTGAACAATCACATCCAAAGCTAGAATGAACAGTTTCCAAGTGGGCACAGCACAACTGCTGATTGCTCCTGGCATAGACTGGCATGTCATCCTGTCTACTCAGAAAACAGGTCTGGACCAGGGTGCTCCAGCTAAATCCAACCTTCAAGTGCTTGAGAGGCCTATGGTCTCTGGAGCATTCCTGGGAGAATGGGAAGCAGATGAAATTGTATCCCCACCCCATGTGTGTTAATGGCCCAAGCCTTAATAGCATAGTAAAATATTCATCTTGTTTTTTTCTAGCTAGCATTCAATCGATTGCTAACTCTCTAGAATCATTTAGAAATGTCAAGGTCTACTCAGCCACACTGGATGGATCCAGTTAACGGGAAATGCAGACCACTCACCTCTCTGGGTGATGCCCTGACCCTCTATCACTGGATCAGGAGCCCCGAGAGCCCAGTTACTTATTTCCAAGAAACAGAGGAAAAGGCTGTGGACATTTTGTGGGCTTTATAATTTCAGTTGTTTTAGTGAATTGTCTCATTCAAGTTAACCACTCCCTTGGCCCTGAATAGTCTTGATTCATCTTTACTAAGCTCCCCAAACCTCTATTTGATAAATGGTGCCACATATGTATAGAGGATGGGGCTAGAACAGGGTAATTGATAAGCATATTTGTTTCTCAGTTTCCTTAGGGGATTAGGTCTAGAGGCCCATGGCAACCCCAATCTATGGATATCCAGGTGTCTTATGTAATACTGTACAGGCACATAGAGCATGCACATACCCTTCTGTAGATATCCAATCATCTCTAGGTGATTTATACCTAACACAGTGTAGTGCTATGGAATAGTATTTAGGGGCTATGCCAGGGAAAGGAGTCCATACAATTCAGTATAGATAGCCTGCCCCTCGGTATTTTCAGTTCATGGTTGATTGAATCCATAGACGAAGAGGAGGAGATGGAGGGCCAACTGTATTAAGCGACTTATCTGTCATGTTATCATTGTTTCTTGGAATTTTTTGAATGGAGCTGTTGGAAGAGGGGCTGGTCACAGGAAATTGGCAACAACTATATTGGGGTGTCAGGAATGGCAGGGCTCTAAATATAAGCCCCCTGCCCCCGACTCCATAGAAACTGGGAAAAGACCAGGCCACACTTGATTCCAGGGTGAGGCTGAGCCAAGATTTCCTTTCTCGTCACCCTAACCCTCTTCGGGGACAGGTGGGACGCAGGGGTGGTTGAGAAGGTGTAGAAGGGTCCTCATGGGGGGTCACTTTGTTCACAGGTGGAGCATTTGACTGTGTGTGGGGTTGTGTAAGCAAAGTCCTGTCCTAAATTACAAATAATTAGGGGGTCCAGAAAACTACAAAACAAAAACGGGCTACATATAATTCCCCTTCCATTTCTGTACCGCCACGGGGTATAACAGCAAAGGCAACTTAAGGATGTCACAAGGAAGACATCTGCAGCCATTTTCAGTATGACTGTGTCGTGACCTGATCAGAACCGGCTCTGTCCTGAGGAAAACTTTCTGTACTTTCTTGTATTAATGAGAAACGCACCTTGCTTTCAGATGGTCACAGGGCTCTGTAGATTTGATGTCGGATGTGGGAGCTGGAAAAGGAGACTGGAGAGCGAGTGTGGGGAACTTCTTGCAGCTGCTTTCTAGTCTGGCTCCCTAAAATGCTGCTCCCTTCCAGATGACAGACGGAGTGAAGCAGAGCCATCTTATCGCCATCCTCGTGCGTGTTCAGCCTAGAGCATGATCTACCTGACCTCAGGTTCGGCATAGAGCCAGTGTCTCTTCCTGAGGACCGCGAAGTGTGCCTATGAGGTTCTGCAATGTTCCAACATCACATGGAGCTGAGGAGACATCTAGCCAGACAACATCCCTTCTCCTGGGCACCCTTCCCTTCACCTACTACACATTCTAGCTGGGTGGGTGGCTCTAAGTGCACAGCAAACCCTGATGAGCCTGTTTTAAAAACAGATCGCAAAGGGGAGGGTGTCGAGGGCTGAGGTCTATTGGCAAGCTCAACTGGCATCTAAGAAGCCACCCTGAAATCCCACGATCCAAAGATCTGAATTTTGACTCTGCTGAATTATTCCTCACCAGAGATAATGTAAACAAACAAGTGACTATTTGCATATAAGCTGTTAAGGACAACTGTATACAGATCAAAAAATAACAGAGGAGTCATTTTATTGGCTGTCCACAGGAAGTTCATCACACAGGAGGTGAGGACTGCCAAACAATACAACACCCCATCTAAGCACTGACAGAAGGTTAAATGTCTGCTTGGGGCAGGACGGACCCCGGTAGCTCTCTGCGGCAGGGGACGTCCATCCGCATACAGCTAAGTCCACCGCAGGATGGCATCGCCCATTGGGCTCAGTCTGTCTCTCTGGAAAGTTTCACAAGATTAAAAAGAATGAGAGGAAGTAAAACAGAGAAAGCAGCATTTCTTCTGGAATACCACCACTGGAACACATGTGTGGCATGCAAACCCGTGTCTGGTCGGCTTTTCCCTTTAGGATTTTTTGTTTCGTTTTGTTTTGACGAACAAATGGAATGGCGGGTCGATTTCAATTAGTAGCGTTACATTAAGTGCAATTTCAGTCTGGCCACCAGTATCGAGAAAACCTTCCTTGTGTCTGTCCCAAGAGCAGCCGACAGAGGGTGCTGCATCCACGCAGCCTCTTCCAATTCCAGGCTCCTCCTACGGAGGGTCCTCCTTCTCCTGGCCCAGCCGGCAGATTCCAAACAAAATGTCCACTTGGCTACGTCCACTGTTTTTTTGTTTGTCACCTGTGTCCCAGGGCTGCCCATGGAGCTGAGGTCACACGGAGCTGAGCTTTACCAAGCCCCGCACGGAGTCTTCGTGCAGAGAGTCCTGGCTGGCCAGGCCCAGCAAATGCATGGTGCGGCTGTGTGCCAAGGGACTGCCTGCCCCCAGCATCCTTGGCGGTGAGGGTGCCTCGTCTGGGGTCAGAAACTGGTGGCCCCCGTGTTCGTCCTTCAGGGGCATAATGTCCGAGAGCGTGGCCTCGGTGGCAAGGTTGGGCATGGAGGAGGGTGGCGTGGGCTGACCTAGCGTCAGGCTAGCACATGGGGTGCCCAAGCCTGGCTTCCCAGGCATATGCAGCTCTTCACTGGTGAGGCTCGGCTCGCTCTGAAGCAGAGGAGTGGCTGCGGCCTGTAAAACGAATTTGGTGCTCTGAATGCACTGGTCTTGGTCGCACTGGAGAGCAGCGGGAGCCAGCAAAGAGAAGGTAGAGAGGAGGCAGGGAAGGGAGAGGGTGAGACAGGGGAGGGTGGGTGTGGGAGAAGAGAAACTGTTAGTGACTTGTCAGTAAGGCAGAGGCAAGGAGCAGACACCCGGAGAAATCCTAGCACATAACACGTACAAATTTGAGTGGCCGGATAAAGTGCTCTGACGGGCAGGCACTCACTGGTGGCCTCCAGGGTGCAACATCATCTATAAGCTATGATACTCATGGCCTTCATTCCAAACTTAAAGGATGCCATTTACAAATAATCCCAGCAAAGAGCCACAGGATTTTCCCACCCTCAGCAGTAGAGAGCATTACCTCTTGTAGGTTGAGACCTTTGGTTTTTGTGTATAGATTTGTATGTGATATGCATGCAAGTGTGTATACATCTGTGTGTGTGTTTGTATGTGCACCTGTGTGTGTGTGTGTATGTGTGTGTGTGTGTGTAGATGTTGAAATCAGGTATCTTCCCCTATAGCTTATATAGAGAGGCAGAGTCTCTCATTTGAACCCAGAATGTACCAGTTTGATTAGTCTAGCTGGCCATCTTACTCCAAGTACGCATTTCTGCCTCCTGTGTTCTGGGTATAGGTGGGTGATGTCACACAGCGGTGAGACACATTCCTAGTGTGTGGGATGAGGATCCCGATTGCTCGGCCCACCCTGGCTTTGAAGTGTGTAGAAGCCTGAGAACAGCCAGAGGACACGGCACAGAACATGGGGATCGTAAACCCCATCCTGCTTGGAGTCTGACAGTAGTCAGAAAGCAGCTTTATCATAGCCAGGAGGAGGATTGAGTGTGGATCTTGGATCAGGTCACTAGCTGATGCCCCACTCCGGGAGCAAGTGTACTTCCTTTCTTTAAATAGAAGGACTTTAAGGCACACAGGGGCTGGGGGGGGGGCTTACTCAAGACCTCCTAACTAGTTGGATCTGGTGTTTGAAGCTGGGGTCCTTTGATGGGAAATCAACAACTACTACATACGATACTTGGTAACTATTGGCTTTACTTGGCTCAGTATTCCCTGATTTTTTAAGACATGGCAGAACCACATACTAATCGCCCTGTTATTGCCAACAGGTAAAACCAGATGTGCCATGCCATTCAGTACCGGCAACCCAGAAGCAGCCAACAGGAACATGTACAAAGCAGCCTTAATGGGGCAGTGAGAGCAACCGCCTGAGCTTGCAAATCTCCACTTCATTCCCTGGTGTGTGTGCACCCTTCCTAGAGCATGCCTTTCTCAAGTTCCCTACTCTGTCTACTTCAGAAAAGATGGTGGGCATCTCCATATGGAGTTTGCTTTCTTTATGGCAAAAGCTAGCCATTTGGGCAAAGAAACCTGCCCTTGCTTCAATTGCTGACATTGTACTGTCCAAGCTGGACCAGCAGGATGAAAAAAAAAACTGTCAAACTTTGCCAAGATAAGCTAGGACAGCCCTTCAGAATTTCCTGCTTCTCAGAAATGTCTGTCAGATATACTAGGCCTGTAGGACAAAGATGGATGCCCCAATGTTACAGAAGAACTTTGAGTGACTGTCCAGACAGCCAGATGTCCCTGTTATTAGATAACATTTCAACCTTCTTGGGTCTTTGATGGAGTTGAAGACTAGATAGTCATAGTTAAAGTTTTCCTTAGTTATGAGAAAAGATAAATTAGGTATAAAACTTTAAATTCACAAAGATAAAATAGAATATTTTCTCTAATTTTGCCAAATACAAACGGAATGAATATTGTAACTATAATTCTTACTTGATAACTGTTTTTGTTGTATATAATTTTACTATGTTAAAGTTAAAATCTTCTTTTAATTAGACAAAAAGGAGGAAATGTGGAATATTCCTTTACACCGTGTGAATATATGTCTCTGTGATTGGTTTAATAAACAAGCTGACTGGCCAATAGCTGAATAGGATAAGGTTAGGCAGGAGAGCCAAATTGAGAATGCTGGTAAGAAGAAGGGTCGAGTCAGGAGTTGCAGAGAGAAGCAAGATGGGCATGATGCGCTGAGAAAAGGTACCAAGTCACATGGTAAAGCATAGATAAGAAATATGGGTTAATCTGAATGTAAGAGTTAGCTAGTAACAAGTCTGAGCTATTGGCCGAGCATTTATAGTTAATGTTAAGCCTCTGAGTGGTTATTTGGGGGCTGCTATGGGACAGAAACTTCTGCTTACAGATGAGGAAGGCAGAGGCTACAAGGAATTGGCAGGCATTAGAAGTTTAAAGCCCCTGGCTTCAGGGTTAGAGTGGAACTCAAAGGGGAGCTCTGGGTGGTGCTATAGCCTTGGGGGCGGGGAGTCTTGTTTCATCCCAGCCAATGGAATCTCAAAGAAACCAGGAGGAGGGGATGTGAAGCTACAAACAACAACTATGGCCTGGAGGTGGGGCGGGTCACATTCTTTGCATATATCTTTTCTTTTTGTCACAGAGGCCCTCTGGAGCAATGCAGTCCCCATACCTGTGTCTTCTCCTATGATACACCTTTTGGTGTTTTACTAGGTAGACTCATGGCTTGCTAAAAACCAACGCAAACGCAGTCTTAGTGTCACTGGCTGGAACCCTGTTGAAAATGCTTTACAGATTTTCGTGGTGACACTTGGTGCCATCTGGGCTGTGGAGAAGCTCAGCTGGTAAAGCGTTTGCTGTGCAACACTAGTGAAGGGGTTAAACTCTCCTACTTTCACAACTGAATTTAGGTTCCAGTTCTCTGAGAAGAGCAAACCGGTGTCTTTTCCACCAAGGGCCATTTTTCTACAAGGCCCTTACCTTCAGGGTTGAGGGAGAGAACACACACAGAGGGTCTGAGTCAGCCTCACAGTGTCTCAAGGACAAACCCAGCAGCCCCCTCTGAGTCACGTCCAAGCTTGTGCAGATGTGCCCCAAAATGAGAAGACTAAGCCTCAGCCAATTAGAAATATACAATGTAACTGCTGCTTGCTTAATCATTCATGGAGTTGACCTTGAAACTCCCCTTAGCTGTGCTTAAAAGGAGCCTGAACACTCATCTCGGGGGTGTCGCCATTGTGTACAGGAGAGAAGCCAGGCATAGCAGCATATATCTGCAATCCCAATGCTGGGAAGGCAGAGATGGGTGGATTGTAAGGGCTGACTGGCCAGCCAGCCCAGACTCCTTGGTGATTCCAGGCCAGTGAGAGACTCTTTCAGAAAACAAAGTGGACAGCATGGGCAGACCACCACCAGAGGTTGACTCTGGTCTCCACACTCACCCCTGCCCCCACTGTACCCTACACTCACAGTGGCATACACACGGGCATGTACGAACACACACTTCTGCATAAAGTCACTCAGCAATCTTTCCAAGTGTCTATTTTAACCCTGACTTCTACACACATTAAAAAAAAAATTTATTTGCATTGGTGTTTTGCCTGCTTGTATGTCTGTGTGAGGGTGTCAGATCTTGAAGTTACAGTTGTAAGCTGCCATCTGGGTGCTGGGAATTGAACCTGGGTCCTCCGGAAGAGCAGTTGGTGCTCTTAACAGATGAGCCATCTCTCCAGCCCCCACACATTGTTTAAATGTCTTAAAGGATGGGTAGGCATAGATAGTTGCAAGTACTCTCTGGCTGTAATCTGTGTTCATAGGCCTCCTTAGCCTCCTCCTAGCTTTATCTGGTGCCAGTGAGCACAGGTTTGGGACCACGAGACTAAAGGCTGAAATCCTGTTGCCCCCTGTGTCTCTGAAAACCATCTGACTCATTCAAATGGACTCCTGTCTAGAAAACCAGCCCCTTCTGGGGGCCCACAAGACCCAGGTCTGCCTGCAGGGTATCGTCCAGATCACTGTTCTATTGAACAAGGAACAGGGTGGGGCTTCACCAGATTCTAGCCAGTGATTGCAGGAAGGCTCTGCACACTGGAATTTATAATTTCTGTACTATACAGTGTCTGCAGTGAACATCTCCCTCGAGAAATCAAATCAAATGAATCAGGACTGTGCAGGGCTGTAATTGTATTGTGTATACACACACACACACACACACACACACACACACACACACACACACACAAATAGACATTTTTTTCAGGTCAGAATTTTTCTATATTTATCATACTGTCCAAATGCTAAGGATGGTGACTGGATAAACTGCCACGGTGGTGAATCCTATTTGAGAATATTATAGGTTTGGAAAACAGTCAGTGTTTTCAGGGTTACTATGGAGATGCTCAATAAAAAATATTCTCACATCCTTTTTTTTGACCTTTGCTTCTAGTTTCTATTTCCTCTTGTTGATTAAAGAAGTCTTTTAAAAGTTTCATTTATTTATTGTGCGCGCGCGCGTGTGTATGTGTGTGTGTGAACATGTATGCGGAGGTCAGAGGACAACCATTAGGAGTCGATGCTCTCCTTCTCTCCCCCATCCCATGGGTTCTAGGGCTCAAACTCAAGTCATTGGGCTTGGCTGCAAGTAGCTTTAACCATTAAGCTCTCCTGCAGCCCCCACTCTTGATGTTTATAGTTAATTTTATTTCTTTCTCTCTACACGTTCTGTTTATTTTCCCTCCATGGTTTTTCTTTGATAGATTTCCTTCCCTGTGCATTTCTTCCATTCTCCTCCCTCCCTCCCTCCCTTCCTCCCTCCCTCCTTCCCCTCTTCTCTCCTTTTCTCTCTGTCTTCCTCCATTCCTCTCTTTCCCTCTTTCTCTCTCCCTCACTCTCACACATGCACCAATGCTCTCTCTCTCCCCCTCCCTCCCTCCCCTCCCTCCCTCCGCCTCCTCCCCCCCTCTCTCTCACACACACACACCAATGCACTCTCTCTCTCCCTCACTCTCACACACACACACCAATGCACTCTCTCTCTCCCCCCTCACCTCCTCTCTCTCTCTCCCCCCCACCTCCTCCCTCTCTCCCTCTCCCTCTCCCTCTCCCTCTCCCTCTCCCTCTCCCTCTCCCTCTCCCTCTCCCTCTCCCTCTCCCTCTCCCTCTCTCTCTCTCTCTCTCTCTCTCTCTCTCTCTCTCTCTCTCTCTCTCTCTCTCTCTCTCTCTCTCCCTCACCTCCTCTCTCTCTCTCCCTCTCTCTCACACACACACCAATGCACTCCCTCCCTCCCTCCCTCCCTCCACTCTCTCACCTTGAGCCTTTTTCTGTCTCTCCACTTTACCAGCTTTTTGTTTGAAGACTTTTTAACCCTCCAGCACTAGAGGGCGCTATCACCACTTGTGTGTTTCTCTCTGAATTTGGTGGCTCTGAATCTAAGGTGTATTTGAATTTATCTAACATGTTAGATAATCTTTAGGTGGAATAAGTGCCCAGATTTATGATGGTGATAGTTCATCTACATGGACAGCACATGGAAAAAAAAACCTTAATATTTTCATTTTCAAAAAAATCCTTTGAAAAGGGCCACATTAATCAAACACTGGTTATATCATATGAAATTACTAGACTTTTTTTTTTTAGATTAAAAATTGGTCAGATACTGAATGGGAACAGAGTAGAAGCTGGCTGTGGATGAGTATCTCCCAGCAGACCTCTGTATCGGAGTGCTAGGACTTTTGCTCTGAGTCACAGCCCAAGGCAGTGTCCATGTTTAACGGTAAAGAAATTATTTATGGTTTCATATGTTCCAATGCTACACATGAGATGACCATTTAATGCTTCAGTATGAAAGTACCATAGAGGGCCAGCAAGCTGGCTCAGTGGGTAAAGGTGTTTGCCGCCAAGCCTGAAGACCTGAGTTCCCGCTCGGATCTCATGTGATAAATAGAGGGATCAAGCTGACTCCCATAGACATCCTTGAACTTCCACACACACACACCATTGGATTCATGTGTAGATATGCGTGCACGCATACACACACACACACACACACACACACACACAATACATAAATAAACAAATGTAAAACAAAGAGAAAACCTTAAAAAAAAAAACAAAAAAACCAAAACACCAGCAAGATCATTTACTTTCAATTTGTGTAGATTTTGGGTAAAAGTTTACTATTCTGGCTGATATCTGAAATAAACCTAGTATTTGGAGGAAAGACTGCCTTTTTGAAATGCTAAGAATTTTCTAGGCATTCTGTACACACATTTACAATGGCTGAGATTCCTTGTAGCTTTTGCTCCAATTCTGTCAAAAGGATTCAAGCTGGACAGGGTTTACTTCCGCTGGACTCTAAAGCTCTGTCCGGGGCCTTATGGGCACACATCTATAGTCAGAAGACCACCGCCCCTTCCAGAGTCTGCCTGAAATGCAGATTTGGGTTAGGTCGACGATTAGGCCTTCCAGTTTGCTGTGTTACTCTTTCCTAGTCCGTGCTTCCCAGGTTCTGCAGAGAGACTCCTGCAGCCCTAGTCTAAGAGGGCAACCACTGCCTCAGTCTTGTCTGATATTGGATTAAGGGCAGTGTTAGTTTCCCATGACTCTGACAAAATCCTGGAGTGAACCAATTTGAAAAGAGGGCAGATTTACTGGGGTTCATGGTCTTAGGCCACGGTCACATGGCCCTGTGGCTCTGGACCTGGGAGACACAGTATGCTATGGTGGTGATATAGCAGTGGAGGAGGCCTCTTTACCTCAGACAGGCAGGATGAAAGCAGAGAAAAGGGCTGGGTTCCCAAGATCCCCTTCAAAGGCACACTCCCCATGGTCTTTTTTCAACTAGGCCCTTCCTCTGTAGGATTCAACCACCTCCCAACAGGTAGGAACCAGGCCTTGAACATTTCAGAGCTGAACTCTAACAAGGAGGATATCAAATATTAAGTTATAGTAAGTTATTTTTAAAAAGTACCAAATATACACTTTTGTTATCTATACATTTAGCAAACGACCCCAAAAGGGTCTGTATGGCTACAGCTTCAAAATATAAATATATATTCTGTTTCTAATGCTATTCAGAACACGTCACTTATTCACCAATCTAATGTTCATCCATTCTTCCTGACGTGGATGGGAGCTGGATGGCATCGTCGTGTGCATATGCACTGTGACAGAAAGGATGTCATGCTGGGTACCTCAGAAGGCAGTGAGGAAAGGGGACTGGAGATGCAAGCCCCAGCTAGCATTGGGGTGACCTGCACAGAACAGCAGTGTGGCGCCTCGGGATTGCACTGGCGTTCAGGTGACCGAGCTGTGCCTGCAATTACCTGCCCCACTTCAAGCTGCAGAGCCCCCTTACCATGCTCTAACATCCTCCTTTGGAATCTGTAGTGGAGGGAAGGTCACTAAGGAGCCACACCATCTCCAGCCTACACGAGATGCTCAGTTATTGTTGACTTTCCTCATTCCGGAGAGGAGAGGGAACAGACCTCCCGGGTACTCAGGAGCCACCTCCCTACTAATATCTATCCATCTTTCTGATGCAGAGTCTCAGAGTTTTCGTCTGAGGCCTTCAAGCCCACAATATCTCCTCCCTAAAAGACTGCTTGTTTCTCTAGGGGCACATTCCCCACTATAGAGGAAATGCTTTCTTGATCAGGATACCGGTTCTAAAATAAACTGTGGGAACATACTGGACTAAAGATCCCTTTCTCTCCATCATTTTCCTTCCTCAGATGCTTCTCCTTTAAGATCAGAGGCACTGGAGGTGGGTTTTGGTCACAGTGATTGTGGTGATTTGAATGTGAAACGTCCCCCAAGAGCCTTATATACTTGGTCTCTAGCTGGCGGCCATGTTTGGAGAGGTTGCAGAACCTTTAGGAGGTGGAGCTTTGCTGGAGGAGGTACACCACTAGGGGCGGGCTTTGCAAGTTTATGGCCTGTCTCCACTTCCAGTTTGCTCTCTCAGGCTTTCTGCTGCTGTACCTCCCCCACCGTTATGGACTCTCCCTCTGGAATCATAAGCCCCAATAAACCCTTCCTTCTGTAAGCTGTCTTTGGTCATGGCGTTTTATCACAGCAACAGTAGAGGAGTCAACACAGAGATCATCTCTTACGTCAAATTCAGCAATTATCGCTGGAAGAGTAGGTAGTGAAAGCATGTCTCTGGGCATATGGGAGCCTTTTGCTGTCTCATGTCCTTTACTCACAGAGACAAGGCGTCTACTTCCAGGAGTGATGAGTGACCGGTACTGGGCTGGTATACACTCTGTATACAAAAATGACCAGAGCGACAGACGCATGTGGTGGCAAGTGGTGAAAGTAGACTACACACACTGGTAAATTCTGAGAAAGAAACTCTCACGTTAAGTTCTACGACCAAACAAATTCCCCAAGGACTAGCATTTGACCACAGCATGGCAGCCCTGCTGGGTGGGAAAAATAGAGGTCAGGTATGAGGGTACTAGTGGCTGGATCTGAGGGTCAGGACATTGGAGGATGCTGGGCAGGGAGGGGCTACAGGGAGTCTCCCATAACTCTTAGCACAGGGCTGTGAGCTCTATCAGGACTTATAAGTCAGTTGCTACAAGGAGGCCAACAGTTGAAAATGGATGCTACAGGTTGAGATAGAGAGTGTTGATCTGGTCTCATCAACTATCATCTCATCAACCCTCCATCACTATCCCTGGCATCCAGCTAAGACACCAACAGTGCCTTAATAAGAACAAGAACTGTCTCCTAGCCGGGCATGATGGCACAGGCCTTTAATCTCAGCACTCGGGAGGCAGAGGCAGGCTGATCTCTGAGTTCGAGGCCAGCCTGGTCTATGGAGCAAGTTCCAGGACAGCCAGGGCTGTGACACAGAGAACAACAACATCAGCAACATCAACAACTGTCACAGATGGTGTGTTGATTACGTCAGAAGAGACTGTAGACAGGTCACACATTCAGGCACGACCTGGTTTTGTGACTGTGACAAATGAATCATGTTCTGCAGGGAAAGCTTGTGGGGTGTGACTAAAGCATAAAACACTCCTCTCCATAAAAACACCTCCACGGAGAAGCCCTGGGTAGGGGGGTTAGAAGAGCACTTCCCATGGAGTCAGACCCTCAGCTCAGCCCCCGGTGAGCTGTGTTATGTACTTAACATTGAGGAATTTGTCTCCTCAATGGGACAATTAGCATGCTCTCACTTGGTCTCATTAACACCTCGCCTTTGAGAAGATTCAATGAGATGCAAATAAATGCAAAGAATTGAGTCAAGTGACACACAGTAATTATTGACACAGTAATTAATCTCAACCTCATTCCCTCTCTCTCTCTTAACCAACACCAATTATTAGAGACTACTGTAGACACTGGGGCTGAAGTATTGAACAAATAGTATTAAGACATTTATTACTGTTGTTACATTATTATTGTTAAAATTGGAAATTTTGTGTGTGTACATGTTCATATGTATAAGTATGGTATATGTCCTTATGTATTAAAATTGGAAATTTTGTGCATATGATCATATGTATAAGTATGGTATATGTCCTTATGTGGGGTGTGCCATCGCTGAAGCCAGAGGAGGACATTGGGTATCTTGTTCTGTCACTCTTTGCCTTATTCCTTTGAGTCAGAGTCTGTCACTGAAACTGGAGGTAGGTTGGTGGCCAGCAAATCTTAGCAATCCTCCTGTTTCCACCACACAGTGCCAAGATGACAGGTGTGTGTGCATGCCACGCCTGACTTTTAACACAGGTGCTGGGATTTGAAATCATGACCTCATGCTTACACAGCAAGTGCTCTTATTCGCGGGGCCATCTTTCTAGGCCTCCTGGTTGAGACATGATCTCATGTGGCCCAAGCCAGCTAACTTGCTATGTTGCTGAGGATGACCTTGAACTTCTAATCCTCCTGCCTTCGTTTGCCAGGTGATGAAATTAGAGGCATGAGCCACCATACCTAGTCTGAAATGCTTTTTTAATCCAAGTCAAATACTAATTCATTGAAATTCATATAACCCTGAAATTTGACTTTCATTCTCCTTAGGGTATGAACGACTGATGATAAACCTCTCCCCACAGTAGGCTTTCATAGGGGAGGGGACATGAAGATGACAGGCTGTGGGGACGGAGAGACTATGGGAGAAACTCATACACACATCCACTTCCCACATTTCTTCACTAGGTGCCACAGAGCGTGGGGTGCAGAGTAAGAACTCAGGTCAAACTGTGTTTTCCTTAGGCAACCTTCCCGAAGCTCTGTACACCCGATTCCTTAATCTGTAAACTGGAGGCAATGTTAGTGCCAATCTCCTGGGGTCATTGTGGAGGTCATAGGCGTCATCCATGCAAAAGTCTTGGTGCAGCCCGTGAGAGGCTGCAGCTGCTATGTTACGGAAATGGTAAACACACGTGATGTAGGTGGGCGTGAATGGGAAGAGGTGAGTGGGTGAGAGTTCAGCTCAGTGACATTCTTGTCACATGGCTGTGTCCTCTGGCCTCAGTCTGGTCAGTCTGGAACTTACAGCATGGGACACTGGAAACCATAAAGATGTGTTCTAGGTACTTGAACGACAGGCTGGTTACTTCGCTGTCAACTTGACACAGCCAGGATCATTTGGGAAGAGGGAACTTCAGTTGAGAAAATGCCTCCCTCAGGTTGGTCCATAGGCAAGTTTTCTTGACTAGTGATAGATGTGGGAGGGCCCAGCCCACTCTGGGTGGGGCTACCCCTGGGCAAGTGGTCCTGAGTTGTATAAGAAAGCAGGCTGAGCAAGCCAGTCAGCAGCACCCTCCATGGCTTCTGCCTCAGTTCCTGCCTAAAGTTCCTGCTTCCCCTGATGGCCTGTGACTCAGGATGGGTAAGCCAAATAAACCCTTTTCTTCCTAAGATGCTTTTGATCGTGGTCTTCACCACAGCAATAGAATAAAAAATGAAGACAGATGCCAACAAGCAGATGGCAGAATGGAGCAATGGCAGCATGGTGCCAGAAGCACTGAGAGGGACCCTGAAGGAAGGTCGATGTTGAGCTACCCCGTCCATCATTGCTGGGAGTACTCATCTCTCCCCAACCTGGAATCTTAGAGCAACAAGCTCTGGGTACTGGACATTTTTCTCTTGGATTGAGGAGGACTGGAGTCCCAAGTCCACTTGAGGACCTAGTTCTGACCTCTGGGTCCACAGAGACCAGGCTTATCCAAAGACTTGCTAATACTCTCATCAGTGGGTGGGAGCCTTGTGACCAAAAAGACTTCTTGCATGGAGCTACCCTGGGGTGCTCACAGCAGAGGCAACTCAGTGAGTTGCCCTTGAATTAGACTTTCACATTTATCTTTCTGTGAGCCACTTCATTCACAAGTTACATACATGCTCAGGAATTTTTAGGGAATAAGCAAAAGCCCCACACAAATCATTTATAAAATGTGATTAATTTTTCATGAATGCTAAATTTCATGACTAATGAAGCTGGCATGCTCATGGACTCCTGGAAACTAGGCATTTGCTAATTTTAATTTTGTAGTTTTCATATTTCAGAACTTGATTTTATTTTTCCAGGTCTCAAAATTCTTTTTGTCATCCTGGAAAATGCACAGGCACTTGTCCATAGCACCCAGTGGATTAAATGGCCATGACCTTGCTCCCTTAGCCCATGGACTAATTTGATCTTCTCAAAGCTATTACTTCTAGGAGCCACACTGCCAGGTATGACCCAAAGATGACTTCTGTCTAGATCCTGGTGTCATGTTCAGGGTGGATGGAGCTCTTTTTACTTACAGATTTGGCTAAAAGTGGAAAAGAGAAGAATGGAAAAAGACAGGCAATCGTGATACAGGTGTCATGAGGGTAAGGGACCCCTTCTCGACTATAAAGGACAACTCCATGAGATGGAGCCCGTACTTGACAATGAGTTTGACAACTGAGGCTAGAGAAGCCATAGGCCTGGGGGAAATCTACTGCTGTCCTTCTGCTGAGCGAACACAGCAGTAAAACCACTCCTAGCGGCCAAGTGCCACCCTCATAGACCATCACATCACTCAGCCCTCACTAGAGAAGTTTCTTCTTGCAGTAGGTGGTGATTAACACAGAGAACCCCAACTGGACAATGTGCGAAGTGGAAGACTCCCTCAAGGCTCTGGCATCTATGCAGAAGAGGAGGCAGAAAAGGTTGAGGGATGACTTCAAAGAAACAGTGTTTTCCAAGCACAAGAGGCTGATGCACACATGGACGCACAGAGACCGACAGCATGCACAGGACCCACACAAGCACTTGCCAGACAGAATCTCAGTACAGAGAAGGGGAAGTGGGGATTAAAACCCACCCCTAGCCAGAAAGCTATCTGCTGGAAAAGGGAAAATCAGTTTGCTTCAGTGGTGTGACACTGGGTGTATCAACCACACGCCAGGGCAGAGCCCATGCTCAGGAGCAGTTAACCAACACAAAACAGACTCCATTATTTTGGAAGTGCTTTCTAGGGTTTTGTTTTTCTTTTCTTTTCTTTTTTAGAAAGAACATGAAGTTGGGTGGGTAAGGAATTGAGGAAGATCTGGGAGGATATAGAGAGGGGGAAGAATATGATCAAAATAAATCACATGAAATATTCAAGAGATTTTTTAAAAGATAAAAAGCAATCACCTCTGGGACTACAACAATCTCCATGTGTGAACCTTCCCCTGGGATTCTGACTGACTGGGAATCTGGTGAGCACCCAGGTTGGTGGAATGACACTGGATTAGACTAAATTGTCTTTTCAGTTCTCCAATGGTAAAGGTCAGGTCAAAGAGCACCAAAACTCAGGAGATTTTCTCCCAGAGTCATACAATACATCATGGACTGGCTTTGAACTCATGATCTTCCCTCCCCAGCCTTCTGAATGCCAAGATTACAGAAATGTTCCACCTCAGTCATGTCTCCCTCAGTCAAAGGCTGACCCACGCCAGTGGTGCGGACTGAATCTAGGACCCCATGTATTCTAGGACCCCATGTATCCTAAGAACCCATGTATTCTAGGACCTCAAGCATTTCACTGCTGAACTCTGACCCCAAGAGCTTTTAAAATAGAAACGTGTGTGTCAGGGGCTATGACATCTTGTATCACTACCTATATGACCCTGGGGAGTGTGATGGCTAATTTTCACTGTCAACTTGACTGGATGCAGAAGCACCTATGAGATTGAGGTACATCTTGTATATCTGTGAGTATTTCCAGAAGAGAGGGGGGCGGGGAGGAAGGGAGAGAGGAGAAAGAGAGAGAGAAGAGAGAGGGGGGGCTACCTAGAATGTAGGCAGCACCAAACATGGGCTCTGAGGGTCTGAATGGAGAAGGGAAACAGAAAGCCTGCAGAGCAGCAGCATCCCCAGGATGGGAAGTTCCTGCTCCACACTCCTTTCCCGCCAGGATGGACTGATACCAGGAGCCAAAGACTCAGTTCCCCACTTAGGTTATTTCTGTCAAGTGTTTGGTCACAGTGTCAGGAACAAATACAAGCCAGTTACCCAAGATTTTAAACCTCAGCTTTGTTCTCTGTAAAATGGTACCTTAGTTACTTTTCTATTGTGTGATAAGACACCATGGCCAAGGCAACTTGTAAAAAGAAGGGTTCATTTCGGTTATGGTTCCAGAGGGTTCATAATGGCAGGACAGGGACAGCAGGTGGGCACGGTGGCTGGAGGAGACAGGGAGGGCTACCCACTGGGAACGGTGTGAGGCTTTCTGAAACCTCCAAGCCTACCTCCCAGTGAAGCACTCCAGCAAAGCCACACCTCCTAGACCTCCCCAAACAGTTCCACCAACTGGGGACCAAGTGTTCAAATGTCTGACCCTATGGGGAACATTCTCACCCAGATCACCGCCAATGGGGATACCTTCTAAGCTGTAATGAGAAGGGAACGAGACGGTCCTTGCAAATAACAACACTTTAAAAGTTATTAACAGAGAGAAACCTTAGCCTGGCATCATTTGATGCAGTGTGGGTCTGTACCAAATAAACTTGGCTTTGCTTCCAAATGCCTTGAAGTTCACTTTACGACTCCAGCTAACTCAATATTTATGGATTTGCGTGTTTGTTTCACATTGAAGATTAGGATACAAGATTTTTCAGAGTTGATTGTGAGCGCTAACTATATACAATAAATATATAAAAAGGAAAGCGATGGCTCTCTTGGCAAACACCTGGGCCAGCTGCTCCTGTTTCTAAGGAGCAGAGGGGAGACGGCTGCTTTCTCAGGCTGCATTAGACACCAGATAGCTTGGGAGCTATTATGGTATGCTAGTATGCTGGTCACACCCTGCTGGTCCTGGTCCTGTTGGGTTGGCTGTGTGTGTGTGTGTGTGTGTGTGTGTGTGTGTGTGTGTGTGATGGTTGTAGTTGGGATGTCTATTGTCTGTTATAGGTAGTCTAGGAAGTCAAATGAAAGGAATGTTCTAATAGCCCCAAAGAAGTAATGTGCTGCCACCCTTAAAATACCATCGCTAATTTTACCATATGTTGACAGCTCTGGGGAACTGCTGGGTATGTGTATTTGGCCCTGATGCTACTGAAAGGGAGAGAGAGCGAGCAGAGCAAACAGTAAAAGATCTGTGACCCTTGGTGGAGTTGCTTGGCTGGAGGTGCCAGTCTCTCAGCTGGGAGAGCTACATGTATCTTTAAAAATAAAATAATAAAATAAACACCAAAATCGGGGCTGGGAAAACAGTTCCGTGGGTAAAGCGCTTCCCATCCAAGTGTGAGGACCTATGTACGCTTGGATCCTCAGGAGCCACATAAAGCTGGACATGGTCGTGCAGATCCACGTGCAGGAACAAGATGGGCGGCAGAGGCAGGAGAGTCACCAGGAGACCACAGGCTACTGGCCTGGCACACACAACAGTGAACAGTAAGGGACACTGTCTCAGGCAAGGCGGAAGTCAGGGACCGAGAACTGAAGTTGTCTTCTGACTTCTACATGTGTGCTGTGACATGAGTGCACGTGTACTCACGTACGTGAACACACATCAACAAACACACATTCTCACATACACACAGATTAAAACAAAGATTATCCCCCAAAAATAAATCCCTTCTTGCCCCTCTGAGAATTATTTTGTGTGCTTTTAAAATGAGTTAAATTTTATTACTTTTTTTTGGGTGTGTGTGTGTGTGTGTGTGTGTGTGTGTGTGTGTGTGTGTGTATGGGTGTGTGCATACCACAGCGTGTGTGTGGAGGTCAGAGGAAAACTTGGCAGACTTGGTTTCTCCTTGTAGCCTTATGTGTGTTCCGGGGGTCCAACACAGATCGTCAGGCTTGTCTCCTTGGAGGGAAAGCATCTTTACCCACTGAACCATCTGGCCAACCCTCCACCATGTGCTTCTTTAATTTCCCTGAAGTCTCTATCTCTTTCCTTCCACATTTACAAATGATTGTAATTTTCTGTTTGTTTTAACGTTTCAGCCCTCCATTATCTCCTCTTCCATCTGTTTTTGGAATAGAACAGTACAGATATAAGGCAGATATGAGTCAACAGTAATGGGTGAGAGGCACACATCTCCACAGAGACAACCATGACTGACACTCTGCCCAAGAAACAGAAACTTTGAACAGACTCGTAACCACAGAGCCAAGTAACTGTCTGTGAAGGAAAGCCCAAGGCTAGCGGCCTCACTGGCGGGTTCTCCAGCATCGTCGAAGAAAAGACGACATCCATTTTCACAACTTATTCAGCAGAAGACCAGAGGACACATTTCTGAGGGAAGTCATTCTAGAAGGCCAGAATCACTCTGATACCAACACTGAAAGAGTTTTACAGGAAAAAGAAACTACAGACCACATCTCTCATGCCTCAGCAGAATACCAGCAAAGCGCATCAAGAATCCTAAAAAGATAATTGCATATCATGACCAAGTGGGATTTACCCCAGAAATACATCAGAAACACAAGACAAATGAGAAGAGAAATACACAGTGGGACTCTCAGGGGTGTGTGGCATGTAGACCAGACGGCAGCATGCCTCCATCCTCCAGAAAGAATGGATGTCCTCACTTTGGGGAGTTGTGGGGCATGATGGGTTGGAGGAGGAAGAGCCGAGAGTCATAGTTCATCCTTTGATAGGTGGGGTTATCCTACGTGTTGGGACTGTGATGCTCAAAGATTGGACTCATAGCAAAAGAGGAACACTGAGGACCAGAGAGGCAGGATGAGCTGCAAAGGATGGGGGGGGGGGGGGGGCGGCTAACAGGTAGGAATCCAGCTCTTAACATTCGTCGGTCATATCCTCTCTTGTCCAGCTGCTTAAAAGACTACATTTGCTCCGGATCTTGCTACCCATGAACTTCAGGGAGGGAATAATACGAGCAAATGCTTACATTGTACTGGCCCTGTGTCAGGCAGGATTTAGATGCTCTCCATTAACCC
Source organism: Peromyscus eremicus (assembly GCF_949786415.1). Lineage (NCBI taxonomy): Eukaryota > Metazoa > Chordata > Mammalia > Rodentia > Cricetidae > Peromyscus > Peromyscus eremicus. Next base: position 53,573,376 of record NC_081424.1, on the reverse strand, counting down.
ACTTATCGTCACAGAAGCCCTACCAGATGACAACACTAATGTTCTCACTTTATGGATGAAAACGTGGGGTCGGGGAAAGGCTATGGAACTTGCCAAGCTCACTTATCTGGTAAGTGCTAGCCGTTTGGTCTCTGAGGTCAGTTCCCCCTCCCTTAGTCCCCTCTGTATCTAAAGGCTGGCTTCAGTTCCACCATATAATGGTCAGCACCCTGGACTCCCAGAGCTTGCCACTGGCTGACTCTACAGCACCCCCATGTGGAAGAGATGCCTCTGTACGGCTCCTATGACAGACAGAAGGGCATAGGATCACGAATTGACACCACACAGTTCCCTGCTATTATGGTTTGACTGTGAAATGCCCCTCATAGGCTCACGGGGTGTGGCCAGTGGTGGGCGGTTCTGGAACCTTTAGGAGAAAGTAGGACACTTGGGTGTTTCTTCAAAGAGGGCATCTTCTTCCTACCGGCTCTCACTCTCCCCTCCCCCGCTCTGCTTTCTGTTCTCCCAGGAGAGAAGAACACACTCTGCACGCATTCCTGCCACCATGTTCTACTGCACACACCCTGCCACCATTACATCTTGCCCAAGCGGCCAAGCAATCGTCAACTGAACCATCTGAATTGTGAGCCCAGATAAATCTCTCTTCCCTTAAGTTGTTCTCTCAGGTAGTTTGGTCGATGCAATATAAAAGCAACCCATCCATGTCCCTTTACAGAGTCCAGAGTGGCTTACAGCACCTTCAGGATGGTCTTTGTTTACTTTCTAAATCTATGAACCACACAGAGTAATCTGGGGTCATCGGTGCTAGGGATGCTAGTCATGAAACTGATGCACGGCCACTGGTGTCCCTAAGGACACTGCCACTTATGAAGGTTTCCAATGCTGCCTTCGTAGACTTCTTTCCATGTTGTGCTGACTGCGAAGACCTTGAATGGGGGGTGCTCAGCACTATAAGCCTCCTGTCCCTGGAGTCTAGCACTCAGCACACAGCAAGAACCTTGGAGGAGGTGCTGGATGAATGAATGGGTGGGAGTATGCATGTATATCAGCGTGTGTGCCAGTCAGAGAAGCAATCAATAGACCCTGGTGGACATTCTGGTATACTCCCCTTTACAGCTAAAAAAATTGAGTGATAATTTTTCCACTGTTGGTTTAGGATTAAATGAGGTTGTGAAGTGCCTTGGACATCTGTTGCCTAATAAATTCAGTATTGTCTCTTGTATAAGCATATATCCTACTCTCTCTGTTCTTGCTTCCCTCTGAGAAATATGGTACGAGGCCTTCAGGGTTCCTTGTGTGGGATGTGTGGATGCTCATGGAGAAGAGTTGCAAAGACTGTGTTATGTCCGTACTGCTTTCAAAGGAGACTATTAGTTAGTGATGCGACACAACACAACAAAGACACCACAGCTAGCAAACTATGAGTCCGAGCATCCTTCTGCAGGGGGCTGAAGCCACCGGTGACCAGGGAATGGGATGACTTCCCTACCTCTAGGTCTTGGAGATAGGCTGCCACTAACCTTCACCTTGCACCTCTCTATGCTCAGCAGCAAGATTTCCCCAAGTCTACCCCCAAGCCAGTTCCTGTGTGACACAGAAACTCCACGTAGGAGACTCAGCTGTACAAACAGCAAACAGCAGGGTGGGTGGGATTTGAACTTCAGCTCTGCAGAAGCTGGGAGCTTCTTTAAGCACATAGAGAGGCCGCTGGCTTCCAAATACCCCAGGAAGCTCAGGCTATGAGGGTCAGGGTCAACATGCTATGGTGCAGATGTTCACGGTAAGACATTTCCTGCTCCCCTCTCAACCTCCTGCTTTACAAGTGGTGTGTGCATGCTGCATGCATGCTCTGGAGAGGTGTGCAGGCAGTTTGATTTACACTGTAAACAATGGAGTCTTGGGTCTGAGGATTGCACAGAGCAGCTGCAGGCTGGTCTAAGATTCAGGGTGGAAGTATGGAGAGGTAGTGGGCTGCCTACTGCCCACTTAAAGAAGTAGGGTGCGTTATTAGAGTAGCATCACACACTGGGTAATGGACAGCACAGGACACGGAGACTATCATGCAGGTCCAGCCCTGGTGGGAAGGTAGATCCTGTCCTTTAACAGCTCTCGCTTTTGTGGCAGGGGCTTCCTTCACTGCGCCATATACTCATGGGGCAAAGATACAGTGTGTGTGTGTGTGTGTGTGTGTGTGTGTGTGTGTGTGTGTGTGTGTCTTCAGTAACAAGCTAATCAGACTATATGTCATGGTTCCCCCCAATACTGTGCAGCTTGGTCATTCACCTCCCCCATGCTAGCATGTCAGTCATATGGATGTACCAGATGTCCCTCCTACTAAGGCATATTTTTTCCAGGCATGTGTTATTAGGTTAGAGGGTGTGTAAGTAGAAGAGAAAGCGTCACAGGAAACAGTGGCCCTGCTTTGGGCAGCCCCTACCATGTCACTCTGCGATTGCGTGGCCCCGTACATAGTGATCCCGTTGGATGGTGCTGCTGGCTGTGGCGTGTCAGGCTGGATGTATCCTCTTCTGTCGATTAGGCTGCAGAAAACACACACACAGGAAGGAGAGGGTGAGGAAAAGCTCAAAGATGATAGCAACGTGATTTAAATGTCTAGGCCAGGGGTCCCTCTAGAATGAATAATTTCGAGTGCCAATTTGATGAGATCTAGAATCGCCTGAGAGATGAACCTAGGGGCATGTCTGTGGGAGATTATCTTGATTAGGTTAATTGAGGTGGGAATATCCCACTGTGGGTGGGACCATTCCCCAGGCTAGGCTCCTGGACTGTATACAAAGGAGAAAGACAGCTGAGCATAAGCATTCATTGTTCTGTTTCCTGTGGATACAATGTGACTAGCTGTATCAAGCTGCTCTGGTCTTGGCTTCCTTGTTGTGAATTACCCTTGACCAGTGAACCAAAAGAGTCCTTCCTCCATTAAGTTGCTTTTATTAGTGTGTGTTATCATAGAAATAGGAAAAGAGATTAGAACAGGCTCTTTCCGTGATGGACCCATCTTGGCATCTTGGAATATTCCATATGCATCCTCTACATGAAGCCAGTTACCAAATTCTGTCACTTTTTCCTTTAGGGTACTGAGATTTGAACCTGTGTATGCTAGTCATGTGCTCTAACACTGAGCTATATCTTTCCCTGTCACTTCTACTTTTAAAGAGGCCTGGGGCTGTGGTTGTTCCCCTTGTCAGTCTAAAGGCTTGTCACCTGCTACAGACCCTGGCTGCCTCCTCTTAGCTCCCAATGTCACCATTGTTCCTCTCCAGCTTCAAGGTCATGTCATCTTATCACACCAAGTCAGAAATGTATTCAGAGTGCCCACACTGTGCTGGTGCATTGTGGGAGACCGGAGCAGACCACACCTGCATGTACTCTACTTTGCTCTCTCTGTATTTATTTTCAAACCATCCCCACCAAAGCCACATTCTCTCCACTCACATTGGTTTGAAGAGGAACACTATGGGCTGACTTGTACCAGTCCCCGCACCTGTGAGTGTGACCCTATTTGTAACCTCTGGTTACTTTGCAAGGGTAACCATGAGAAGATGATTTTCTAATTGAGGAGGGTCTCAGCCCACGGTGACTGGTGTCCTTAAGAAGAGAAGACAGATAACAGTACCATGTGGAGAAACAGACATAGGAAGAAGGCCACAAAACACAGACACACAGACTAGAATGTAGAAGCTTGGGACCAAGGACGGCTGGCCACCACCAGAGGCTGGGCAGAGCAAGGATAGACACTTCCTACTTAGAGGGAGCAAAGCTCAACTGCTGATGCCTTTGTTTCAGACTTCGGATCTCAAACTGTGAAATAACTGTATGTTATTTCAAGCCCCTCATCTCATGACACTTTGTTATAGCATCCTAGGAAGTACTATACAGGTAGTACCAGGGGACTTAGCTTCAGAGAATCCCTGGAGGGATCCCTAAGGCCTGAAGAGGGCACATGACAACAGGTTAGGTCTGTAGTAATAGGGATACCTGACCACTTGGAGAACCGCTCTGCTGTACCAGAGAAGTTGCAATGGGAGGTTCTTGGATGAACCCTGGAAGACTACAAGCGGTAAGATGAGATAAATCCTTCTCTTCTGAGTTGATCTTGACCATGGTGTTTTGTCACAGCAATAGAAACCCCACCTAAGATAGGTTCCCTCATGCCCTCTGTGGTAGTTTGAATGTGATTGCCCCCATAAGCTCATAGGGAGTGGCACTATTAGGAGGTGTGGCCTTGTTAGAGGAAGTGTGTCACAGTAGAGGTGGGCTTTGAGGTCTCATATGCGCTCAAGCTACACCCAGTATCTCAGTTCACTTCCTATTGCCTGCGGATCAAGATGTAGGATTCTCAGCTCCAGCACCATGTCTGCCTGTACACTGCCATGTGGCACCATGATGATAATGGACTAAACCTCTGAAACTGTAAGCCACACAATTAAATGCTTTCCTTTATAAGAGTTGCTGTGGTCATGGTGTCTCTTCACAGAAACAGAAACCCTAAGGTACCCTACCCATTTCCTCAGTGTCTCACTCTTCCCTAGCCCCCTCCTGCACATGATCAGTTTTGGTTTCTCTTGACTAGCTAGACTACCCTCTTCATCATAGACTACCTCCTTCTTGGGAAGAGAAGGCAACTGAAGCCATGTCTGAGGTGGATGGCACTGCTGAGCAGACTGGCCTGATGGGAAGGTCCTGTTACATGAGGACACAGAGCTGAGGGAAGAGAAGGCAAGAAAGGCCAGGAGGGAAGAACAGAGATGAACATCATCACCTTCATTGGCCTGGGGCCAACCCAGGGATGCCTATTAACACACAGAGAGGAGCCCAGTCCTTTCCCTGTCAAGTTGAGTCAATGGGGTGGGGTGGAAGGGGGTAGAGATCACTCCAGCCAGCATCCTGGGTCCCCACAAAGAAAACCAAACTCAGCTCAGCATGCCAATCTCAGAAACTGCAGCTAACCTCTAACCAGGGACTTTCCACTCAAATGACCCAAATAGAGCTGCAGTCCCTGTCACCACTGATCTAGAGCATCCTTTAGCTTCTCTCTGCTCATCCTATACACACGCCCCCTCTTTCCTCTTCTAAGGACCCTCAGACTGTTTCTAGACTGGAGCTGTTTAAATCAGGACTCATTATATGCTCAAGTAAACATTTCAATTGGCAGATCTCAGTTTACCTTTTTAGCAAGCAATTCAAGCAGTTCTATGGGGGAAGGCTACTCTTGAGAAGTGCCCCTTCCAAAGGACTTGGATCTTAAAGACTATGGCCCAAGTCCGGCTAAAACACTCTTAGTCAGGGTCACTATTGCTGAGATGAAACCATCACCAAAGCAACTTGGGGAGGGAAGGGTTTGATCGGCTTACAATTCTACATCACTGTTCACCATCAAAGGAAGTCAGGACAGGAACTTAAACAAGGCAGGAACCTGGAGACAGAAGCTGTGGCAGAGGCCATGGAGGGTGCTGCTTGCTGGCTTGCTCCCCCTGGCTTTTCCAGCCTGTTTTCTTTACAAACCCAGGACCACTTGCCCAGGGATGGCCCCACCACGTTGGGCTAGGCCCTCCCCCATCAAATATTAATTAAGAAAATGCTGTGCAGGCTTGTCTACAGCCAGACCTTATGGAGGTATTTTCTCAGTTGGGGCTCCCTTCTCTCTGATGACTCTAGCTTGTGTCAAGTTGACATAGAGTTAGCCAGTACCACTGAATTCTTGTCAACTTGACACATGAATGCATCACTTTTCAATGAGAACTTTTCCTTTCTCATTTATCCCCAAGATGGCACGTTAATATTAATATCACAATATAAAACACAACTTTAAAAGTCCCACATTCCTTACAAATTCAAACACATTAAAACTTCAGTCTCTAAAATATCTAATCTCCTTAAAAATCCAAAATCTCTTTTAAAATTTCCAAGTCTTTCAGTGGTGGGCTCCTGTAAAAATCAAAATTAAATTAAATACCTCTCACTTCAAGAGGGAAGAGCCAGGGCACAGTCACAGTCTGAACAAAGCAAAACCAAACTCCAACAGTGTAAATAACTCAATGTCCAGTGTCTGGGATTCACTCGTGATTTTCTGGACTCCTCCAAGGGGCTCGGGTCGCTTCTCTGGTTCTGCCGTCTGCAGCACACACAGCTTGTCTTCTAGGCTCCGGCTGACTCCACTCCACTGCTGCTGTTCATGGTGGTCGTGGTACCGGCATCTTCAAAACATTGGGGCCTCCGCTGGAACTGGGCTGCACTTTCACCAACAGCCTCTTCTGGGCTCCCTTCATGATGCCAAGACTCGACTTCTCGGCATGACGCCTTTACTCCTTGGCCTTCAACTGCTACTGAGGCTGCACCTTCACCAATGGCCTCTCCTGACCTCTCACAGTGCCGAGCCTCAGCTGCTCTCCGTGACCCCTTCGTGCCTTCAAAACCAGTACCACCTGGGTGACTCATAGATTACCAAGTTCAGCTGCCAGTGCACCATACAACCTTGGCCGTCTCTGGAATACAGCTTCTGTGTGCTGACCCTGAGGAAACACTTCCCAGAAGATTTCACATCGACGATGCTGGTCTCTTCTTAATCACCACTAATTTCTCAGCTCCAAATGACCAGGATTGATTGTCTCAGCAAAGCAAAGGTTTCATTTCAGTAGTTCTGGAATCTTGTTAATCACAGCCGATTCTCCAGCCCCAGTTAACCAGAACCACAGGAGCTTAATTCAAAATGACAAATGGTCCTGATTGAGTCTTTAAACTTCCCCCTGAAACTTCACAAACCAGGCCTCCATCTTCTGCACAGCTCTCAACATCCTTATCTTCCAAGCTCCTACAGAATAGCTCATCAAACATTGAACACTCAGCGGCTTTTCTTGCATGAAATTCCAAAGCCCTTTCACGATCCTTCCCCAAACATGGCCAGGTCTACCACAGACCTCGTACCAACTTGTCCTAGTTAGGGTCACATTTGCTGTGATAAAACACCATGTCCAAAAACACTTGGGGAGGGAAGGGTTTGATGAATTCACATTTCCACATCACTGTTCATCACTGTAGGAAGTCAGGACAGGAACAGGGCAGGAACCTGGAGGCAGAAGCTGAGGCAGAGGCCATGGAGGGGAGCTGCTTACTGGCTTGATCCCCATGGCTTGCTCAGTCTGCTTTCTTATAGAAACTGAGATCATTTGATCAGGGATGGCCCCACCCACAATGGGCTGGGCCCTCCCCCATCAACCACTAATTAAGAAAATGTCCTGCAGGTTTGCCTACAGCCAGACCTCATGGAGGAATCTGAGGCTCCGTCTTCTCTAATGACTCTAGCTTTTGTCAAGCTGATATAAAACCAGCCAGTACAAACACCAGATCAATCCAGTTGTGAGGGAGGCCATTTTGGTCATGACAAGTTTTGATCTGTAAATATACAAGCAGGGCCACATGCAAATCCAGGACCAGGAATAGGAAGAGCTGTGGACGGAATGAGGGGGGTTTCAGTTCCTTTCCTGGACTCCAGTGTGTATTCTGGTTAAGGGAATAATGGTCTGGGTCTTTACTCTTACGCTCCTCCAGGTCCTCTCCATGGCCTACCGTAGCACTCAACACCACGCTCACAGAAAGACAATCTAAGACGGGGAGGGATTCATAGCTCTCAAGGTATTTCCTGACCTAAGGACCCCGAGAAGGCAGCCCAGGGGGATCTGGAACTCTTCATGAGGGGCCTGACCCTCATCTCCAGGCAATCCCTTTCTCTGGGCTTTGCCTACTCCTGTCTGTCTGTTCCCTAAGCAGAGTCCCTAAAGAATAGATGGGGAGCCGGGCGGTGGTGGCACACGGCTTTAATCCCAGCACTAGGGAGGCAGAGACACTCGGATCTCTGAGTTGGAGGCCAGCCTGGTCTACAAAGCAAGTTCTAGGGCAGCCAAGACTGTTGCACAGAGAAACCCTGTCTCGAAAAACAAACAAAACAAAACAAAACAGAGTAGATGGGGTTCCCCAGAGGCTCCTAGTTCAGGAGAGAGATACACTGCACAACTAGCATTCTGGGCCAAAGTTGGTATAGGGCCCGTTTTCAGTTATCTCGTGATCCCTCCGTGATGTGAACACAGCAGCCTTGCTCTGTGGTTGAACGGCCTTGGCCACGTGTCAGGGCTGTTCCTCCACTCCAGTTACTCTTCTTCTCTGATGAGGGTTTGCCGGGGCTGACAGCAGCATTGAGTGTGCATCCCACAAGCACACATCAGTGAGAGCTGCACACACAAGGGGAACCGCCTTGGAGGCTATCCGGCCACCTTGGTGGTTTCTCTTTTTCACATTTGAGACCAGATGGAGAAAGTACAAATCAATTAGAAACCCACTCAGACACACCTGCCACGGATACCTGCTCCGTTGGTATTTGTAGAGGAAAGATCAGTTTCTGAAGAAATAGTCTACTCTGGTGTCACTCACAAATAATCAAACGTCAGCCATATTTTGAACTTGTGTAATTCTGACCTGGGAACGCACACACTGGTTCCAGTGTCAGATGGCCTGATTACCCAGCATTTGCTGGCCGTGCGTTTTTGGACATGTTATTTAGATTCTGTGCCTCAGTTTACTTACCCCTAAAACAGAAGACAATGGTATCCACTTCATAGGCGTGGAATGAGCATTTCAAAAGTTGATACATACAAAGCAAGCAGGAGGTAAACGTGCACACACGTGCGTGCACATTCGCACACACACAGACACACACACAGACACACACACAGACACACACACACAGACACACACACGGGGGGGTGGTGGTGAAGGTTCCAGCTGCTGCCACCAGCAATGGCCACCTTCAGTGTCACCCCTACGACACCACCTACTCCTTTTCCCCTAGATCTCCCTTGGGACTATGTGAGCATCATGTCTGCACCTCAGCCTTTAGCCTTTACCCTATATGGTTTCTAGTTGCTTCCTACACACAGCTCTGGCTCCCTAATTATGCTGATCACAGGTCCCAGGTCACCCCAGAAGTTCAGCATCAGTCAGTAATGAGTGAGGTCACATGCTTCTGTCTTCCTCGTCTGAAATAGAGGAAATTTCTTCCCAATCGGACACAAATTCAGTTCAAGATCAAAAAGAAGTAAAGTATGACCAAAGGAAGCCAGGCTTCTGTGTCACTGCGTGCATCTAAGGGACACACAGAAGACAGTGGAACTGGGGGTCATCTGTGGGTGTGGTCGGCTCCAGGGGCGGGGGAGGGGGGCCCGCGGGCAGGCATCTGTCTCCGAGCTGCATTACCACAGACAAGACATCAGCTTTCCTGGGACCTGTGACTCTTACCTGGGGGAGATGGGCCCGCACAGGGCGACACAGCAATTTGTGAAGATATTTCCATAGCTGTAGGGATTGTAATTTTCTTTACCTCTTTTATTGGACCAAGATCCTTTGATCTGAAAGAAAAGGAGCATCAATAACACAGTGTCTAGAGTACCAATGCCAGAGTTTAGGGCAAACTGGACCCAGAGACGCCTTTGAAAGATGCAAACAAGGGCCGGGATGTAGCTCAGTGGGAGAACCCCTGCCTAGCACAGGCCAGACGCTGGCTCCCTTGGCTAGCACTACAAACAGTCTTTACTGGGAGAAACTGAGGCATTTTCTCCCTGTGGAAAACAAGCATTTATACAAAACTTAGAAATGTCCTCAAACAGTAGCTTAGATTGGGAGAGAGTGACGGTCTCTGGGACAAAAATCCTCATTTAAGATGATACGGTGCTATTAAAAGTTCCTCTAATGAAAACCAGTGGAGACTCTGTTTTTCATATTTGCATCTTACACCTGTCTTATTTATTGTTTATTGCATGTTATACTGCAAAGGTGTGTGGTGCATGCACATGCGTAGGTAGGGGTATGGGCCTGCTGCATACGGAAGCCGGAACAAGATGCCTGCTGTGTTCCCCTGCTGCCCTCCAGAGATGTTGTTGCCTTAGACAGAGTCTCTTACTGAACCTGAAACTTGTGGCTTCAGTTAGGCGGGCTGGCCTGTGAGCTCACAGGTTCCGCTTGTCTCTGCGCCCCCATCCCCTCAATCAATGCTGGGGTTCCAGGCACATGTGGCCGGCCATGTGGGGACTGGGGAATCAAATTCAGGTCCTCATGATGGCAGAGCAAATGCCCTTATCCATTGAGCCATATCCCTGGCCGTCCCAACCCTAAGCTGTAATTAAGTGAATGCTAACTGAAACAACATTAACACGGGTTCCTTAACGGCCACTTTAGACCAAGAGTGCAGCCTCTTGGTAAAACTGTCTGTTTGGCAGATTCCAATATTTATAGTTACCAAATCGAATGTGCTGTTTTAGCGGTTTCTCATCTATTTTATCGTTTCGTTTCCTCGGCTTGTGTTTAAGGAAACGGGATCTGTTCTGAAACATTTAACATGCATGGACAGGCAAAAATCTCAGTATGGAGAGCAAGTGAGAACTAGACTTGCTGAGAAGGAGCTTCCAGCATTACGTTTCCTACCCCACCCCCAGCTCTCCCTTCCCCCTGCATTTTGAATCAGCAGAGGCTCCTGGACTCAAAGTACAACTTCGGGTCAGGGCAATTTCCTCCAGAAGCCAGAGATGTTAAGGATGAAAATTAGCCCCTGAGATGTCAGCTTGCCATGATCTGTCTTTGGTTGGGGAAGTGTGACAAGCTGCCTCCAAAATTATGGAAGAGGATTGGAAGAGGCTTCTCAAGGTCAGACCTGGGTGTCACTCGGCTCATCTTCGGGATGGGACTGACATCGTGGTACAATGTAGGCGGGTGCAGAGAGGCCCCACACATACATGTAGGACCCTCATAGGGCTTTCCCTTCATCCTCTGTCCCCAGGTTCTCACAGCTGGAGTGGGATGTAGGGGAAAAGGTGGTCCCTGACCTCTCCCCTTCCTCTTCCTCCTCCGAGGCTAACCAGGCAGATACCCACGTGTTGCGGTCAGGAACTTACATCTTCATTCGTTGTCTGGTTGGAGCTGATCAAGTACGTGTGGAAACCTGAGAGGCCAACGATGGACCAGACGGAGAAGAAGCACACCACGGCCTCGAGCACGGTGGGGGAGTCAAGGAGAAGGAGAGCAGGGGTTGGGCACGGCTACCAGAGAGGTGGAATGACAGGAGGTGAAGGGCTGAAACCCCACAGCTGGATTCCGGGCTCAGTTCTACCCTTTCCCCATCTCCAACCAGAAGCCTCTGTCCTTCAGGCCAGTGGCCACACTCATACTCTCTGCCACCCCTCCCCCAATGCAGAGGGACATCCACAGCTCTGTAATGGCTGCTGGACTCCCTGGCCATCACTTACTTCTTCAGAGTGGACAGTTTCCCCTTTGACCTTTACCTTCCCAGACTCATAACGCAACCAAAGATGGATGGAAGCTAGCCGTAGCTCAGACCTCCGATGAAAGGACTAAATATTAAATGTCCCTCTGGTTTTAGCTTCCAAAGGCTGAGGACCGTCTCACCAACAAGCATCTCCCTCCCACAGGATGGCTTCTGAGACTCAGAACCGCCTGCTTCTGTGGCCTATCAGGTCTCAGTTCATGAAGCAGGTGAGATGCACTCATGCCTGTGAACTGGAGGCTGACTCTAGGTGTGGAATTGGGCTGGGGCGCTCCTTCTTAGAGACCCCTGCCCAGCTCCGCAGCTGAGCGAGGATAGTGAGAGGGAGCCAGGCATTCAACGTGATGTGTCGCCACCAAAGGAGGAACAGCCTGGCCTTCTTCACCAGATGGCATTGATCAACCAAGAATGCAGTCATTTGAAAGGATGAGAGAATTTTCCCATCCCACAAATGTTTATAAGAGTCTATTTACAAGATACAGATGTTTCTCAGGAAAAACTAATTCATCCTGGGGCAGATCTGGGGTTTAAATATACATCTCGCATTCTCCTAGCAATGAATTACAGACTGGGGAAAGCAAAGAAACCTTGTGCTTTCCTTATGCAACCAAAGCTGGAGGGACATAGATCAGGCTGTGCTGTGTCACCACTCATGTTCCCAGGTTGAAAGTAATTCACCTTCGATGACAGAACTGAATCCATTACCCAGTGCCTCTGTATGATGACGGATGCTGTTGATTGGGACATAGAATCTCACATCAAATGGGAAAAAGTGAACGGATCTGTGGGCTCACAGTCACTATCATAGGAAGTCACAACATCTGCTTTTGGAGAAGCAGGTGGTTGGGAGGGTCTAGAGGACAAGAGAAATACAAGGAAGAAACCCCTAGCCAGGGCTGCAGAAACCTCCAGGAAATGCTTCCTCCAGGAAATGGCTATGGTGGAGCTTTATGTGCACATGGAACAGTGGCTCATGTATCCCAGTGGCCAGGGCTCCCATATGTCATTTCTTTTCCTTCCTATCAGGGCTGGGAAGTGGCTCAGGAAGACTTCATGTCCCGCACTGGCTACAAAGCAGAGGTGGAGTTGGGGGGGGGGGCAAGATTAAGTGACCAGAGAGGAGGCTAAGTCGAGGAGATAACTAGGCAGTGGCACTTGTTAGAACTTTATGCAGCTAAGGGAAAAGATCAGACATTGAGATGAAGTGACATGGTAGCTGGGAAAAAGATGTGGTCCAGGGGAGAAAAGAGAATAAAGATGGGAGTCGAACATCAATCTCAGGAACACCTGTGCATCATCAGACGTTTACAGCCCAGATGGAATGATGGGGAAGTCAACAGAGAAGGAAGGCTCAAACACGAACCATAAAAAATGCAAAGTAAAAGTAGGGTAGGGTTGGAGCAGGTAAATGGGTTCCAGACTTCCGGCTACTCCATTTGCAGTGTGACCTGCAATTACTAACTGCTTCCATTAGGAGGCAGTGTGATGGGTAGGTGAGGAACTGTAGAGATTTACAGAAACAAAAATGGTGTGTGTGTGTGTGTGTGTGTGTGTGTGTGTGTGTGTGTGTGTGTGTACCTATGTGTCCTTAGAAGTCAGAGTCCAACCTTAGGAGCCATTTTGTGCCACTCACCTTTAAAATTTCTTTTGAGTCAGGGTTTCTCACAGGCCTGAAGCTTGCCAAGCAGTCTAGGCTGGCCGTCCATTGAGTCATAGGAATCTGCCTGTCTCTACCTCCACAGAACCAGGATTATAAGTACACACTACTGTGCCAGCTTTTATGCATGGATTCTGGGATTAAACTCAGGTTCTCATGCTTGCAAGCCAAGCACTTTGCCAATGGAGCCATCTCCCCAGCCTAGAAAAGTGGAACTATTATATGAATATGTTCTATGCTTCAGAGGCATTTCTTCACTGGCTAATAGAGTACAGCGCTACTGTGAGCTTTTAGCTGTCACAAAATGACATGATGCCAAGGGACAAAGAGAGGTGCTTTTGCTGTCCCACCCAGCTGATAATGCTGCCTGTGACTATGTGTCCCGAGGAACAGGCCAGCTCTTCTGTAACAATGGCTGCAATCACTGGAGACATGTCAGCACAGGAACTGACTCACTCAATCCTGAGAGTAGCTCATTGATAAATACCACTTCCATTCAACAAACGAGGGGACCAAGGAAGCAATGAAGGAATCTTCTATAGACACAGAGCTGAGCTTGTAGCTAAGGTGGTAGCGTGCTTGCCCAGCATGCACAGTGCCCTGCATTTAGTCTTTGGCATTGCAGAAAACCAAGCATGGTGGTACCTACCTATGATATCGCAGTACATCCTGCATCAGCAGGAGGAGAAGTTCAAGGTAATCCTTGGCTACAGGGTGACTTGGAGGCCAGCCTTGGCTACATGAGACAGACCCTGACAACAAGACTGACAGCAGAGCTGTCGGTGAATGCTAGAGGCCTGCCTGGCCAGCATAAGAATCTTCAGCTGGTTCTTTTCTTAATTCTTGCTGGAGGTCAGTGGTCCTCGGCTGACCTCATCCCAGTTCAGAGAGATAGGGGCCCTTTTTTATAAGAGACTGGGCATCTCTGTGGAAACTAAAGGAAACTTTCTCCTTATGCCTACTCTTGGATTCAGGTACAGATATTCCAACAACGCATTTCACTGGCCCAGCAGCTTGATGATGGAAATATATGTTCCATAATGAGATCAGGACATGTTATTCTCTTAAAAGTTGCAAAATCCTTTTTCCATTTTTTTAAAAATAGAAATGATAGGGGTGGAGAGATGGCTCAGCAGTTAAGAGCACTGAATGCTCTTCCAGAGGGTCCGGGTTCAATTCCCAGCACCCACATGGCAGCTCACAGCTGTTGGTAACTCCAGTTTCAGGGGACCTGACACCCTTTGCAAAACACCAATGTACATAAAACTTAAAAAAATAAAATAAAGATTAAAAAATAGAAATGAGAGGAACAAATTCCATTTGGGGTCAATTTAATAAGAAGTTGGATGTTTGTTGACTGAAGCAGGGATGGCTTTGGATGACAATCATTTCCACTGCCTGGCTCCGCGTCCATCTAATCCAGCCTCCAATAAGACAGGCAGCTCCTTTTTGGCCAGAGGCTAGCTGTGAATTCCCTTAAACTCATAAGAGTTTGCACTAAGTGTGAATGTTCAAAGTGCTGGTCTACGGACACCCTCCGGAGCCCTCCCTGTGAACCCAGAGAGTAGGCTGGGCAAGTACCAGCTCCATGTTCCAGGAAACAGGCTCTGCTTATGGGGGGAGGGGGGAGGTGAGCAAGGGGAGAAGTGATGTGGAGACTTGGGTGAGGGCCAGGCAAAATGGCTAAGGATGCTTCAGGCTGGGGATAATCACAAACAGTGGGAGACCTTCGAACTATGTCTTTAGCATCTTGGGGTTCCTGATCTTTTCCCGTAAAGAGGTACAGAAAAGTTATTTTTCTTATAATCTCAGTAATTTAAAAAAAAAAAAAAAAAAAAAAAAAAAAACTTCCCTGAAGCGCCTCCACACCATGGAGACACAGAAGCCCTGAGTCAAGCTGCTCTGGCTTTTTCTAATCCCTTTATTTCAGGCAGGAAGCTGAGGCCCAGAGACCAAATCACTTTTAAGGACTCATATAGTCACAGCAGAACCAAACCTAGAACCGACATCTAGGAGAGACATACCTCTTCCCAGGACCCCAAGCCAAGGGAGTAGCACATGGCAGCCACAGCTTTGCAGGATCAGTGCTCATCATGGTGAGACTGAGACAGAGACTTGACTGTTCTTTCTTGGCCAAGTGTGGAATGTGTTTTGGTGGGTTTCCTTATTAACTAGGACTTCTGAATGGCCAGGACCACATTTAGAGGGCTCTGCATGGGCGCTCTCCTTTCTGCCATTTTCAAGGTCCTGGGTCACCTCTTGGTGGGGCTTCAGGTGTGAACCCCACAGTCCTCATTACAGAGACTGTGCAAGGGTATCTGCTGTTTAAGACATAAGAAACTGCGTAGGTGGCCTACGGCTGTGTCTGCCTGGCAGCCACTACTGAAGCAGGTGTACCTCACAGGAACGGCTCCTTCATCGTCCAGCAGAGGGACGACCCTACCTAGAGGCAGAAAAACACAGCTGTGCCGTCACCTGGCCACACACCCATGACTGTGGCAATTTGCATGACTGACTGACCCTGTAAAAAGAGGAAGGGACTGAGATCTCTTTCACAGTTTCATCTGACCACAACCCTGCCCTCAAATCTCCTTCGCCTGTGTGAGGAGTTCCAGATTCATGGTGGAAGTGACCAGGATCCCAACCAAACTTCCAACTGGCGCTTTGAAGAAACAGAATCTGACAAATGGGCTCTAACGGTCATTTAGGTGACAAGGTGTACAAGAACAGTGGGAAGCTCTGGAAAAGAGCAGCCACGGGCTGAGGGTGTGGGGAGACGTTTCTAGTCATCAGAAGGGACTGCAATGGGACGGGACGCATCCAGACATGGCTCACAGCACAAGCATGGGCAATATCCAAAGTCAGTAGTAGGGAACAGATGCTCGATTCTGAGGCGGTGTCCATGGATGCACAACATTCCCAAGATGCTTTTGGGGATCCTTTAGGTAAAGCCCATGTTCCTGTCAATTTCCCCACTGGACACCAGTTCCAATCTCCTCCCTCCTTCTCTGTGTGCAGCCCTGCCATGGTCGCCCAGCAAAAGGTACCATCCTTAACCTCAACTTCCCGAGTGCTGGGATTATAGGTATGTGCCACTGCACTGGGCACTACGACCTCACCTTTGGAATGGTAAATAAAGGAAGAATTGTAAATATTCACCCAAAGAACACACTGGCTATACATACTTTAGAGTGCAGAAAGTATTTAAAAATGAATGAGGTAGATTTATCTCCAGGTAATATTTTGAAACAAAATCAAGTTGTAGAACAATGCAAAGAGTAGGGTCCTTGTAAGATTCAAGCAACCCCTTAGCCACATACAAGTATGTGTTCCAACTTCATGAAGACCTTCTGGAAGGACAGACAAACTGACAAGGAGTCCCGCACCATGGAGGGTCAGGGAAACCCTTCCTTTCTTCCCGTTATATTTCTTTTGGAATTACTTTAGAACTTCAACCTTAATCAATTCACTACCCACATTGTGATCTTATGCGACATAATTGGGGTCTTAGGCTTCAGGCCTCCCTTCCTCCCATTGGCTGGGTGTGGGGTGGGGAGACATTGGCCTCTTTTTCTGAGTGGAGCAGGGCTAGTGTGGGGAGATTGTGGCTCTTGCTTAAGTGCCACTAAGGATGTCACTGGATTTCCCCGGCACAGGGGCAGCTATACACAGCACTGAGGGTGTCTGTCTCTATTTTCTCATAGTCTTTTGGACATCAATATCTATCAGCATGGAGGGGCTAGCCAAAGCCCATGCTACCTTTGTTATTTTCCCTCTGTGCCACATGGCGTCCTTCCTGCCAACCTTCTAGTAAATTCTATTAAAATAAACCAATGCCCATTAGTCTGTGGGTGCCTCTCAGGCGGGTAAGTGTCACAATGAATGCAAATTGGAGATAAAGAGGCTTTCTAGGGGGAAAGCCTTCACAAATGCCGAATCAATTACCATTTGATTTACCAACCACAGGAAATCCTTTTCATTTTGGGAGCACTGAACAATAAGTCATGATTAAAAATGACTGGAATCCCTTAAATTGGACATGAATGCCACGCTACACTGATGTGATTGTGAATGGCAGGGTCCCCTCTCTGGGGGCTTCCTCAAGGATGCCCAGGGCTCGCTGGCCTCCCCTGCACATGTTCCCAAGGATTTCTGCCTTGGAGAACATGAGGAGTCTGGGAGGCAGTGTCGTCACAGGGCTCCCTAGCATGCCTGACCGGTGGAATTTTCTGTGAGGTGCAGTTTCCACACATTTCCCTCCTTCTGTTAGACATGGAGGCAACTAGAGAGGATCCTGAAGTTACAGTGGGTGACAAAGACCTGTGCGTGTGTGTGGTGTGTGTATGGTGTGTGTCTGTGTAGTGTGTGTGTGTGTGTGTGAGTGTGTGTGTGTGTGTGGTGTGTATGTGTATGTGTGTTGTGTATGTGTGTATGTGTGTGTGTGTGTGTGTGTGTGAGAGAGAGAGAGAGAGGGGGGGGTAGATCTTTGAGGTTCTCTTTGTAAACATCTCAGAACTCACCGATTCTCTTCAGTCTACCCAATGTTCGCATCTCCCTGGTCTCCTGTGACCCTTTATCTCCATGGCACCCCGGCACCATCTTCTGTTGTGCTGTGAAATGTCCCCTACAGTGTGATTTCCAGTTAGTGGCAGTGTTTGGGGAGGTTTGAGGATTTGGGGACCCTAAGGTTTAAATGGCAGGCATAGGCCACTGGGGACAGGCTTGAGGGCCAGGGCCAGGCTCTGTTTCTGGTCCTGATTTTGTTTCCTGTTCTGCCAAGATGAGAGGAACCTTGAGCACAAACTCCTGCCTCAATGACCACCACCATGAGGAACCACTTTGTCACAGAGATGGGAAAAGTAACACATGTCCTCAGAATGGTCACTGTCTTTCCCTTCTCGTCCTCACCTGTTCTTAGGCCATGGATCCCACTGCCATGCTTCTTCCCACCACGCCGTCCCTTGGCCCACATAAGCACAGTCTTTGACTTTAAGTACCCAGACCTGCAGACGTTCACAGAGGAAGAAAAAGCAGCCATGTGGTGTGTGTTAGCTTGCCACTCTAGCCCAGGCCCTTCTGAACTGAATGAGCTTCAAAGGCCTGGGTCACTTGTCCTCAACCTTGTGACCCACAGGTTTGGCTCACGGTAAGAGATCAGCAAAGGAACTCTACGGGACGAGCTGCCATGTGGCTCTCCTCTGTTTGAACCCCAGTAGCCGGGTGTGCTAAAGGCCTGGTCCTGTCCTGTGTGTTCTCCTTTGGTCTCTTTCTCAGGGCAGTCTCATAAACCTGTGGTCGGGGCAGCTACCTAAGGGGCCACTGCCCAGAGGCCCCTTCCTCACAGCCTCTGCTTCCTTGATGTGAAGATCAAAGGGAGGCCTTGATGTGCGGGGCAGGCAGGGGGAGCCAGGAAGGGAAGAGAAAGGCAAGGGAGGACTATCCAAAGGCGGAGGCTGGACCCCCAGCTGTGATGCTGACTGGGAAGTAGCCTACTGAGTCCCTTCTACTCAAGGCTGTCTGTGACCTTCTCTCTCCTTGTCATCTGGGGTGTGTGTAGGGGGTCACACTGGTTCTACACACCATCCAGGCTGGTAGGAGCTGGGAATTCTTTTCTCCTCAAGTCCCGGCTGCCATTGGCCAACATTGCCATCGTTTATGTTGACATGTCCAGTAAGGGAGTGTGGTTGACCATTAGGCACCTTTGCTTCCCATCTCTCTCACTTCCTCAGCGACACTGTTTTTAGTTGGATATTTTTTTCAGAATAAATCTGCTATGAGAAACCTTTGGGCCCTTATTTCTCGTCAAAATATTTTTATGCCATGGTCAGGAGACCAGGAGTGAGGCCACTGGAAGTCGGAAAACACAAGTTATCTCCTCGCTCTAGAACACTCGCCAGTAGCCACTGGGCTGAGCCCAGCAGTCAGGCAATCCAGCTCACACCCTCCTCCGGAAGCTTTATGGAGCCCTGTTCTGAAGCCTGCAGATCTAGAAAGGGTGAGCTATGGGCACCACTGCCGTCAGTCAAAGCTCTGTGAGCATGCAGCATTACAGGTCAGGTCAGACTCCCCCACTGAGTACTGGTGACCAACCTCGGGGCCAAGTTTCATAAGATAGCAGTTCTCAACTGGTGGGTCGTGATCCCTTTAGGGGTTGTGTTTCAGATACCCTGCATATCAGATATTTACATTACGATTCATAACAGTAGAAAAGTTGCAGTTATGAAGTAGCAAGGAAGTAATTTTATAGTTGGGGTCACCACGCATGAGGAACTGTATTAAAGGGTCACAGCATCAGGAAGGTTGAGAATCACTGTCAAAAGACATGATTGATGCTGTGAAAGACACAGGCAGGCTTCACTTAAGATCCACCGAAGCGCTGGGCGGTGGTGGTGCATGCCTTTAATCCCAGCACTCGGGAGGCAGAGGCAGGAAGATCTCTGTGAGTTTGAGGCCAGCCTGGTCTACAGAGCAAGTTCCAGGACAGGCTCCAAAGCTACACAGAGAAACCCTGTCTTGAAAAAACCAAACCAAAACCAAAACCGAACCAAACCAAACAAAACCTAAAACAACAACAACAAAAGATCCACTAAAGCCATATGCTCTGGCAGGTTACAGAGACAATGGCTGTAGGGGAGTTGGTCACCCTGGTGCTATTGGGGAGTGGAATAAAGGATGCCATTCCTCCTTAAATCTGTGCTTAGTATCTCAGGCGAGTGCTTGATTCCATGAACCATCCTTTCTTCTTGCTAATCGGTAGCTAACTTCAGTTTTCTGGATCACTAAATAGGAGATAGGACACATGGAATTTATTCCTCAACCCCCCACCTCTTTGCTCATTATCTGTATGTCTCCAGTCTCCTTCCACCATACAGACCTCATTAACCAGTTATCATATGACTACTGAAGATGCCTTGGTAACCAGCCACACACACACACACACACACACACACACACACACACACACACACACGCACGCACGCACACACTTGTTTATAGATCT
Organism: Peromyscus eremicus; assembly: GCF_949786415.1. Lineage (NCBI taxonomy): Eukaryota > Metazoa > Chordata > Mammalia > Rodentia > Cricetidae > Peromyscus > Peromyscus eremicus. The sequence goes on along the minus strand of NC_081424.1, from coordinate 53,553,375 downwards.
ATCTATATACCTCCAGCACTGCATTTGTCCACATCTCAGGGCTCAGCAGTATGGGTGTCTTGACTTTAAAAAGCATATGTTTACATATGTGGTAGAATTCTCTACCATCTCTGAAAATCACTCATGAGAATAATGGAGAGTTCAAATGCAATTTACCCAGTTATGTGAAAGAGAAAGAGCTGAGTCCTGAGGAGCTGGGTCAGCAGGTCCATTTGTTTGATTTCACAGCCTATTCAGCACTTAATAGGCAGATACTTTTTCTTTTAAGATTCAAAATACCATGGTGCACACATATATACACTGTTTGGGAGGGTGGGAAATGGTTCCCATTGATCTAAATGGCTTGAATCTCACCTTTCAGGTTTGTGGAAGAGAGGTCTATGTCTAGAGACAGTATAGGTCACTGCGCTTGCGGAGGAATGCTGCAAGGTATCCCAGCACAGCCTCAAGTGGCCCAGGAGCCTCACCTGCTGCCTCATGCCCCCAACAGACCCACACCTGGGCATCCATGAAGGTGAGAGGTACCTGCCGATCACAGTGAACATAGGCAGGCTCACCGCTCTACTTGTCCTAGCCTAACCGGATGGAGTACCAATCATGGCTGGCTTCTGGGGTGGGGAGGGGCAGAGAAGACTCCACTTATAGCTTTTCTAGCTAAAGAGCTCTTCAGTTTAGACAGGGCTGCATGAGTGTCTGGAGACTCGATGTTCAGATGCCATTTATCATACAAGTGAATGTTCTGCAAGACTCCCGATGCCTTACAGAATGAATAAGAATGTGATTTATGAGAAGAAACACCAAAGCCAGGGCGATAAAGAGGTAAGAGTGTAGGGGTTGATGAAATACTGAATCCACAAGCAAGGCCCCCACAGAGCGACCAGAAAGGATATCTTGCTGGACTGTCCTTAAGGGCATTGAGGAATCCCGTTTGCTGTGAACCTGTGGGAACGAAGCCAACATTTAGTATGCAGACATTCACCCCATGCTCAACACTCTCATCTGCATGAGAATAATAAGTGTCTAAACATCAATTAAACAGTCATGTTTGGTGTTAGGGCACCCAGCTTACTGATCAGAGGTCATGATTTCCCTGAAGCCATTCAAGAAGATGGTAGATTCATAAGTAGAACCAACATCTGCAGGACATTTTTTTTTCAATGAAAGCAGATGCGTGTCTGTATATTTTCCCAAAAATTATAGCTTTGATTGCTCTTTTGTTTTCCTCTTTTTAACAGGAAAACAGAATCCTACATAATCTCTTCTGTTTTGCCCACATCTGTTAACATTTGGCAGTAGAGGTCTTAGGAACTTGGCTGCCAACAGTCTTCCTTCTTGGACGCAGAGTAAACAAAGCTAATGTTCATTTACTGACTCTTTTTGGGTGAAGGTGTAGTCCTTGTCCTGTGATCTTGTCCTGCAAGAGAACACTGAGGGGCTTGAGTTCAGCTACATCTGATGAGAACACGGATTATTGCCATCAGACTTCAACCAAATTTGAAAGTTATTTTTATTTGTGTGTGTGTGTGTGTGTGTGTGTGTGTGTGTGTGTGTGTGTGTGTGACACATGTGTGGGTGCCTGTGGAGATTAGAAGAGGGAGTTGGGTCCTTTGGAGCTAGAGACACAGGTAGTTATGAGCTGCTCAATGTGTGTGCTAGGGACCAGTTGGAGTCCTTTGGAAGCACAGCAAGCATTCTTAACCAGCCCTGACCTCTGAGGAGGAAGTCTTGGCAATGCTATCTTGGGAGATGATTCTGGGTCCCTCTGTTTTGACTTGAAGCCACTGCGCTTCAGGTGACACAGCCTTGTGCCACAGAATGAAAACTATCAAGCTAGTATGGCGACCATTACTTCTTTGTGTTGTTTAATTAGCTTAGCTGGGGGGTGGGGTTAGTGAGTGGCAGTGTCCTAGGTCTCTCTGTGTGACTGTCAACCCATGTCCCACTATACAAAGGTGGAGAGGGAGCTTCACTTGGCTTCATATTTCTCCTCCAGGAACTCCCTCTGTGTGAGTCTGCTGTCCACCATGGAGGCTCGAGGATTGCTGGGTGGCAAGAAGGGCGGCTCATGAGGGAATTACTAATATGGAAAGACAGATGCTTATAGCTTCTCACATCTCCCTCAGTACAGCAGGGCACAGCCAGCAAATGACAAGCTGCAGGCCACTAGCAAAGGCAATCTCAAAACAAAAGGACTGAAATAGACCCCACTGTGTAGGAACCAGGGTAAATAAAACTCAAACACTGGTGAAGTGGGATGAACATCATTCTAAGTCTGGGAAGGCAGCAGACTTCACTCTGTGTGTGTGTGTGTGTGTGTGTGTGTGTGTGTGTGTGTGTGTGTGTGTATGAGAGAGAGAGAGAGAGAGAGAGAGAGAGAGAGAGAGAGAGAGAGAGAGAGCAAGTACATGAAGACAAGTGACCAGGTGTGACGGTGAGAACTTCTGAGGACTAAGAGTGTGAGTGATAGTGTGACAAACTGTACAGGTGTGCATATATGTTTTCCTGGCATTTATATTCAGGATCAAGCAAGTGAAAACTAGTCCCAAAACTGTAGAACGTAGGGCTGAAGCTAGCAATATAATCTGATAGCGTGAAATGGAAGCATTTAGGATTTCCCTGAAGGATGACAGATTTTAAGCCATGCCTATTGGAACCATGTAGAAATTCATTGTGCTGCACAGACTTTGTGTCTGGTTAAATTTTTGGTGCATGATGTTTTTATTTATTTGCAAGGTTTTTTTTTATAAGAAAGTTTATAAATTAAAAGAAAAAAGAATGTAAGGCAAAAATATTCCTTCTGGGTGTCACGTATGTGCTCTCTCCCTGCCCATGTGAATAATCGCTTCCCTCAAATCAGTGTCTAACACCCTTGGTGTTCCCTTTGCTCATGAATCCACAGACTGGCTCCGGGCTCCACCTTTGCCATTTTGGGATTCAGAAAGCCCTGAGAAAGGGGATCTCTGCAAAGCCACCTTGGCACCAGCTCCAGCTGGCATGGAAGAGGACTCTGACGAGGACTAATCTTTTCTCACAAGCTCACGAACTTAAGACTCTCAGGCATGGATTACAGATTTGTGCCCATTGGGACAAAAGACGCATAGTCAGAAACGACTGCAGTTTAGAATAGTGGGGAGCCTTTGGGTAGTTGATGTAGTGGTTCCCCTTGATAGATGCTGAGACCAATGGGAGCCGTTCTGCACCGCTACTTCCCCAGTCCGTACATGGACTCCACCCGTACAGAAGGAGTGGGAAATGGGGCTGGCCTATGGAGACTTAGCCCGCTCCATTCATGAGATCCATGCTGGCAGGGGAAGAAAAGAAAGCCTCTCTGTTTAGATACTTCCAGGAACACCCCAGAGTGAGGCTGTGTGCTCGCTAATGGGTGCTTACACTCCAGGAATGGATAAAAGGCAAAGCCGCTTGCCAATGTGGGGAGCCACTCTAATGAAAGTTTAAAGGCTCAGATTCGCAGTTCAAAGCCAATTAACTTCCTTCTCACCATCCCCTCTTGTGGGAAAGTGAATGACTAAAAGAAACTCAGTATGAACTTCAGAATAAACGGAAAAAAAATGCTGATTTCTTATGCAAATAAAGTCATTTACACTCAAATCTAACTTTTTTTTTAAAAGTTGCGTTCTTTCTATGTCAGAGGTCATTTGTTCATATCCTTGCAGAAAATTGAGTACCTCATTGAATGTGCCTGAGGAAACCTAGTGTCTGTCCCCAGCCATGTTCTTCCTCTAGGGAATGTATATTCTTAAACCATGGGTCAGTAGATAAAGAAAACAGACTCAGATATCCAACGGTTGTCATTATGCTTGCCATTTCTCGTGCAAAATGGAGGGATGAACCTCTCAGGGGATCCCCAGCAGACATCGCTGAGGTTGGAGAGGGCACGCTTATCAAGGGGGGAGTCTTGTTAGGGTGAGTGGAACCTGGTCCAGGTGCCACCTGGAACCTGCCGTTGGAAGGATGGGGTCGAGGAAAGATCGAGGGGTGAAGAGGGATGGGCAAAGAGAAAAACGGAGCGGGCAGGCTGGAAGTGAGGAGGGGGATGGGGAAAGAGAAGGAAGAGAGAGGCAGAAATGATCACCAATCATAAGTCAAAATCAACTCAGACAAGCCAAAGTCGGGCAAATGGTTACATACGTAATCTGATTTCACCAGCATACTTACGAAGAATGACGTGGGTGATAACGAATGCAAATATAAAGACTGTCAGAAAAGACAGGGATAAAATAAACATATAAAAAAATCTGTAGTTTCTTTTCCCCACACAGTTGCCTACCCAGGGACAGTGGTGATCAAATCGCTCTGAAATGAGAAGCAGAAAAAAGAGAAGTGCAATTCAGTTAATAAGAGCTCTGTTTACACGAGGGAGCCCCTCCTTCCCACAACACTCCAGTGATATAACAAAGCGATATCATATTGTGTATTTCCAAATGCTTATTAACGTCGAAACGTTTCAGGAACGTAACTATGCTTCCAACAGAACGCAGGTGTTTTGAAACACCAGATGTGGATCCCCCTCAAATGATTATTTAAAGAAGTAGTAGGGCACATTCTCAAACTCAGGAGTAAAGACTCAATTCTTCCTCAAAAGAAACCTTTGTGTTCACAGAACAATTTTCCCTTACATGGTTCCAATGCCATCTGATGACAGGGACTGGGCTGAGTTGGGGCTGAGTACATCATTGGGTGGCCTCCTGATACAGTGAGTGATTACAGAGTCATAATGGGCCTCGGGCAGGACAGAGAGACCATCTTTTCTTCTCCCATCCCAGTTATAACCACTTAACATAAACTAGTCACATACACTGATACATTCCTATCGGGAAAATGATGTCACTATACTTTCTTACAGACAAGCAAAACGAGGCACGAAGACACGGGAGACTGTGTGCAGAGGCAGCCAGTTCAGCAGCAGAGTGATCAGCCCCGAGGCCAGGCCTCTGGAGGTACCTTGTGTCCTAGCATGTACACGGCCCGTGGGCCTTCATCACGGCAGCAAGCTGGGGTTGGGCATTGTCTGCCGTTACTCTACTGAGCCTAAGTGCAAGCCTTCAGGCTTCTCCTTTTGGGAAATTCACACCAAGTCTGCAATGCATCTGCGATTTGTTCTTCCTCTCAGGGTGATGATGGCAAAGTGCTTTCTCCTACTCTTTAGCCGATCTTCTGTGCAGACTGACTGCGGCATGTCATCCTAACAACCTACTCACAACAGACCACCTGTCGTGAGCTGGGAGATGCCCAACACTCGACTTAGCTTCCGATTCAGGCTCTTTCCTCAGCTTACTCACTACCCCATTTCCATATTTTCTCTCTCTGTGTGGCCTTCACCAGACATAAAGGGAAGGTGCTGCCCAGTGTGACTTCATAAATAAAACGCGACAGAGGTGGCCGAGGTGGTAAGATTCAGGAGCCACTAGCTGTGGATCCAACCCCACTCCATGCCGTTTGTTGCAAGCGCGCAAGGACACCTGGGGGACGGTGGTGGTCTAGGAAATGGAAGGGACACTGGCCTGCAAGCAGCATGAGCAAGAAGCAGTCATGGGGAAGAGAGAGCAGCCGGACAAATTGCAGAGCTCGGTGGCCTGGTGACAGAGCCCATGGCCCATAAGATAAAGACCCTTAAGGAATGTGATTACTATTGGTGTAGCCCTGGGAGTTCCACATGAACACACACTGTCAGTGAACATGATCATAGAAACTGCCTCACTGTGGCCAAGGGAGGGTGGGCTACACAGGCAGAGTGTGGAGACTCTTTAGGGCCATGAGAACCTCCTGGGTAATGACAGATGCCTCTTATGCCGTCAGCTATTTGTTCAAGACTGCAGGCCCTCTAATCTCTAACGCAAGCCATGGACTCTGACAATATGTCAACACAGGGCCATCAGTCCTAACAAACATGCTCACTCTTTGGAAGTGATGGAAAGGCTGTGTGTGCACAGGGGGTGGCGGGTGGATGGGAACTCCTGTATCTTCCTTTCAGTTTTTCTGGGAGTCTACAATCAAAGCCTTCAAAAATTAAACAAGCAAACATCATGTCCCCAAGTCATCAGTCCTCCATCTGTACATTGGCAGGTCTGCACGATGAAGAATGGAAAAAGAGGAAAAATATCTGCACCAGACAGATTTTCCTCAAAACGATAAAGCTATATTTCAAGCAATGACTTTTCCTCTTGATAGCTGAGTGCAGAAAATGGGACTGAGGGCAGAAGCCAGGAGCTGATAAGCACCTGGGGGGCCAGAATCTGCCGTCAATAGTGCACCCTGGCTCTGCAGATCCTGTGTAGAGATGGAGCCTCTGAATGACAGGGAAACAGCTCTCAGCAAAAAAAAAGCCACATGCCATGTGCAGAGGAGCCGTTAGCATCTAGAAGCCTCAAGAGGACAAAGTTTTACTCTGTGTGGCCATTTCCTCAGGGTAGGCCTTTCAATTTTAGCTCAGAAATCGTTAAATCCAGCCAAGCCATGCTGTGGAGCTCTCTTGACAGCAGAAGGACAGACAGCCAAGGGTGACCCAATGAGTCTTATGGGTTCCAGGAGGCCTCTGGGAAGCCAATGCTTTCAGAGTGGGGCTTGGCATCTGGCTCTCCCAAAGCCTGGCCTGGAAGCCATTTCCCTTAGAAATGTGTCTTGCTGAAAACTCTCTTGGCTGACAAAGAGCAAAACTGCAGGCCCACTGAGCAACATGTTCGCCACGGACTGTTTCTCACATCTTCTGCAGATATTGAGTTCACGATGTCTACTGGGTCTGAAGCTCCCATAGGCCCCCCATATGGACCTGGAAAGCACAGTATCAAAGGTCTGTGAAGGAGCCTGGAGGTTGCTATCTACTCTATTACCCCAACCCTGTACTCACAGCATCCCTTTTTCCCTTCCATTGCCCACTTGTAGAGGGGCCCGGCATGCTTCTTTCTCTTCACTATGGACTCTGCACAGGTAAATCTTTCGTCTGATTTCATCAAGAGCCAACTGTATATTGACAATGCCCAAATGGCCACTTCCCACCTTCAGCAATAGATGCCTCTAGACCTGGCTGGCATGTCAGGTATGCCTTTTCCCAGAAGACTTCCTGTTACTCTTTACCACACATAAGCCTCTCTAGATGACTATCCAGCCAGCTACCCAACATAGAAACCCATTCACCACCACTGACTCCACCCTTCTGTCTCCAGCCATATCCAATCTATGAGCAAGTCCCGTGGGCTCTGGCCCACTTTTATTTGAAAACACACTAGATTTTATTTGTTCCCAGCTGCCAAAATATTGACTAGGCTCCAATCCAAGAGATATTTACTAGAGGACTGAACATACCTGTGTGGCACAGGACTTCCACAGGTGATATGGTTAGAAACCCAAGACATTCTCTAAAATGATGAGTTAGCTGGCCGGGGCATCCTGACCATTCTTCTGATAGCATTCTGCTGCCCTGCAGTGGTCTGAGGACCTATCTGTCACTCCACCCTCCTAACCCCCCATGATTCCTGAGGGCAGGATGGGGGCTTTTAGGATCATCTCTCTTAACCTGGCACCCAAGAGACTTGTAATAAGTATGTATCATTTACAGGAACAAATGACTTCTAGTGCCTGTAGCAGGCTTAGGAATGTGCTGGTGGGCAGCTGATGGTCTTGAACAAGGGTGGTGGAAGGGAAGTTACTGGGTATGTCCACAGGGAAATACAAGGGGCCCTGGCATATGGCGATGCTCAGCCAAGTCGGGGGCTGGATAATGCACTGAACAAGCTGGCATTGTGAATCAGCTGTTAGAGATGGATGTGTGAGGCAAGGCAGCTTCATTTATAAGCTCTTCTGTGGAGACCCTAGAGAGACCCAGATGATGTAAGGGTACCAAGTCACCTGCCTCAGATCCTAAGCAAGCTCCCAATGGTGTCACAGGGAGACACCATTCAGGAAAAGGAAATAAATAGGCTCCTACCTTGCAGCCTTAATTTATTAATGATCACAGGAGGCTTCCAGCCACACATACAGTCCATCCAGAAGCAGTACTTTCTATTCTATTAGACAACAGACCTCTGCCATCTCTACGTTCTCTATTTCACAGCCCAGGAAGCCCTGAGGAAGGCAAGCAACCTGAACACCAGTGGTCCAGCCACTCTGGGACTCTGTGCAAGACACATAGTCTCTTCTCTGGTTAAAAGAAGACCTGGGAAAGGTCAAATATGAAAGAGACCTTAGGGACAGTGGAGCGCTGGTAAAGCTGAACAGAAACTGGGAAGTCACCAAATCAAGGAAAGAAAAATGCTTGTAAAAGTTGTGTTTGAGCCGGGCGGTGGTGGCACACGCCTTTAATCCCAGCACTTGGGAGGCAGAGCCAGGCGGATCTCTGTGAGTTCGAGGTCAGCCTGGGCTACCAAGTGAGTTCCAGGAAAGGCACAAAGCTACACAGAGAAACCCTGTCTTGAAAAACAAAACAAAAACAACAACAACAACAACAACAACAAAAAGTTGTGTTTGAAGGATGCCAGAGAAAAGAACAAATTTGAAAAACAAAACAAAACAAACAAACAAACAAAAAAAACGGAAAAAATTTGAAACTTCCCAGAAGTTGGGCTCAAAGTGGGATTTAGTACTGTATTGGTGTGGCCTGTGGTCCCTGTAGGTGATCTGGAGCCAGAATTCAGTACTGTATCGGTGTGGCCTGGGGTCCCTATGGGTGATCTGGAGCCAGGATTCAGTACTGTATCGGTGTGGCCTGGGGTCCCTATGGGTGATCTGGAGCCAGGATTCAGTACTGTATCGGTGTGGCCTGGGGTCCCTGTGGGTGATCTGGAGCTGGGATTCAGTACTGTACTGGTGTGGCCTGGGGTCCCTGTGGGTGATCTGGAGCTGGGATTCAGTACTGTACTGGTGTGGCCTGGGGTCCCTGTGGGTGATCTGGAGCCAGAATTTGGCCTTTTCTTTTTTCTTTTCTCCTCCTACCCTCTTCTTTTCGGAGACAAGGTCTCATTATGTAGCTCTGGCTGGCCTGAAACGTGCTTATGTAGATCAGGCTGGCCTTCAACTCACAGAGATCCATCTGCCTCTGACTCCCTGAGTGCTGGGATTAAAGGCGTGCACCACCACCCAGATAGAAATCTCCTTCCCTAGCCACAGAAACAAGCAGTCTTAGTTCCCTAGAGTGACTTGAGAATTCTGTGACACCAGAGAGCTGGGAACCACAGTGGAGATGTGAAACCTCTAATCTAAATGTTAATTGCATCCAAATTAAGTTAAATGTTTTTAAAGATTCGAAGTGGAAAATTGCTTTTCTTTAAACCTCAGGCCTTTTTACCTGCAAAATCAGGAGAATTTCCCCTTCTAAGGTATTTTTTTGTTTGTATTTTAGGACAAATATTAAGACACAGTGACACACATCATTACTTGGCCCTATGGGTTACAGAGCAATCCTGCAGGAACAGCTGGAAGTGAAGCCTAGTGAGGGTCCGAGGACCGAGTCACTAGGGAGTTTCTATTAGCAGCTGCCCTCTGCACTCGAGGGTGGGAAGGTTTTGGAAAAGCACCCTTGCATCGGTCACTTTGAGACCCTTGCTTTTATACAGCCTAGGCTCCCACCTTGCCAGGATCAAGGCATTGTGCAAAGCACTTAGCATAAATTGTGTTATTTTGTTTTTAGTGCCTACACGTGCCTGTATATGTGCATGTGCATGGATGTCAGGGTTGGAGAACACCCTTGGGTGTTGTCCCAGGAATGCCGTCCACCTTCTTTTAAGACAGGGTCACTCAGTGGTCTGGATTAGGTTAAACTGGCTGGCCAGCCTTCTCCTGTCTCCACAACCCCAACTCTGGGATTATGAGCCTATATTACCACATCGACTATTTTTACACATATGCTAGTGACCCAGTGTAGTCCTCATGCTTACAAGGCAAGGACTTTACCAACTGAACCGTCTCTCCAGCCACATTCTTACCCTTTAATTACCATACAGGCCCAATGCTATTGTTCCATTGTACAGGTGAGGAAGTGGCCTTGGGACCAGCCGTTCATCCAAATTCTGAACCTCTTTCTGGGGCTGCCCCTGACGCCAGTTCTCTGCTGGTCAATGTGCCACGTGGCTGGTCTGCCTCTTCTGGAGCAGCTCTTTGGTTGTGGCATTTCAAGGGTTATGTGGGCTCCAGGCTCAGTGAGCCCACAAGAGTGAGGATGTTTGGCAAAGTGCTGAACGGGGGCAGTATGCTTCATTCAGAGGTAAACACCCAACCCATGTCTCGAAGCTTCTACCCTTGATTAAGAAGTCTCTTAGCCCCAGGAAGGGGAGACTTAATCTCAGCCGGGGGAACACTGGGGAAGTAACGACTTTTAATACAGCCCTGGGAATTGGACAGAGCTGTGCAGTGGATATCATAGCTGGGTATGTGGAGCCAAGCAAGCATCAGATAGGAAGTTTCTTCCCATTCCTTTTTTTCTCAGCCCCCTCCCCTCAAACGAGTTCTATCTAATTTGCTGGAAAAACAAAATGATGTGTGTTAACTGTGTGACCTTACAGTGCCTCCAATGGGGATTCACTCACAAAGGTAGATCAATTCAGAGATATCTTTGGGGTGGAAAATTAAATGCCCAAAGATACCATGTCTTATGCCTGCATGGGCTTTTACCATCTTGGCATCTTTCCAGTGTCTTATAAATTAATATTCTTTGGCTTTCAAATCTGTTTCTTAAAACAAATAAACAACAACAACAACAACAACAAAAAAAAACAACTAAAACTTTCCAACATAAAAACAGTTAGTCAATGTAGAATTGTTGCCTTTATGGCACAATTCAGCATCACCTTGGGCAGCTGTGTGGTCCACGCTAACGTGCCCTGCTCCTCCCCATCTCTGTGGTCTCATTGGCCTGGGTCAGCTTCCCCTCACCTGGCAGGTTGCTGGGGTTCTTTTGCACATGAGTTTTAAAGGGGTTTGACTGATGGACAATCACGGTCCCTCCAGTCATCCATTGGGCCCAATTATACCTAGTTGTCTCCTCCAATTGTCTAGGTTTGCCATCTGTCTTTAGCTCCAGTTTTCCAGTGGTGATACATTTGTGTCTCAAGGGGAAGGGACAAGCAGGTACTGGAGAGGCCAGCATTCTGAGGCAAGTCATACTGTAACAGCTACTTAGAAGTTGTTTTTGCTAAACGCCCCCAACTCCTTACTTGATAGCTAAAAACAGAACAAAAGCCTAGCATCTCTGTTTCTACTTTATATCTGCCTCCCCTGTCTTAAAACCTGGGGTCAGACTCTATGTGAGCATGGTGATCGCTCGAGAATCATCTGTCTAAACACGGTGATAGCCCACCTGATTTATCCCGTTCAAAGCTGAGGAACTGTCAGCTTTCAAAATGTCCTGTTCCTCACAACACCCGCCAAAGGCACCCAAACGTCCCTAGTCATTGTCCTAAACCTAAATCACCTTAGATCCCAGGAACATCAGAACTTCACAGATCACCTCACTTCAAACAGGGACAATCATCACATGTCCCCTTGAGTGATAAAGACTTCCATAGAGCCACACGGCAGAACCAGACCTGAGATACAGATCGACCAGTCTCCAGTCTGCCAAGCCTTTTTAATGCTGCAGATCTTTAGCCCTGACTCCAATCCTCCCTATATTGAAATGCAGGTCAATCCCCCATGGGTGGACTTACTGTGAGCGACCTTCCCAACTGGTGGATGCTTACCTAACTGTCCAGATACTTCTCCCCCGGCAGGGGCTAAGCACTTTTCCCTACACCTACACCTTCTTTCTTCTTTCTTTCCTCATGACCTGTCTCATAGCTGCAGGGCCCCATCCACCCAGGTACCCGCTGGAGGAAACACACTCATTTTTTTCCCTCTATGCCTGATTGATTATTCCTCATGTCCCGGCAGTCAACAGGAAGTTCTAATTTCATTTTGAGTCTTTTCTGTTCCTGTTTCTGAAGGTCATCATAGCCCATGTGTCTCTATTCCTTCTTTTATAAACCACTGTTACCTTTCCCCTTCTGTGTAGTTTTTACATTGTTGCCAGGGGGACCTTCCAATGCAAATGAGCTCTCACTAGCTTCTTGGCCTGTGTCCCTGGGTGATTCTTGGTAAAGATGCCTAGCTCTCTCCCGACTGGTGGCACCCCTGTGTGTCTGTGTTGCTGAGCATTCTGAAGGCCAGGTTTCTAAGTGAGGGTCCCCTAACTCTCACTTTCTCTTCCTTTCAGAACCACAGCAGCTACATCTAGATCTGTGCTGGACATGGACTTTCCTCGTATCTTGTTTATCTAAAACGGGCCACCGCTTATAACAACAACAACTACAATTCCAAAAATCTGATGGATTTGCAGTTAGGCAGTAAATGTTTGTCATAACGACCCTGGACACTTCAAATGGAGGTCCCGATGTGTGTGGTCTGTGCTGTTATCAAACGATGGTGTACTGCTGCAAGGACACGGGTCTCTACATCAGTGTCCTGAATTTGGGTCCTGGCTTTTTGCCTGTTGAGTAATGTCACCCATAGTTCTTTCCAGCTCTCATACCATGATTCCATTTTAAGAATTGAAATCAACCGTGACTGCTCTAAGAAAATGTGGAAGTGCTGGCGGCCCTCAGTAGAGAAACTATAAATAAAGAATTTATAAAAAACTGAAGCTCTGGGAGACCCAGGTTAAGCCCAGAACTAACTGGTGCCTCTAAAAGCATCCAGGAACTACAAACTGCATATAAAGTGGTCTTGAAAGCAGGCTGGGGTCTATATAGGCTTCTTCAATGCCCAACACAGAGTGCTGCTTTTGTGTCCCGTTGATCATATAAAGTGTGCAAACACCCCACTGAGTCACTGTGGTCCAGGCAGGAGAGCTTAATGAATTCTTTAAACCAAGGTTCCCAGCAGAACAGGCAAAAGTCTCTCTCTCTCTCTCTCTCTCTCTCTCTCTCTCTCATGGTCAAGGGCAGCTGCGTGGTTGATGGGGTCCACTGTGGAATGGACTCATGGGATGGTTTATATAAAAGCAGTTCAGAACTTTGAGATGTTTCCAGAAGGGCATGACATCCACCTTGGACCGTGTGAGTGGACAAGTTATACATTTCTGAAGCCAGTCATGGTTTAATGGCCCGGAAATGAGACTTTCTGAGCTGGGGCTGATGAACATGTGGAAGTCCAGCTGGCTTCTCCGAAGGGTTCATGGAGGATTTGTAAGACCAAGGCACAGTGAGGAGTGGAGAGCAGGAGTTTAACCTAACGGCAGCCGCAGCAGATCCACAGGGCAGCCTGAGGCAGGAGGAGAAAGCCCTCCCTGCTCAGCCTGAGTTCACTGTGGTCCTCTGAAGGCTGCCAGTCCCAGACTTCACAGACCTGGGCTGGGGAGACTTCAGGCTGCTGACATTGTTATAGCCTCGGTGAGGCCAACTGGATGAAGGTGTGATGGGAGCAAGGGAAGGAAGGATAGGATGTCAGAAGAGGTCAGGAAAACCAGATAGGAAGGATCAGCAGCGTGCCAAGCCATCCTGCCTCTCCTCCACTCTGTTTTCACCTCTAGTGCTGTGGTTCTTAACCGTTTTTTCATTTCCCAATGCTTTGGAAATCCCATGAAAACTACCAGCCTGTACCAACCTGCCCCTTGCAAAGTGGCCACCATCTCCTGAAGCCCTACTCCTGGATAGCAGGAGTGTAGATCATAGAAATCAAAGCGACCTATTTCAACAACTAATTTAATTGTATTACTGCAAGAAGACAGGCCAACGGGTGCCTTTTACAGAGCGGCTGCTTTCCTACATGGCATGCTAATACGCCATCCTTAGGGTCTCAGAGGCACGGCCGTGGAAGTTCAGCTGTGAGCAGGTAAGTACTGTGGCTCTCCTGACATAACTCCGCCGCTAACTTAGAAGGGAAGTGGCTTTGTTTGGCCTTTAACCCTAGGTTCTTTTAACCAAAGGTCAGAGTCAACTAGTGGAAGAGCTTAGTAAGTTAGTGGGTCATGACCAGCACCAAAAAAGAACACAAGAGGCCGCACCAGGCATTCCACGTGGTAACTACTATTTCTCAAGACTTTACCTCTGAACTGGGGCTCACTGGGCTGCCACTGAGAAACGCATTTCTTTCTGTGAGTCACAGGAAAACACAGGGATGAAAGCTATCGCTTTAGGGCACAGGAAAGGCCCTAAACTATTTGCTGGGTAAATACACGTTTGCTAGGTTGTTCTATGGCAGGCCCAAGTCTGTGAGTAGTTTTTATGATGTCATTTCCATCCTGCAAGATAGCAGGAATACTGGTCAGGTTTAACCTTTAAAAACATATATACCTCGAGGATTTGCATAGTGTGTGTGCATGTGTATGTGAGTGCGTGTGAGTATGTTTGTGCACATGCATGCATGTGTGTGCTTGTGTGCATGTGTGAGTGTGTGTGTGTGTGTTCGAGTGTTTGGAGGCCAGAAGTCAACTTTGGGTCTTCTTCAGTTTGCTATCCACCCATCTTATTTCCCAAGACAGAGTTTCTCTCTGGCAAATTTGCCACACAAAGCTGCCAGGCCAGTGAGTCCCAGGGTTCTCCTTTCCTAAGCACTGGGAGATTACAGGTATGCGCCACCACACAAACCTTTTTTTTTTTTTTTTTTTTTAATAACATGTTTCCTAGTGTGGCTGAACTCAAAACCCCAAGTCTCCATGCCTATGTGGCAAGTACCTTGCCCAGTGAGCCATCTTCCTAGTCCCAAGACTCAACGCCCTTCTGGGAGGCTTGAGGTGGAGTCACAGGTGTCATTTAATTTAGACCAGGTGAAGGAAACCTTGTCTTTTTTTCCATTGAGAGCCCTGACCTTACCATAGAGCCAAAAGAGCAATAGAGTTTTAAAATAATTCCTTGTTCTCCAAAGAGGAGATGAGCACAGAGGTGACGATAGATTCCTAAGAGGAATCTTGAGTTTGTTCCCCTTCAGCCAGTGTTGTCCATGAGTGTTACTGCTGGGGAAGCCCCACCCAGGAGAGAAACAGATGCCCTCTTGGAGCTTATATGTAGATAGGGCAGAGACATCACCAAACAAGCCCATGCATGCATCTGCCAGGACAGCACAGGTCTTTAACGCTAAGAAAGAGTAGCAAAGAGGCTAGAGGAGTGGGGGATGGGAGGCTTCCCTGAGGCATGCATACCAAAATGTGAAGCTGAGAAAGGAGCCAGAGGCTGAGAGCTGGAGCCTGAAGGCATTGAGAAACATGGTGCACACCCATCTGGGGCATAGGGCTTGTGGGATGGTCACAGGGCTCACGGGCCTTCAGACAGGTGGAGGGTTCTGGTTCCTCTTCACTAGTGGTCAGATTCTGTTGAGGACAGCTACCCTAGTGTCGGGCAGAAGCTGGATGTGTGGGGAGCAGGAATTGGGGTTTGGGGTTCTCTAGGAGACCTCTGTATGGGTAAGAGCTATTGGTAACCTGTGGTTGCTGTGATGGGACAGTGTGTGTGTGTGTGTGTGTGTGTGTGTGTGTGTGTGTGTGTGTGTGTGTGAGAGAGAGAGAGAGAGAGAGAGAGAGAGAGAGAGAGAGAGAGAGATGCAGTTGGGGTCTACCTGGTGAGTGAAAGCCCAGAATAGGGAGGGGTCAGGGAGGTGCCCACTGGGACTCTCTTACACATGAGAAACATTGACACTCAGTGGGGTCACCAGGGAAGACGGATGTGGGGTGTCTGTGTCTCCCCAAGCAGAACTGTCTGGTATCAGTTACATCTACCAAGTCTGGAGCTTGGAAGAGAGATTTGAGCATAGAACTGGGCACACATTCCCAAGAGACACACAGCCGCAGACCCTACATAAATAAAAAAGGACAGAGCAAGTCTAAGAAAGCAGCAGCAGGAGAGAGGAGGAGAGGGGAGGGAGGGAGGGAGAAAAGGGAGGGTGAGAGGCAGAGAGAGGAGTCTGTCCAACAGAAACAGACCTCAGTGGAGTAATTGCTGTGGCTTTTTCTGGGTGTTGAAGAGAAGTATTTTTAAAGCTGACTGCATTTGGACAATTCCAGAGAAAGCAGGCAAACACTTGGCCAGAGGTCACCCCTCTGTTGGCTTAGACCCAGCTGCAGTCACAAGCCGTGCAGGACAAGCAGCCTCTCTGGACTATGCACGGACATTAACCCCAGATAGGATGAACCAAAGCTCCAGAAATTCTGCAGTTTAGACATTCCTGTTGGTGCGACACATACTTCCAAAAAAATTTTTTTCTAATAGATGGGCAGTCGTGTTCTTTTGTCTAAAATAACTTCAACGAACAAACAAACAAACAAACAAATACACTGACTATGGAAGACACCATATAAGATAAAATTTAATGTAAATGTATCATGTTAAATCATTAGGGTCCTTTAAGGAAGTGATTTTTGGAGCATCTCCAAGAGATACTGCTCTTGCAAGAGGACTAGGGTTCAGTTCCCAGCATCCACATTGGGCAGCTCACAGCTACCTGTAGTTCCAGCTTCAAGGGATCTAACGCCTTCTTCTGGCCTCCAGGGGCATCTGCATGCATGTGGTGCATATACAGAGAAGCAGGCACACACATATACATAAAAATTTCAAAAGAGAGCGTGTTTTAAAAGTGCTTGTACACATGGGTCCATTTCTTACATGAGAAAGTATGACAGACACATCTAGAAAGTCCTATGGGCAGAACAGCCAGCAATTCTGGTTCCACGGATGGTTGGCTTTCCCACTGGACACTTATACTAGTGCTCTGATTATGGCTGCCCAGATAGCTAGACTATGGACAGAGAGCTCTGGCTCTGCATGGGGGTCACTTTTTGTCATAGTCTCTTGCTGGAAATGAACAAACTGACATCTTGACTCTTCATTCTGGGGACAGACAGCTCCAAAGGGACAGCTCTGTTCTTGGTACCCCAACAAAAGTTGAGCTCTTGGATCTAAGATTAGACCCTAGGGAGTGTCTCTCCCTTTTGGAGTGGGTAAGCTCAGCCCTGCCTCTTCTCATTTGCTGTTCAGCTCCTTCCTACATCCCTGACTCCAGGAGCTGCCCAGAGACTCAGGGTGACACACGCCTAAAACAAGACCTTCAGAGACAAGGCTCATTAAAACCTCATGGGGGCAGTTTGTTCCCACTCAAGGCCCAGATTCCTGACTCTGGTCCTAGGTAAGGTCCATTCAGCCTATCTCTCTATGGGGCAAAGGTGGGTAGGGTTATTGCTGGAACCACAATGATGTCATGTAAGGGATCTGTGGGAGTGTTTGCAGTCATCTCTGTGAAACACCACGAGGATCCATCTTCATGGATATGGAAAACACTTCCAAAGTATGGTAGCATGCTCCTTATTCCCATGGAGGTGAGACCTCGGACTCACCTAGATTCTCTCTGGGGTCCCATGATGGTGCCATGACATCTAAGGCTCTTCTTTCTAGTCATACTAGCTGCAGCACAAGCTCAGAGTCCAGCCTCTCTACTCTGATGCTACCTATGGTGATATGCTGTGGGATGTTCTGTATGGCAAATGTGTTGCTCTGATTGGTCAATAAATAAATCACTGATTGGCCAGTGTCTAGGCAGGAAGTATAGGCGGGACAAGGAGGAGAATAAAGCTGGGAAGTGGAAGGCTGAGTCAGAGAGACACTGCCAGCCGCCACGATGACGAACAGCATGTGAAGATGCCGGTAAGCCACGAGCCATGTGGCAAGGTATAGATTTATAGAAATGGATTAATTTAAGCTGTAAGAACAGTTAGCAAGAAGCCTGCCACGGCCATACAGTTTGTAAGCAGTATAAGTCTCTGTGTTTACTTGGTTGGGTCTGAGCAGCTGTGGGACTGGCAGGTGAGAAAGATTTATCCTGACTGTGGGCCAGGCAGGAAAACTCTAGCTACAGCTACCCCTGGGTGTTTGTGAAGGACTTGCCTCCTCCCTAAGCTCTGTCTCTGAGCTTCACACATGTCTACCTCTGTTCCCTTCTGTGGCCCCAGAAAAGGGGAAGACACTGCTGAGGAGAGAGATGAAAGTGAGGTCTTCTGCTGTCACATCTGTAACACTTTTTATTTAAGGCAATTAAGAAGCCTGCCTCCTTCACCGAACGCCTGTTAATGCTCTTTATGACGCCGTGACACCTTGCAGACTGTACACAGCAGAGCAAAAGACAAGGCTACCATGTTGGTGACGGGGAGACACCTGGTTAAGGGTAACTACTGAATGCTCTGGGTATCCCCTCAGACACAGTGGCCTCCTCACCAGCTCTGGGGGATCCTCCATCTCACATGGAAAGAGCCATACCTTGACTACCCACAATGGTTCCTCTTCCTGGCACTATTGCTCTGGGTTTTCCCAAGGTCTCTGCTCTCTAGGTTTCTGACTGACATCACATACATCATCATCTCTCACTCCTTCCCCCGTGCCTGCCCGCCCGCTTTCTCTCCCCTGCTCCTTTCCTATTCCTTCCCATCCCACATTTTGACCTTTGCTCTTTTCTCCCTCTGTGTGTCTGACTTCATAGGCCCTATCTAGAAAGTATCATATCCACTCTAGCTCTGCGAGGCTCACCTCACTGTTTCTGGGTCCTCATATCTGTGCTGAGCTGCCACAGACCAAGTTCTGGATGACAAGCTGTATTTCCCAGACTCAGGTCATCAGGTAAGACCCAGTAAATATGTGTAAACTTCACCTTTCTTCAAAGCCATGGTGTCCAGCCCTTTGACACTGTAATATGTCCTATACTTATGTCGTGCTACATTCATAACTACATTCAAATCAACACATGTCATTTAAAGCATTAAGTTCTAACATGTGGGGAATGTTAAAATCTGGGAGCCAGAGGGGATAATTGCCTTTGTGCCTCAGGAACATGGTGCCCTGATCGTCTCTCCTCTGACAAATTTCTGGGCTCCACCCAGTTCTTCCTATTCCTCAGCCACCACTTTGGTCTTGGACAGTTACCCGTCCGTGCTCTGTGGCCAGTGTCCCCTCTCCTGGCTATAGCCTGTAGTTCACTTTGCAGAGTGTCCAGAGAGCACACTCTGAAACACACATGCAAGGTCCCTCCTTGTCCTTTGTCCTCGTGATCAAATGGAACCTCCCTGCCCTGTTTCAGCCTGTGGTGCCTTGAGTCTCTGGTCCTTCCCTCTGCCTGTTTGTTCTTGTCCCAGCTCTTCATAGCCCACCCCAGCTTCCCAGGAAAGCCCTTTGACTCATGTGCCTCCCTTTGTCTCGCTAACCGGAACTTGCCCTTAGGAGCTCAAATGGCAGGCTCCTTCCGGTGCACTGAATGTCTTCCTCACATGCTCTCAGATGATGTGTGTTCCTATGCATCATTTACGTCCCGTGTCTGCTAATCATTGGGTAAGACCCCCATTCACCACTGTCTCCCAGTATCCATCTAGCAACAGGGCCAGGCACACAACCAGCAGTCAGTCTATGGCTCATAACTGGGTGAGTGAATGGAGTGCTCCCTGGCTGTGCTCCTAGCCCTAAGGGGTCCTCAGCCCTGGTACTCACTGCCCCTCTCAGCACAATGAGCCCTGATGCAGGGGCATGTCTACTAGTGGCTTTTGATCCTGTTGCAAAGTGCTGGCATGACCAGAGATGGGGGAAAAGACATCGTGTTTCAATTCCTTGGTGAAAAATAAAGCCATAAATCAGGTAGGGTAGGAAGAAGTCGTTTTTCAACATAAGTCCTTAGAAAACTGGTTACTTTTGTCATATGACAAATGGCACACCACTCTGCTATATACTGTTGTGAGTTGAACTCCTAAGAGGCAAAGATACAGTCTAATACTACATCAACTTTGCCAATTTGTAGCAGGCTGGCTCGTATTATAAGAGTGTATGGGGCTTGGAGACAATAATGAATTCAACCGTGACCATACTATGAATGTCTACCTGTGGGAAGGTTTTAGTTCCTAAGGTGTGGGTCCCCATTTTTCACAGCCTCCCTCTCTCCCCCTCTCCCATCTTTCTGTTGAGACAGGGTCTCTCTATTTAGCCTTGACTGTCCTGGATCTCGCTCTGTAGACCAGGCTGCTCTTTAACTCACAGAGATCTACCTGCCTCTGCCTCTCAAGGGCTGGGATTAAAGGCGTGTGCCACCACACCCAGCTCATTCCAGTATTTCTGAGGGAAGGAGACAAAAATTCTAAAGGGAAGGAGACAAAAATCAACTGGGAATAGAGGATGTCTCAACAGCTCAGACATTACCCTGGTTAGGACGGCTCTGTTTATCCTGAAAGAGGACAGAGGGCAGCTGTACACTCGGCACTGATCTTTGTGTCCCCCTCTTGTAATAAAGACTTAATTCAAGTCACTGACACCAGGTTCTGCCCACCCCAAGGACACTGGGGAGAGGTACTGGGACCAGCACTCAACATCAAGAAGTTGTGTGCTGTGCATCTGTGTTTGGGTTGAAAGGGAAAAGGAAGAAAGGGGGGAAAAAGAGTGAACCTAAGGGATATTTTTAAAACAATTTTTTGTTTACATTTGTTTATTTATTTGTGGTGGATGGTGTGTTCATGCCACAGTGTGTGTTTGGAAGGTAGTCTGTCCCTGCTCCCCTCAGGAAAGAGTGTAGATCAGACTCAGAGCAGGACTCTGAAAGTGGATCTCCCAGCAAGACCCAAGCCTAGCATCAGGGGCTCTTGTGGGTCCCTTCGGCAATTAGTCAGTGAGGATGGATGTGAGCATGGGGCTTCAGGCAGAGACAGAAGGAAAGGAGTCACACTTGCTCACCAGCCTTTCAGAGGTCTGAAAGACTCCAGGAGAAGCCAGCATCTACTGCAGCCCAGCCCGCCCTCTGCAAGGCCATAAATGCACGCAACTTGCTAGCTCATCCCGCAGGATGATCGTGAAGTTGACAGCAGTGTCTTAAATTCCATTCCATGCCTGGGATGGACAAAGGGCACACAGAGAACTACCTCTGAAGGAAACGGCCACACATAAACACAGGCTGGCAGTCCAAGAGCAGAGACTTCACTTCACTACAAAGTGTTTCTACGGAGTCACTGCACATCTTCATCCGGAAAGGACAATAATTACATCCCCACAGGTCTGGAATGGGATTTTAAAATAAACATTCGTCTTCTCCTCAAAATAGACTCTTTCCGGTTCACTTAGTTCTTTATTTCAGATACTTCCAACCATTTAGAAAATAAACTTAGCCCATTCCAACAAGCCCAACTGTTTCCATGGCTTTTCTTTATTTAAACCTATAGGTATGTATTAAGCTTTCAAAATGAAAGCATGCACGCAATTGCTCATTATCGAAGTGCCCACCATTTCATAGCTCAACATTACCAGAGTCTAACAACAGCTGTGGGGTTTATGAAATATTGGACGGCTGCAACCCAACAGAGCACAGCTGGGTCCACAATACCTTAGAAGAAATTTCAAGGCTGGCAAGGTATATGCCTTTTTTAAAAAGTCTCTCTCTCTCTCTCTCTCTCTCTCTCTCTCTCTCTCTCTCTCTCTCTCTCTCTCTCTCTCTCACACACACACACACACACACACACACACACACACACACACACAAACTCAATTATTTTGCTAAATGGACACAGTATCAATTCACCTCTAATTCACCTCTCTCTCCCCATGGACTAGCGCAGCTCTGAAACACGCTAGAGGACCATCTTTGTGTGGTGGAAGTAGGTTAATGCAGAGAGTCACGACTGACCAGAATGCAGAGAACAAGAGACTGTGGCGTGCTCAGACATAAGACCGCTCTATCACAACCGCTATCCCCAAGGTTCAGTGAACATGAATGGTGAGGTTCAGGAAGAGGGAGTGGAGAGATCGTAAGAGCCAGGGGTGGGAAGACTCCTGTGAAACAGTGTCCTTGGGACATGACATGACAGTTGAAGTCCTGAATCCACAGCAGCTGTGGTTGCCCACATAGGATCAAGTCAGTCAGCTTTCATGCATGATGCAGGAGGGGCACCTGAGTTCCCACCCTGATGAGTAGATAATGACAGTTGCTAGGGGAGGGAGTCTTCTTCAGGGCTGTGGCCCCTTGTAGTCTGAAAATGCTATAGTGGATGAGCTCACACCTACGTGTATAGGGGCAGCGCTGATTAGAATCAGTGGGCTATAAAAAAAGAAGGCGTGAAGTTGGGAGGCGTTGGGGAGAAGGGGGAGTGAATAAGATCAAAATATATTGTATACATGCTTGAAATTCTTGATGAGTAAATATTGTATTTAGTAAGAATTACAAGTCTGAATGGCATGGCTTCCCTTTGTACCTTTCCTATTGTTTTTTACATATGTTACAATGTATCACTGAAGACTGTCACTCAAGAGTGGACGAAAAGCTTTCTTCAAAACTTTATGTTTGGCTTCATGTCTTATGTACAAACGTACATCCATCTTTGGGGTTGACTTTTTTTTTTTTTGGATGGGTCATCAGATGATGTGGCTGGTACATTATCTGCTTTTAAAAATTTAGAGATTTTGTTTTTTGAAGCCTAATGTGATTAATTTCTGTTCATGCTTTACGAGCAGTTGAGGATGGCAAGGACATTCCATAGAAATAAATTCAACATATCTATCACCTTTTATTAATAGCCTTGGTTTTCTTATATTTTGTTGTTGACCCAAATAACAAAAATAAAAGGGGTCTGTTATTTTTCCACTACTGTCATGTTTATACTAAAATATACTTAAAATTTCAAATAATGCTTACTTCCTATTTTTTTCTTTTCTAGACAGAGTTTCTCTGTGTAGTTTTGGTGTCTGTCCTGGACCTCTCACTCTGTAGACCAGGCTGGCCTCGAACTCACAGAGATCCGCCTGGCTCTGTGCTGGGATTAAAGGCGTGTACCACCACCACCCAGCTACTTCCCATATTTTATACAGTGTTATTTGGTTTATGCATGTTAGTGACAATTTTCAGCGATACTCTTTGATCTGTGGAGTATGAGAGACAAAACGCATTCTGCCTTGAGCTCTGGGTGCCCTGATCTTAAATATTGCCTCTGGGGACTGATTTTACTCTGAGGCATCTAGGGTACCACAGTGCCTGACATACACATGTTCAGGAAATGTCAGTGAAATGCAAAAATATTTCTGGAAACACGGAGGCACAAGGTAAAGCTCCACGTGCTTGGGTTCCAAGGAGGAAAGAAATGCCATCTCCCTCCATTTCCCTTGCATGATACGATTTCCGTCAGAATTATTAGCTCCCTTCCCAGACCCAAATATCTAAGAAGTATTGCACAACACCAGCCTGTATTTAAAGGCAGCTGCTAAGCCAAGTCTCTGCCATGCCAAACCTTGGGAACTACTGTGGTGATATATTGTGCACCCCAGTAAAGCTTACCTGGGGATCAGAGGACAGAGCCAGCCACTATATTAGACACAGAGGTCAGGCAGTGGTGGCACACACCCTTAGTTCTATCACTCAGGAGGCAGAGATCCATCTGGATCTCTGTGAGTTCAAGGCCACACTGGACTACATGAGAGAAACAGAACCAGGCAGTGGTGACACACACCTTTAATCCCAGGAAGTAACATGGCAGGACACCGAAAGGTATATAAGGTGTGAGGAAACAGGAACTTGCTTTCTTGAGGCTGAGGATTTTGTAGAGCTGTTCTGCTTCTCTGATCTTTCACCCAATATCTGGCTCTGGATTTTTATTTATTTATTTATTTTTTATTGTTTTACTATAAGACCTTTTAAGATGTGTGTTACAGACTACAGTGAAGCAACACCTGGGATCTAATGGTGGTGGTGGTCAGCACACTGCAAGAGTGTCCACCCCACACAAGGAGATCCACAGTCTGAGCTGATGTCACCAAGGAAGGGACGAGACAATGAACGGGGGACGATGTGGGACAGAGGGAGGACACGGTCAAGTGTGGCCAAGGACCCAGGAGAGGAGCATAAACAGAAAGGGGGGTGAGGTGGGCTTCAAAAGGACTTTAACGAGGGCGGGAAAGCCCTACCCCAAACAGCACCAACAGGAGATGAAGTCCCCACAGAGGGCTTCTGGGAACGGTTGTCAGCCTAACCAGAAATGACAAAGGGACAGAAACAATGGACCAGGGCTTGCCTTGCTTGAAGGAGGCTCGCACTGCCTGGTGTTCCCAGGGCCTGACACGCTGGAGGGCTTTGTCCTTTACCTCTTTTGTCCTCTGCCCCCCCCCCCCCCCGTAGTTGTGACACTGTGGGTACAGAGAAGGTCTCTTAGCCCAGAGAACAGCGGGTCCAGGACCCAGGCAGGTCCAGGACCCAGGCAGCTCCAGAGGGCCATTCTTAGCTTGTAGCTAAGATCCCTCCATCTAGGTGGTTAGACTCCCTTACAAACCATCTTTATTAATTTGTCCATGGCGTGTGATTAATTTCAAGGGAGCATTCCTTATTACACATTGATGCGTTAAAAATACTGAATTCTGGTGCCGGAGAGATGGCTTAGCAGCTAAGAATACTGGTTGTTCTTCCAGAGGACAGGGATCGATTCCCAGTACCCACATGGTGGTTCAAAACTATCTGTAACTCCACTTCTGGGGGATCCAACGCTCTCTTCTGGCCTTTGTTGGTATCAGGCACACAAGTGGGACACAGGCATACATACAGTCCAAACATCCACACACATAAAATAATATAAAAATTAAACATCCGATTCTGAGAACAACCCAGCAGTAACTGTGGTGAAAGCTGCTGGTTCCTCCAGCACTGATGGCCCAGGGAAGAATAGACTTGGGTTGCCAGTCAGGGCAAGGTGGAGAGCAGGAACTCGGGGATGGAGGCTGTGCACAGTCAATTTGAGAGGACCTAATGAGCCTTTGCTTTGTTTCTTAGCCCCTTCCACCATCCTCACCCCAATGATCTGAGAGACATGAGCTCCTAAAGGGAGCAGGGATGGATACAGACCCTGGATAATAGTTGTTTAAAAAGATTTTGTGCTGGGTGGCGGTTGTGCATGCCTTTAATCCCAGCACTCAGGAGGCAGAGGCAGGCGGATCTCTGTGAGTTTGAGGCCAGCCTGGGCTACAGAATGGGGTCCAGGACAGGCACCAAAACTACACAGAGAAACCCTGTCTCA
This sequence comes from Peromyscus eremicus, assembly GCF_949786415.1. Lineage (NCBI taxonomy): Eukaryota > Metazoa > Chordata > Mammalia > Rodentia > Cricetidae > Peromyscus > Peromyscus eremicus. The sequence goes on along the minus strand of NC_081424.1, from coordinate 53,528,399 downwards.
AAAAAAAAAAAAAAAAAAAAGAAAAAGAAAAAGAAAATTGTGGGGCTGGTAGATGGTTCAGTGGGTAAAGGTGTTGGATGCAAAGCCTGATGATCTGTCAACCCCTGTGACACAAATGGACGGGGAACAGACTCCTGCAGGGTGTCCTATGATGTCCACACGTATGCATGGCATGCATGCACCCCATGCTCTCCCCAACACAAATAAATGCCAAAAAAGGCACTGCCTATGCCTGCCAGGATGAACCGTGTGTGTGTGTGTGTGTGTGTGTGTGTGTGTGTGTGTGTGTGTATGTGTGTGTGTGTGTGTATTGTGTGTGAGTGTGGTGTATATACATCTTTGTATGGATATATACATTGGTGTGTTCATAGCTGTAGAGGTCATAGGTCAATATCAGTTATCTGACTCAACTATTCACTATCTCATTTTTTTGAGATAGTTTGCTCCCTGAACCTGGGGCTCACCAATTTAGTTAGATGGGCTGGCCAATGAGCTCCAGGATCTGCCTGTCTTTGCCTCCCCAGCACCGGGGTTACAGACTCGGGTTAGGCTTTGTACACGGATGCTGGGGATCTGAACTTGGGTCCTCATGCTTGTGGGCCAGACACATCACTGACTGAGCCATCACCTCCAGCACCGAATCTTGTTTAAATAAGATGCCCGGGAGCAGCACTACTAACTTGGGGTAGGAACGTTGGTGGCGACACTTACTGACCCCTTTGTGTATGCCACGTCTGAACAGGATACTCTAGTGGACATCAACGACCCCACTTAATTCTTAGACGAAATTTATAAGCTATATTAGGCTCACCTTGTTTTATGGTGCTGAGAAAACTTTCTCAGCTTCCACGGTTTTTCAGTAACAAGAGCAGGGCATAGCCCTGGATCTCTGTGTTGAAGGCCAGGTCCCGCCATTAGGTTCTGTCTACTGTTTCTAGGGTCACATCAGTGTTCAGCCTTCAAGGAAGCACTTCCCCCAGCCCTCCACTAAGACTGCAAAGCTCTTACGATTGATTTGGCTCTCCTTTAAAATGTATTTAACAAAGAAAAAGAATTTCCCACTAACCTGGAAATCTGCATTTTCACCCTTTCCTCTGCTAATGCAGGATGGCAATTATCCACTGTGTCTGGGAAGTAATGACCCAGAGCCATTCCTTACAAGGGGAGGGGAGACTCCATTCTAACCTGGGCTTCCAACACACACTGTCTTTTTTATTTGCTGTAAAAAGCAGAACTGTTTCGGTAAAAATCTTCTATCTAAAAATACACTAGCAGCAACCTTGCAATTACACTCCTCTGTGGGATACTTCTGCCTTCCCCTCTATTTCCCGAATCAGAGGTCTGGTCTGTGGCCTGCTCATTGGTCATGCCAAAGGCTGGTGTTGCACAACTGAGTGGAAAAACCCAAGCTATGTAGGCTTGGATAACACTCTCTCTGTGTGTGTGTGTGTGTGTGTGTGTGTGTGTGTGTGTGTGTGTGTGTGTGCAGTGCAATCAACAGCTTCATTTTAAATCATCTGTACATTCCTTACCTCCCCTCCCCTCCATAGAAAGGGACTTGGTCCCATCACCGCTGTACCTGCAGGCTGGGCTTCCTCTTCCTGACCCCATCCCAGTCCTTGCCGCTTCCTCTCTTTCCCCCTTTCCCTTGGGTGTCTCTGTCATGGAAGATCGACAAGCTTGCATGTGGGCTGCTGGGCTGCTGTGGTGACGGAGTCCTCAGAAAGGGCCACATGTGCTTCCTGTACACTGTGGGTTGATGGCTCTAGTTTTCACAATTGGTAGAGTCCACGAGTGGGGACACTATCTCAAACAGTTTTACTATGGCGAAAACAGGCCATCAACTGTGAAATTCCATCAAAATTTTGGCAAGAGGATTCACACTTAATTTATGAGGCGTTTTAAAGAGATACATACACTGAGGGTCAGTATGGGACCCAGACTGGGAGTGACTACATGATTTGCAGGAAGTGACAAGACTCCAATGGAATTTTCAAATCAGAACTCACTACAAGATGGGAAAGGCTTTCTTTTTAAACGTGATTGCAGATCTAACCCAGAGACAGGAGACAGGATTGAGACAAACTGGTGAAGATGAGGAAGGAGGAGCCCAAAGTGTTTAGAAATGGGTAAAAGCTTTTTACAAATGATAAGGACGTAGATGCTTTAGGATGGTAGATAACAACTTATTTGTCAAAATACAGCTTAGGATACCCCCCCCCACACACACACACACAGGAGAGAGCATGAAAAACAACAGGAGTGCTGACGGGACAGGCTATTCCATTCTGTAACAGACCCTAGGGTTAAAATGACAACCTAAGACCAGGCCTCCAAGGCTGCTCATCAGCCCTACAAGATGTTCCCTGGATGACACTGAAGCCACCATGCTGTCTGGCCCCAAATGTCCTCAAGGTAGGCATTGTCAAAAAGGGTACCAAGCCACACCAACTCAGTCACACGGCCTTATAGAGACCCCATGTGCCCTGCAGGAGAACAGGGTACAGTTCTTTTGTCCTAATTGCAGAGGGTGACATTGTATCAAGGACTTGCCTAGAGAAAGCCAACTCAAAAACAATAAGGGTAGTAACAGTAGCAGTAATAGTAACAGCAACAGCAGCAGCAGTAACAGCAGCAGCAGCAACAGCAGAAGTAACAATAACAGCAGAAGTAACAATAACAGCAGAAGTAACAATAACAGCAGTAACACAGCAGTAACAGCAGTAGCTAACACTTCCCATAGCCTGGCACTTTTCTGACTGCTCTGTGTGTTTCCTGTGTAGGTCATCTTTCAACCAGCACACTACAGACAGGCAGGAGAAAATGGAGGCACATTTTAAGTAGCTTGCCTAAGTCACACAGGGAGCATTTGGAGACTGGTCACCCTGTGCCGCACCCCTGGCTCCTAAGTCCAAGCTCCTTACTGCATGGGAAGGGTAGAAGAGAAGTCTAAGCTTCTCCACAGGGGATCACAAACCAACAGGAATTTAAGTTAATAAGAACCAAGACAAATACAGACAGTGTCAAACTGCAGATTATTAAAGTCAGGATAAAGTGACTTTAAGATTAATAAGATTTCTTGGTGCTGCGGGAGTTACATTGCAAAATTTAATTTTTCTCAGGAAGAATTAAGACTACAAATTCTGAGACTGAAGGAGAATGTTGGAAATCAATAGTGTGTTACCAAGGGAGACACTGTCCGGAGGGTGCCCGTCTCCTTCCAGGTGTGAGGGGGCAAGGCTTCCACCCTCACCTCTGTGGAGGCCGGCTACAGGAACGGGGAACTGCAGTCTTCCACAGTGAGACCCAGCTTTACCCCGTCTTTGTCGAGGCCCTCTTCTCTTAGGAGCTGTGCCTAGGATGGAAGACGGCCTATAGCTATGGTGACCAGCTTTAAGTCTAAAGGGATGGGAAGCCTAGCCACAAACCCTAGGGTCTGGGACCCAGGTCAGTTGTGGAAGCCAGTGTTGGGTCAGGAGCAGGGCTAATCACAACCAGGGATCTTTAAGCTGGCACCTTCCCTCTTAAAACCATAACACCCCGTTCTGAGATATAGCCCAATGTGGAAATTGGCTGTTTCTACTTCCCTTCCCTCCTTCAGATCCAAGGCCTCCCTCATCCCCAAAAGAAGTTTCTGAGCATCGGGGGAGGGAGGTGCCAAAAGCATATGCTTTATGTGTATGGCCAGCTGTCAGGCAATGGAGGGACCCGGGGCTGCAACGGCTTTATTTCAAGTATCTGCTCATCTGGCATCTAGGAGGAACAAAGGTCCATGTGTTGGGAAAGAAGGTCCAGGGCTTGGCAAGATAAAATAAAACCTACTGTGGAAGAGAGTGGTGAGTGCAGGCTTGGTGAGTGTGTTCAGTGGAGACAGATGAACGCATTGGCACAGTAGCCACTGTGAAGCCTTCAGTAGAAGCACTAAAGACAGGTCGTCTCTATTCAGCACCCTAGCAAGGAACTGCTACTCGCGCAGCATCTGGGTCCTACTCACCTACGCAGTTATCACACAGGCTGCAGTGGGAGGCTCGAGGGGGGCGGAAAATCTTGCAGGTAAAACAGTACTTTAGTTTCACAGTCTGGCCATTGATGATGACTTCTTTGGTTCTGGGAGGTGGGCGGTACCCCCCTGAACTGGTGCCGTTGGCGATATCTGTGGAAAGAAGGAAAAACAGCACACACCTTCAGAACACCATTTCAGCTCTGTGGTCCCTGTCACCTGATTCGGGGACCGGGCCTAGCTGTAGCCAACATTCCTAGGGCAGCAGACACACTTTACTGCCCTGCGTCGTCACGGGCAACTGTTGTTTAATGGATGCTCTGGCTGAACCTGTTCATGCGGGCCAGAGACCATATGATGGGGCTCTTGTCAAAGGCCTGAGAGGGTATGTGGTCCAGCCTAGCAGAGGGATGCTCTCCATGGGTCATTCCCACCTCCCTCCCCTTCAGGGCATGTATAGGAAAGAGACAATGTGGGGAGATACCCAAATGACTGCAGAGGGGGCCTCCTGATCTGGCTGCCAGCCCACTAAACCTCGGTCAAGGCCCTAGAATGGAATTGGTCTTGTGACAGCAGCCAACCTTGTCCCAGTTAACTCAGGGATCTTCATTCTCCCTCCTGAACTGAGCTCTTCAAGCCCAGTGGAGTCATCTCCCTGCTTTGCCCATTGGCCTCAAAAGTCCCAGTGTGGGGTGGACGGCAGGGGAGGAATATCCATTTTAAAAACATCTATTTTCATGAAAAATTATTAAATGCATATTTTAAAAAAATCACTTGTATGATTTTGGCATCATTTATTAGTTTTTAGAGCCAGTTTTAAAAGGTTAAAGAAAACACAATTATATCTCTTTTTCCCCTGAAAATTGTACATTTATTTATTTGTGTGTGAGGGAGGGGGAGCATATCGTGTGTGTGTGTGTGTGTGTGTGTGTGTGTGTGTGTGTGTGTGTGTATGTATACGAGTCAAGGGAATCCGTTCTTTCCTTCTACTATGTGGCTTCCAGGGTTTAGAACTCAGGCTGTTGGCCTTGGGAGCAAGCACCTTTACCCACAGAACTGGCCCCTAAGTCTATTTTTTTAAAGTTTCCTTTTATCTCACAGCCTGGTTCTTCTCTCTGGTGTCACATGAGAGTCACTGGGCAGCTGGTCCCCCCCCCCCCCCCCCCCCCCGCACACATCACACCTTGCCTCTTGATTTCATACAGAGCAGGACTGAGACCCCGGCTCTAGAGGAAGGTAGGATTTCCTGCTTTATTCATGTGTTGACTCCCCACAGCTCTACTAGCCCTGCCAGAAGAATCTGGGGCAGCCGGTTGTGTAGTGAAGACCCAGAGCCAAAGAGAGTAGCAAGGACCCTTTGAGGGCTTTTGCTAAGACTCTGGAGTGGATCCAGGACTCTCTGGAGCTGGTGAATTGAAGGTAGACACTCAGTTTAGTTCACACTCACAGCATACTTCTGCAGATCCCCAGTGTGGTAGGCCTGAGTGTCATCATCAACACAGGCCCTCCACACAAACCATCTAGACAAGACTTGTCTGGAGAGTTTTGAAACGACTGGTACCCTGGACTTGGCCTCAGAATTCTGATTTCACAGGGATGGACAGAGTCAGGTATGGAGGTTTAAAAGGCTCCTCTCAGATACCCCATCAATAGCCAAGGCTGACGGCCAACAGTGTGGGGTCCACACAGCATCTGTCTTACACAACAGCTCGTCAGAGAAGCGGGCTCTCAGCTCATCCCAAACACGGCCTAGGATTCTGCATTTTGCCCAGATCCTCCAGTGACCCCCTGCACTCAAAGCCTTAGAACCTGGGTCCATGGTGAACACAGCTTCGCTCAGAGGAGGGGACATGCCGAGAAGCACACCCAGCCACCTCAGCCACCTCATGCAAGTTTAGCTATAGTGATGGTTCCTGGGGGGCTTTCCTTTTCTGTCCCTCCCTGAGAGAAGCCACAGCCGACTAGTCGTGACTCGGGGGTTCCAACTGCTATGGGACCTCAGCTTTCTTTCTGAGGCTGTGTGATGCAGACCCTCTGCACTAGCTCCTTAGCTGTTGTGCTAGTAAACACCAACCCCAGTGGCAAGGAGGGCTTCAGACCTGTCACCCCCACTGAGAACTCATGGAACACGGAAGTTCAGCGGCAAGGTACAAACAGAGAGGAAGGTGAGTTCAAGGAAGGGCATGATGGGAATCACAGGACAGTACACCCCTTTACCTCTTCCTGGGACCAGACCTCCTGCTTGGAACCGTCAGAGAGCTATGCAGCCAACTTTGGAGCCATGGGTTGCCTTGCCAACCTGGATACTCTCTTGGTACCCTCCCCACAACATGCTACCCTGGCGACCTCCCTACCAGGGGACGCTAAAGCCGGCAGCGTCTAGGGTGCATGCTGGGAAGAGGAGTCAGAGCTGGAGGATGGGAGAGGCCGAGACGGCGTCACTGTGGCTGCCCTAAGCATCAGGGGGAAAGGACAGACTCAAAGCGCATCAATGACCAGGGCAGGTCTCTGTGAACGCCAGCCGGGCAGGCGGCTTTGAGGTCTAAACTACTTTGGTAGTTTTTATGTCAGCTGTGACATGGACCGGATGTATTTAGTTCCTGCAAATGTGAGTTAAAAAAAAAAAACAAAAACTGAAAGATCATTTACAAAGAAACTCAATCAAATATCTGTTAATTTCATCAGAAAAGTTCTGGAGCTGAATTCCTGAGGCAAATACTGTAAAATGCAGAGATGCCGAAATTGCCCAGCACCAGCACCATGTAAAAAGCTTAGCCCTGCATGGCAACAGCTTGACAAAGTGAGTCTTTGTGAGCGTGCCTCACAATAGACCCTATTGATCTTATATCTCCAAAGCACTCCTTTCAGGAAGATTAAACCTGATACAAAGTGAGCTGAAAGCTAGGATTCAACAGAGAGAGTAAACTAAAGCTTAAGCAGTTAGCCCAAACCCTAAAACCCTTTGATTAGATCATTGGAGACTGAGACGTTAAAATAATAATAATAAAAAAATAATAAAACATTTAAAAATTGAAGCATCAGAAGACCCAGGGAGAATCAGAGGACCTATGAAAAGAAAAACAAAGAGCAGCAATAACAAATAACAGTGGGGCAGTCTTTACAAAGGGCTGACCCTGCTGCTGCACAGGCAGGTGGGACCTGGGCAGCTTAGGAGGCCTCCCCTGGTTGCCTGCCGAGTCACTGAGCCTCCGGTCTCATCTTCCTGTGCCTCTGGATTAGATTCATCGCCCCCAACAACCCTGAGGTAGCATTCTAAGTGTCCCCAGAGTCCTCAGAGCTCCCGGGCTGGTCTTCCCACAGGAGTCTTACACGGACTCCACACTCCAGACCTTGCAGCAGCCCCGTGCTCTCCCCGAGGAGCCAGCTGCTGCACATCTGGGACATGCACAGTGGTCCCAGCGCTGGGGTGGAGATGATCTCATCTTTCAGAGGTTCAGGCTTCTCTTGTGAAAACAGCTGGCAAGTAGACGTGCTTATCTGCACCCATGGGCTCTCACCCTGCTTAATTTATCTGTTTACTCAGTCCACTGAGCTCGGCTGGACTCCTACTAAGTGGCACCCTTGGCATTTGGGGCAGTGTTTGGATTGAAGCTGGTGGCCCATCACAAAGCTTGTCCCCCGTTGAGCGCATCCACATCTGCCGCCCCAGGTATGGGGCACAGAGGGTGGAGCTGAGTGCTCCGGTCTAATCCCCAATTATTCTGTGTGGGCCTTTTGTGTGTGCATGCAACAATTGTGCTTCTGTTTCTCAGAGCTGCTCTTTGTGGCTTAAATACAGCTCTGGAGAAAGAATAATCAAGTCTACAATAGCTAATGGTTGAAGAACACAGGAATTTGGGGGTAAAAACGGTTAGCGGCTTTGTAAGCTTACAGGAATTACTACTTCCCAAGGGCATTTTACACAAGTATTCTGAAGGAAAGAAAACACAAAAGCCTGAAATGGCTTTTACATTCACAAAGGCCCCTCCTCCTGATGGTTGGAGTTGTTGGCAGAGCGGTGGAAATGATAATGTATACTTGTGCATCCATGTCTGGCGCCAACCTTGCAATCAGACCCGTGGGCAAAGAACTAAGGGGCCTTGGGGTAGGAAGGAAAGGTTGGCCATGCATGCCCAGGAAGGGGAAAACAGCACTGAAGGAGGTATCTCAGTGAAAGAGAAACCCTGGGCAAGCCAGAGGGTTCTGTAACTGTTCCTTAATGTATTCCTGCCTGTTCAAGGCCTGTCTTCGAAAAAGAAGCCATTGTTTCCTCCTGAGGGAACAGGGTGCTTACATCATGAAGGACCCATTTTGATCCCATAGTGCTGATTTCGACCCCAAACTGCTGTAGACTCTGCTTTCAAAACTACAGGAGGAAAATGTCACCTTTGAAGATGTGGATAAAGATCGTCTCTCCAGCTAAAGGATTCATCTGGAGGAGTGGCATTCCCTGGGGTGCTGAAGTTTCACAGACCATTAGCCAGCTGACAGAGCATCTGCCAGAGTGGTGGGAGCCTTTGCTAACAGGAGTTTAGTCAGCATGAAGATAGGGCATGGGGCAAAAGTGACTTCATACACTATTCCTCAAGATACTACGGCAGTGTTGAGTATAGCTACTCACTGCCATAACACAGTCAAGGATTTAACAAATCTAAATACCCAACAGAGGTCCACTAGACACCCAACAGTCTTCTGGGTGCTGTGGGCACAGGAATGCACAGAAGTCTCCTGTCTTTGTGGTATATACTGTAGGGAGGACAGATCAATTCAGAGAATGGGGTTTTGATAATTCAAAGACACAAACAAATCATACTGCAGACTGGATCTCACACTTGGACAATGGTCAAGATCACTCAGGGTAGCATTTATCGTTTTTGCCCACAGGGAAATGTGAAAGTACCTAGAGACATTTTTAGTTGTCACAAGTAGGAGGGAGCGCTCCTGGCAACTAGCATGGAGAGCAGGCTTAAACACCCCCCAGTGCAGAGGCCAGTCCTTTACAAACAACAATCTCACAGCCATATATCAATAGTATGGAGGCGGAGAGGCTTCTCCAAGTGTGGTCCATGACCCAGCAGTCTTGGCGTTATGGGGAAGCCTGTTCGCAGCAACTCAGTTTGGTACCTACCCCCCACCTCCACAAGTCACCTTATCTGGAACCTGCATTTTCAAAGATCCCCAGGATATTTGGGCACTTGTGAAAGTTTGGAAATCATTGCTATTGGTGCCACATTCCTCCATAAGTGGGATAACCTTGCTGGTAGGCTAGAAAATGTGTTAATTAAGCCCGGTAAAGTCCTCGATCTCTTCTTTTTAGGTACTGACAAATACCATGCAGAAAAAGCTTATTTACCTGGAAACTATATAGAGGAAGGGAGGAAGGGAGGGAGGGAAGGAGTGAGGAAGGGGGAGAGAGAGAGAGAGAGACAGAGAGAGACTGACTTCATTCTCAAACATACTCATCTTGGGTGGTAGGAGCTAAGAACGGGATTTTTCTAAATGTTCTCAGCTCACACTTGTAGTTGATGAAGCCATTGACTAAGAATGAAGGTGACTGAGAGGAACCAACGCCATTTGCAAAGATGTCAATGGTCCGTGAAGAGCTGATACAACAGTTAGTTATGGAAAGTCTGCCCCAATCAAAGCAGACAAAGTCTGGCTTTCAAACACTTTCTGTTTGGGATATTGTCAAAGGAAATCTTACAAATGACCTCACTGTATCCAAAACAGTCAGGTGTGAAGCGCCAGGTTGACTGAGATGGGCTCAGTGTGTCAGTCCTTTGTACCATCTTCCTGGGGACACAGTTGGAAGAGCACCATGAAAGTCCATGGCTGTGGTCTAGAATAGCAATTTCAGATGAGGATGTACTCATTACATCAACCCATTCAAGGAGAGATCTTGCACATGTCTATGCGCTGTTGGGAAGTTGGTGGGATGCCTGTGGGTCTTCTTTTTGGCATACTGGTAGAGTAGGAAATACCAGTGTTCACAATTAATTCTGTGACTGTAAACTGAGATATTTCTAAAACTAGTACTGGAATCATAAGTTTCAGAAAACTGAAACACAGAATGCTATCCATGTGATTTTTTTCAAATCTAGTGGAGAGAATAGGCCTCAGTGTGGTGTTTTAAATGAGAACGGCCCCCAGAGGCTCATAATGTTTCAATATTTGGTCCCCACTTGGTGGAATAGTTTGGAAATGATTAGGAAGTGTGGCCCCCTTGGAGGAGGTGTGTCACTGGGAGCAGGCTTTGAGTCTCAAAAGCCCGTGCCTCTCCATAGGGAGGCCTCACCCTCTCTGAGGAGTGGATGGGGGGGGGGATGGGGACAAGGACTGGGCGGTTGGGATTGAGGGAGGTGACTGGGCGGAGAAGGGGAGGGAGGAGGAACTAGGATTGGTATGTAAAATGATTCACCCTCTGAAACTGTAAGCCCAATGTACTCTTTTTTTCTGTCAATTGCCTTGTTCGTGGTGTTTATCACTGCCACAGAAAAGTGATTAAGACACTCAGGTAACTTTGAATTACCATTGTTCGGAGAGGTTATATTCATGGAAAGACCTCACACCGCCTGATGCTATGGTGTCCATGGCTATCACAGGCTTTTTTCTCCGAGGCTCCTCAGATCCCAGAGGACAACATGTACTGTACATATGCATATGCATGTAATCATTAATTAGTGCGACTGAGGATGGAAGGGAAAGAAAAGTGCTTAGTCACCACGACCCTTTTAGTTTAACTAACCAAGCTAATCCAATCCATGCTCCTAACAAATGAAAATTAATGATGATCTTATTTGGGGGGCACTCTTTTTCCAGTCGGATGCAAAGCCTTGTCCTTGAGTATAAAAGAAAGAAAAGTGCCTTTGTCCTTGCAGAGTTTAATTCTCCTCAAATGTCAGATTTCCCTGCACACACGCACACAAAACTGCTGTGCTGTGTAAATGAAAAGTCAGTTCTGAAGGCCGAAGCTCCAAATATTTGCATGTGTTTGTACTCTGTGTGGGTAGATTCTGCACGGTCAGAGACAACCAGCTCCCGGACACGGATAGCGATCAGCCCGGCTGGCTCGCCAGGGTTGGCATTATTGTAGGATAAGCAGAAGAGAACAAAGGGAACTGGTGGGCACTGGACACCATGCTGGGGCAGGTCATACTTCAGGATCACACCAAGAAAGCTGACATGCTTCTATTAACGCTCCAGGGACGTGGATATGAGGGCATCAGTGAGGGCCTGGGTGTGAGGGCTGGCTGCCTTCTATCTCACTTGGCATGTACCGTGGTAAGATTCTATCTGGAGACCTGAGGGAAAGGGATCTAAGGATGTCACAGGAGCAAGGACTGCTATTTATAAATGCGTTATACTTTAAAGAATGAAAGTGTCCTCTTGGGAGGTCCCACTCTTTCCTTTTTTGTCTCTCATCAATACATATTGTTTAAAATGAATAAAAATCTTCAATGGGGTGACTAGTATAAATCTCTCTCTTACACACACACACACACACACACACACTCTGTATACATATTTATATGCTCTATATACACATACTTCAAAAGTATTTTCGTTTGTTGGTTTGTTTTTCGAGACAGAGTTTCTCTGTGTAGCCCTAGCTGTCATGGAACTAGCTCTATAGACCAGGCTGGCCTCAAACTCACAGAGGCCTGCCTGGTCTACTACCACCCATCCCAAAGGCATTCTTATTATATTACTAGTATAACTAGTTAAAAACTCTAAAGAGAGTACTGCTGTACACCCAGCAGAATCCTACTAAACCTCTAGGAATAAATACACAACAAACAGGTAGGTTCTATATATACGAAGCAAACTATAAAACAAAACAGAGTCTTTGAGGAGATTCTGAAAAACCTGGGGAGAGCTGGGTGGTGGTAGCGCACACTTTTAACCCCAACATTTGAGAGGCAGGGGCAAGTGGATCTCTGTGAGTTTGAGGCCAGCCTGGGCTGCAAAGCAAGTTCCAGGACAGCCAGAGCTACACAGAGAAACCCTGTCTTGAAAAAACAAAACAAAACAAAACAAAACAAAACAAAACAAAACAAAACAACAAGAAACAACACAAAACAGGAAAGAAAAGGAAGATCGGAGAAGCCGTCCAGTCGCCCAGAGCGACACCGTGCTCGAGGCGTGCCCACTTTCCCCAAATTACCTAGCACATCCATTTCAGCACCCATTAACACTCCATTATGATCTGAGAAAAGTGGACAGACTTCATAAAGTAATGCCACACTTCACCTGAAAAAAAAAAAATGGCTGCGCATGTTTGCAAAGAGAAATAATGAGGGGAAATAAGAGGCCCAGAAATAAATGGAACAGAGAAACAAAAACCAGTGCTTACTAAATAGACACACATTCTCTTAAGATTTATCACCTGATAAAACATCACTCCAATCAGCAAGGAAAATACAATCAGTAAATGGATTGGTGACCGACAGCTAATCCCAAAGGGAGAGAAACAATTTTAAAGCCAGAGCCATGCCTCTCAGATACACAGCAAAGATCCAGATATAAAAAATAAAATCCTATGAAATGAAGTACAGAATGAGGTCCTTTAAAAAATGTTTTATTGCATTTATTTCTCTATATGTGTACGTGTGAGTGTGTGTGCATGGAGGCCCAAGGCCAACCTGGATTAGTCCTCTCCCTCCTCCATGTGGGCCCTGGAGACTGAACTCAGACCACCAGCCTTGGCGGGAAGTACTCCACCTGCTCAGCCACCTTGCTGGCCACAGTGTTAAGCATAGACAACCTGCATAAAGAAAACATGGATTTTTTTCATATAAAACTTAAAAAATATATGTCAAAAACTTCCATAAAATGCAAATGATAAAACAGAAAACTATTTTCTACATGAATCCCAAAGCCCAGTGCCCTTAAGGGATTCTTGCAAATGAGTAAGAAAGACAAATATTCTGAGAGAAAGACAGGAAAAACATGAACAGGAGACTCATACAAAGAAAGTAAGAGTAACCAGTGGGCTTTGAACAACTCACTCAAACAAGTGAGTTCCAAGGTTAATTTCTCCGTGATCAGGTTGCCTGATGCCAAGAGCAGAATCACAGACTCACAGGCTTTGATAAGACTGTGAACTAACACCATCTTTGCAGGAACAAGGAGGCTGCGTCTATCAAAACATTAAAGACAAAAACCTGGGACTAGAGAGACGGCTTGGTGATTAAGGGCACTTGCTACTCCTGCGGGGTCTTGGGTTAGGGTCTCAGCACCCATACTGTGGCTCACAACCATCTGTGACTCCAGTTACAAGGGATCCAACGCCCTCATCTGGCCTCTGTGGGCACTACACACATGTGATACATATATGTACATACATGCAGGCAACACACACACACACACACACACACATAAAATAAAAGTAAATCTTTGGATATATAAATCACTTGGTTCAGAAAGTAGCACAATGATGTAAGGAAAATGTTATGGACATCAATCACAACACTGTCACTTACTATTAAAACTTGGGAATAACTGCAGTGTTAACATGAGGGTAAATAAATTATGATTTGATGGGACAGTAAACTATTACATACCCATTAAAGATGAAGTAGGATGTAAATAGCATATTAGGGGAAATCCATTTTCAAAACAGTATATACAATGTGACCAAATATTTGTATAAAGTATGTTATTCAGAGAAAAACCAGGATGTGCCAAAATGTTAACCACAGATATCTCTGACTTAGGACTTAAAGTATTATTAGATTAAAAAAATCTATTTTCATTTTATTTATGCTCTTCAAAGTTTCCATAAACAAAATACGTTGCTTTACCAAGGGCAAAAAAATAATGTGTTATTTTTGAAACTGAGTTTTAATTGGAGCATAAAACATTCACAAGAGACTGAGGCTGTTTTAGTACCTGATAGTCACAAATGTAGATGGTGTGGAGTGTCTCTGCTGCTCTGAGAAAACTAATTACAAGTTCAGAGATTTCATTGATCATTTCTGGAAGATGTTCTCTGTGCCTTCCTAGAAGTCTGAGTGTAAGGTATTTTTCAGTCTCCTGTCATTCCTGAAGCCCGGAGGAGGTCACTTCACTCATGGCTGAGCCACTCCAAGATCTTGGGCTCTCAAACTGTCTCCTAGGCACACCGTGATGTATCAAGTATGGGCCTAAGTAAGAAACCCAGGTCCTTGAACATATGTACATCCATCCAACAGAACATTTACCTCTAAGAAATCCACTTTATAATGCTGGAACTACATTCTTTGATATGCCAAGATATCATGTAGATTTTGCACCAGGAGATTCTGCACCATCACCAAGGAGCACTTCCCTGAGAGTCAGGACACAGAGTCATACTGTCCAAGTTCTGTGCCCACTGAGTGACTGAACCTCACCGGCTACTAAGGCTTGTACAAGGGAGAAGGCCGAGAAGGTGCTCATCTTTGGGTGTAGAGTTCTACACCAAACTTTCCTGGTATCCAGTCTTCTGATGCCACCGACCATGGCTTTGCTTTGGACTCTTTAATATGTGTGTGGCTCAATCTGGACAACACTGTGTAACCTGCCTGTGCTCTCTGTTGTGGTTTACATGGCTCTATGAGTCAAAGGCTAGGTCCCCAGGGTACACTCTTAGGAGGTGCTGTGGCTCCTGAGGATAGGGGAACGGCAGTCAGTCTTTAGGCCATTGAGGTCATACCCCTGCTGTGGTTAGATGTGAAATGTCCCATGGGTCAGAACACTTGGCCCCCAGCTGGTGACATTGCACTAGTGAGTCATGAGGGTGGGACCTTGAGGTTCTATAGCTCAGATCTACTTCCTGTCCACTCTCTGCTTCCCGACACAGAGGCTATGTGACTAGCCGGTTTCCTGCTCCATCTATCATGTCTTCCCCACCGAGGTGGAGTATGTTCCCTCAAACTCTAGCTTAAACTGTAAGCCAGAACACGTTCTTCTTTAATTGCTTCTTTTCAGGGCTTTGGACACGACACCGGGAACATAACTAGTACATTCCAAGGGATTGTGGGATCTGGGCTGTTCCAGCTCTCTCTGCTCTCGGACTTCCGACGTGAATGTTTTGTTCTGACACAGGCTCTCATAGCTGCCATCAAGGGCCTTTCCCGATGCCCAGAACAATGGTTCCACCCCATCTTAAACTGGAACTTCCAGGGTGGTGAACCAAAATGAAACTTTTCTCTTAATGAATCATCTCACGCCTTTAATTATAGTGATGGAAAACTAACCGATACATTCTCACAGCTTACATTTTTGCTTTATTCTCACAAACAGATATGACTGTGTTGAAGGACCATGTAGATAAGCAGCCAATACAGGCAGGTTCAGCTTAAATCCAAACCCACGTCGGGCCAATAATCTCAGTTTAACACCTCTCTACTAAAGTGGCAGCAATGAACGCAGCCCACTAGTCTTGCCTGGACAACATTTTTAACTTACAAAGATGGCCTGGATAAACTCATCAGTAGATCACTACTGTTTCACCCCAGCCCCCATAAACATGTTGCTGGTCCCTGACAGCCTTCAATGGCACTGCTGAGTCCTCAAATGGGAAACCAGACAAAAATCAGATGTGTCTAAATGCGGTTTTAAGAATGGCAGCGTTGAGTTTACCTTCCGGTACTGCTGCTCATAGGTTCTCTAAGAAATAACTCTGTCCACACTGTGAAATCACAATGGAAATGCTGACAGAATTAGGACAAACAGCTTATTATCAAGCTCATGTGATTAATAAGGGTGCAGTGTAGATTTTGACATTTATTTAGAACCAGTTTTCTCTTCATTACTTCGATGTTTCAACAACTTTCAGAAATAGCCAATCACTCAGTAAATATTTGTCATATTGGACAGAAAGTGGGGAGAAATGGGTTTGTAGTTCTAGTAATTAGTTTGAAATGGCTACCAGTTCCTATATACCGAAAAGCACACCTAACAACAGGCTCACTGGAGACTGTGATGTCTGAAGTTGGACTAAAAGCATTTTTGTATTATGATATGGCTACCAGCCTACAGTGGTCAGAAAGCAGAATATGGTACCCTGTGGGAGTGGCTCCCCTCGTGGGAGACCCTAACCCACATTTGCCTGGAGGGGTTGCGTGGTGATCCCAGCAGCCATTCTGGCTACCTTGGCCTCTAACCTTGCCTCAGAGACAGAACAATGGGCCAGCACAGAGCTTCCAACCAGCAACATTGAGTCCATCTGAAGCTTCTATATGTGTTTTATCTCTGAATTATCAAGTTTTGTCCTGCTCCTTCATGGCAAAGGCCCTAGGTCTCACGTCACAGATTGGCTGTGGGGCTCCAGGTCTCATTCTTCCATCTTCCCAGTCATCAGCGGCCAGCTCCGGCTGAGGCCTCCATCCCACCCACCCCACCCCACCATTAGACACCTGCCCACTGCCCCTCCTGGCTTTTCCCTGCAGACAGCTCTTTGAGTTGAAGGGCTGAAATTATTTTGTTAGAGATGTCACCAACACCTGTGTTTCTCATTGTCTCTACAAACCTTCAGATATCCAGTTCCTGGGACTCTGGGAAGGCAACATATAGGTGTTTAGCTTTCCATTTCTACTGGTGGCCATGTCAGAGGAGCAGCAGATGGCAGTTGACTTCAGGGTGTCAGCTCATCAGGAAGCAAATCCCTGAGAACACAGACACTGGAATGTCTGTTGCTTCTGCTGTGCCTTCCCATGTTTGCTGCTGCCATCTTTCTCTGGTATCTGGCATGGTGTGAATGGGTGTGGGGAGATCCCCACTGCCTGTAATGTAGTGGGTTTATCTCATGGAAACATCCCGTTCTACTGGGCATTTTTACCTGTGGATTATTATGAAGATGATTTCTTCCTAAACTGTACTGTCTAATTGATAATAATAATGTTAGTTTATACAGAGTTTTGATGAATAAAAATATATACAAGGAAATGTTCTACAGCTAGAACACATGAGTTTCACCTAAGGAGCTGCATAGATCTCAGTTCAGGTTGATGATTAAGGAAAACAATTGAGTACCAGGGGCCAGGCTGCCTTGAATTCCTTTAATCTTTTTTTTTTTTTTTTTTTTTTTTTTTTTTTTTTTTGGTTTTTTGAGACAGGGTTTCTCTGTGTAGCTTTGCGCCTTTCCTGGAACTCACTTGGTAGTCCAGGCTGGCCTCGAACTCACAGAGATCCACCTGGCTCTGCCTCCCGAGTGCTGGGATTAAAGGCGTGCGCCACCACCGCCCGGCTCGAATTCCTTTAATCTTAATGCCAAAAGATGCAGTCACAGGTTTTGGTGTACATTATCAGCTGAAACAAAGCCTTATAATAACTTCAGGTTAGACCAGATATTTTGATAATAACTTTGAGGTGAAAAACCCAAGAAGATAACCTAAAGTTTTAGAAAGGCACATAGTTGAATGAGGAACTGGTTGATGACCAAAGGTGATGAATAATTCCTTATACCCATTTCTGCCCTCAATTTCCTGATATTAAAAACTACTGATGAGTGGGTATGTACCCTAAAGATCTAAAGTAGAGCTGCCTGATTCTCTTTCATATACAAAAGTTTAGGTTTGTGATTTTTTTGAAGATTCCTTATAAGATTACTTTTCAAGGTAAGTAATAAAGCAATTGGCCCTTTCTTTGTAACTGCAAAATGCAGCCTGCCAGTAAAAGACGTTACTGAGAATAATATCTTGCTTGCTTACACTCTGTTAGTCTATAACAAGTTGCTTGGGTATGAATCGACGCGGGTTCTTGGGGATAATTTGTTTTCACTTGTAATATGTAAAATGTTTAATCATGTAAGGGATATGGATAACATACTGTGTTTTTTTTTAACTTGTATTCATTATAATCACTCATTTGAAAAACAGAATGTAACCACATTGTGATTTTTATATTGCCTGAAAGATTTTGCTGGGGTGTATAACCTATAAGGGAAAAAAATAGAGTTAAAATGAGTTAAAAGGAAAACATCAAGAATGAGAGAAGGAGGCTGAGTGGTGGTGGCGCACACCTTTAATCCCAGTACTCGGGAGGCAGAGCCAGGCAGGTCTCTGTGAGTTCGAGGCCAGCCTGGTCTACAGAGCAAGATCCAGGACAGGCACCAAAACTACACAGGGAAACCCTGTCTCAAAAAACCAAAAAACCAAAAAAAAAAAAAAAAAGAATGAGAGAAGGAAATCACCAGGAAAATAAAGAATAGAGAATGCAAAAGAAGAATAAAGAAAAGGTCTGAAGGAAACCATCAAGAGAGTGTGTGAGTGTCCATTTCCCTAACCCCCACAGATGAAAAAGTCATAGTATGCCAACTCAGTGGATTTCCTTTGAGGCCTGTGCTTCTGGAGGCTGGTCCCCCAGGCAGCAATACAGTTCAGCTTAGTAACTCACAGCCAAACACAGATCTCTGACTGGGTCAGTCTTGATGACCCTCAGGCAGCTGTATTGTCAGGTCTGTTGTCCAGGTTTAGCCAAGTGCTAGGACGGCAGGCCTCACATTTAGATGGTAAGGCATGCCTGTGCTTGCCGGCACACCCACTTGTTGGTTCAGGGTCTCTAGGGGAAGGCATTTTCTTGTGGATGTGCATAGTTTATAAAAAATGAAGCATGCACGGTGTGTTACATCTGGTCACTGTGACTAGAACACCTGACACAAAAAAACTTAAGGGAAATAATTGTTATTTGAGTTCATGGCCTTGGAGGGTTCATTCATGGTTGCCTGGCCCCATGTGCTTGGGCAGAACATCTCAATGGCAGGAATATGGGACTGAGTCACTTCTTTTTTTTTTTTTTTGGTTTTTCGAGACAGGATTTCTCTGCGTAGCTTTGCGCCGCCTTTCCTGGAACTCACTTGGTAGCCCAGGCTGGCCTCGAACTCACAGAGATTCGCCTGCCTCTGCCTCCCAAGTGCTGGGATTAAAGGCGTGAGCCACCACCGCCCGGCTCCTGAGTCACTTCTTAATGGACAGGAGACTCGGAGGCCTGGGTTCAGAGTGCCCTCAGGGACTTTCCTATACTATTTTAGGGTGTGTGAGTTAGTGGGAATCACTGGTGGCTTTTTGTTTTTAATTTTTCCAACATGATAGGCAGAGAGAAGTGGAACACAGGAAGAGGCCAGGATAGACACAGCCCCCAGGGACACATCCTCAGTGTTGGGTCCTCCGACCTGGTTCCATCTTCTACTTTCATGACCTCCCAATAATGCTATCCTATTAAGGATCTTTCAGAGGACTAATCCATTGATTATGTCAAAGGCCTTGGGATCTAATTTCCTCCAGAAAACACAATTGCAGACACACACAGAGGTATGCCTTGCTAATTCCATAGATGTTTCTTAATCTACTCAACATGATAATCAAAACTAACCATCCAACAGAGTGAGAAGAAAAAGGAAACAGTATGAAAGATGCCAGGCCTCCTGGGGGATTCTAATATGGATTAAGGATGGTATCCTTACCCCAGCCCAGCCTCTGGTACTACATAGCAGCTCACAAGTAATTGATAAAACTCAGCACAGCCTCTGGATCCCCTTGCTGCATCCAGCTGTGGCACATCCCTCACCTACTCTGTTATGAATGAAACAGACTGAACATCAGCTCCAAGGGCAGCTGCAGGACCTGCGTCAGTAACATGCTCTGAGGTATCTTCCATAAAGGAAAATCTGCAGCTGGTTGCAGCTCACGGAGCCATGGTCCAAACCTGATCCCTTCCTGCAATGTGTAGCTAAATGCTGGCCACATCTTAGTCTCCATCTCCTGTGGGTTCTGATTCTTAGCAACACAAGCATGCACGTTCAGTTTCTCATTCCTTATGCTCTAGCAGGTTTGTGAACAGACACCGCGGCCATCACAATGCCTCACGATGTCCATATGTCCTGCTTTCATTAGCCCTTTGCTGTTTTCACAGTTTCTTCACATTACGGCCTCACTCCCAGAATGCTGTGAGAATCAAGTCGGACCATGGATCTCATTATCCCGGGAGGAAGGAAAGTCTTTTGAGCAAAACTGGAATTTACCATGGCTAGAAAAGTAGTGAGCAGTGAGTGTTAAATCACCATGTACTCACGTTGTAACTGATGGGCTTTCTTCTGAGTATGCCAGCATTCCATGCTCCTCACAGAGATTTTAAAGTATCAGAAATACAGAAAGAAAACACAAAAACAACTGAAATCACTCGCCAGTCTAGCGCCCCCTCACACACATGCCCTACTCCCACCCCCGGAAAAAAAAAAAAGGCCTCCTTATAGTTTCAGTCATTTTTCTAAGCTTCTGGATATCTTAAGATTACAGTGCAGGTACAATTTTGTATGTTGTATCTGCTTGTGCTATCAAGATTATAACCAGATAACTCTTATAAGCCACTGATCTTCTTCTCCTTTCTCAATGCTGGAGAACCCAGGGCCTCCAGCATGCTGGGCACGTGCTCTACCACTGACCTATTTTGTTGGTGTAGCCATGAACATGCTCGTGGAATCTTTAGTAGCAACTGTCATACAGTGATGCCATATTCCAATGACCCATTTTCCTACTGCCATACATTTAAGCCGTTTCTAATTTTTATTTACTTGTGAGTGGAGGTCTTCAGTTTGGCTTCCTCGAGGCCCTGGAAATGGACACGTGCTTCAAGTTGTTTTCTTCCCTGTGTGACTTTCCCATCCTGTCTTTTCTGTCTCTCACATTCATTTTCAATTTCTGACTGACATGGAAAGACAGCTCCCAACTCTCCTCTGTGAGTCCCAGGTCCTCAAGGACTTTTCTCCTTGACTCTTTCCTGGACAGCACATTTATAACTATTATAACTCTAAAATATCATCCATGGCATCACAGCTTTTGAAAGGGGCGGGGGAACAGAACAATGAAGCAGAGTCTTGAACACAGCACTCTGAGGATCGAGGCAGTGACCGTGAAACAGCCTCAGCAATGTTCTTCTGAGCAGGTGTCCCCCAAGACGCCAACGTGGCTTCGCTTTCTCCTGTGGACATGGGGCAGGTTCTTTGCACTAACACAGACATTAAGCGGTGAGCAACACGGCTCCGGATTCAGTGGCTAATCATACTGAAGTAAGAGGCCAGGCTGCGGGCTGAAGTTGGCCCCACGTGGACTTGCTGTGGAACAAAGCTATTTCAGAGAAGGCAGCATCAGAGGGCAAGGTGGATTGCTTGTTTCTCTGCCTGCACAGTCTCGGCATACCTGCTTCAGAAGGCTTCCAGGCAGCCAGGGCTAGGGCTGACACCCACTGTCACAGAGAGACCATGCTGCCACTGACGGCCAACTGCACCCTCGTGAGTTGCCTCTTCAATCTCCTTCTATAGTTACCGTCAGACTCTGCATCTATCACGGCCCAAATGTGCAAACAGTCGTTAAAATATTGATGGGAGAAAAGCTGACCGCCAGTCATCACCAGAGAAGAACCGTTTTAACTGCCTTTTATTGAGGGAAGAATGTCTCTGGGAAGCCTGAAGCCATGCACTGGCTCTGTTTGAGCTGGAATGGCTCTAAAGTGGGGTTCAGCTTAGAAGGGCTCACTGCCATCTGTACAGGGAGGTGGAGGGAAATCCAGGTGCCGGAGACCAGCGGTGCATAGCCAGGTCTGCAGGTCACGTTGCCATGTTTCTGCTCTCTCTGTCTCAGCTCTCCATCGAGGCAGGGTCAGGATTCTGCACTGAACAATATCACTATGTCTCTGTCTGTCTCTCTCTCTCTCCTGCTCTCCCTCCAGCCCCCTTCTGTGTATGCACGAATGCAGGTCCATGCATGAGCACCATGTAGGGGCCAGACGTCAACCTTGAGTATCTTCAGGCCCTGCCCATCTTGCTTTGAAAAACAGGATCTCTCACCGGGACCTGTGGCTGGCCAGCCCGCAACCCCAGGTGCCTGCCAGTTTCCCTCTCCCCAGTGAGAATGATAGGCACAATGATACCATGTCCAGCTTGTGGTGGGGTTTGTGGATTGAACTCAGGTTCTCGTGTTTGTGAGGCAAACATTTTACTTATTGACTATTTCCCCTGCTCCAGAATTTTGTTATATTCTTTTTTACCCTAAAAATTCACCCAATGACTTTTGCAAAATTTCATCTTGATTTTTTTCTTAGAATGACTCCCTACAGCCAGCCTGTGTGCTGTTGAGCAGAAAGATGGAATTGCAGCGTCTAAGGCAAGCATCCCAAACATTGGAAATAAGCCCCAAGCCTCCTTTCTGAGGATTTCACTGCTGTAACTGAACCCAACGTTCCGTATTGATGAGCTGTTGCCTTTCTTATACTAGAAATTCGTCCTCCCCACGAACTTGGATCCCACTTCTGTTTTGTTTTCATCTAGACTCAGGAATGGCTGGAGGTCAGCCTTTTGGACTGGTTGCTCTTGTCAGTAAATGGCCGGTCTGTGGCCTCGCTAAGTGATACGCGTCTGTTAAATAGCTTCTCTCTTGTAAGGAAGACTGGCTGAGGTGGGAAGTCAACCACAAACAGCATCTTGTTCTGCTGGCCTCTGTCTGGGACACATGACTACCTACCCGCAAGTTCATGGTACTAACCAATTTTCCCTGGAGTCTCACACAATGGGCACACACGACCCTTAAGCACTTGAATGGAGTCCATTGGAACTGAGATATACTGTCCAGTGCTGAATTCATCTGAGATTTCCAAGATTTGGAACGAAAGAGAATGTAAGGTATTTCAAAAATATAAATATTGATTACATTTTACATGAGAGGCTTAGGCTATTTATAAGAGAGTACACTGAATAAATGGTTAAATAAAGTATCTTATTAAAGTTGACTTCACCTGTTTATTTCTGCTACAATCAAGTTGCTACTAGAATATTTAGTATTACATGTATGGCCAGCATTTGTAGCTCACACTATATGGGCAGCACTACTGGGCAATACATATAATGTATAATGAATAATGATATATAATGAACAATATAATATATATTATATATAATGAATAACACAATGAATCAAAAGCATTCATTGGAAATTCATAAGGATCAATATTTATACATTATTGACTGGGCTGGTAGAGGAAGGTGGTACCAACACTGTGTGGGTTTACACAGTACGGATCCCCACACTGGTACTTTTTAGCCTGTTTGCCTTCAGAGCCCAGAGCCCACATCTTTCACATTTAGCTCTGCGGCCTGGGATGACATTAGGAACACTGTAGGCATGGATTACACACCCATAGGAAGAATGCTACAAAGCCCTCAAATACAAAGTCGAGGCTATTTCTAGAACTGAATTTGCATACGAGAACAAACGATGCTCTGCCCCTAAAATAGCATTGAGTTTTCACTCGTTCTAAGCTCTAACACCAACTGCTCTGGACACATCGAATTCCTCAGCTCTGTCAAATGTGAAAATCCATTCCAGCCCTGCCTGCCCAACGTCTGTCCATATACAGACATCTGTGCCGAAGGAGCCTTTAGAAATGAACATCCTCACATGGCACAGATCACATGTCTTTTGTTATCAACCATCAGGACAGACCACCCCGCCAGTCTCGACAGCACACGCAGCTATAGAACCATTGAGTGACCTCTCCTGACTCACCAGAACTCTTTGGGGGTCTCCTTTTTGTTTGGTTCGGTTCCCTTCTGTCCTCTTCCTGCTGACTTTAGCATCATTTAGAAATCTCCCTCTAATGATACACATTGGGTACCAGAAGCAGGGCCAGGCTGGTCCCTGGTGTCCCATTTGAATCTTCCAGTCTCCTGGTATGACAGTGTCCTTTAAGAAGAGGACTCTAGGGTGGAGGCCAAGCCACCTAACCAGACCCTGCTCATGAGTAGTAGAGTCACCTGGCTCACCCCTCAGTAGGAGTAGATTTCTTACTCTGTGCCTTGCCCAGACCTGCCCTGGCTGCCTCCCATGTTTCACCTCTCACGGCTTCTGCCTCCACCTCTGTTTCAGCCTCAGGGACACCCGAGCTGAGCCCTCAATATGGACCCCTCATCTCTAGCTTTTCCATAATGACTTCTCAGCCTTTGGCATGACTCTCTTCCAAAGTCCGACTCTGAAATCCCGACCTTACCGCAGAGCAGGATGCTTATTCCTTTCAAACCTTGCGAGACCACCTGGATTCCAGACCTTTTCCCTCTCTCTGGTTCTTACAGAACCCCATCACCCTACAACCCCAGTTCAGCACAGCAACCAAGACGAAAACTGAGCAAGCAGGCATGATGTGCATGCGTGTGTACGTACGTACGTACGTACGTGTGTGCATGTGTGCATGTGTGCGTGTTTGTGTGTGTGTGTGAGCTCTTCCATTTCCCCTCCATCTCTCCAGCTGTATAAAATGAGAATAATGTTATACATTGCTCATACACGTGTCATACACTGATACACATATGTCAGTGCCTGACATACAGCAGCAAGTGCTATATAAATGTGAGTCCCTTCCTTTCTTTCCCTGGACTGCCTTCTTGACTGCTGATGTCTGCCCTGAGCAGCTACGTCCTGTCACACACTCCTCAGGCTCATGCATTATTGCCTTTCTCTCTGTACACCTCCACCAGCAGCCACAGGACTCTCATCTGGATTTTCATATTCTGAAATAAAGGCTCCCCATTTCCAGGGGCAAGACACATGCTTCACATCACCCCAAATCTAGCCCAGATTTGTTCTTTTCTAGATTTTTTCCTGTTTAATCTCTCTTGATCTTCTCTTAGGCTCATTCTTCTCAGTCCTCACCAGTACAGCTGACATTACCACCATCAGCCCCCTGTGTGGTTTCCCCATTAGGAGACATGGAGCCACACTGTAAGATGATTATATTGTCCAATTTCTAGGACTGCCTATCCATGAAAAGTTACTTCGCCACAGTGCAGAGGCTACAAGCAGTCCTTGTTGGCATTCTTGTGCGTGTGTGCATGTGTATGTGTATGCATGGATGGGTGTATATGTGGGTGTGTGTTCATACATGTTTGTGTGTACACAAGGGGATAGAGGCCAGAGACTGACACAGTGTCTTCTTCAGTCACTCTAATTTGGGGGAGAGACAGGGTCTCTGGCTGACCCTAGAGCTCACCAAGTGTCTAGGCTGGCTTGTCAGTATGCCCCAGGGATCCTTCTGTCTCTGTCTTCCTATGGCTGGGGTTATAAGAATGCACCACTGTGCCTTGCTTTTTAGATGGGTGCAGGGGATCAAACGCACGTCCTCACGCTAGTGCAGTCAGGACTTGTCAACTGAGCCCCAGCAGTACTTCCCACCTTCATTTTAAGGATTTCTGTGCTTTCTCAGGTGTGTGCAACTCTCCCACATTCCACCCAGAGACAGGTCTCTTGATTCTTCTATTAAAGTTTTAAATTACTATTGCTTATGTGTACAGGAACTCTGCCTGCATGTATGTCTGTGTACCCACGTATGCACAGTGCCTGCAGAGCCCAGAAGAGGGAGTCAGATCCCCTGGAAATGAAGCTACAGACAGCAGACAGTCGTGACCCACCATGTCAATGCTGGGAATTGAATCCAGGTCCTCTGGAGGAGCAGCCAGTGTTCTTAACTGCTGAGGCATTTCCAGCCCCAATTCTTTTATTTACCTAAGACAGGGACAAGCTTAAATGGGTGAACTGGTGGTAACTGGTTTCTCAACTAAACAGTCAGAATATCTTCATTAAATATCATGAGATTTTTTAATACCACATAAATGAGAAGTGTTCTGTGCTCAATCTGCAGTTTCATTACAGGTCTTAACCCAAGAGTGTCCAGTCACAGGACAGATGGTGATACCGCAGGATGGACCGGGAGTTAGAGGACCTCCTGTTCATATCCAGCCATGATTACATATGCAGATCATTTGCCACCAATTTACTCTCTTTTTCCTTTTCTAAGAACTCCACCTTACTGTTTGCATTCATGGGGCCATTACCAGAGATGGCACCAAAATCTTGCCATGTGCCTGTAAATGAGTCTTTTTTTTTTTCTAGAAGGAGAAAGGTGCATCCAAATTGTCTGAACTTGCTTTTGAGTTGCTTAAGGCACAGGTGCAGTAGAGACAGGGCCCTGAGAGTCAGCCCTGTGACTGCCACCTGCTCTGTCAGGGCCTCTCCTAAGACAATGACAACCCAGCCTGAGGGAGGAAGTCACACGCTCATGCACATGCTGCTGGCTGTGTTACAGTGCAGGGTCCCCCTCTACTTGTAGCTCAGATGAGGGTGTCGAGCACAGAGGCCTAGGTTCTTGACTGGCATTGATCATAGAGGGGTTTGTGAGGTCAAAATCTGCAAGGCTGGTCCTCTCCAGGCAGACCTGTGGCTGGGTGGTCATTCCTTCCCCATTGTCCCTAAGGTTCCCAAGAGATTTTCTGTTTATAAGATGCATCTGTATCTATACAACAGACCCCAGGAAGGTGACCCTTTGAGATGTGACTCTTGCAGTTGTTAATTCTGCAGGGAGGCTTGGCTGCCTGTGGATCTGTAGACAAGGAAGAAGACCCCAAGGGGGAATGCATCAGTCTAGAGGTTCTGGAAGTGTGGCCTCCAGACCTGGGACTTGCTAGAGAGGCAGACTTCTCCCTGACAGCCCCCAAACCTTCCCCTCCCCGCCACACGCACATACACATGTGGAGCTGGAAGACAACTTTCGCTGTCATTTCTCAGATGTCATTCACTTTAGTGTTTTAGACAGGATCTTAAATTTACCAAGCAGTCTGGGCAGGTGGACTGTCTGTCTCTGTCTTCTCAGTTCTAGGATTATAAGCATTTACCACCATGCCTACCTTGAGGGAAAAAATGTGAGTGCTTGTGTGCACATATGGTATATGTATGTATACCACATGCATGCAGTACCTCTGAAGGCCAGAAGAGGGTATCATCATCAAGAACTGGAATTACATAGGTTGCTGTGAGCTGCCACCTTGTTTCTGGGCAGTTACCCTGGGTCTCCTGAAAAGCAGGTAGTGTTCCTAACTGCTGAGCCATCTCTTTTAGCCCCAGATGCCCAGATTTTTATACATAGGTTCTGGGGAATTAAACTCGGATACTCATGCCTGCCAGTCAAACACTTTACCAACTGAGACATCACCCTAGCCTGTGATCTGTGTCTAACAAGCCCTCTGGGTGGTTCTGTCTTATACATAGGTTTAGAACCGCTGATCCAGTCAAACGGCCCGGAATTTAACCATATTAATGAACAATAATGTTGAATTTGCTTAGATACATTAGACAGTCCCATTGTTTGTAACTTTATAATATCAGAAGAACTACACAAACAAAAAGAAGAAACTTGTCAAGAGTACAATTGGCTGTCATCACGGTGTCTGCTACCCAGCAAACACTCAATAAACAAGGGTTGAATGAGTGAGTGGACCACGGCATGAATGAAGGAAACAAACGGTGAACTTAAACCATTCTTCCTCCCCTGGCTGCTCAGCCTGAAGCTAATGAAGCAAGTGGTCCCATTGGCTATTATCTCCTGTAATTAAAAGAACCGCATTAGCTGCCTTAGGATGCAGCAGATGTCTTGGAGTTGGAGGAATGAACACAGCGAGTGACTCGGGGTCTGCAGAAACATCTGCTCTCCCGTGCACCAATGTCAGCGCTCGACAGCTCTGCCCTTGAAGCCGGATTGTAGTCTTGATACAAAACCCGACTTCAGAGGGCAATGGAAGGACACATCTTGGGGGGGGGTTCTTCAAGTCCAGTGACATGCCTGTGTACCATACCTAAGCATCACAGGGTGAGGTGAGCAAGACCTCTCCCCCTGCCTAACCCCTGTGTTGAGTGCAAGAGTCTGGCTTAAAACTCAGGCACACTAAGCATTGAGAGATGGCCAGTGACTGCACTGTCTGCTCACCCTCTGCGTGTTCCTCATCTTACCCTCAAGGATAAAACCCCCACAAAAATCATTCCTCCCAGAGTTTCCTTCAAGTAATACAAAACAAGGCAGATAAGTATGGGAGATATGGATAAATATCTAGTGAAAAATCTTGGTGCAGGTTGGGTATGGTGGCACATGCCTTTAATCCCAGTACTCTGAAGGCAGAGGCAGGTAGATCTCTGTGAGTTTGAGGCCAGCCTGGCCTACAGAGTGAGTTCCAGGACATGCAATGACCACTAGTCATATGTGTCTATTCTGCCAGACACTTAAAATGTGGCTGGTCCAAAATGAAATGTCTTGTAAATATGCATCCAGTTTTGAAGACTCAGTTAAAAAGAGAAAGAGAATAAAGTATTATATTAGTGTTTTTAATATTAAATACACAGTGGAGTGATATTTTGGATGTAAATGAAATATTAAAATTAACTTTGTTCATTACCTAAATTTGAAAAAAAAATCTCAGTAGAAAAAAGTAGGCAATAGGTCACATGGCTTGATTCTATCTCTAGAGAGAGCACACTGCTCTATACACTGCAAGTGGGCTGTGTTTAAGTGTTGGGAAAGCCACAGAGTTGGCTGTTTGGTCTGTTGGCTTCTATTGAGTGTAAAAGACAACTCACAAGACCTGTTGAACTTCATGTTTCTATCCTTAAATGGGAACAGATTTTTTTAATGTATATATTCCAAGTGTGGTGGTTTAAAAGAACATGTTCCCCATAGGAAGTGGCACTATTTAGGAGGTATAGCCTTGTGGGAAGAAGTGTGTCACTGTGGGGGCGGGCTTTAAGGTCTCAAATGCTCAAGCTATGCCCAGTGTGGGACACAGTTCACTTCCTGTTGCCTGTGGATCAATATGTAGAACTCTCAGCTCCTTCTCCAGCACCATGTCTGCTTGCACGTGGCCATGCTTCCTGCCATGAAGATAATGTACTAACACTCTGAAACTGTAAGCCAGACATGATTAATGTTTTCCCTTTATAAGAATTGCCATGGTCATGGTATCTCTACACAGCAGTAGAAACCCTACTGAGACACCAGGGCTGGAGATATTTCAGACAATAAATTAATGAGTGCACACTAGTGGGGCTAGAGTTTAATCTACAGCACCCACGTAAACAAACTGGCACAGTTCTGCTCACTTGTAATCCCAGCAACTGTGGAGGCAGAGACAGGCAGACCCCTGGGCTTTGGTGGAGAGCCGAGGAGGTAAGCTCCAGGCCAAGTGAGAGAGCCTGTCATGAAAAATAGGTGGGTAGATCCTGAGGAACCACATTCAAGATTGACCTCTAGCTTACACACACACACATACACACGCACACGCACACGCGCACACACACACACACACGCACACACACACGCACACGCGCACATGCACGCGCGCACACACACACACACACACACAAGTGTGCACCAGCATACACATAAAAAATACATGCATCCACCAACAAGGAGAAGCACACACTCTAAACTATAATAGCATGTAAAGTAACTTGGCGTGTATCTGCTTAGATTTCCTTCTAGAGAGCGGTCACCTATAGCTTTCATATAAACAGTCTTCCCTTATGTTGGTCTATGTGAGCTCAAAGCCTTTCATTGGTGCTTTGGAAGGTAAATCTCGAGAAAGGAAAATCGAGGAATCTTTTTTCCTTAGCCCTTGTAGGACGGCCCATGTATTCCCAGATCCCACCACCTTGAGCCCCACTGTCCCCTCTCTCTGGGTAGCCTCTTGCCTCCGAGTGTGGGACACAGTGATTCCCAGGGTGCTCACAACCAGCTGTGGATCATACGTTGGACACTAGCACTCACGTGCTCAGGCGGCAATGCTTAACCCCAGAACTCATCTATCCAAAGCAGAGTTCATCTGTAAGCTGTCAGGACCCCACCTAAGGGGCATCAGCCCTCCTCTCCAGTATGAGACTCCAGAGAAGACAGGACAGAGGTCACTGGGAAGTAAGTGGAGCATTGGTTCAGTTTAGAGTTTTACGAGTGTGGCAGAGATTTGGTGAGGGCAGAGCTGATGTGGACCCCACAGACAACACCTCACGGATTTAGAGTTGTTGGTAAGGAGTGACTCTGGAGTATCTGAGCACTTAAATGGCATAAGGGCATCTGTGGGGATGAGGATCCTTGTCCAAACTGTAGCCAGCTCTTTTCAACACTCTTCTCAACTAGGTCCTAACAGCTGGGCTTCTGTGTCATTTCTGCACTGTGTCCTATTTAGCAGGAATCCTGCTAGGCCAGGTTAGCCAGAAAACCCCCTCCCAGTATGTGGTAACTCGCTGTCTGATTGACTCTATCCACCCACAGGAAATACTCATTACCCTGGCCTGACTGGCACTAGCGTCCTGACAGGCTGGTTTAGTCAGGATACCCCCTCTACCCCGATCTTTTTTTCTACCTGATGACTCCAACTCTGCTCCTCAGACAGGAATTCCCACTTTTCTTCAGTGTGAGTGGAACGGATCCCCGAAGTCTCCTCCCCACTGCAAACCACACCGAGTCTCTGTTTCCTCTCCTTACTTTGAATGAAGCTGGCCTGAGAGTTTCAACAATGCCCTGACGTGTTTGCTTGGACGACAACAGAAAAAATCAGGGAGAGATGAGTATTTTGCTTGGTTAAGTCTGAGCCCACCTCTCCATCCACAAAGCCATGGGTGCTCATTAGGAGATACTGCATAGAACAAGGGGCAGCTCCCTGTCTGTTAGGACCCCAGGCTTCTCTGGTCGATGCCTCTGCTTCTCTGTGACAAGTGTTTAGTACTTCCTTCTACCATGCTGGACCTACCTTCTCCAGACAGACAGACAGGCAGATGTACGCATGCACACATGCACACACACGCCACGTCATCTTCACACCCACTCGCCTTGGTCCACTCTCTCTGTCCTCACAGATGCCATGACTTCCTTTTTTATTCCTGAGCTGCCAGGCACAATATTTCTGCATGTGGGAGAGAAAAGCCTTGCTTTCCAGCACAAAGAGCCTGCTGGCTCTGCTGACCAGTCTCCTGAAGGGCGTTGTGCCCTGGAGAACCAGCCTCATCTCTCTCCTCCTCACTCCTGGGCACCAGCAATCACATCATTGTTCCAGGGCATCTCTGCCCAACATGCTGCCCTGCTGATACCTGGGTAAGTCTTATCCTTGGCTTCCCAAGAAAGCCTCCCTGACTGACTCGGTCCTCCACTCAGAAAGGCTATTGTTTTTCCTACCTTGCCTTTTCCTCTCAAACACACTAGTTAAAACACTAATGACAGTCATATCTAGTGAGTCATTTAAATATCTTACTTCTTTTACAGAATCTGTGGTTTGTTTGTTGAATTTACATGAGTGTGCGTGCAGCTCTGCATTTTAAAATGGGCAAAATACAGAGTTCTCTCTGTGTATGAGCAGCTGAAGAGGCCGAGTAACATGAAGTGTGTCAGTTCCAGATTTTCAGTTAAGCCAAAGAGATAGGGTTGACTTTAGAACAATTGTGCCGGGGTGGGTCCTTGCACTTAGTAGGTCTACTTAGCAGACAACAAAATCGAGGCTCAAGGAAATCATCACATTTCTCAAAGTTACAGAATGGGATTCAGGAACAGTGAATTTGTCTACAGATCTCTTGCTCAGGATCAAGCATTTTGCTAATAAAAATAAACAGACTTGGGGATCCATATAGCACTATCCAAAGACAAGGCAAGTACTACTATGGTTATGCATGTAAGATATATGTAAGTGTTCATGTGGCTGTGTGCACAAAGGTGTGCAGATGAAGGCCAGAGCTCATGGTGGGCGCCTGCCTCAATTGTTCTCCACTTTCTTTCTTTTTAGTCAGGGTCTCTCTGAACCTAGACTTCTCCGATTGGCTAGACAGGCTGGCCAATGAGCATCAGGGATCTGCCTGCCCTGCCTCCCTCTCTGCCCAGTGCTGGTGTTGTAGGCTTACATTGCTGCAGTACCCAGCTCTTTACGCGGGTGCTGGGGATCCGAACTCAGGTCCTCACGCTTGAGTGGCCGGCACTTTTCCAACCGAGCCGTCTCAATGATAGAGAACACGCGGCTATCTCCCAGCACTGCAGGCAGGGAGGTTCTTCAGGGCCAAACGCTCAATAGCGTTAGCTGGACTCCTGAAAACACTCCGTCCTGAGGTTTCACATGGAGGAGATGCTGACAGTTGGAAAGTAAGGTGGATAGGGGCAATCGAAGGGCTGTGTTTCTCAGAGTTCCAATGACTCGCCGGCCACCTTGGTAAAGTTCATGCAGATTCTGCCTGAGAAGTGGGTCGGGCCTGAGACTGCATTCTCAAAGCTCCTGGCTGACTCTGATGATGCTCCCCCTATCCCCCCACCCCACTATGTATAGTAGTGAGTGCTAGTTTGTTTCTGAGGCCAAGGAGTCTGTAACAGAGAGGAATGAAACACTTAGCTTTGGTGTCAGACCTTAGCATGGGGTCCTCTGTGAGCAAGAGGCTCAGCTGACTCATTCACACACTACAAGAGTTGTCCTGGATGTGGGACATCCATGACAGTGGGGGTGTTCTACAACTCAGAGCACCAACTTGACTAGGAACTCTGATGGGAGGGGACAGTCACAGAAAGAACTATTACCACAGGGAAGTCTGGAATCCTCAGCCTTCCTAGTGCCCCTGGCTGGCAGGTGGGCCTTGGACTCCCACTGTCATACTCCAGACCACTTGCTGACTGACCATGCTCTTGAGCCACATGTGGTCCCCTCTGTCCCTTCCACACCACGTCTTTCTCTGCTTACATCATGGCTCCCTCTATTCCATGAACACGAATTTCCCACCCTGACTATTGTATCATTCTTCCTCCCTTCCCTGGTTCTGTGGATGAGAACAGGGTGGGTTTTACAGCACACTTCTGTTGCCCAGCAAAGCCTGTCAGCATTGCTGGAGGACCACACTGGGCTGACTTCACACTACATGTCAAGACAGTGAATTTGGTTTAAAACCAAGAGAGCCTTCCCCTCATCCAATACGAACTAATATTGCTTTTACAGAGTAGTTGACCAATTCACCCTAAAGAACACCATCTATACTGTGTGCAAGTGAAATCTCAGCCTCTGTTGAGAGAGAGAGATTCAGATCTAGGATTGGTGGTCCAGACTTGTAATCTCACCTACTAAAGAGGCTCAGGAAGGAAGATGGAAAGTACAAGGCCAGCCTAGACTACAGAGTGAGTTCAAAGCCAGCCTGAGTAACTCTGTTGAGACTATGTCTCAAAAAAGTAGAAAGACCTAGGGATGTAGCTCAGTGTTTGAGCATTTGGCTAGCATGTGTGAGGACCTAGGTTCAATGCCCAGTCTCACAGGAGAGAATGGAGGAGAGAATGGAGGAGAGGAGGGAGCAGAGGAGGGAGGGGAAGAGGGAGGAGGACAGAAGGAGAGGGGAGCAACAGATATTGATCTAGGATGGGGACACTGTGACAACTGGAATATCTATGTAGACTGAGGGGTTTGGACTTTTCAGCTCAGCTCGGTGTGAGAACAAGAGTAACCTCCTGTCTCTTGTCTCATGCCTGGAGGGAAAGGCAACTTGCCTTCTGACACAGGAAGTTATCTGGAGGATGGAGAAGATGGTTGCATAACAAGGATCCATGAAAGAGATGAGCGGCCAGATGGTTTTCTGCAGCAACCCGTAGAAGTCCACTCTGAGCACTCATTATACAGAACAGCCTTCAGAATAAGCAAACACGCATGAACCAGACTCGGAGTTCAAGTCCAGCACTTGCCTCTGTCCCATGGGAAGAAGAGGAAGTGAGGCAGGCTTCCTTCTACACATGCCCTGGGTGGAAACCACACATCCTTCCAAATCCATGGGAAAACAAAATCCTGCCTCCTTCTTCTCTCTAGAACTAGACTCTGAAAACCTTGTGGCATTTACCCCAAATACCATAATATTGAGCTGTGACATCTGGTTCCCAGTTCTCCTCGGCTGGGATTTACTGAGAGACGATCAAGAATTTTGACACTCTGGGACTCCACCCTACATTCATGTGGGAGACTGGCTGCCTATCCTTCCCTGGCATCTGCACACACCAGATCATTCTAGAATTTTCCCAAAAACAGTGAGTCCAGTTTTCCCCTCTTTTCTGCCCAGTGTGCTGTTTCCTTCAAAAGCTTTTGTCCCTCCCAGAAATTATTTCCGATATGATGAACTGGCTATGCATGGCCTAAGCTCCATACAAACATGTACACCGCAGGAGCATCCCCACCACACAACATAGCCAGGATCCTTAGGCAGCTCCCAGAGGGCAACAGGGTTGTCTAGTCCGCCTTTAGCACTTCATTCTCTGCCCACTCAGCACAGGGCCTTAGGAGCTTAAAGACGCCCCAGAACCTATGTCTGAGTTGTGGCTAGGATGGAGGATGTCGGCTCAGGAGACAGGAAAGCTAGGTGATGCTGCCAGTCTGTGGGGAGAGAGAATTCAGTCCAGGGGAAGGGAAGTCCTACCTGCTTGAGCAAACCCAGAAATGTCCCATCTAAGTCCTGGCTCCTTGGGTTCAAGATGGAGGCAGGATTTGAAAGCAGCTAAGAGTGTAGGGAGTGATGTCTTATGGACCTGCGCTGGTCTCACAGCTCAAGTTACTTTCTTGTCCTCACACATAAAGTAGGGACGTTACTGTCATCTGGACATGAGAAGAGGGGCGGGGGGGGGGGGGGGGAGTGCTGCGTGCGCTGAGAGGCTATGTGGGAAAACCCAGCTCAAAGCCGACACAAGTGAAGCATCCAATATAAAAGGTACAAGAACATCGTCTTGCCTGTTGGTCAGGGTTAGCAAGCCAACTGCACAAAGACACAGGACGAGCACAAAGAATGTTCCAGTTGCTGGGCCCAGATAAGTTCTTGAGCTGGTTCATAGAAGAAACCATCCAAGAGCTTTCCAGCTGGTATCCCGGGGGCCCTGGCAAGAACTGGGCAGAGAGAATCAGGAAGGTGGAAGGAACCTCACGGACTCTGGACAGAGCTCTGGGACCTGTCGAGTGTTTAGGGGATGCTGAAATGATTCTTGTAGACAGAAACTACAGGAAAGGTGAATTGTGGGGACTTGGGAGGCCACTAGGAAGGTAAGACCTGAGGGGATAGCAAAAAAAAAAAAAAAAAAAAAAAAAAAAGTTGCTTTCTAAGAATTGGTGAAAGATCATCAAAATAGTCACCCATGACCCCTGCCATGTGGAGCCTACCAATTTGTGTCTCTCTAACAGAATAACTGGTATGTAGTACACAGAGCGCCAGCATATGGTGTGGAGGATTTCATCGCAGATCAATTACAGCCAATGTAGTAGTCATTAAGCAAATAAATAAATACGTAAACGAAGCGAGCATATTTTAGGCCATTTTTTCCGGCAGATATTATCAACAGATCCAAGCAGCCCCATGGGAAACTAACAGTGGCTGAAAGAGCGCCAAAGCACCCCTAAGTCACGTGATCAACAATGCAATCACCAATAAAGTTTGTCTCTGTCGAAACAGCCGTTCTGGGGCTGGGGTTATGGCTCGGTGGGTAAAGCACCTACCATACAAGTGCGAGGCCTTGAGTTCAGATCCCCAACACCTGTGTAAAAAGCTCAGCACAGCCATAAAGCTGACAGACACGGGCTGAGTGAGGGCGTCTACTCTCAGGAGACACGCACTGGTCGGTCATTATAAAAGTATTTGGCCAGCACTGTGCTAGTAAACTGACTTCCTAAAACCAAACAAACAAAAAACCAGGGGGTGGGGCAGGGAGGAGAAGACCAGTCATGGCGGTGCACGGTGTGCACAATGCATGTGGTGGTGCATGTCTGCAATTCTGGTACAGGGAAAGTGAACTTTGGGTTCAGTGAGAGACCTTGATTCAAAAAATAAGGAGGGAGATATCCTCTGAGCTACACACACACACACACACTTACTTAAAAAAAAAGTAATTCTGAAAGGAAATTTACAATGGGTATTTCATAGTATTAAAGAGCCTTCATAAAAACTTAGTTTCAAATTTTATGCAGAAAAGAAATTACTACAATAAAACAACTTTAGTCCAAGTAATAAAAATGAAAATGGAAAACATTAGAAACAGCTCAATGGTAATAGAGAAAATTGGCTACAGTCTTTAATTGGCAAACAGTGCTCCCAGGAACATCCCGCCCCAGTGCTGGGGATTGAATCCAGAGTCTTGTAGATGATAGAGAGCATCTTGTCATTGGGTACATCCCTAGCTCAGAAATTAATTTCTTTAGCAAAATCCACTGGTGTCCCTAAATTCCAGAGAAAGTGTTTCTGTTCTTAAACACAGACTAACAATGTCACTGGAGAACAATTCCACCAAGCCAAACTGGTGGCCAGCCCTTTCAGTGGCCCTGGGAAACTCACGGGGGTAGCTCACCCAGGAGGGTGCAGAACTGGGCTGCTGGCCCGCTGGAGCTTCCCGCTTTAGGGTGGTGCTGGACTTCCTAACACACTCACCTATAGAACTAACACTTGATGGATGGTTTAGTCAAATGAGGGAGGAGATTTGGAAGGAGGAAAAAGAAAAATGGCAGAGGGAGAGAAGTGGAGATGGAGACTAGGCTTGGGTATGTGAATACAGGTGGCCCAGGTAGGCAGTGAGAGGTACAGAGTGGATCCCCTCAGGGGATCACTCCCCTCCATCTTCTCCTCACACCCAGAACATCCTATCCTAGGTAAACACTCTCCCACTGAGCTATGTCCCCAGCCCTGTGAATGTATTAAAGCCCACCAGCTTCCTTAGATCTGATCCCACCGCTGTTCAGCGATGGATTGACCTCACCCTTAATATTTGGGTGACTGTGCCTTTGGAAGAATTTCTTCATCTTGCTTTGGGAGTCAACAGGCCAGGTTCGCAGGGCCTGTCTGTCTCCTACTGTCTGCAAGGATGCTCCTGGTCTTGTCAGCTGTGGGACCATGGAGAGGGTGGGCAGAGATGTCTCCAGGGAGTGTAGGGCAGAGCTGGGTCTGTGTGGTTCTCTATTTCCATCACAGGAAGACCTGTCTCTAGTCGAAAGGAATCACTTCAGCCCTGACGTTTGTAGGACAGTGTGTCAGCCACGGATTGTTTGTTTTCTAATTCCAAATTAGTCACTTGGCATCAGATTGCTCTTGGATGACCTAAAGCTGTGGGGTTTCCAAGGAAGTCTGAAAATGACCTTTACATGACCTTCCCTGGACCCCTGCTGCTCCTTAATGCCTTTGTTTTGCAACCTAAGTTATTGGGAACATTTTTATGAAGAAGGAACCTCATGGCATTCTTAAGAGCCCCTGAACAGGCTCTGAAGCCTGAGCACTCTTAGATACCCATGCCTTTGCAGAAGCCTGGGGGTGAGGGTAGGGGTGGGGTGGGGAGGCTATTCAAATCCTCGGCAAACCTTCAATAATCATGTGGCTGTTAGCAGGCTTTTCTACGCACAGCAGTACTATAAGCAGGTAATTACAATTAATAACAATAATACAGTTTTTAAATCTAAATTTTCATGTTCTTTCTCCAGCCAGATAGCACAAAATAAATATTAAGGTTTCATCAGAAACATAATCTTATTTTCCAAAGCCAAGAGTATACAGGAGTCCTGAGCAAGAATCACAGCCATGAGGAGGGAAACCATGTGCCTGAACACCCGCCACGCCCCCCCAAGCCTGGGGAGGTACAGGGCCCAGCTCTGCCTTTAATCCCCTTCGCACTTTGGATAGCCTTTGGTGAGAACTCGTGTTTGCAGAAGGTAAAGATACAACTGGCTGGGAAAAGAGGAGAACTTAAAAAACAACAGGTAAAAATAACATAATTTACTGAGTGCCAGGGCCCTGGCAAATATCTCACAAGACCCACACCATTGCCCCTACTGTGTAGACAGAACACGGAGGGACAAGCTGAGAAAAGTGTGCCCTCATTTAAAGTTACGCAGCCAGAGAACGGGTGAGCTAGAGTACAAACCCACATCCCAGCAGTTTCTTCTACCCCTCCATATTCTCTTCTCTTTCCCTTACTTCCTCCCCTTAAAAAAAAAATCACATTATTGAACTATAATTTACAAACAACGGTGACCCATTGAAGTGTACAACCCAATAATTCTTCGTGCATTTATTGCATTGTACAGCCATCACCATTAGCTAAGTCACCTCAATTTTTTTTTTGTCACATCAGCCCTCCGCCTCACGTCAGGTATAATTAATTAACCTGCATTCTTACCTGTGTCCCAGGATTTCACTGCTCTCCTTTCTGTTTCTCAAGATCTGTCTTTTAGCTCTTAGGAAATATACTGAGTCCCACAATATGCAGTCTTGTGCGTGTGGCTTCTTTTGCTTAGCATCATGTTCCTGGTTCATACATGGCTTTTTAAAATTGGTAATAGGATTCTATTGCGAGGCGATACAATATGATAGTCATCAACTCACCCACTGATGGACCTGTGAGTTCTGCTCAGGTTCTGATCACCAGGTGCAGCAAGTTGGTATGAGGAAATGGATACTTTTATTTTTCTTGGCTATATACTTAGGAGTGGAGTTGCTGAGTCATGTGGTAACTGTGTTCAGCCTTTTCAAGAATTTTGAAGCACTGTTTTTCAAAACAGATATCCCATTTCCCATTGCCATCAGCAGTGAGTAAGCATTTCAGGTTTTCCACGTCCTTGCTAACATTTGCCATGATTGGTCAATTTTTGTTTTCAGAGTCACCCTGGGGGTGGGGGCTGTGGGCTCTTCATGTGGTTTTGATTCACATCCCCCCTAACGACAGAAGGGGTTGAGCCTCTTTTTCACGTCCTCCCCAGCTCTCCACAGATGATCTTTGGAAGTCAGTCTGCTATTGATTTTAATGATTCCTCTTGGTCTGTCTGTCTGTCTGTCTGTCTCTTTCATCATTAAGGAAAAGCTGTGCCAATGTTGTTGATCTTTGCAGAGAATTAACTTCTAGCCTCATTGATTTTTTTTCCCTGCGTTTCCCTCTGTTCTAGCCATTGGTTTCATCTCCAAACTTTATGAACTCCCCTGTCGCTGTTTGCCTTGAGTTTAGTTTGCTCTGCCTTTATAGTTTAAGATAAACACTTGGTCATTGATATTTTTAGTGTTTCACTTGGAATCGAGGTCATCCCTCTGAGGGAAATGGTAGTGTTCCTGGTTCACCAGGTCCTGGTAGGATTTCCTCACCTCTACCTTCAGCACTGGGGCTGGGGACAGAAGCATGTGGAAAGAATGCCACAGATGCCCAGACTTTACTCAACCTCTCCAAGTCTTTTGGGAATAGCGGCTCCCGACCTGCTGGATTCCGATGACCATTTCTGACATTTTTCTTTTTTCTTTTTGTTCTGTTTCAGTTGGTTTTCTTCCCTCCACAAGAAATCAAGTCTTGTTTGGGCTGATCCATCCCTCAATCTATCTCTCCTAGAGTCTCATAGAGTCATGGGACACAGTTCATTTTAAAAGATACTTAAGCCTCAACATACTGTGCCTCTGGGAATCTGCATGTACAGCAGAGAAGTCCAATAGCGCCCCCAATGCATCCCAGACATGCAAGGGAGGCAGGACACCCAGCCTTCATACCACTGCTCTGGCAGAGGCTCCTGCAGTGGCCCAGAGGGTCACAGCACACACTGTCTCACCTTCTGTGGGTTTCCATGAGGCAGAAGACTTTCCCGATGCACGCTGATTGAAATGGCCCAGACTACAAATCCAGCCTTCTCCTAAAGAGAATTGGCCCTAGCTTTTCCTCTCCTTGGGGATACAAAAAATGGGAGGGGACAATGGCTCCAGCTCTGGACTTCCTCTTATTGAAGCCCCTCTTTGGGGGGGTACACTCTCCTTGTTTGTAAAAGAGAGCAAGAATAACTTTATCTTCACAGAGTTACTTGGATGTGAGAAAAGTTCCGTGACAGT
Source organism: Peromyscus eremicus (assembly GCF_949786415.1). Classification (NCBI taxonomy): domain Eukaryota; kingdom Metazoa; phylum Chordata; class Mammalia; order Rodentia; family Cricetidae; genus Peromyscus; species Peromyscus eremicus. Next base: position 53,488,760 of record NC_081424.1, on the reverse strand, counting down.
CACTACCATCCTTAAAAATGACTGAAGTCCTTATAGAAGGCTTGCAGTGTGTCCCAAGACACAGTGGCTAGAGAAGAGATTCCCCCCCCCCCCCCGACTTCTTTCTCTCTTCTTCTCAACCTCAGAAAACAAGTTGGTTGCAGAACAGCCGGTGGTACCATGGTATCCCAGCATCGAAGACAGCCTACCCCCTTCTACATGGCGGGAATGAAGGAAGGAGCAAAGGCTGAGAGAAGGACACAGCCCTACTTTGTCCTTGGGGGATGGGAGAGCATTTCTAGCCCTGGCTGCGCCTGTACCTGCTGGTGCCATGGCAAAGGGGCGTCTCTGCAGCTTGAGCGGAGGCTGCAAAGGGTCCCAGGGGAGAAATCCCTGCTGGGTGGCTTTTCCAGGCCTATTCTATACAATCACTTTGAGTCATCACAGGCCGACTGCCATCGTAACCAGACTTACTGGTGTGCCCCAGTGTGCGCCAGCAACCAAGCTACACAGCCACGAGACACACTGTTGAGAGCATTTACTCACAAGAAAAGTTTCAAACTTTGAAAGGGTGTTGTGATAGACATTAGGATGCTGTGAATTCTAGCTTCAGGCTTTAATTTCTAAGGAAAATAAAGCTGTGCATTTCAGCATACACTCCTGGTCTGTATCGCTGTGGTGTGTAAGGAAAGAAACCCCAGATCCTAGGCTGGATAAATAAGGCAGTCTAAGATGTAACTTTGCCTTGTATGGTGGCTTAATATTGATCATCAACTTAACAGGACCTAGAACCAGCCGAAAGACAAGCCTCTGGGGCTGTCTGTGACAGTGGTTCTCAGCCTTCCTAATGCTGCCACCTTTAATACAGTTCCCTGTGTGGTGTTGATTCCAACCATAAAATTATTTTCATTGCTACTTCACAACTGTAATTTTGCTACTGTTATGAATCATACTAGAAATAACTGTGCTTCCCAATGGTCTTAGGCAACCCCTGTGAAAGGGTCATTCGAACCCAAAGGGGTCGTGACCCACAGGTTGAGAATCACTGGTCTAATAAGGCAGCTTCTTGGGTAGATTAATTGTGGTGGATAGAGCCACTTTACCACTGTATGGTGCTGTTCTGTGGGTTGGGGATTAGGACTGAATGAACAGGGGAAAGTGGGTTGGACCCCAGTATTCATCTCTCTGTTTCTTGATAGCAAACACACTATGACCAGTTGCCTGGGGCTCCTCCACCATGATTTCCCTACCAGGAGGGATGTACCCGCCGCCAGTGAACCAATACAAACCCATCTTTCTTTAAATCCCTTTGCCCGATGTTTTGTTGCAACAAGGAGAAAAGTAACTAATATACTTAGCTTTTATTATGGAAATTAGGCAAGCTGCCATAACAGGCAGAGAGCAAGAGAAATAGTTTCAACTACTGAGGTTCTGGACCAGAGCAGAATCCGATGCTTGAGTTTCAAAGAAACGTATGGAAACCTTGCTCACTGGAGGGCCTTCTTGCATGCTGCCACAGGCCCTGCCTTAGCTCTGCAGCACCCCCAGTCTTACCTCGACCACTTCTCATCCCAACCTTCTACTCGGGTCATCTCTTACGGCCTCCTTCCTTCCCGGTCACTCTTCATGCCAGCCAGCGCCCTGCCCTCTGCACGAACACCCCCGCCTGTCCCCCACTTTGGAAGCCAGCACTGATGGGGAGTGACCACAGGCTAAAAGCAGAGCTTCAGCGTTACCTATTTGCCTTTCCAGATCAGCAGCTTCATCAGGAGTGGCTCGAGGGAGGACTCCCGGATCACTGAAGCTGGTCCGAAGCAGAGTCCCCATCACAAAGAAGAACAGGATGCCACCGACCACGGGGATGGCGGGGGTGATGTTCACCGCGAGGTATGGACAGCTGCCAGCAGATTGCAGAGAGAGAGAGAGAAGAAAGGAATTACAGTGTTAGGATCCACAGTCACAGTTCCGACCTTCCAAGAAGCAACATCATCACTTCGCTGAGTGAGACTGACTTCTATTAAAATCCCTCTGGGCTGGGGAATGTGGCTCCGTAGGAGGCACTTGCCCAGCAATTGTGAGAACCTGAGCTTGGATCCCCAGAATTCATAAAGTAGCATGTGTTTGTAATCGCAGAAATTTTAGGGAGAGAAGGGAGCCTGAGACAAGAGTCCTCCCAGAAGCTCAGTAGCCAGCTAGCCTGGCATATTCCATCCTGAACTAATAAAAAGGCCTTCATCTCAAATAAGGTGGGCAACAAGGGACAAAATCCCAGGTTGTCCTCCAACCTCCACCTGAGGTGTGGCATGTGCATACCCATGCTCACACACACATACACCCACACAAGAGACTAATTTAAATTTTAAAAAAGAAAATTTAGGCTGGGTAGTAGTCATGCACACCTTTAATTCTAGCACTGGGGAGGCAGAGGCAGACAGATCTCTGTGAGTTCGAGGCCAGCCAGTCTACAGAGAGAGATCCAGGACAGTCAGGGCTATACAGAGAAACCCTGTCTTGAAAAACCAAAAACAACAATAAGAACAACACATATAGATCTGGAGTGGTCTGCAGTGCTCTCTGTGACAACCCCTACACTCCACTGACCAAGACAGTCCACGCTCCACAAGAGCGATGCCAGCAGAATGGAAACAATCCTGCTTGTACAATCGATCTAGAATGTCTGTAGCTTGAATAAATACACACAATCCCTTTGCATTGTAAACACTTGTAGGTCCAAAGCCCCCACCCATCTCTGGAACCACAGATGATGATGTCAGTTTAGAGACAACTCAATCTGACCCACCTGGGTCAACCCACTCGGGAACTGTCTGTCAGCATAGCGTTCACTTGCAAACACCAAGGGATCATTTGTCAATATTGTGGGGGCAGTTTGTCCAAAAGAGGGTAACAAGTCATAGAAATGAGCTTGCAGCTCTGATGAGCAGGGGAGGGGAATCACTAGCTGAGCCACACCGACTCCATGCTTTCCCAGAAAGCACCTGGAGAATCAATTCATGAGTGTGGGCCAGCTGTTGTTATTTTTGTTTTGTTTGCTTTTAAGAGATGGGGTCTTTCTTGGTTCCCCAATCTGGACTTCACACCCTGGACTCAAGTCATCCTCCTGTTTCAGCTTTCTAAGTAGCTGGAACAACAGCTGTTTGCCACTATCTGCCCTTAATTCTACAAAATCCTGTTGACAGTGGGTGGACAGAGGAACAGGTGCTGTGGGGACTGTGTGAGTCGAGGAGTGACTTTGGCTGACTTCAGTTTGTGCTGGGACCTGGCACCTGACCCCTGGCCTCATATTCTGGTGTGGTGGGGCTGGGTAGGTCCAAGCGTTGGGCTCTTGGCCTGCTGTCATGGTGTCTTGGCACCACAGAGGTGATGCAAGGTAGAGGGAAGAGTTAGCCTGGGACTTAGTGAAGGATGAGGTCTGCCATGGCTGTCCTTTGTCTCTTGTGGCCACACTAAGTGTTGTCATGGGTATGGAAGAACCACAGCACCCCAGGATCAGTGTCTGGGGTGGGAGTGGGGGTAGAGGCACTCCTAGCTTGTTCTCAAAAGCAGCAGTCCTGGCTGTTCAAGTAAAGAACGGAAGCCAGACATGAAGGAGGTGAGTGCTGCTCAGATATGGGAGGTGGATAGGGGTGTGGCTCCCATCTGTGTACTAGCACCCCACTTTGTACAGTCTCTGGTGGGGTGCCCATGGGATACTGCTGGGAGTTGTCAAGGGCCACATGACAGGAACCACTTTGGTGAAGGAGTCGAGGCCTTTCAGAATCTTTTTTCCATGAAGAAGCCCAGAGACTCCCCATGACTTTAAGAAGGTGGCGGGATGGTCCCAGACATGAGTTGTAGGGGAACTGATTCCCTGCTGGCCATGTGGATTTGTTTCTAGGAAAGTTACCTGACTATACATGACACCCAGAACATTTACACTGCCTCTGTATAGCTAGCTAGTCCTACCAACTCTGTTGCAGAAACAGAGTAAAGCAAAATCACCCCACAAAATAGTGCGACGTCACACTCCAGCTGGGCTGACAGTTGTGACTTTTCTTCACAGGATCAGAAAAAAACAAAAACAAAACAAAACAAAGCAAAACAATAGATCATTGCTATTCTTGCACCAACTCCAGGACATCTGAACAGCTCTGAACATCCCCAGAGAGTCTCACAGAAAGTGAGTTTGGTATGGAGAGTATGAAGATACAGAGGACTTTGCTTAGTAAAAAAAAAAAAAAAAAAAATGCAAGAAACATTGACCTCAGAACCTCCTATATGGGGTGACTGTGCCCCAAATTTCTTAATCTCCAAAGTAACTGTCCCAAGACTTGGAGGCTTTAAGAAACAACTAAGCCCCAAGGACCTTGCTCTTGCCAACTGATTGATGTTTCCAGCAGATGTTCAGTACTTCAAGAGTGTGTTTGCTGTAAAATTGAGTTCAGCCCTTGTAGTGGTTTGAAATAAAATGTCCCCCCAAAGGGAAGGGCACTAGTGGGAGGTGTGGCTATGTTGGAGTAGGTGTGGCCTTACTGGAGGAAGTATGTCACTGTGAAGGTGGGCTTTGAGATCTCATATATGCTCAAGCTCTGCCCAGTGTCTCAGACTACTTCCTATTCCCTGTATGTCAAAATATAAGAACTCTCAGCTCCTTCTCTAGCACCATGTCTGCCTGCATGCTGCCTTGCTTCCTGCCATGATGAAAATGGACTGAACTTCTGAACTGTAAGCTAGCCCAATTAAATATTTTCCTTATAAGAGTTGCCATGGTCGTGGTGTCTCTTCATGACCATAGAAACCCTAACTGAGACAGCCCTCTTCCGAATGCCCTTTATCTTGCCTCTTATCTTCTGCCATGGGGAGATGTAGGACTTACTAGAAGCAGGCCCCCTGATCTTGGGTTTCCCGGCCTCTAGAACTGTCAGAAATGAATCTATACTCTTTGCAAATCACTCAGTCTTGGGCATTCTGTAATAGCTTCATGAACTTGACCGGCATACCCCTTTGGAAGAATAGTCACACATCACAGAAATGCCTCTTCAATTTAGTGGATATTGCTGGGTGTGAAGGGCATCTGTGCTTCTCTCTAGAGGCTTCCAGCAAAAACTGACACAATTAACACTCTTTAGCAGGCCTCCACCTTCTCCAAAACATTTGATTTTGTGATAGTAAGTGCTGGAAAGCTTCAAGTTAAATACTTAAGGAACTAGGAACTCCACAACCAAGCCATTAGCTGTTCTCTTATAACCCTGAGCCTGCAGATTGTGTCCTCCCCCTTCATACTCTGGTATGCAGATCTACTGAAATGGCCTTCCATTGTCTAGGTCTGGGTTTCAGGGTCTAGCATAGAATTTATATTTCAATTTGAGACATGAAGATAATTGAGAAGCCTCATCAGAAGTGACTGTTTCCCCATTAGATACTTAATACAAAACAACCACCAAAATCTCAGTACTATATCAAACTCAGAACCCAGAACATCTGTAAAGGGCCCACATGTGTGAGAGGGTATGGTGGATGATACCTTTGCGGAGGGTGTCTTGGTTTTGTTTGCTGTTGCTGTGATAAAAAAAAAAAAAAACCACCCTGACATAAGCAACCTAAAGGAAAAAGGGTTTATTTGGCTCACAATTACATGTTGCAGTCAATCATGGTGAGGACATGTAGGAGGCAGGAACTTGAAACAATTAGTCATGTTACATTCATAATTAAGAGCAGACAGTGATGAATTAATATAAGATGCTGATAGGAAATATGACCACATTTATGGTTGGTCTTCCCACTTCAATTAATCCAATTAATAAATTCCTCATAGGCAACAGGCATACTCACGGCCAACTTAATCTAGACAATGTCTCCTTGAGTCTCTCTTCCCAATACATTGTGGCAAGTTGGCAGTCAAAACCTGCCACCACAATGGGCACCGTTAGCATGTCCATAAGGCACCTAAATTCAACCATTTCAAGTCCAGACCTTGAACTGTTACCTCAGCTGGGAGTAATAAGATAGAGACTCTGATCTTGGAGCTCATTAAAAGCTTGTGTCATACCATGCAGATGTTGGCTTTGTTTCTCTTATTGCCTTTTAAAAAGCAACCTCCATTGTGTGACACCTTGGAAATGTGCCAGTGTGCGGCCACCGGAAATAAACCATCCATGTCCAATTCAACCAAAGTGAGAAACTCACTGACGCTGACAGCATGCATCGGTGATGGGAGAGGTCCCTGCCCTTAGGAAATGCACATTGCAGAATTTAGGAACAAAGTACAAAGATCTGAGCAGTTTTCAAATAGTTTAGAAAAAGTATGGCATAGGGAGATAAAAACGGAATAAATATTTATAGGTGGATTTGAGTAAAAACTGGATATATGTTATTATTCTTACTGCAACTCTTTCATGACCTCCAGTATGCTGAAGCCTGTAAGTCCTTTCCTTCATGTGGAAGCTGAGGAGTTTTCCCTTCTGTGTGGCTTCCTCAGGGTTCATAAGGAGAGACTATTGCACAGCTCACTGAACTACTACTGTGTGTCACATACACATCCTGTAAGCATTTGTCAGGCTCTCTGGGATCTTCCCTGCTCTGAAGCTCTTGGAGATGAGGTCTCGAAGTCAGTACAGCTTTATGAAATAGTGAGTGCTTGGTGACGGCCGGCCTCGCTCACCAGCCTCCGTGTGACCAAGGGCAGTGCTAAATTCCCTCGGGATGTCCCCATATCTCCTTTATCAACACTGCAGGATTCGAGCTTCTACGCAATGGCATCTGTGGTGGAGAGACAACTTCCGACTGAAGTTCAGAAGAAGCCGAGAGCATCTATAGTCCTGGTAACGGCAAGCAGTATGGAGACCCTGCCTTTGATTGTGACGGTGGATGGATATTGCCAGGAGGAAGGAGATGGGTGGGCAGCCTGCCAACCCGCAGCAACTGGCAGCATTAGTTCAACAGCTAAAGAGCTATGAGCCCCAGAGAAATTCTCAGTCCACGCTCAGACCACTTGGAAACAAACAGACCCTTCACATTCTGAGCAACCGCACCCTGAGCTCCAGCACTGAGCACCATCTGCGATGCGAAGACTCCACCCCCGAGGGTCTGGATTTCATACAAGATGATGATGCAGCTGCCAGAGACACAAACACCAAATGGAGTCCTATTTCTGTCTCCAGAATTGTGACCTACATAGAGCCCAGGGGCAGCACAGAAAACAGGAGACGGACATCTTCGTCTTCATAAAGCTCAACTGGAAAGTGATAGGAGGAAAATGAGACTCGGAAAGCATGTGGGTTTTTTTTTTTTGAACATAAAAGAAATTAGCTAATTTGGCACCAGACAAAAACAAATGCTAAAAAACGATGAGATGCCTTCACAGCGTGCCCCTCCTGTCATGTACAGCAGCATGCGCTGTCTGACTCTGATACAATGATTAAATACCTGTGTACAAAGTGTCACTGAGTACACTGTGGGGGAAAGAAAGGCCATCAGGAACAGGTAGAAGAGTGTAGCATTGCCAAAGTTTTATAAGGTACCTTTTCAGTTCTAATAGCAATCTTAATGAACATTCAGGGAAATATTTGTGTGTGTCTTGATGCTTATACATGAAAACTGGAACCATCTCTTGAGCGCCACATTATCTGAGACCATGAAATCAGAGGATTTTTGTGACAAAGTACATAGCCAGGGGCTGGGGAGAGAGCTCCTCTATGTGAGGACCTGAGGTTGGATCTCCCCAAATAAAATATAGCAGTAGCACATATCTGTAATCTCAATGATCCTCAAGTGAGATGGGTGGTAGAGACAGAAGGAATCTCACCCCTGAAGCTCACAGGCCAGCAATGCTGGCATGTGATAAGGACCCTGTCCCCAACAAAGTAGAAGGTGAGAACCAATACTTGAGATTGCCCTTTGATCTCCACATGCACACCACAGATGGCATGCACATGCCGGCATTCATATACACATCTTATACACATGCAGATAAAATGACTCTATGTAGAGTACCTGTACTCACACACATACACATATACAACATACCCATAGAGATTTATAGTCAGGTGTAAAATTATTTTTGCCACTGGCTAGTAACATCCTAGAATCAATGATTCTTACATTTCTGTTTAGAGGTTGGCTCAATTGTGGTTGCATTTGACATAAAGATAATTCCTTGGACAAAAACTTTGAGACTAGTTTCTCAATTTCAAACAAAAAAACCTGGATTTCAGTATTGAGCAGCAAGGTCCCTGCCCTTGCCCCCCAGAAGTCTTTGCGAGATTAACTTTGCTTAAGAGAAACAAAACAATATTAACAAGGTGCACCAGAGGTATTACAACCTTGTGACAAAGAATCTTTTCCATATCAAAACAATTCATCTCTTAATATTCTACCTGCAAATACACATATAAAAAGTTCCTATTAGCCAGGTGGTGGTGGCACATGCCTTTAATCCCAGCCCTTGGGAGGCAGAGCCAGGCAGATCTCTGTGAGTTCAAGGCCAGCCTGGTCTACAGAGCAAGATCCAGGACAGGCACCAAAACTACACAGAGAAACCCTGTCTCAAAAAATCAAAAAAAAAAAAGTTCCTATTAATAAGAGCTTATGACTCTTAACTAATAAAAAAATGGCCTTCATTTTGATATATCTGTTTTGTTCTGCACAGAAAAAAACATCGGCATAGGAACAACTGTCTTGGGCATAGGAAAGGGGGTATGTGTTTATTATTATGCAGGAAGAGAAAGCAGCCTTGCTTCACTGCTTCTAAAAACTCAAGTGGGCTTCCATGTTTTAAAAATCACAGAGTAACTTATTGTTTCAAATCTCAGCTCTTCGATCATGATGCATTTCAATAATAAGTAGCTACAGAATATGGCAAACCATCATGAAATACAATAATATGAACCAATGACTCACATGTCTGAAATAATAGCCGAGCAGCATCACGATGGACATGGAGGCTGCAAGGGATGTGACAAAAATGATCTTTCTTCCTTTTCACATGAGTCACTGTGAAACAAATGTATTTTTTCCCCTCACAGGCAGGGACATAAACACTGCTTGTTTTGTGGTTTGCTGTTTAATCACGGTACTTAGAGATGCATCTACCACCATCAGGCAAAGACAGGCACATCACTAGGAGACAGATAGAGAAAAGTGGATTTGGAACTAACATCCGATCTGTTTTAGAACTCTGTGTGTGTGTGTGTGTGTGTGTGTGTGTGTGTGTGTGTGTGTGTGTTGCAGTGTATTTCTGTGTGTGCATGTAGGTTTGTATGTAAATGCATGCCTATAATGTGTGTGTACATACATGTGGAAACCAGAGGTTGACATTGTGTCTTCCCCAACGGCTCACCATCTTACATCACTCACTGAATTTAAAGCTCACCGATTGGCTAGACTGGCTGGCCAGTGAACCCCAGGGATCCTCTTGTCTCTGCTCCATCCCCAACGATGGGTAACAAACACACACACAGAGAGGCTGGCCTTGATGTGGATACTGGAAATCTGAACTCAGGTTCTCAGGATTGTGAGGCAAGTACTTTACCAACCGGGCCGTCTCCCTGAATCCCCAGAGGGTAGTTTTATAAAGTTCCCAAAACTTCTCTGAGGCACCAGTACTGGGTCAGTCCATTCTCATGAGTTAGGCTGACTATTCTAGATGCACAGAAGGATGGCTGCCAGAGGAGGGCATTTAAACACGTGGACCAGGGAACCAAGGGGGAAAATGCCAGAGCAAAGAGGGTGATGAACCCTGGGCATCTCTGTGGGCTACATAGGGACTTGCCAGCTTTGCCAAAGTGTACCAGTCTTTATTACAGTCTTTACCAGTCCTTACCACAGTCTTACCAGTCCTTACCACAGTCTTACCAGTCCTTACCACAGTCTTACCAGTCCTTGCCACAGTCTTACCAGTCCTTGCCACAGTCTTAGCAGTCCTTACCACAGTCTTACCAGTCCTTACCACAGTCTTACCAGTCCTTACCACAGTCTTACCAGTCCTTACCACAGTCTTACCAGTCCTTACCACAGTCTTACCAGTCTTTACCACAGGCTCCTTCTGGCATTCTTTCCTGAGATCTGTCACTTTCAGGCTAAGAAAAGAAGAAAGGAGAAGGCCCCCTCACCGAGGAGAGGAAGTCACCTCCAGCTGGCGAGGTGGAGTTAAACGGGGCCAACTCACAGCTCACCTTGCCTTTCTACTGTGCAGCTCCTGGAGGGGAGCCGGTTCCATCCTCACACTCGGGGGATGCCTGTGGGAAGGAGGGAGGCGCTCTCCCAGCCGGGTATCCGGGTATCCACTTACCTTCCACGTGTGCAGGAGAAGGGTCATTGTTCCTCTCTTGGGGCCTCCCAAACACCAGAAAGATCTACTCCCAGACAGCAAACCCAGGCCTTTGAAGCCTTTGCTCATCGTCTGTGCAGAATGCCTGATTCACACATTTGCTATTAAGGTTGGCAAGGGTTGGTTAGTGAAAATTGTGGTGTGTAAATGTTTCTGTCAAGCAATTTTGACTTACATTAAAAATTCCAGGAACCCAGAGGCTTCTGGGTAGTATGTGAATCACAGGAATTAAAGATACTTTTTTCCCCATCTGTATGATTGCATGTATATGGGTACACGTGTGTGTGTGTGTGTGTGTGTGTGTGTGTCTGTCTGTCTGTCTGTGTGTGTGTGTGGTTCCTGTGTGTGCTCGTGCATATAGAGGCTCAAGGTTGATGGTGGGAATTATCCTGGCTCACTCTCATTGAGTCGGGGATCTCCCAAACCTAGGGCTTCCCAAACCTGCTGTGGCTGATGTGGCTAAACTCAGATGCCTAGGCTCACTAGCCAGCTTGTAAGGGGGATCCTTGGCCTTCTGAAGCCAGAATTACAGGCAGGCCACCATGTCCATCCAACATTTATGTAGGTGTTGGGGGCGTCTGAACTCCGGTCCTCTCACTTCCATAGCAAGTACTCTAACCACTGAACCATCTGCTCAACTCCAAAGCCAACTCTGTGTGTGTGTGTGTGTGTATGTGTGTGTGCCCTGAACTGGCCCTTTAACGACATAACAGGGGTGCTTAGGCATGGCATCCACACACTGTAGATCTACTGAACCAAGGGACCGTTCTGTCATTTCCAGATCACACAGGGGGGCTGAACTAATTGAGGGCATAACCTCCTCTGACTCACTCTCAGTACACCCTGGCAGTACCAGGAATTGGCAGCATGGTAATAGCTTGGTGCCATATGCCAGGGAGACCTTCCCATGCAGGGCACTTCATGGCCGAGGTAGACCTTAGGAATTCTTTTCTTGCTCTAGACTAAATTCGAAGCTTGGTCACTTCTAACCCCGTCTGACATTTGAAAGCACACCTCCTTCACTTCCGCTCTTGTGACTCTGGAGGGGCTTTAGTTTTGTTCTGATTGTGTAGCTCATCAAACCTGAGACCTCTCAAGCTTGAAGACATTTCATCAAGGGAAAAATGTGACAACAGGGTCATTACTTGAGAGTTTTGTTTCATACAGAAAGAGCTATTTTACATTTCTTGAGACAACAGTTTAAAAGTCATGTATCACTGTTGTGCGTACATTTGAAACTGGGGTATTCTCACACCATTCTTACACTTAGAGTCTGACCCTCCTCAATCTGCCTGACCCAGTGGTATCAGAGTCTGAGTCTTCCTGCCTGTGTGTTCTGCCCAGGAGGGCTGCCATGAGACAGCATTGCTCAGAGCTCATTTCAGGAACTCTTGGAGGCCACAAAGTCAGCTGACTCCCATCCTCTCATTGACCGCATCCTCGACTCCACCCCCTTACCCACTTGTTCCTTTTTATATCTTTGGAGTTTTGAGGCACAGCAGACCTGCCTTTTCTTGGGGTATCCATTTCTGCCTAGTTCTCTGTTTCCCCAGAAAACCAGGAATTTGCTCAAGCCTTTGCTCAAACATTACGTTCCATAGAATCTTTTCTGATTAATGCCACTGCATGAAACTGTAAAACCTAAACTCACAGCCTTGCCTTGTCAGCACAGCCTTGCACCCGGGGCCTTTCAAGCTTTCTTTTTCTCATAGTGCTTGTCCTTGCATGGCTCACCATCTGTCCTGACTTCCTTATTATCAGATTCCTCCCAGAAAGCGCTGGGGGCAACGAGGAATTTCCCCTGCTTGGTTCATAGATGTATGCAATCCCTGGGCCGAGAGTCCAGTCCAGCAGCAGAAACTCCTCCGTAAATATTTGTGAAGGATTCAAGATAGGGTCAGGATGTTTCAATTTTGTTTCAAACACACATTTTTAACCCTAACTGGGAGAGTACGCCCTTTTAAAATAACTCCATATTCTCAAAGGTCTGAGTGTGATTTTTGTGCCTATGTTCTTTCTTATAGCTTCTTAACTGAAGCATAGATTATTTCTGCAGTGGAAAAAATATTATTAAAAATAAGCTACATAAATGCTTGCTAGATTAAAAAAAAAAAGAAATTGTCGAAATATCAAATTATTCCCAGGCTTTTAAGAACTCAACCACTGATAAAGACAATGCTTGTGATGCTGAATATGATCAAAATATATCATACATATGTATGAAATATTCAAAGAATAAATAAAACTATTATATTAAAGAATAAAAATGCATAGTCTCAGGTGGGTCAGAACCTCCAAGGGTTGAGGGCTTATGTGAGAAAGTGGCCTAGTCAGGCTTTCCTGTATTTTGGGGTGTGGAGGATCATCTTTCTGAGCAACCAAAACCAAAGCCATCTTCCATCTCAAAGTCCTATGTTATTTCTTATAGGACGTGACTAGAAGTTATATTTTTGCTGGCCTTGTTGGTTTCTGCATTAAGCCGGACAGGTGCTGTTATACTTTACTACTAGAGACATGGACAGTTATGCCTGGCATCCTTACTTCCTGGTAGGAAGGAAGGGGGGGAAGACAAGGAGAGAAGAGGAAGAGAGAGGCAGATGGAAGGAGGGAGGGACGGAAGCGGGGGAGGTAGTGGAGGGTATGAAGCACTGACCCAAACACACTGGACCAAGACTCTGTTCATTCCCACATACCCTTGCGGGGAGCTGAGTCTGGGTTCAGGGATGGCAGGGTAAGAAGAGAAGCCTCCAAAGACAGAAGGGATAACAAGTTACATCAGTCAAGTCTCCCAACACTGGCAGTAATCATGGGGTTGAATCTGAATGAATGCTGATGGTTTCATTGATGAACATTGCTGGGAGCAAACTGTTCAACACTGGGACATTTTCAATTCAATACAAATTAGTTTAATTACTATATGTTCCAGAAAACCCTTTGAGAAGAACAATGGCCCCCAGCGTGTGTCAGACTGCACAAAGCTAATCACCAAGTCCCTTCTGTTCCAAGGTGCACTGAGGACAGCAGGTCTCCACTGTGTTGGGATGTGGCTCAGGACCCAATGTGGAGCTGTTGATACCACCTAGGATGTAGCTGTTGTTCATGTGGCCTGATTCCTCCTCACACACAGACTCTGACTTCCCAGCCTTCAGCTTTCAGAAGCCTCACCCTAGTATTTCCATGTATACCTAGGTGGGTTAAAGTATCAAACATAGCTTTACATACATGTGATGCTTCTACCAAGGAACATGGCAGCCCTGCCCTCTACCCATGTCCTACCATGCTCTCCAGGAATGTCATTCTGTACATGAGACAGTACAAAGTGTCATTCAGTCCTTCATTAAACTCTTTATGCACGTTTACCACACATACTTCATGCCAACATGCTAGAACAAATGTTAGGGAAAGTGAGATCCACACATGTTCCTCATTCTCAGGTAGCTCATACCAGAAGAGAATAGAAAGATGTAGGTGTCTCCGTTAGGGTTTCTACTGCTGTGAAGAGATACCATGACCATGGCAACTCTTATAATTGGAGTTGCTCACTTACAATTCCAGAGGTGCAGTCTATTATCAGGCAACCAGAAGTGGACTGACTCACTGGCAAGGCTTTGGCATATATGAGACCTCAAAGCCCACCTCCAGAGTGACACACTTCCTTCAACAAGGCCATAACTACTCCAACAAGGCCACACCTCCTAATAGTGCCACTTCTTACGAGCTTATGGGCGCCAATTACTTTCAAACTACCACATTCCATTCCCTGGTCCTCACAAGCTTGTCACAATATCTCATAATGCAAAATGCAGTTAGTCAGACTTTAAAAGTCCCCATAGTCTATCACAGTCTCAACAATGTTTAAATGTCCTAAGTTCAAATTCTCTTCTGAGATTCAAGCAATCTCTTAACTATAATCCCCTATAAGAATCAAAATAAAAAAATCACATACTTCCAACATATAATGGCACAGGATATGCATTACCATTCTGAAACACAGGGAAGGGAGCATAGTGAGGAAATACTGGACCAAATCAAGACTGAAAACCAGCTGGGCAAACTCCAAACTCTGCATCTCCATGTCTGATGTCAAAATGCTCTTCAGAGCTCCATCTCCATTCAGCTTTGTTGACTGTAACATACTTTCTCTTGGGTTGGTTCCACTCCCTGTTAGCAGCTTTCCTCAGCAGGTATCCCACAGCTCTGGCATCTCCAACATCTTGGGGTCTCCAAGTCAATCCAGGCTTCAACTTTATAGCTTCATGCAATGGCCTCTCTAGGCCTCCATTTAGGGACACCTCTGACACATGCCTGGCCTCAGCAGCTTTCCTTAGTTGCAGAGGCAAATTCTATAACCCATTTCTTCTATGCCTAACTCAAAAGCCAGAACCATGTGGCTGAAGCTGCCAAGTTCTGCTACTTGCTGGAGATAGAACATGGCCCCCTCATTCAATTTCATTTTTACCAGCTTTCTGTTTCCCATGGTTTCCTTCACTGCCTAAGCTTGGTTGTCCTGGAACTTGCTCGGTAGATCAGGCTGGCCTCAAACTCAGAGATCTGCCAGCCTCTGCCTTCCGAGTGCTGAGATTGAAGGCATGTACCAACACAACCAGCTGGAAGCTTTTCTTTAATTCCTTTTTACAAGTTGGAAATTTAGCTGGGTGAGATCTTGCCCTGAGGCCACCATTCCCTTTATTCCATTCCTTAATCTGTTCATGTCCTTGGACACAGGATTTAGTTCTGTTCCTTTTCCTGGTGCCCCTTTCTCAATCTGTACATTTTGTGTTTTTCCTTGCTCAGCTTGCTCCTGTCATTATAAATCTTCATTAGAATTAACACTAACCACACAACAGAGTTTATACTAGGTTGTTTTGAGATTTCCTCTGCTAACAGTATTAATCAAAAACTCTTCACTTTAGCCTCAGGCAGACTCTTCAGACAAGGGCAAAAAGCAGCCACATTGTTTACCAAAATATCGCAAGAACGATTTCTAGGCAATATGCTAAAATTCTTCTCCTCTGAAACCTCAAACCATTCTCAGCACCACTGTCTTCCATGCTCCTACTAGTACGACCCATTAAGCAGTGCTTAAAGCATTTCACTGTTTTCCTAACCCAAAGTACCAAAGTCCAAATCCCTCCAAATGAAAACATGGTCAGGACTACCACAGCAATACCCCACTTCTGGTACCAGCTTCTGACTTAGCTAGGGTTTCTATTGCTGTGAGACACCATAACCACAGCAACTCTTATAAAGGAAAACAATTAATTGGGGGCTCGGTTACAGTTCAGAGGTTCAGTCCATTATCATCATGGCGGGGAGCATGGCGGCATGTGGGCAGACCTGGTGCTGGCTACATCTTGATCAGAAGGCAACAGGAAGTGGACTGACTGAGTGTCACACTGAGGGAAGCTTGAGCAAAAGAGATCTCAAGGCCTGCCCCCACAGTGACACACTTCCTCTATCAAGGCCGCACCTCCTTCAACAAGGCCTCCTAATAGAGCCACTCCCTTCGGGGGCCATTTTCCTTCAAACCACCACACTAAGTCGGTGTTGGTTGGGGTCTTCTGAAGGCACAGAACTCAAGTATTCCCTAATTGGCTCTATAGCTGTGTCTTCAAAGGGTCCTTCTACCATTCTATCAGTCTAGCTGCTTCGGGATGGCAGGAGCCACGGTAAGACTGGTGAACTCCGTGAGCCTGGGCCCACTGTCACACTTCTCTGGCTGTGAAGTGAGTCCCTTGGTCAGAGGCAATGCTGTGTGGAATATCATGGTGGTCAATAAGACATTCTGTACGGACAGTAATTTTGGCAGAAACGTTATACTCAGGAAAGGCAAGTCCATAACCAGAATAAGCATTTCTTCTGGTAAGGATTGATCCCGGATCCAGAGTCATGACAACTCTGGGTCAATGTGCACTCGGTGCCTAGCACTCCTGCTACCGGGCAGGTACTCTGCCAGCTCGGCGAAACTAAACTTATCGGACTATGCTGAGTCCCTCTGAAACCCGTGGCCCCTATGGTGGGTGGTGAATGGCATCACAACAGCAAGGTCATCAGGCAGCCAAAGCAGTGAGAGAAGCTATGCACACACAGCTCTTCCGGTGTCTCTGTCCTCTCCCCAAAGCTCTCCGACTCCAATGCCACATTGAAGCCATATGCCTGGGGAAAGGGAACCCTTTCTGCCTTCTGGCTAAGGGGGGAAAGGACTGAGTGTACACTCCCTTCCTTTCCAGCAGTTCCCTGAGACTGATGAGGAATTGGAAGGTATGTTTTTTTTTTTTTTAACATATGCAACATTCCACACATTCATCACAGGTGAACGGGAGTTTTGAGGTCAGCCAGTACAGCCACTGTTTCCCAAGCCAATGGTGTAGGCAACAGTGGAGACTCCATAATTTAAAAAACAACATAGAGCACATATACAAAAAGACATTATGGTGCTGTGTGTGTGTGTGTGTGTGTGTGTGTGTGTGTGTGTGTGTGCTCATGAAGGTGTAGGTGTGTGGGAGTCTGGCCAGGCTGGGGAGAAAGAAACCCAGAAGTCGTGGGCAACATGCTTCATAATGATGGATGGCCAGTGACAGGTAGGAGAAGAAGCCTAAAATAGGCCTGGTGGAAAAAATAGCCGAACACGCCGGACCTGACGTCTATCCAGCATCACACAGAACACAAATACACAGGGTGGACCATGAGAAATTTGAGGGAGAGGGCTCTGTTTCTAAGAGGATGGGTGAAGGGTACAAAGGAAGGGCCCTTGTTACATTCTGGTTTCTGCACTTCCAGAGACACCCTGGGTGTGAAATCACTGAGGATGCTGAGGATGACTGGGCTGATTTGGTTTGGCCTAATGAGGGAGTAACACCTCCTCAGCAAAGATCAAGGGCGCTTTCCTTGGCTCAGCCCCATGCTGTCTTTTGATGAATAACAAGTTCCCTGTTCCTGTGGAACAGCAACTGAGTCCTCAGAGTCCCCACCAACCCAGCTGAATGCCAAGTAGAGACTGATCCTGTTATCTCAAAATGTAATTATGGGGCTGGAGAGATGGCTCAGTGGTTAAGAGCACTGGCTGCTCTTACAGAGGACCCGGGTTCAGTTCTCAGCACCCACACGGCAGCTCACAACTGTCTGTAACTCCAGTTTGGGGAGAATCCAATTCCAGAGATCCTCTGTGGACACCAGGCATTCACATGGTGCTCATAGATGCAGATAAACAAACATCCATCCACACTAAAAAAAAAGTCAGACAAAGACAGTGCTGGGAAGTTTTACTTAAATATTAGGAGTAGGGGTGTTGACCAGCACAACATTAGAGGAAAAGCTGACTTGTGAAAAAGAGTTTCCTAACCCCCCCACCCCAATTATACTCAAGGAGTAATTTGTTCCCTATGGGGAGAGGGCAGGGATGCAGGAAGTCCCCTCATGGAAGAAGCCAGTGTGGAGCCTCACATTTCACTCTCGTGTTCTCAAGTTCACTCCTACCAGGCTTGAAGTACCCCAGACAACACAAGTAGTCGGCACTGGGGAATCCTGGGAGTCTACTGAGTGTTTTAACTCAACACTGACAAGTGCAATTCCATATCCTTTTTCGGAGTCTTTGAACTCATGAGGGTGATCCGAAAATACCACAGACGACACATTAATGCCTTCACCACCACTTAGTTTTCAATTAACTGAGTCTCCCAGGGCCATTGCTTCTACTAAATTTGCACATCATTTCCTTATGCGAGTTTTCTCTTCAGTCAATACTTCTGAGAGCTTTCTAGTTTGTTTTGTTAAAAAAAAATCATTCACTGAAAATTTCATATATGTATCTAACGAAATATGTGAATCTTACCCATTTCTTTTCCCCCTCCAATTCCCTTCATGTCCCTCCCCACACACACAACATCTCCCTCCCAACTTTGTCTTTTTTTTTTTTTTTTTTTTTTGGTTTTTTGAGACAGGGTTTCTCTGTGTAGCTTTGTGCCTTTCCTGAATCTCGCTCTGTAGACCAGGCTGGCCTTGAACTCACAAAGATCCGCCTGCCTCTGCCTCCCGAGTGCTGGGATTAAAGGCGTGCGCCACCACCGCCTGGCCATCTTTTCTTTTTTAAAAAAATAGCCCACCAAGTCCAATTAGTGTTGGCATTTGTGGCGACGGGGCCCCCCACAGGGGCATAGGCAGCCTGCGGAGGTCACAGCCCCAAGGAGCTATCAACTGCTAACAGAACAGAAGGAATCCTAGGCCTGCTGAGCTGAAATTATGATGTGGTTAATTTTTAAATGTGGGTGAGGCAAAGGGAAGAATAACAAACATTCATTCTAGGAGAATGATGGGAACAACTTTATGGGGCATATGGTGGAGAAGAGGTTTCGGCCGACTCTTTAACTAGAGTTCATGGAGAGGGACTCGGGCAATGCAGCAAGGCCCAGCCATCCTGATGGAATGTTTGGGAGAGGATGCCACCTTGACAGGTACAGTGAGTCAAATGATTGCTGCGTTCCTCCTTGGTCCAAACGGAGGAAACGCTGGAGAAGTCACTGGGAACCACAGAATGAGACAGTGGAGGAGAAAAAAGCAGGAAGCCTCTCCTCCTGCTAAGTCCCTGTGAATCCTGGGCGTGTGCCGCTCCACGGTGAGGTTGCTTCCAATGGTCTGTAGAAGGAACCATGTCCACCAGAGCTACTGGGTTCTGGGGGTGGTCTTTTGCACTTTCAGAGACAACTGCCCAAGAGGATGCCACTGTGGCTGCCACAAAGCCATTGCTTTAGTTGTAAGTACTTGCAATAAATAAACAAATAATATAAATAAAAAAATGGTTTAAAAAAACCCAAAAAAAACAAAAAACAAAAAAAAACCCCAAAACCAAACCAGAGGTCCACCATACAGTGTTGCTAGAGTTTTCCTGCCCAGCCCACAGTCAGGACAAATCTCTCTCACCTGCCAGTCCCACAGCCGCTCAGACCCAACCAAGTAAACACAGAGACTTATATTGCTTTCAAACTGTATGGCCATGGCAGGCTTCTTGCTAACTGTTCTTACAGCTTAAATTAATCCATTTCTATAAATCTATACCTTGCCACGTGGCTCGTGGCTTACCGGCATCTTCACATGCTGTTTCTCATCGTGGTGGCTGGCAGTGTCTCTCTGACTCAGCTTTCCACTTCCCAGCTTTATTCTCCTCCTTGTCCCGCCTACACTTCCTGCCTAGCCAATGGCCAATCAGTGTTTTATTTATTGACTAATTAGCAACACATTTGCCATTCAGAACATCCCACAGCAATACAGGCCAGAGACAAAGACAATACTGTTTAGAGCTATGGAAATAGAGGTTTTAAATGCTTTGTAGTACCTCCATGTTCAGTGGTGAAATCTTGTGTTTATTCTAGACAGTTTGGGAAAACTTTTTCAATGGAAGTTTTCTACCTCTTTTGGGTTCTGACTTTGCCTCTTCCATCAGCAGAAAGTGTGCTTTCCATGGTAGAAAAGGATGAGTTTTCATATCATCTAACTATAACCACAAGCTATGAGTAAATGTTACTTGAAAAGAAGAATTCTTAAATGAGATATTCAGGTGAGAATCTAGAAAGTATCAATTGTTCCTGTTCTCCAAACCAGCTAAGAACTCAGCCCTTCCTTCTAAGTAGACAGAGGAGAGCCAGGGGAGTGATTAGAGACAGAAAGACCTTCAAGTGTAGGAGGAAGCAGGGGGCTGAGGCCGGCAGTCCTTGGCTGATGGTAACCTGACTCTGGGCTCTGTGGTTTCTGGTGGTGAGATTTCAGCTGAGGCCTCAGTGGCTTGTAGCAATGAGACAGGAGAGGCTGAGCCCTACTTTAGGCAAGGGTTAAGAGCCAGAGGCTATGCATTTCATGTTACATTGTAAGAAACTCCATAGGTCCTAACCCTCAAGGCATTATGATTACTGTTCTCCAGAAAAGAGGTCTGTAATCTTGTATCTACAAAAATCTATGTCTGAGGTTATGGCTAAATATGTTCCCTCCAAATTCCTCAATGCTTCCACTCATCATTAGGAGTCCTCGCTCTTTAACTATTTACTTGGGACTAGTACATGGCCGTGATGGCTAATCTCTCTCTCTCTCTCTCTCTCTCTCTCTCTCTCTCTCTCTCTCTCTCTCCCTCTCTCCCTCTCTCTCTCTCTCTCTCCCTCTCTCTCTCTCTCCCTCTCTCTCTCTCTCTCTCTGTCCTGGGACTCACTCTGTAGACCAGGCTGGCCTCAAACTCACAGAGATCCGCCTGCCTCTGCCTCCCAAGTGCTGAGATTAAAGGTGTGCGCCACCACCACCTAATCTCAATTGTCAACTTGATGTGCTATAGAATCACTTGGGAGATGAGCTTTGAGCATTCCTATGGTGGAGGATTATCTTCACTGGGTTAACTGAGGTAGGAAGACCCACCCACTGTGACTGGCTTTCTCTGTGCGGAGATGCTGGACTATGTAGAGAGCAGTCAGTGAGCTGAGCACAAGCGCGCATTCCTCTCTTCTTCCCGATAGATGCAACTGGACCAGCTGCTCCAGCCTCCTCCTGCTGCCTGACCTCTCTCATGATGGACTCTACCTGAGTGCTGAGCCAAAATAAGCCCTTCCTGAAGTTGATTTTTGCCAGGTCTTTGATCACAGTAGCAGAAAAGTAACTGAGACAATAGCCAACAAGTAAAAGTTAGTAATTGCCCAATCGGAGGGCTCCAGGATGTTAACATTTTGGCCATCAATTCTACCCTTCTGGCTTGATAGTCCCTGAGGCTGGAAAGAGGAGAGGCCATCTTGAGACTGATGTGAACATTGGGGCAGATAGAGAAGCTCCTCCTCACCCATGAGCTAAAAACTGGGCCAGACTCCTAAATCCTCAAGTGATTCCTATGTGAAGTACAGCTCAAGGCACCATGGGAAGATTCTCGAAGAAGCATCCTATTCTGTCCTCAGTCTTACCTAAAGTCTGAAGAACCAAGAAAGATAGATATTTAAGGGAGAAAAAAAACGGTGGATACCTCTGCAGTGGGGTTCACACAGCAGCTGGAGAGGCATGTCTGAGGTCTCCCCCACCCCCAAGCTCCCCTGGAATCCTTAAGATGATATGCAAAAGGAACGTGGATGAACGGAGAAAGCCCATTTTGGAATTCACAGCACATTTCTATACACCACAAAACAGAGCAGGCAAATGGGACCCAGAGGGCAAGAAAAGGCCTTGGTACCAAGGAAGGAATTGGAATAGTAAACCAAAATAGCATGTGTTGATTCGCACTGACAAGCACTCCCCAGGCAATAGAGTGTGACAGGTTCCCCTGCTCTTGTGGGACAGGAGGGTCCTGAGAACGGAGCTGCTGTCCTGGAAGGCTAGCCAGCCATGAGGGTCAGGAGAAAGACTAGGAAGAGGAAAAAGGGACGAGAAGGAAGCAGACTTGTAATGAACATGTGAGGGAAGTAGGCTTTTAAAACCATAGACAATTGCTTCTAAATGACTTTTTAAATTATAATCTATTATAAAAAATGGTTTGTTTGGGTAAGCCTCTTTAGGCTAGAGAAGGCACAATTTCTTTGAAATTCATGCCATCAAAAATTAAACTGCTCAGGGAGTAATTGAAGGAGAAAGAACTGGGGTAGATTGGATCCAAACACATTTGTATGCATGTATGAATATTAAATAAAAAATTACAAAATAAACAAAAATTAAATGGTATTTCCTTTCTTAAGCCTGCATTTACTGTATTGGTCATTCTCTGTCTCTGTCTCTGTCTCTCTGTCTCTCTCTCTCTTTCTCTCGCCTGGTTTGGATTAGTTTTTGTTACACCATCTCAATACGTAGCCCAGGTTAACTTCCCACATAAGATCCTTTCCTCCTTAATCTCCCAAGGGCCAGAATTACAGGCACATACAATTACACAATCACGCATAGCTATTAGTTACTTCGGTGCCACCGCAAAAGTGAGATGTAGGGAAAGCCAATAAAAACTGTAAGCAAGATTATATGTCCCCAACACTTAATAAAAGAGCTGCTATGAAACCAGAGACAGGGCGTCAGATCCATTACTGTTTGTGAGCTGACGAATTTCTCAGTCGAGATAATTAAATGGAATCACTGAACAACTTGTCAAATGGATGTAAATGCACATATAGAGGGCTGGTCTACATGCCGCACACTAATGCACTGAGATTTGCAGGTTCCTGGTATGCCGCTGGTTCGGTACATAGTGATTTTAGGCTAATCTGGATGATGCAATCATGCCAAACGTTTCCCTTTATTTCATGGCTTTGTTTTTCACGACAAGCTGATCTATGACTCCAGACACTTGATCTGTTCCCTCTAGGAACCATAGCTGCTCTTTGAGTCCCCTGAGGAAAAGCATGGCTGGAGACCAAGTTCAACCAGAGACCAGCAGAGTAGCCTTCCTTCCCTTCTCACTTCTGAGTTTCACACTTCCGGGATGCGCCGCGGCCCCCCCCCCCCCCCCCCCCAGCAAGCCTGAGACTTCAGGCTTAATGTTTGGGTCCCACCCAATGCACCTGTGTGAATGCACTGGCAGGAGAGGTCTCTGCAGGTGTGAACCTAGCTAATGACCTCATCAGAGAGTCTCCGAAGAGCTGGCTCCTCCTCCCACCATGGGAGGACACAGCGGGAAGATACCATCTCTGAAATGGACAGACACCAGACCCGCTGTGCTCCTCCACCTTGGTCTGGGCAGACTGTGAGATCGAAGTGTCTGTTGCTTCCAAGCTACCTGTATGATGTTGTTTAGTTACAGGAGCCCAGATGGGCTAAATCAGAAACCCCCTACTCTGAAGCCAAAGTTCAGTGAAACTGTCAGCATCCCTCAGTCAGGGCTGCTTCTGGAATTTTCTGACTCTGTAGTACACCGGCAGTTTTGTGCTGGGTGACTGTAACTTCAAGTTGAGTTGTAATGCCTGATTCCAAATCACAAAACAAGAAGGAGACCCACTCACTGTGTGGACTCTTGGCTCTGCCTCCCTGGCTCCCTGCTCCAACTGTCGTGTTTGTGTGTGTGTGTGTGTGTGTGTGTGTGTGTGTGTGTGTGTATGTGTGTGTGTGTGTGTTGCCTCCCCTCCACCATGTACTGTTCTGGTGGAAGCTCCACCTCAGCCCCTTACACTCTGGCATCAATATACCCAAAAAGTCTAGAATGTTCTGGTGGAAGATCCACCTCAACTCCCCACCCCCATATTTTTCCCCAACCTGCCCCCTCAAAGCCCACCAAACACGGCTCATTCCCCAGAGATGCTCAAGACCACTCCCATAGGGTATTTAAACTGCATCCCAGAAAACAGACATGTGGTTTTCCAGTCTCTCATCCCAGTCTCCTCTCTGGAGGGCTGGAGAATCATCCAGGAATGCTTTACCCATTAAACCGGGGCTTTTTCTAACTTGGTCTAATTTGGATTGCTGCATTGGCGGAGAGTTTATCGGGGTGCAAAAAAACCTTTCATGTACCTCAGTGTTGACACAGACAACTCTTTGTGCATGTCATCTGTTTCCCCAAGTCACTTACAGGACACAGGGACTGTTTGCGTGTATTTGAATTTGTGTGGATTTCAAAGCATTGGCATGTAATATTACTAGTAGTTTCATTTTATGTGCCAATGTTCAACTCTGTCTAGATTTAAAAAAAAAAACTTATCAAGAATCATATAACTCAAAGACGGCACTGCTGTCCCTCCCCCATAAACACCAGAGTTCAGCAACACTGTCACAGCCATCCTTTGACTCAGCAACCCACACCCAACGACTTCGTTTCATGCCTCAGAATACCCAGAAATTGTGTTGTTGCTTGAGTATTTACTGCCGTTTTGATTTAAAATCTTTTATGAATAAAGATGATTTATGGAAATGCTACTTATGTATTCCTTAAGAGGTGGGTGCTGAGCGAACACTGGGAACCACCCCAGAGATTTTACGACTTCAGAATGTTAGTGCTCATAAAACACTACCGTCACACGTATATTGTGACACATCTTCAAGACTTTGTGCAAACAAGCAAAAACATTCTTTCGGGATTTTAGATTTATAATTTTGAAGACTGCATTTACCTTTCCAGAACCTTGAAAAAAAACTAGTCTGAAATTATTTAAATTTTAAATAATATGAAACTGTCAGACGTCATCTCTTGTACTAAGCGCGACAGCCAGGCATTTCCTAATTAATACCTCCCAGTGGGACATATGCAGAGGTGGTAGGGAAGCAGGGCCTAGAAACATGAACAGCCAGAAGCCCACAGTAGCAGAATCATGGGGGATGACGGCTAAGCCTTCCTGCAGGTCCCCCTATGACCAGAGTTGGAAAGGAACCATCTCAGGGACACTGACCCAGATCAGAACATGGTGGGATGGGACCCAGTGCAGCCTGGAGGTCGATCCTGCACCACAACTATAATTGGGAATCATCCTTTGGTCCATAATGTCCTTCTCATCCCTTCTGGGCAGAAGTGCCACTTGCTCTAAGGAATCCTTCTTGAGGGACATTCTCAGGCTCATGAGTACCAGCAGTGCATCACAAGCCTCACTCACTTTCTCTACTTTATCATAACTGGTAGTTTTCTTGTTTTTTTCAGAATCCTTTGGGCCAAGGAACAGGTGGTTGGCTATAGCTAAAGTTTTCCTGCCTGGCCCACAGTCAGGATAAATCTCTCTCACCTGCCAGTCCCACAGCCCCTCAGATCCAACCAAGTAAACACAGAGACTTATATTGCTTACAAACTGTATGGCCATGGCAGGCTTCTTGCTAACTGTTCTTACAGCTTAAATTAATCCATTTCCATTAATCTATACCTTGCCACGTGGCTTGTGGCTTACCGGCATCTTCACATGCTGTTTCTCATTGCGGCGGCTGGCAGTGTCTCCGACTCAGCCTTCTGCTTCCCAGCTTTATTCTCCTCCTTGTCCCTCCTATGCTTCCTGCCTGGCCACTGGCCAATCAGTGATTTATTTATTGACCAATCAGCAACACACTTGACATACAGACCATCCCACAGCAGTTGGCTGTTTGTCCTCGGGACTCAAGAAAGCAGTAGACTCTCAGTGAGCCATTGGCTCAATGTGAATGATAAGGGAAGCTAGTTGAACCCTCTCACAGGGAAACACAGAAGGTCTTGGGTTATTGATAGTCCTGAACCTTCAGTGGGTCCATTTAAATTTGTTATGTAGTAGTTTCCTCCAAGATAACATTTTCTATCCAGTAGGGCATTTCCTGGAGGCTCAGGAAACAGACAACTCAGCAGCTTCAGGAAGTCCCTGAAACTGACCGGATAGATGCACCGGAGCCCCTCTTTCCTCGAGAGTATATAACCAGTGAGGACTGCTGAGAGATGCTCTCAGGCAAGCCCCGCTGCCAGGAACAGGCTCAGCACCAGCTGAGCTGCCTGGAGGAGGCAGAGACTAACTGAAGTGCCTGCAAGAGACTCCGTTTGAGCTACCTGTAAGTTGTGCAGTGAGCTCCAGGGTTCCAGCTGTTGTGAACAGTCAAGCATGCTGGGGTGAGCTTTGGTGATGGAGTTGTCTGAGTGAGTCAAATCTGCTTCTGCAAATAACCCCTCACTCGTGTTCCTGTAAGCAATCCCAATAAAGCTCGTTGGTTAATCAAGCTGGAATCCATAATTTGATCTGTCATTGATTCCCTATCTGAGATGAGCAGACTATTTCCTCGGGAGTAGTATAAAACAAGAGAGTTGCTTCCAGAATCTATGGCAAAAGCATGGATATTTCTAGAACCACAAAGGACCTCACTTCTTCCATGAGTTCATTTCTTTAGATAACTATAAAGAAGTTGCTCTCCACGTACTTACTGACCCTAAGAGAAGCATCTACTCCCCCTATGCCATGACCTCCTGAAACCGGTGTGTATTAAAACCAGAAATGATTCCTGCAGTCAGTTGCTTCATAGCAAAAATAAACAAAATAATAAAAATAAGTATCAAACTTGGTCCGGCTCTTTTTAATTAGTTTTGATATCAGGCTCTGAAAACTGCAGTGTGAAAGACAGAACTTGAACTTACAAGGACAGCAGAATCTCCACCGCTCCCTGCATTTCTGGGATCTACAGCTCAAAAGAAACATCCACAGGAGTGAGGCAGAGTCACGTCACTGGGATCCACAAAAGCAGCCATGCCTGATACATGGGTGCAGAGCAAGTCAGGAGTGACCCGAGCCCCTCCGTTCTCACAGTCACACACAAGATCTCTCCTCTCTGGCTTCATGAGTTTGAGGCTACTCTCTTGTTCTGTGTCCCCTTGTAAAGGGTGGATCTTAAAATCATGTGTCTGTGCTTTTGACAAGAATGTGCCCCGGAACTAACCAGGGAAACATCACCAAACCCAATACAAGAGGGAGAGGACCCATAAAAGCCAGGCAGCTCTGTCCTAATGCTCAGGGACCAGGATGGAAAGGCAGAGGTGGAATCTGGGTAAGGAAGAGTGACCTGGGTTGTGAAGAAGGTTGGACAGGTGTTTCTTCAGAAAGAGGTGATGAGCAGAGATCATGGGTGGAATCTGAGAACAGGTTTTCAGAGCTGGACCAGCTGCTGGGCTGGTTTTGATGTGGCTGAAAAACAAGAGCGGACTCTCCAGAACACAAGATGGTGCTTAATTCCTTCTATGTGGTCTGTAAATTGCAACTCATTCTTATGAGCTTTGCTTGCCTTTCATTATACACTGTTTATTTAAACACACACACACGCACATGCACGCTTGCACACGCACACACACACACACACACGTACACGCATCACAGGGAGCATACACGTATATATCCTTGTCCCATTCAGCAACAATGTATCATCTCAGGTTGTTGCATAACACAACCCCCCGGGAACGTATGATTCCAGATAGCTTAGTGGCCACACACATGGCCCTTCTGAGACCTTGTCCCTCGCTGGCAAGAGAAGGCCTGTCCAAGACCACTTCCTTAAATCCTTTAAATGTAACAACTAGTAGCAAAGGCATCTGTGGCTTGAGGAAGGTCTTTTGGGAGCCAGCTCTTCAACACTGAAACACAACTATCCTCAGGGCTTTTGGGCAGACAAAACTGCCAGCAAGTAGTGGCAGGTGGGTGGTCTTTGTTCCACCAGGCCTCCCAGGAAGAGAGCAGAACCGCGAACTCCAGGAGAGTAAACAAAGCTGCCTGCAGCTTGCTGTGTGGGAAGGAGCCAGGGAGCAGGGTCACCACCCGCTTCTGCCAGCTTGTGCAATCAGGCCCTTGAGTGCTCACACTCACATAGGCACACAGGCTCGTGTGCACACACACATGCATCCGAGCAAATAGATGCATGCCTGTCTTCCCAGGGAGTCACAACCTTGCTCCCTTTCCAGCACAAGCTGTGGTGGACGCTTGGAGGTTTGATAAAGCAAACAAACAAAAAACCACACAGGTGGTGACGTCTACAGCCAGAGCAACACAGGCAGTACCTATCCTCTTTGGGTGACAGCAGCATCTTACAGATACCGAAGGAAAACCAAAGGCCTGCAGCTTCTGAAGGTGACAGGTACTGAGATGACAGGTGGGCCAAGAGGTAAAGTGGGGTGGTGCTGCCCGCCCACTCTCTGAACAAGGTCTATGCCGGGCAGATGACTGACTTCTGGGTTCTCGAGAATTGCTTCCAGTGGCCCCCATGGAAGCTTTGAGATTCGCACTATGACTTGGGTGATCCTGCAGAGCGATTGGCTCTCTGGAGAGCCTCTGTACCCCATCACATTGTCTAAAAACAACCACAGTAACTCCCCATTTTAGGGGAGCACCTGGTCTCTCCCAGCATCCCCGAGGAAGGGACAATGAGGCAGGACTCAGGTAGCAGGGACCCTGAGTAGAGCCCAGTTTGACCTAAGGGTGTTGACACGGACACAACCTTGGTCTAAAATAACCCCTGCACAGAACTTGGTACTGGGATTTCTACCTCCCCCCGCATCCCCCCCCTACTTCCACACCATGTTGCTAGAGATGAAATACAAACAAAGCAAAATGAAAAAACCGCTGACTTCAGCCCTACTGAGGCATTACCATGGCTTAGTGTTCACGTTGTACAGATGGGAAGAGCCAACAGGAACAGGGTCACCTGGACGATAACATCAGCACCTGCAGTGGCCTTGATACTTATTAACTTGTGCTCTCCAGTATGCCTAGTGACTAGCATACCTTCCAGAAGGCTGGAGGGGGTTCCCGCTCGCCACAGCCCTCCACTCCTCTCGCCTTTCTGTACTCCTCACTTGATTTCTCATCACCTTTGTGTGTGTTTGCACAATTATTTTAACACCAGGGGACACAGGAATGGGCTCACAGCCAAGGTGCGCGGGTGGAGGTCAGGGAACAGCCTCAGGTGTTGGTCCGTGCCTTCCACCTTATTGGAAGAAGGAGCTTGTCCTTTGCCACTGTGTGCGGCAGGCTAGCCGGCTCACTAGCTTCTGGAGACGCTCCCGTTTCCCAGCACCTTACAGAAGCACCAAGATGATAGATCTGCACGACAGTGTCTGGTCGTATGTGGATTCTAAGGATTCAAACTCTGGTCCCCATGCGTGCGTGGCAAACACTTTACCCATCAAGCAATCTCCCATCCCCCTTAATTTTCATTTTCCATTGCAACCTAGTATTTGGGGTTTCATTCGATCACTCAGTTAACAATGATGGATTATTTGCTACACACTGTAGAAACTCCCAGGATCTGTAATCTAGCAGAAAATTAGCCAGGGGGCACAAACGGCCTGACAACATGACACAGAGCATTTACCAGGGACATAAGGATCTGTAACCTGCCCATGAGGGAGACAAAAATGTGCCCAGAGCTTTGAGATAAAATTATGTTGGGAGAAGCAGCTCAGATTCAAGACACAGTTGATCCACATAGTGACAGTCACAAGATGTCCACAGGACAACTGTGCCTACAACCCCAAACTGAAAACAACACACGTGACCATGAACAGTAGACTATATGAACAAATGCTATGTTAATACACTGGACTGTTGGGCCATGATGATGTAAACACACTGTTTGGTGGATACAGCACACACACACACACACACACACACACACACACACACACACACACACATCCTACAAATATAATGAGCAAGACCATGACACTGGAGCTGGAGAGATGGCCCTGTAATTAAGAGGACAGTCTGTTTTCCCAGAGGACCTAAGTCTGGTTCCCAACACCCATGTCACATGGCACACAACCTCCTGTAACTCCAGCTCTGGGGGATCTGATGCTTCAGGCCTCCATAAGCACCTGCACTCATATGCATGAACCCACACACAGATTCACAGTATGCACATATGCATAAATCAAAAATCTCTTTTTAAAAAAGGCATTGTGGAGTTTCATTTAAAGTTCCCAAATAGGCAATATTCAACCTGTGAAGTCACAAGGCAGGACAGTGGTTGCCCGTGAGAGGGTGCTGGGGTGCAGAGGAAACCTATGGGGAGGCTAAGAAGGTTTTGTTCTTGTTCAGGGTGCTGGTGACACTAATTCCACAAGCTAGTTAACTTTGTGCACATTTATCAAGCTGTGCCCTTATAATCTATACACTTCCATGTACATTAAACATCAACCAAATATTTACTGAAATATAGCTACAGGCCCCTCGAGCTATCAGACAGACCCAGAAGTAGTGCAAGAGGTTGTCTGAGAACTGGGACCATAGACACTTGGCCTGCTCCCAATCCATCATGTGACTTGACATGAGGTCAGGGACGAGGACCGAAAGTGTCATTGTAATCACAGGAGCTGCGGTATCATTGGTGATACTGTGCTCTGCTCCAAAGCCAGTGAGAAAGAAAAAGGTTAGGAAGGGCCAGTTCTGCAGAGCGTACACCTGACCGCAGAGATATGCTCCGTTGCAGAATGCTTCTCAATGGTGGGGAGAATGCATCACTCAGGGGCTTCTCCTTTCCTTTATTTTCATTGCCCTTCACCAAGCAGCTTGCCAGCCATGAATTCAATTTTGTTAGCACAGGACATACTGTAGAGTTGAAAGAAGAAAAAACAAAAAACGAAACAAAGACTATCCAGGCCACTATAAAATAGCTACACTAAATAAATTGGCTTCCTTTGACACCTGAGACCCCTGTGGGGTGCGTGAATGTGAATGCTGCCCAAAGCATTTGATAGAATCGAGTTTCAGCACTTCACATAGTTGTGGAGATGCCACGGAGCACAGCTTCCCTGAGTGGCCGATCCCAGTACTCATACCCTTGAAATGGACTCCTAGGATCGTGTTGCCTAGCAGGGCTTACCCAAGGTAAAGGCCACTGAGGCTCAGGGGCTCAAAGAGCCAGATTATGGAGTCCAACCCTGCTGCCAGGAGTTTCTTTGATCTATATGACATTTCATAGTCCCTTGTCCCACCACCTACAAATGAGCATGGCACTGAATCAGCTAAAGAACTAGCTTGCAGATCCTGGAACCCATTCTCTCCCACTAGTGAGCTCTGAATACTCCACCATCCTGGCAGTCTTGGAGGATGTAGCTTGTCCTCTGGACAGAGCCTTCCATCCCTGCAGCCACAGGGGGCATCCAGGTTTTGCCCTTGGAAAGAAAAGAAAAGTCGGTGTTCTGAATCTGAAGATGAAAATCCTTAAGGCGAGGCAGGTTTGGTGAGCTGGGTCTTAAGAGAGGAAAGAGAACTGGCCCAACACCCCCAAACTTGTCTGTAATTTGTTAAAATGCAAAGGGCTTTTTTTAAAAAAGAATGTGAGAGCTACAGAGTCCCTTAGACTGCTTACCTCCAGTATGTCACACCCCAGCCATCTCTCCCTTATACCCTTGTTGCACGCGATGTTTGATCGCACTGTGAATCCTGAGATTGTGTTTACTTACTGGAAAAACCTGTTTCTAGTTGTGGTGTGGCTCAGCCCTAGCACACACCTTTAATCCAAGAGCTTTCTGCTTGAATACCATAAACAGGATTAAATAAAGTCAACCATAGGTCAAAAGGCAGAGCAAGCAACCAGTTGATAGGAAAAAAACCATAGAGAGTAAGAGGGAATCAGGAGGACAAATAGAGAGGACACACAGGAAGTAGAAGGGAGGGACATTCAGTTTGAGGAATTTTGTTTGATGTGGTGTAGGAGAAGTCTCTTTCTGGGATGACAACAGAGGAGGAAGTTCAGCTAGGTGCTTTCTCTGCCTCTCTGAGCTAGCAGATTTTCACCCCAGCATCTGGCTCCCGGGTCTTTACTGGTAAAATTGAACAATTGAGATTTAGTCAAAAACAACATAAATCTAGGGCTTTCACACGTGCTAGCAAAACTGAACCCATTTTGTGTCTACTGACATCAATTCTGTGAAGGCAGAATGACCAGTGAGGGTCATGGTAGCACAGTGGGAGTCCCTGAGCCCAAGGTCTGAAGACCACCAATGGGGTGGTCACCTTTCTTTTCTGGGCCAGGATATGTTCATCCACAAAACAAAGAGCTGGAAGCAGATGGCTTCTAAGTCTCTTTTGGTTCCACAGAGTGGGGTAAGGGCCATGTCTTCAGAGGAGGCCTGTGTTCTGATGCCAGCATTAGTGTGTGACTCCCATGACATTAACTAGCCTCTTTGTACCTGGGAGCATTAGATATTTTTCCTGTTGCTGTGACAACATACAGGAGAAGGAGCTGCTTCAGGGAGGAAGCGCTTATTTTGGCTCACAGTTCAAGATAGAACAATCCTTTATGGCAGGGAAAGCATGGCAGAGGAAATGGGAAGGTGCTAATTCCATTGTGTCTTCAGGAAGTGGAGAGTGAACAGGAAGTGTAGCCAGGCAGGAGAGCCTCAAGGCCCACCCGAAGTGACCCACTTCTTTCTGCAAGGCTGCTAAAGGTTCCACGACCATCCCAAACAGTGTACCATTGAAGGACCAAGTGTTCAAACCCAAGGGCCTATGGGGACATTCCACATTCAAACTACAGCTCATGTCTCTTAATTTTCAATGTAAAAGCAGTAAGAATCAGAGAATAATGTGCAATACCAAATACGTGATGATATAATACTATTATCATATGAATGTCGGAAGTACATACACAGCATTTGGTGACAGGTCTGACACAGGGTAAATAATGATCAGGAAAGAGCCACAAACCATATTCCTGAGACCTGTTGGCGGTGACAGAATCCCAGATGGGGGACAGGTTGCAGCCAGGCAACTGGGGACTGAGCAGCAACGACCGTGGTAATAAATGAAGTGTTAGGAAAGGTTGACTGGCACTCAGCTCCCGAAGTGCTACTCTCAGTCCACACCCCTAATCCCATGTCTGGCAGATAAAGGCCACCTGGCAATCCTAGTGAGGTCTCCATCTGTCCCACAGACAGTCATGGCAGCTCCTAGAGCTTCAGCGTTCATTTTCGGAAGCTAACAGTGCTAAGGGAGTAGGTGAACACACCGTGTGTCTCACCTCAGAGAGCAGAGCAAGCTGGGGAGAGTGAGCCACCCAACAGAGTCCAGGCACAGGAGTCTTCTCTGGGGTCCCTGCCTACAAGCTTCCTTAAGTAACAGCATCAAGTGCACCTCTCTTTGGAACCGTCATGCTATTAAATAAAGTCCCATACACCTGTTTATTCTGGGATGCTGGTACAACCAGATGCACACTTGTCTTGTTCCCTGTTCCCAAATACTGAGGATTTAATTTCATTTCTGTTGGATTGTTAGCTGGACACGAAACAGAAACATGTGTCAGGGAATGATAGAGATGTCTTAAGAATTTGGGCTGGAGATGTTGTTCAGCTAGTAGAGTGCTTAGCTGGAATGTATGAATCTCCAGGTTTGATCCCTAACACCGCATGCCCACAAAACAAAATAGGTGTGGTGGTGCATATCATACACTGTAATATCAGCCCCCAGGAGGTGGGGGCAGGAGGATCAGAAGGTAAAAGTCAACACTGATGATGAACAAGTTTGGGACCAGCCTGGGATACAGGGGACCCTACCTCAAAACAGACAAATGAATCCCAAACTACATAGTATAGTCTAATCCTAAATTCTGACGTGTGTACAAATTAGACATCAAACAATGAACACATTTTGATCTGCTCCAACAAATTCATTGAGTTAAAAAAAACAATATATTATTGTTCTCCTTCCTAAAAGAAAGCGCCATGTGTTTATGCGTACTGTGAGCCATGGATGGGGTCTGCACAGCACAGAATGTGGCTCCATCTTTGGAGGATGGGTCGGTCGCAGAAATCCTAAGGGGGACTAGGACTGAAGGTGATAACTGTGGAAGGACCATGGGGCCATGAATCATATAACGGGGCTTCTCAGGTGGGCGGGCAGGTCAGCTGAGCCAGAGGTCCACCAGAGCAGCTGGGGATGTGGCGCCTCCATCAGCAGGACTAGATCTCGGTCTGTTTCTGGCTGCTACAACAGGATACCTGAGGCTGGGAGCTGTGTGTAGACAGAAATCTGTGTCCTGGAGGCTGGAAAAACGCTGGGTAGTGTCCACTGAGCGTCCGGTGAGGACCTCCACGGAGAGCTTACTCCTACGCCAAAGCCAATCTCAGATCATCAATTTCTCTTCTGATGATGGCTTTGCCCCATGCCTAAAGGCAGAGGTCGTTGTGACCTAGCGACCTCTACAAGGTCTCACCTCCCCATGTAGTCGCAGTCACCAGGAAATCTCAACCTAAGTTCTGGAAGGGGACATTCAAACCGCACCCCTGGCTCAAAATCCTGGGTTACACACGCTCCTTCCTCAGCCTTCACTCCTGGGAGACTTCCCTTCCCAAGTGAGGGCAGTGATGGACCTGCTGGGAGACTGAACGGGAGTGAAATAACACACGGAAGGACACTACCTTCTTCAACACAGGGCTTTTGTTTCTTTCCACCTAAACATTCTAGGTCACCTTGCCCTGTCCAGACTGTGTCATCTACGAATCCACTTCTAACCTGTCAAGGCTGCTGCCGAGGACAGCCAGTACCTCTCCCAGCTGTCACAGACAGGCTCAACCCCCAAAGTCTTACCAAGAGCCCACATGTTTATGACACTGTGCTGGGTGCTACAGTAAACAAGCATGCGGGGGGGGGGGGGGGTCCTCCAGAAACACACAGCACACAAGGGGGAGAATGACAGACCCAGAGGTGCTGAGCAGTTGAGCTGAGCAAACTGGGAAATTAAATATGCCGAGGAAGTACAATTCTGTGAACTGTCTTCTCATGCTCCCACTAATCACCACTTATCCATGCCCCCCCCCACACCCCTCCGAGAAGAAGGATTTGCTGTGTTTTATAGACAACGGAACCAGGAAATGGATATAATGCCAGAGAAACATCTGGACCGGGGCGAGGCCTCTTCCTGTTTCACACTTCCAATCTGCATTAGAGGCAGGAGGCCTTATCTGGTCCCCATGTCCAAGCCACAGAGACAAATTTTGACACAGAAAGTGTATTTGTTTTTAATACTAATAAAAGATAACGGGGGAATGAAATTGGCTATTGCACATAAGAGAAGCCGGCAGCCCCGGTGTGGCTGAGGTCACTGACAAGCAGCGTGTTCCTGAGTCCTGGTGGCTGTGTCTGATCCTCCTGCCTCACTGCACCTCCTCTCGGCCCCCTGGAGTCCTGTGTTTGCTCTCCCTGTGTAGTCTGCAACAGAAACAATGGGAAAAGTGAAGCCAGCAGAAGCAACTGAGCAAGGAGACCTGGTAAGAGTCGCAGGCAAGAAGCCAAAGAGAAGCAAGTTCTAGAACCATGCGGTGAGCATGTGCTCAGGGCAGATGGGTTTAGTAGAATGTGGTCAAAGGGGGTTTTCCCAGGCTGGATAAATTCACCTGGGCAGCTTTAAGGAGTAGTTGAGAATGGGAGTCTAGAATATTCTCTGTAGGCGTTTGTGAGGGAGAATCAGGAAAGGAGGTCAGCAGTGAGAGATGAACAGTAGGGAATGGAGCATGATAAAGAATAAATTGAAAATAAAATTCCCAGAAAGCCACATATAAAGTCCAAGAGATTTAGAAGAAACAAAAACAGAATGAGAAAAAAGGTTTTTTTTTTTTTTTTTTTTTTAAACTGTACACGACCCAAAACTACTGAATACCAAAATTGGAAGCTAAAAGACAACAGAATTATATCCTCACAATTTTGTTTGAAGGGGATTCTCAGCTTAGATTTTGTTCTTAACTCAAATATCAGTCAAGTGAAAGAATAAAATAAACATGTTTAGATGCTTAAAATCTCACAAGGTATCACTTCCTAAAGATATCTTGGCAGGGGGTGCGTCACCAGAAAGAGGGAAGAAAACTTCACATGCACTAGAATCTAGGTGATCCAGCCAGAAGGAAGCAAAGGAAAAGCTTAGGATAGCATACAAGACCTCAGAATCCCAGCAGTGTCTCAAGCCAGTTAAAAATGAGGCAGGAGACTCTCAGCACATACGTAGAAAAGCCAAAATAAAAGCATAATCAGGAAATACAAGACATTTTAAATAAGAAATAGAGTACCATCTGACAGAGGTATAAACAATACATCCATATTAAACACGCTTTTAAATGAATAGGATTTGGTTGAAGGTGTAACTATTTCTGAATTACTGGAGAAGAGAAGGGTTGTGAGAATGGGAAGTAAAGAGATTGGGTCTGTCACAGATGAATACAGGGACTGAAAGTGAGAAAGAGTGGGATGGGCCAAAGAATGGAGTAATTTGGGCTATAAATCTTTTGAAAAATTTGGATCTTAAACCTCTGTTTATATGATATCTTTTAAATTTATATTGCACTTATTGTGTGCGCGTGCGTGCGTGCGTGCGTGCGTGCGTGCGTGCGTGCGTGCGTGTGTGTGTGTGTGTGTGTGTGCATGCTCATGCTTGCCATAAAGCCTGTGAGGTCAGAGGACAACTAGCAGGAGTTGGTTCTCTCCTCTCCTACATGTGGATCCTGGGGATTGAACTCAGGTCGTCAGGCTTGGCATCAAGTGCCTTCACCCGCGGAGCTGACTCTCATATATTACTTTGATAAAAACAAAAACTGATAAAAAATAAAAAGGATGCATTGACTATTTTAGGTGGCAGCTATCAGTGTCTGCATTTGCTTTAGAACTAAGATATTAGGATGCTTCGTGAAAGCTCAGAAGAATCCCTTCCCAACATCCTTGGGGTATTTTCCTTTCAACACAAATGAGAGCTCACACGAACATTTCCCCAGGGACCCAAATAAAAGTATCTTTCCTCAGCATAAAAAAACTCCCAGGGTTAATGGACTTTTTCACACATCATTTATGTTGTATGGGCTAATGTATAACAGCAGAAGCAAATTAAATAAGACTCCAGGAAGCTCCACTCGTTCTTGCTAAGTGGACCATCAGTCACATGTTCAGTGAGTGGTACCTCAAAGAACAGAGATGGTAGAAAATGAATGTCCAGAGGGGACTAAGAGGCTTGCGGCATCTCAGACACAGAGTGTGAGCAAGGGGGTGTCTGAGGTTTGCTGAGCTGTGAGAGGGTTTGCTCCTAGCATTTGGCTCCCTAAAAATGGGTTCTCATAGTCACTGGGCGGATCTGAAAGACACTGGAAAGATTCCAATTGAATCCTTTCATCTTACCAATGAGGAAAATAGGTTGCCTAATCACAAATGCCTTCTGTAGTCACTTCTGGTTGGGACACAGCATGGGACACAGCGTGGAATTTACACGATGAGTGAGCCACAGAAGTGCCTAATTTAAGGGTGTGCTGAATCAGAAAAATGACACCAGAAGCCACACCTTCATTAGAAACACATTCGTTATTTAACCTTTAAGAGATTGTATTACGGGTTAAGTGTGGTGAAAGTCAACAGCTGTGCGAGCTACAGTGTTTGTGTATCCATGCCAAAAATTATGGTTTAATGAGAAGTGGAGATTTGCAAACACGTGTGCTATTTACACTAGTATTCATCTGTTGTGTTTGTGAGTTAGACAGGACTAGATCTTGCATGTGAACTTCATTCAATTAGTGCCTCACCACCTGGTGTACTGAGCGACACCTATAATTAAGGGGTCTGGGGTTTTGTTTGTGAATTCTTCCACATCATTTGTTGAAAATGTGCTGAAGGCAAATACTGACTCTGGTCACTACAGGAGCTAAGGCCTTATACTTCTGTACACTGATGAAGGTTCATTTACTTCCACTTGAATTTTTAAAAATTAACTGAAAGAAAAAGCCCTGCTTTGGGGACTGGAGAGACAGCACAGCAGGTGAGAACACTTGCTGCCCCTGCAAAGGCCTGAAGTTCATTTCCTAGCACATACACAGCTTGTGTCCAGCACACCCACAGCTTCTGTGTCCAGCACACACACAGCTTCTGTGTCCAGCACCCACACAGCTTCTGTGTCCAGCATACACACAGCTTGTGTCCAGCACACACACAGCTTCTGTGTCCAGCACACACACAGCTTCTGTGTCCAGCACCTACACAGCTCACGTGTCCAGCACCTACACAGCTCATGTGTCCAGCACCTACACAGCTCATGTGTCCAGCACACACACAGCTCGTGTGTCCAGCACCTACACAGCTCATGTGTCCAGCACACACACAGCTCGTGTGTCCAGCACCTACACAGCTCGTGTGTCCAGCTCCTGGGAACGTATGCCCTCTTCTGGTCTCTGCAGGCACCTACATGGGGGTGTACATAACCATCCACAGACATGCATATAAATTACAATAAAATAAGTATTTTTTAAAATCCCTGCTTTCCTATCCACAGGTGAATCTGTCTGTGACTCTCAGCAACACCAAGGTTTTAATAATTTATAGTATCACCTTCACAGAATTTCAAAGCCTACCTAGATTAGAGTACAATGGTTGGTTCCCTCATAGAATATTAATTAATTCTTTAGGCAAAGGCTTCTTTTACAAAAATGCATGTTTTATTTGTTTATCACTGGTGCAACCAGTCACATTTGCTCAAGAACTCACTGAACCTTTATTTTAAAAATTATCATGTACTATTTATGGATAGAAGTCAGAAAGCCCCCGAACAAAATAACCACCTCCAATTCTATTGAAGTAGGTAAATATAGGAAAAATTAGCACTCCTGCTCTCTGTTTAGCTTTACACACACACACACACACACACACACACACACACACACACACACTTTTCATCACAACACTTGGAAAACTTTGACCCTTACTAGCATCAAGCTGTACACACACCTCTTTTCAAACAAAGATCACTCTGAGCAGTAGCTCCCTGGCAACCCGTAGAAATTCCTTTAGTGGCCTAACACATCCTAAAGCACATCTTAGAATTAGGGACAGTATGCTAGTGCATCCCAAACTGGTTTGGGATATTTATTGGTTACTTTTTGATTATTGTGATTAAATGCTATGAAAGCAACCCAAGGAAGAAAGGGTGTATATTGGCTTATCATTCCAGTTACAGTCCATCATAGTGGGGAAGGTATGGCAGCCAGGAAGCATAGAGATATCCACAAGCAGAGAGAGAGAGAGAGAGAGAGAGAGAGAGAGAGAGAGAGAGAGAGAGAGAGAGAGAGAGAGAGAGAGATTGAGATTACAGCTGGGCCATGAAAACTCAAAGTCATCCCCTCCCTAGTGATGCGCTTCTTCCAGCAAGAGTCCACCTCCTAAGGGTTCCATCGTCTTCCCAAACAGTGCCACCAACTGGGGACCAAGTATTCAAATACACGAGACTATGGGGGACATTTCATTTCGCATTCAAACTGCCACATAGCTCATGCATATGAAGACATACTGTGTCCTCAAAACAAACTTTTTTTTAAAAAAATTATTTATTTAATTTTATTTTATGTACATTGGTGTGAAGGTGTCAGATCTCCTGGAATGGGAGTTACAGATAGTTGTGAGCTTCTATGTGGGTGCTGGGAATTGAACCCAGGTCCTCTGGAAGAGCAGCCAATGCTCCTAACCCCTGAGCCATCTCTCTAGCCCCTCAAAACAAACTTTTAGTGAAAAGATTCTTACCTTATGCCTGTGCATATGATTAAAACTAGATGCGCCATGGGAAATGACTTGTGCTTGTATAACCTAAGCCTACTGGTTAAAACAAAATGTCACCTACACTCTGCCCCTAGCAACCAACTTCTCCTCCTAGACCCACAGAAGGATGCTCTAGGCAGTAACAGGGGCTCCCAAGTAGGTCTTATCCAGAACTCGCTGATCTTTTACGCTGGGTTTAGCTTGTACTTGCACCTTATTTTTGAATGAAGTTCCATGCTGCTTTGCAACCTGTGTGTACTCCTTCAGCTCTTTGAATGAAATGGCAAGGGTCTGGAAACATCTGGCCCAGACAAAGATGATTGGCAATGCTACTACCAAACCAACGCCAGATCCCATTGTCCAACGCCACTGGGAGTAACCATGAGTTCTTCTTGGATTCACACTTCCCTAGACAGCCACCCTTGACTTTCTCATGTATAGATGCCTCTCAGCGGCTGGGCTCTGATTTGAGTACGGGTTTATGGTTTTCTTTAGGAGGGGTGCTCGCTTGTTAGCTGGTGGCTTTTGGGAAGTTGTTAGATCCCAATTGCTCTGATCTAATCAACGGATTAAAGTCTTGATAAATTCTTAAATAGGATGGCATTATTTTGGGGCGGGACCTAACTGGAGCAAGTAGGTCACCAGGGGCATGCCTCTAAAGGGCACACATGGCCCCAGCTCCTTCCTGCTTGTCTCTATGCTTCATGACTTCCAGGAGGTAAAGATATTTTCTCCATTTACAGTCTAAAGCCTCTCAGACTTACCCCCTTTCATTGACCTTCTTAGTCACTTAGCCACAGCAATGAAAAGTCTGACCAATACAATACACTGCCCGAAAGAGCTGGCTTCTGTAAACACAATACTTGGGGCTGGATAGATGGTTCTGTTGGTAAAGGGCCTATTGTGAAAGCACGAGGACCCAAGTTCAAATGCCCAGCACCCACATAAAAACTGTGTACAGCCATGTATGCCTATAAACCTCAGGCTGGGAGTGGAGACGGGAGGATCCCTGGAAACCACTAGGTAGCTGACTTAGCCAAACTGGTAAGCTCCAGGTTCAATGATAGACCCTGTCTCGAAAAATAAGGTGGAGAGTGATTGAGGAAGACATACAGTATTGACCTCTGGCCTCCGTATGCACAGGCACAGACATGCACAAGCCGCCACATACATGTGAGTGCACACACAAATTAACAGCTACATATTCATACGCCACACACAAAAGAACCAAACCAAACCAAACCGTGGTGGATACTTTTGTTTCTAGTTCATCATCTTTAGCAATTTACTTTTTTTTAGGAGCCTACGTTTTTAAAATGTATGCGTGTTGTCGAACAAAGGCAATGGTTCATTTTTACTGTGGTGCAGTGATCTACTGTAATAATATACCAAACAACGAATTTATTTGTTCTCCAGTTCTTACACACACACACACACACACACACACACACACACACTACTGGGTGAGCAGTACCGACATGAACATTCTAAGCACGTCCCTTAAATAAATGGCAAAAATTCTTCTAGTATACACCTAAAAATATACACCTAGAATTGTTGAGTTGAAGGATATAGAGACACTTTACTTTATAAAACAATGCCAAGTTCATTTTCCCAAAGAGATGGCAGCAAGTCCCACTCTCATGATTGGAGAGGCTCTGTTTCCCCACACAGCTCATTGCTCAGAAACACCAACTTCTTCATTTTTGCCAGTTTAGTGGGAGTCAGATAGTGTTTCATCACGATCTAATTTACACTTTCCCCGTTGCTAATGAGGATGAGCATGCTTGCATGTTTTTAGACTGTCTGCCACCTGGCTCCTAATAATTTTAGGTGATTCACTTTGCGACACTGCATATCAAAACTGTTTGGCAGCCTCAAAGCTGGTTTAGGAGGGTGGGAAATGCACCAGGAAACACCAGGTGACGCCCAGTTTCCTCTTGCCTCTTGGTTGATGGTGTCACTGGTGGTTCTGCAATCATCAACTCCTCCCCCCACTGGACAGCAGCCTGGAGTTGAGCTCCACTCAAAAGGTGGCTCCCTGTAGGGGAAGGAGATTCCAGTTGTCCTGCCCACAGCTGGCTTAGGACGGAGACAGTAACCAAGTCTGTCTCAAGTGTTACAAAGAGAGGACTACTCCTTAGCATCCTAATCCTTCTTTATCATCACAAATGGCCATGGAAAGTAAGAACCTTACCTATATAGGAATGAAAAGGAAGTATATAGACCCAATTCAGTTGTCTATGTGAGGCAGAGCAGACAGACAGACAGACAGACCACATTACTGAACTGCCAAATGAACAAACATCAAAACTCCTTTTCTCTGGGTACTAATATATTCCAAACAATTAATTCCTTTGTCACATACCCATGTAAATCTGGCTTTCTTTTCCCTCAACCAAAAACATCCTTATACAAGCATAACAAAGCTATGACCTGTGAATAGCATTCTAAACCCGTGTATGGAGCTGACCAATAGTAAAAGATACCCACTTGTAGGAGAAACCCAAATGCCTTTTTTTTTTTTTTTTTTTGGTTTTTCGAGACAGGGTTTCTCCGTGTAGCTTTGCGCCTTTCCTGGAACTCACTTGGTAGCCCAGGCTGGCCTCGAACTCACAGAGATCCGCCTGGCTCTGCCTCCTGAGTGCTGGGATTAAAGGCGTGCGCCACCACCGCCCGGCCAAATGCCTTTTGAGTACCAAGTTGAAGTCTGGCTGGGTGATATGAGGTGGGGCTCAGGCAGAAGGAATATTCTTTGGGATCTGGAGTGTCAAGCAGAGGCTCAGTACCAGGGTGAGCTTTTCAACCCACTCATACAGAAAGAATGCAATCCAACTGTAAAGTCAAAACTAACTATTGCCCCCTGCTACAGACAAAGCCACTTGCTCCACAGGCGAGAGAAACACTCAGCTGAAGATCATGTATGAGGGAGTCTGCACCTGGAGCTGGTCCAGCCGGAACGTTCCAAAAATCAAACAATATTGTCTTTTGGGATGGGAACAGCTGGTGGGTTGAAGCTCTCTGGGTGTGAACAACCCTCCGTTAACAATTGTGTCCAAACACAAAACAAGAGCCCCTGAGGTTTGATACAAGGTTCAAATCCCCGTGCTCTGAAACATCGTATACCTAATCATAGGCTAGAAATGTAATCTAAAGGAAAGAGGAGGGGAGGAGGAGGGGGGGGAGGAGGAGGAGGAGGAGGAGGAGGAGGAGGAGGAGGAGGAGGAAGAGGAGGAAGAGGAAGAAGAAGAAGAAGAAGAAGAAGAAGAAGAAGAAGAAGAAGAAGAAGAAGAAGAAGATGATGAAGAAGATCCAAAGATGCAACTAATTCTGAATAGAACATATTCCTGGAATCCTTTTCTTCTCCCAGAAGGAGACCAACAACGATTGATGTCTGCTCCAATCGCATTATTTCAAATTTGTACTTTTTAATTTGCAAAACTATCCTAAGCAATAGCACTGCTGTCTTTGCAAACTTTAGAAATCATACAAAGTATGTCAATTATTAGTAGTACTACTACCATTATTATTATTATAAATTTCGCAAAGGGAAACATCGGTGAACAGATTTAGAGGAAGGAAGAAGAAACAAAGATCAAAAGGCAAAGAAACAGGAAGGCCAAAAGGAGTCCAGCCAACACTGTATTGCTTCTGCAAGAGAATAATTTGGAGTACGAAGTGTGAGCACAGATGAGGGAAAACTCTGGATTTCCACCGTTGACTCTTTTCCAGCGTTACCTGCGCTGACGCTGTCCAGGATGACAGCCCCCGGAAGAAGCTGCACTGATGTGGTCCTTCTGATGCTCTAGATAATGAACTAGCAATGAGCCCTCATAATGGGCTTCCTCTTCCTGGAAACTGCAGTTTACTCAATTTCTAACCAAGGAACATCTGCTTGGGGTTTTGAAGGGTTGCTAAGGACAGGGCTTTAAAAGGTTGGAAAAGTAAGCAAGCTATTTCTTCACTTCTTCCTGGAAATGAAGCCATTTGAAAGGAGGGAAGGCATTTCAAGCGCTTGTTGCTCTTCACCTCTGGAGAGGGTGGATTCCACGGACATGGGTCACTTTGTTCTTGGGGGATGGGTGGGGGTGGGCTTGTGTCTGTGGCTCATAGGTATCAACTGTGAATAACTGGAGAATAAGAACCAAGTTATAGCTACACTCC
Organism: Peromyscus eremicus; assembly: GCF_949786415.1. Classification (NCBI taxonomy): domain Eukaryota; kingdom Metazoa; phylum Chordata; class Mammalia; order Rodentia; family Cricetidae; genus Peromyscus; species Peromyscus eremicus. Next base: position 53,445,395 of record NC_081424.1, on the reverse strand, counting down.
ACAAACAGCCACAGGCCATTTAAACCAATAGTCACAAACTCCTGTTTGCAAGTTCTTCCAAGTCATCACTAGCCCAAGCCAAGTTCATGTTCACCCAGCAGCTAGAGTCCTGAAGTAGTGTCTGTATTTCTTGTGTCTGCTCTTATTCCTCTGCATCCCACTTCGCTCACCCAGATAAAATGGCCTTTTAAAAATGACTTCCTATTATACAACCAGACCAATTGGAATGTCCTCACTAGAGTGGGCAAGGCCCTCGATGATCTGCCACCCCACCTCTGGGGGCATTTTTCAATCACTCCCCACTTTGTTGGATGTCCCAGGGATGGTGATCTTACTATCCCTACAGATGTAAAGCTCATCACAGGACCTTTCATTAGCGCTTGTCTCTCCCTGACACGCTCTTCCTCAGATAAGAAGCCAATCCCTCACTTCTCTCTGATTTCTTCTCGGTGTCTTTAAAGGTCTCTTTAAAAGGCCCTTCCCTGATTCTCTCTTCTGAGTCAGCCTGATCTTTTCACCTCATGACTTAACCATCACCTCCCCTTAATTTCCTTCTGTCATCCACAATGATCTGATGTTGTATTACACGTGTGTCTGTGGACTTCTTTACTGTCTGATACTCTAGAATACTAGCTGCCTGCAGACAGGGACTTCATCTCAGTAATTGCTAAATCCCTTAGCGCTTAGAGTAACACCCAACTCTCATTAGCTATTTGTTGGCTGGATTACCGAAGGAGTGAATGAGTCTCTTGGTCTCCTGTGAGCTGCAGGTGTAGGGATTACAGAAGCCAAATCAACCCTTCCTTCTTCAAATGCACAGTCTAAATTCTTACACTTAGCAGGTGGTTGGCTGGATCTCAGGATGATTCAGAACCCAAATGGCAAACATGATGGGACACAGAACCCTGTCATGATGCTTCTATCTTCCTGGAAGCAAACCTTATAAAGAAATCCTCGGGAAAGGCAAAAAGTTGAAACATTTGGGTGAGGGAAGTTCTGGACTGCTGGTCTTAGACTAAATGCTGCTCGCTACGAACTGAATATTTGTTGCGCACCCCCCCTACTCCCCACCCCACACCCGCCCCAAAGTAGATGTATTGAAACTCTAACTCCAATGAGTGGTCTTAGGAGGAGGGGCCTTTTGGAGGTTGGTTAGGGTTAAATGAGGCCATGAGAGTGGACCACTCGTAGTGGGATTAGTGTCTTTGTAAGCAGAGGAAGAGATGAGAATTGTATTTCTTGGCCAAGTGACCATACTGTAATAATATGGTCATAGGCAAACCAGTAGTAACTATCAACAGACACTGACCTACTGGAGCCTTGATCCCGGACTCCTGAACTCCAGAATTACGGGACAGGGGACTGTGTCTTTTCTCATCTACACAGTCCATTGTGTTTTGTTCATAGAAACAGAACAAGACGCTCTGTGGACATCATCCAACCACAGACAAAGACAGTGTCAAACACAATTCTACTTTACCAAAGCTATAAAGAAACCAAACGAATCTAGTTAATATGAGGCATATGGGGTCCACATCTGCACAGCCCCTCCCCCAGAACAGTTCCTGAATTCAGTGCGAAGGCAGCAGAGATGAAAGCCACAGGTACCTTTAACCTATTACTAAAGCCCCCTTTAAATTAACAGAGATTTTCTTCAGCTGCCCTATCACGTTTACCTGAATTTGTATTTTTTACTCTCCATGTTTGTGCATGGGAAAAACCAGAGAGGAGGAACAGTGAGTCTGAACACAGTGCTTACACGGGTTCCAAAAAGGTTTCTGCTGAGACCCCAGATAACATGCCTTAAATACCTTTACAGATAAGAAGCCATGGGCTGTGCAAGTATTATCTGTAATGGCACTTACCTTCCTGCACCCAGTCACTTGACTACCTGTGACTTGATTTGACCCAGATTCTGAGTTGGAAGATGCTAAAAGCTCCCTACATAGTCAGACTGACCAATTAGATCAATATTCTCCCTCCTCAGTTCACACTTTCCCTGCCTGTGAGCAGGTTCTTCCATGACCCTATTTAGCCACAGTTGTCGGGGCTATGCTCACTACAGGGGGTGCACCAAACTGTCACCTCCCCAGGTCTACACTTCTCTCAGTTCTTTACAGCTCATTTGAATGTCCTCCATTCCTAATGCATTTTATAACTCTCCAAGTATTTTCATGTAACATGTTCAGAGTGAAGACGGATCCTCTCCTAAATTACAGATTTAAAAAGAGCAGTGCTTCCTGCATGGAGGGGTGAGAGAAATGCTCCCTCTTCTCCGGTCTTTGCTGCGCTTGTCAAGCAGTGTTGGGGCGTTGGTTTTGTCTCTGATTAGTTTACAGGTGAGGAGAAGAGAGAAAACATGTGCCCCAATGCTGGCCATGGGGCAGTTACTTCGAACTGTTGTCAGGGCTGGTAGCATTGAGCCACGGAAATTGGATTGTGGTCCATCCGGCTCACTGCTGTATGACTGGGGGCAGATGATGGGGATACAGACTCTTCCAAGACTGACAAGCTGGTACTGAGGTAAAAGTAGGCACTGGCTCGGTGTAATCCATATACCACACGCTCACAGACATCACCAGTGTAATCCCCATACCACACGCTCACAGACATCACGGCTTCCGTTAGCATGAAATGCTTTTCGTAGATCTCAAGTTGTCCACGCCCAAATTCACCCCGGAAATGGGACAGAGATGTTGGCTCTCCTGGCTAGGTGGGACCTAAAGCTCCTATCAGTGATTCTCCACCCCGGCTTCTGCGCATTCAGGCCAGATCTTTACTTTGTGACACAGGGCACATCTACCCCACACAAGGTTTTAGGTTATTATATCCACAGGGAGGCCAGACAGGAAGCTCAAGAGGAAGTGGTAAAGGCCTGGTTTGTGTGACCATTGTAGCAGCCCTCTGAAGGGCATGCGAGCTGGTGTGCCTATCAGATTCCCACGGCAGCCATAACCAAGAACCACAAACTGGTTGACTGAAAATAGTAGAAATGTATTTGTCCAGGAGTTCTGGAGGCTGGCAACCCAACTTAAGGGTTGCCATGGTCATGCTCTGAAGGTATGAAACGATGCTTGCTTGCTTCTTCTAGCTTCTGGTGTATACTGGCAACCCTTGGGATTGGCTTGTGTCATGATAGCCACATAGCCACGTTCTCTACATGTCTCTTCATGCCATCTTTCTTCTGCATGTCTGTCCCTGTTACTCACATCTGACTAAGGCCGTGTTAACGTATGACATCAGTAAGGAGCCTGCCTTCAAATAAGGTCACATTCTGAGGTCCTGGAGGCCACTACTTCAACGTCAGTTTTTCGTGTGGAGAAGAGTATTGGTGACACCAGTTAAGGGTGTCAACTTGATAGGATCTCGAGTCCATCGAGAGACGGGCCTCTGGGCATGTCTGGGTATGAGTTTCTAGATTAGGTTAACTGAAGTGCCTAAAGTGGATGGGAACCATTCCACAGGCTGAGGTCCTGAACAGGGTTTGGAGGGAGGCGAAAGTGAGCTCACGTCTTTCTGCTTCCTGAGGACTCAATGCGAACAGCCACCTAAGCTCTGGTTGCTATGGCTTCCCTGCCATGACAGACTGTACCTCACACTGTAAGCCCAAATAAACCTGTCACTCCTTGTGTGGCTTTGGTTGGGTGTTTTACCACAGTAAGGAGAAGAGTAACTGATATGGTGACTTTCTCTCCAGTGTGGGAATAGACCAGCCTTCAGTGGAATTCCTGCACCCTCATACCATGTGGGCCCCAGAGGCCACGCTCTCTGAACCTAGACTCAGTCATGGGGGAACACAGTGGAGGCTGTGCTGAACTTGGAGCCCTACTGGGAAGATAGAGCTGATAAACCCCACGGTTTGCTGGCTACTGGGCTGTGATTCTTGGCTCCAAGAACAAATAGTGCAAGAGGGGTGTGCTTGATGGAGAACACACAGTCCCAGCCAGGAAAGGTGAAGCACTGACCTTCCCCTGTAAGTGGCTTGGCTGTAGAGGGACCATCCAAACCGCATTTTACAGCATCATCCTTGACTGGAAGAGATAAGGAGGGCGGGGCTAGAAGACAGCCCCACCTTGACTTCGTAAGAATGTTAGCTATTTTATTTGCTGAGTTCATACAGGCTTGCCAAACAATACAGACAAGTGTGGCTTGTTTTTAAAACAAATATATGAAGATATTTCATATGTTTATCAAGTACCCAGGTCTCACACTTAACAATGAAGGGCCAACCTCACAGCTGTGCGTCGACCCTAGCGAATATAAAAAAACTAGTGTGAACTTTTAGGGCTCACCCTAAACAAAGCATTTTTAAAGCCCCTGTAACTCCTCTTTAGAATAATTAAATAAAAAAATATCCTAAGCTGTTACTGGAGCCCACCCCAGAAGCTACACGTAAAGTGTTAGCTCACTGAAAACACACGTACAAAGATGATTACTGTTAATTCGACCACTTTATATTGAGTTTCAGTTGGTTTTTGAGATTTAGAATGAGAAAATGTAAAAGGTTAGCTTGTCATGAACAAATGTCTTTTTGGAAACCTGGCTCATGATGAATAGCAAGAATTCAGGCTTTTCTTTTGTCTGTGTTTTGCACTGAAATCTCCTTTGATCCACACTCCCATGGAAACACAGCTTTAAAATTATAGGATGCTAGTTTTTAGAAGAGCTTCTTTAGTTCAGCAAACCAGAAGCCCATCCACCACCCAACAGAAGAGGCATGCCAGTGTAGGAGGGGCATTCTAGGTTGTTGTAGAATATTAATTTAAGGTGTGTTACTTTTGTTTAGGTTGCATTTGTTTAACTCTGTGAAGCTGTGTTACTGTGCCTGTCTAAAACACCTGATGGTCTAATAAAGAGCTGAATGGCCAATAGCAAGGCAGGAGAAAGGCTAGGCGGGGCTGGCAGGTAGAGAGAATATATGGAAGAATAAATCTAGGAGAAGAAGGAAGAAGGAGCCAGAGAAAAAGGAGGATGCCAGGGGCCAGTCACCCAGCTACACAGCAAGCCATGGAGTAAGAGTAAGATTTACAGAAGTAACAGAACAGGAAAAGCCCAGAGGCAAAAGCTAGACAGATTAACTTAAAGATAAGAAAAGCTGGCAAGAAACAAGCCAAGCTAAGGCTGGGCATTCATAATTAAGAATAAGCCTCTGTGTGTGATTTATTTGGGAGCTGGGTGCGGGTCCCCCCCTCAAAAAAAAAGAGCCAAAACCAAACAACAACACTAGGTGAAAGGGGAAGGAGGGGCATGCTAGGGGAAGGAGGAGGGGCATGCTAGGGGAAGGAGGAGGGGCATGCTAGGGGAAGGAGGGAGGGGCATGCTAGGGGAAGGAGGGGCGTGCTAGGGGAAGGAGGGGCATGCTAGGTGGTGATGCCCTTTCTGGCCCATGAGACAGGAGCTTGGGCTGCCTGCACCACACACTGTGGACATACCGGGGTGAAGCTGAAGAAGAGCTATACACTCAGCATTTATGGAGTCCCCCTCCTAAGGGCCGATGGGTCAGAGGTGACAAAGATGCCATCACTGTCCCGAGCTCTTTAACCTCAGCCACCCTCTAGCCGGCTCTACCACGTCCTCACCTGGAGTCCCATGAACATCTCTGGCACCTTGAGGCTGATTCTGGCAACAACAACAGCAAACTCACCAACAGGACATGGTTTACACACACCTCACAAAAACCCTGCGCTGGTTTGCAGTTCCTTTGATCTCAACCCTCCAATCACTCCCCACGCCCAGGGGCTTTCTAATATTAAACTTCATAGTTTGGATATATCAATTACCTCCGACTTCTCAGCATTTCCCCAAATTCTGAATGCCACTCTTCCCCCCCCCCCCATCTTTCCCGATAGACCTCTTCAGAGTGCCATTCAGTTCTGCCTCCCCTGAGCCCCTCTGTGGGTTTGTTCCTACTGCTGATGCTGTGGAGAACACTCTGTTCCTCCAGGCAGCCAACACCCCTGACTGGGATCACAGCTACTCAAGTACATATGACCTGTCTTTTTGGTTGCAAGGAACGTGGGGGACAGAAATAGACCTAGTTAACATTTTTATTGCTTGCAGGGCTTGCCCAGTGCATGTACATCAAAAATGTTTGTTGAATGAATAAAAACAGGAAAAGTGGGGAGCTTGTATTCTATCCCATTTTAGACCTCTTTTTTTTTAAAAAAAAAAAAAACAACAAAATCTCATAGTTATCTGGGAAACAAAATTAGAGCTTGTTTAAATGCTCTGTAACATACAGGTTTGTATTGCTTCCGGGCTTAGTTGTGAAAGCTGCATGTTTCCTTCGGTATCCTTCTCCTATATCCATCTTCAAAGGAGAGGAAAACAATTCTAAAGAGACACTGTCCCTAGCCATGTGTGACAGCACAAGACAGCCATAAAGGAAAGGTGAGAAGATTGGGAGATGGCTTGGTGGGAAACAATGTGCCTGTCACTCAAGCAGGAGCCCTGTAGACAGAGCCTGACTGGCTGGGGCATCTCGGCAACCTTGGAATTGGGGTGGGAAGCAGAATCCCTGGAGCTCACTGGTCAGCCAGTCTAGTCAAATTGGTGGGGTGCAGGTCTATCTCTGATCTCTGTTAAGGTGGAGAGGCTGGGGGAAACGCCTGATGTCTACCCCTGGACTACAAACACATTCACACATGAGCAAAAATGAATATGTACACATGCATACATCACATACAAAATAATACGTTGTTTTTTTTTTTTTAAAAAAAAGCTGATATGCTAACTCCCAAATTGCATTATTTCTAGGGAAACTAAGGAAAATACAGATTTCTCTATGGCCAATAAGACAGAAGAGACTTTCGGGTTACCAATAAGCATTTCATCACTTGACTCTTGGTTTGGCTGTCCCTGGCATTATTTAAATGCAGGATATGCATTCAGGATATGAAATGGAGCTGAGATTATGCATTCAGGAAATGGAATGGATTGGAGACCATAAAGCCTACAAAACACAATTTAACATTTTCCCTCTTTGTATTTATTAGATTCTTAAATTTTTATCTCCATTTAAACTTCCCTAATGAAACAAAGTGAACTGCATTAAGACAAAAAAATTATATGAGAATGGGTGTTCTCCAAGGGGCCACAATCTATAAAGAAAGTCAATTGTGACCCTTCTTATAAAAATCCTCAGTGTCTTATGTGGGAATTGAAGGAGCATGGTGTCCGGCCCTCATCCTGGCTGCCCTTTCTAAACCTCGGGCTCCTCATTTTACAGGTAGAAATAGAACACCCCAGTGTCCTCTAGACCCAGAAACTACCATTCTCTCTGCTCTGCAGAGTCAGGCCAAAGGCCTGCAGGAAAGTTCAAGAAGGGGCAGGCCTCAAGAGGCTGAGCTCCCCCTGTGTCATACATAGGTCACAGGCAGGCCCCACCACCACGCAGTAAACACTGGCAGGTGAGTCTGGCAGGAGTCTGGTCTCAGGCTCTCAGAGACACAGGGATTTTAAAGGGATCTCAGAGCATCAAGTCCAACCCACTCTTCTCATGGTTGAAGCAACTGAGGCTGGGTGAGGGAGCCCAATGTCTATGGCTGCTCAAGAGTCAGAGCTGCGAGAAGACTGCTTCCCTATCAACAGGGCACGCTGAAGCCACAGAAACCCTACTCTTTGACTCCAGCCCTCCTTGGTATTAGACCTTTGATATCTGGACACGGCCTTCTAGGGGGCTTGTAACTAGAACCAAGGTCTGGGATTGAAGAAGAGGAGCAGTGTGACCCAGATGCACCAGCCAAGGACTCTCCCCCAACCTCCAGCAGCCTCAGGATGGAGCGGTTACAGTTTGCATCGGCTCTCCCATGGCTGATCAAGATGGCTGGCCCGACATGGATAGATACCAGGTGGCTGTTCCTCAGAAATGGCTTCTTACTTCCAAGGGCTTGCAATTCACCGGTCAGCATCATGGAGTTGGAGTTGGAGGGGAAGTTCCCTGTCAGAACTACATGGGGATCATGAACCATGCCACACAGAGATGCTCTCTGGACTGTCTTGGGCTCCAGCGTCTTGCTTACAGTTCAAACCTTCCTGGGTCACCCCTCTCAGCTACTGGATAGGATTGTCATATGGTTGACTCATTTCTCAGAAATCTGTATCCTTGGTGGGGTTTTTTTTGCTTTGTTTTTGTTTGTTTGTTTGTTTTTGTTTTTGTTTTTGGTCCAGGGAGGTTTCAAACAACCAGCTGTTGGGATAAACTGATGTCACAAAGGAACCCTCATTGGTGTGACCCTACAGAGCTTCCTGGGGTAACCAATCTCCCTTCTTCCCTCTTCTGACTGCTCCCCAGTATCCAGGCTACAACTTCCAGGCCTCAGGCTGCCCTTGCTGGCCCCTGTGGTCACTAAGGTTTATGTGTCTGCGGATTATACCAGCACAGGGTCATAGTATCCTGCCCTGTGGTTTCTGTCACCTCGGGGCTCCACCTCTGTCCTGCTGGTCAGCTTCTGCCGAGCCTCATTGCCTGTCAGGGTCTGTCTCCTGAGGGGCTGCTGACCAGACTTGAGGGAAGAGAAAAAGGAAAGGCGGAGGCCCAGTGAGGCTGGCCTTCCTCCTCTTACCGTGCAACTGCTCTGTGCACAGGGAGGAGGGCAGAGGAGAGCAGAGCCGGTCATGAATGTGTTGAAACCCAGGCACAGCTGGGAAGTCTCATTTAGACCATAACCTTGACAGAGCACAGACAGACAGCAGATTCCCCAACGGAAGGAGCAATCACACATCAGGAGTGTGACATAAGAAAACAAACATTTCCTTCAGGACGTTTCCATCTTCCAGAAAATTGTAAGTGGGGGCAAAGAGAAAGGGGTCGAAAGGAGAGAACTGGGGGTACAGGTACGCTTGTAGACCACACATAATGGGCAAACTCAAACCCCAGGCTGCCGATCCCTATCCCAGTGCAAGTGGCTTGGAAGAGAGCTCCTTGGGGCTTGGAAGGGTCAAAAGCCATTCTTCTGCAGGTGACAAGAATCTTAATCTTTCTAAGACTCATCCCTTTGCTCATCCATCCACATGCTGGTCACTCTGTTGGATGCTGGGAACACTCCCAGGAAAGGAAGGGGCACAGGGTCCCGCTCGGAGCTCACTCCCCTTCTCCTTTCCACGCCCCCAGGAAGAGAACTTCCTGGGAGAACTGGGGGTCAAAAGCCTGGAGGCAGGAAGCAGTACTCGGGTCTGAGAAATAAGGAAGGGCAGGAAGGTGAAGTTCGGATAGCTGAGGCAGGGTAAGAACGGGGAGGTGCCCTCAGTGCTTCTCAGCGGGGAGGTGAGGGGGGGTAATATAGAGAGGGTTGGGCTAAGAAGGTGGATTAGTGTGGGAAGGGCTTGCTAAGCAAGTGTGAGGACCCAAGTTTGACTCCCCAGAACCCAGGCACCTCTGGATTTGTAATCTCATGCTCCTGTGGTGAGATGGGGTGGGGAGCCCTCTGGAGGCTCAAGAGCTAGCTAGTCCGTCTACTCAGAGCACTGTCTCAAACAAGGATAGCACAGACTGACCTGGGTTGTCTTCTGACTTCCACACATGTACCTGTACTCTAACAGACATACATGCACACCAGTGTGCACACACATGGGCACTTGTACACACACACACACACACACACACACACACACTAAGCACACACACTGTGCACACACATGGGCACTCATGCAATACACACACACACACACACACACACACACTAAGCACACACACTGTGCACACACATGGGCACTCATGCAATACACACACACATACACACACACACACACACACACACACACACACACACACACACTTGAAAGGACCGTCATCCGGTTGCAGAGGCACATTCGGGAAGGAGTCCTGGTGGTCCTTTCAGGTGGGGTGAGAGGGCTTGTGCCTCTCTTTCTTGTACAACCAACAGTGGCATACATGTATGGAATAAAGAAAAGACAGCCTGGGCTGGTAGCCATCAACTCTGGTGCTGGTGTACAGTGGAGGAGGGTGGTGGCCCACAGGGAGGAGCGCTCTGGCTCCTGTGAGTCAGCTGTGGCAAGGAACCACCAGGCGGGTGCTTCAGTTCTGAGAAAGCAAGCCCCGGGTACTTCTGAAGGGGCTAATCAGCACAAGCGATAATCCAATAATCAAAATAGTTAATCCCCAGGATTAACTACCCAGCCGCTTGCCACTTACAGGCTCTGTTATTACCATCACACCTGTCTACCCAGCGCTCTACGATCCCTTTTCAGCTGCCAGTTTAGAGTCAGAGCCTTTCATGAAATTGGCAACAGAGGCCTTTTGTCAGTAACGCACCTGCGAGACTTGAGCCAAAAGGGGCTGGAGGTCCTGGGACCTGCCCATCAGAGCATCTCTTTTGAGCCTCTGACATCTGAGTCCAACTGAGTAAATGTTAATATAGACATTCACATTCGGCTCATTCCCAGATGTTGACTTAAAAAAAAAAAAGGGGAAATCTTTACCAACGAACTCCATAGTTTACCAACGAATTCCATAGTTTACCAACGAACTCCGTAGTTTACTGATGAACTCCATAGTTTACCAATGAACTCCATAGTTTACCAACGAACTCCATAGTTTACCAACGAACTCCATAGTTTACCAATGAACTCCGTAGCTGCTACAGCTGCTCCACTACAGCCTTGCCAATTCCTCGTCTGTCTTTTCACTTCCTGGAACACTGACCTCGCCAATCAATCAACCCATAAATATTTATTGACTACCCATTATACACAAAGCTTTTTGCCAGAGGCTGTGGGGAGCAGAGTCAATGTGGTTCCTGCCCTTGACTCTAAGAACTCAGGTGATGTTCAGAACTCAGACTCTGTCTTCAACACAAGATAAAACCCCATGCAGAAAAGAAGGTGGCAGGGTCAGGTGGTGCACTCCTATAATCGCAGCGCTTGGGAGGAAGAAGTGGGAGGATCAGGAGTTCAAGGTTATCCTGGCTACAGAAAGAGTTCAAAGCTAGCTTGAGCTGCATGAGACCCAGTCTCAAGAAAACAAGATGAGAGACAGGGGTGTGGTTTGAGCACCATGTACCTGGACCAACTCAACATATCTCCCCTTCTACTGATGCACATGTCCTCTGCATGGTGGCAGGATAGCACAAGGTTGACAATGGGGGTGTTGCCAAGGAGAGCAATAAGGGGTGTTCTAGCTTGGGATGAAATGTAGTAACCGAGGCTATGACCACAGCCACAATGCCCAGGCTGAACCCTCAGGACATGCTCACACCCCTATCCTGTACTGCCTCTCCCCACTTTCTCTCTCCTCCCCTCCAATCCCCGATCCTCCTTTTCTCATCTATAAAACAAGGGTACTTGCGACATGATTTTAAGATTTGAATAGGTTTCTGTAGAGCCTCTTCCACAGCGCCTGGCATTCACTGGCGGCTGCCGCTCCTGTTCTTATCACTACAACCCTCTCTGTGGCTCTGCCCACACCCTCTGCCTCCTCATCCCAGGGCTTCATCTTCACGTCTTCTCTCTGAGTAGGCGACAGGCACTTCCTTCAAGGCCGATTCCAAACAGCTTGTCCTGGAGACAGAGCTCCGTAGACCAGATGTGCCTAACTCTGCCGTGGGCTCTGAGTGTCCCAAATATGTTTCAGTCTCACTGCCATACATGCTTATTTCAAGTCATTCTGGATAAGGAGAACTGAAAACTAGCTGATGTTTCATGTAGATATACGGAGCCTCTTCAGTCAGTGTACAGCTTTCTCAAGGTGACGGTCACACTGGGTCTTGGCTGGTTTTTGTCACCACGGCACAAACTAGATTCATTTGGGAAGAGAGAACATTCATTGAGAGGATGCCACTATCGGATATGTAGAGCATTTTCTTGATTAGTGATTGATGTGGGAGAGCCCAGCTCACCGTGGGCTGTGACACCCCTGAGCAGGTGGTCCTGGCTTGTATAAAAAACAAACTGAGAGAGCCATGGAGAGAAAGCCAATAGGAATCACTCCTCCATGGCCTCTGCTTCAGTCCCTGCCTCCAGTCTCCTGCCTCAACTTCCTTTAATGATGGACTGTGATCAGCACATGTAAGTCAAATAAATCCTTTCCTCCACAAGTTGCTTTTGGTCATGGTGTTTATCAAAACAAAAGAAATCAAACTAAAACTTACAGGCTACTTCTCTGCCACCAACTTGACCCCACATCTCAGACATGCTGTGCTCCTGGACTTAGAACATTTTCCTACATTTCAACATTTAATGGAAAATATTGATTGTGTAATTTTTCTGATTTGAGCCTAGAAGTCTGCAGAGCTGGGTACTCCCCACAGCCCCATTGCCTCTCTCTCTCTCTCTGTTACTACAGCTGTGTCTCCCTGGTCTTGCCTTCCTCCGCCCTCCCAGACTATCTCTTCCTAGGAAGATGCTCTCATGTCTCACTTCTGAACTTGGAGGATCCTTACCTCCCATCAGTACCCAGCTCTGCGGATTTCCTGGCTCATCACTAGCCCTGTATTGCCTCCCAGCCACCACCTTGCACAGTTCCTTAATGTCTTCAAGCCCTGGAGCTATCTGAGGTCAGTTCCCATCTCACCCCCAAACACTCCTCCTCCATCCCACCTCACCACGGGCTCCATCCTCTTCATCACTGCTGAGCTGTTTTATTTGTTCTCAGTCAATACTGCTCACTGGACTGTGAGTTCCGTGAAGGGATGGATGCTGTGTGTCTTGTTCCTTATTAAAGACCCAGCATGCATACACTAAGTGCTTTAGGCTGTACAGATATGTGTAAGTACCTTTTGTAAAGTACCCCTATGGATGAGAGAATGTCCTGGTGCATTTTGAGTCACAACGGGAAGAACTTGGCCCCCTCTTGCTTACAGACCATTCTTGGTACATAAAACATTCAGTCTGTGTTTGTGGAGTGAACACAGGAATGAACAGAAAGAGAGGTAGTGTAGCAGGGCTCTGTGATTTACCAGCTCTTGGGGTTTAAAAGCCATTCAGCCTCTCTGAGACACAGCTGGGCACAGCTAGGCTGGTCCCAGACCAGGGTAGCCCTTACGGGGTTAACAGACATACTCCCCAAATCAAGGGCCTTTCAAGACTAGCCTGGTCATCCAAGATGGCACCCACCAAAAGAGCAGTTAAGCAGTCATCCAAGCCTTCAAAGGCTAGGGGTCAGCAGAGGTAACAAAACCCTAAACCACTAAAAAATCAAACCCACTGGCTGGGGAGTGATCTTCCCTGATCCAAAACTCAATTAGAAACAATGCCAGGTGGTAAGGACAGACACCACAAAACAGTCACCAGAGTGACATATCACCAGGCTAGGGAGTTGGTTAGTCTTTACTGCTGAGAAGGCATGGGGACCCAAATTCGATCCCCCAGAGTCAACATAAAAGGTTGGGCACAGCAGTGTAGGCCTGGGACCCAGCACTGGGGAGGCAGAGCCAGGAGGACCCCTGGGACTCACTGGCCTCTCCTGCTAGCCAAATCGGTGAACTCTGTGTTCAGTGAGAAAGCCCGTCTCAGAAAATGGGATGGAGAGTGACTGAAAAAGACACTTGGTAATCTCTAAGTGTTTGAGGGTGTGCGTGTGCGCACATACATACACACAAAAAAAATAAAGTAACATTACTTAGCATGTAAAATCACACCAGTAGCAGATCCTCAACATACTAATGAGACATTTGTCCCATGAAAAGTCATGATGAAAAGGAGCATAGATACAATTAAGAGTCAATTTCTGTGAGCAGTGACATGGGGGGCGGGGGTGGTGGTCTAGCCTGCTGCATGGATGCTATAAAGCTGTGTACCTCTGTCCCTTTTGTTCACGTCAGTCTGGAGTCTTGTCTCCCCATATTCCTTTGTGCTCCAGTGGGGGGGAAAGAGCCCCGTTTCTCTCAGCTCTGTGTAGAGCACAGCCCCCTCGCCCCAGTCAGTTACAGACCCAGTGCAGTGGCTCAGTAAGGCATACTTACTTCAGCCACCTAAGAATAATTATCCTCTACTACAGAATCCACATGGACTTAACTGGGTTTATAGCCCACTCTTGAAACACTTAATATTTTTAATTTACAGAAGTTTTTTTGTTGTTGTTCTTAAAGGTAGAGCTTAAAGAATTTTGACAAACGCATCCCCCTATACCATCAACACTCGAGTCCAGACACACTACGACAGCTGCATGTGATGGTGTATGCCAATAATCCCAGCACTTGGGAAGTAGAGGCAGGATCATGAGGACAAAGAGCATTCTAGATTATGGAACAGGTTTGAGGCTAGCCTGTGCTGCTTGAGATCATACCTCAAAAATAAAAACCAAAGATTCCCCCACCAACACAAAAAAAAGTCAAAAGACCTTAGAAGTGAGAATCAAAGTATGACCTTTTAAAAAATCACTCAAAAGAAGCAACTGAAAGAAAAAAATTTAAACTGTCCAGTTTTTGCAACATTCAAAACCCAATGTTTCTCATCAGGGATTTGCCTTGGCTCAGCTTTTTGCAATTACAGCTTCCACACAGAAGGCAGCTATACACACTCTTGCTTTACATATTGAGGTAACACTACAATTTAAACCACGTGGGGGGGGGTTACTTAAAAAATTCAGCTCTAAACATTCCTGTGTGAGAAAAGCAAGAATAAAACTCCAATGAGATTCCCCAAGTTCACGGGAATAGTTGATCACCGGATGAGGCAAGCTGCTTACACCCTCAATTCACAGACATATTGCCTATTCCAGACAAGAATTCTGCTGACGGAAGCCCATTTGCTTGCACAAAATACCATAAAGCGGCGACAGAAAACAAACACAGCAGAGCATCGGGTCATCTTGTCAGCCCATTAAAAACAGAGTCACAACTCTTTCTTATGCTCACAAAACACATAGGCTCAATTAATTTATGGAAATCGGGTTGGTGGTGTGATGGCTGCAGATGCTCCTGCCACGCTAAGGCTTCTCCATGCAGAAGCCCAGACTACCAATGCACAGAAGGGAAGCTGCTATACCGGCTGCCAGACAGCCCCATTCCTGTAATTATATATCCTCTTGCCAAGTACAGCCCACAGAATGGATGAGACCCCCAGACTATGTAAGTAAGAGGTTCCCTATCTGCCCAAATAGATAAACGCCAACCCGTAGTCGAGACGGCAGCGTTGTTTTACGACCCAGGAAGATGTGGTTGTCTTCTGCAAAGCCAGGCAATACCCTGTAATAACGGAACCTGGTGGCTGTTGGAGATTTGAAAATGAAATACCCCCAGGAAAGACTGTGCTGTTCAGACACTTGGAGCCACAGACTCAATTTTCTAGCTCTCTCCATGGGACAATAGCACAAGTCTGCACTTTCCCCAAGAGCCAAAGCAAATTTGGGATGGGGGAGTGGACCCAACAAGAACCCCTTCATAGTAAGCCTTGGCCTTCTTGCTGGAGTTCAAGTCCAGAAGGAAGCCTTCTTGTGGGTGGAGAATCCCAGGCCTGCAGCCTGACCACAGTGGGCAGAGAAGATCCACGCACATCTCCAAACCCCCGTCCCCGCTCCCTAGAGTGGAGAAGAAGGTGCCAGCTGCCAGCTGCACTCTGTCTGAAGGAGAACCCGTGCAGGTGGTGAGGTGTGGGCAGGGCTGTACCTGTCCTCCGAGAAGGACTCTTGTGGAGTCTCAGGTCCCATGGGATGCAACTGGGAAGAGAGAGCTCCCTCCCAGGAGCCGTGTGGACAGCCCTCCAGGCAGGGCAGCTTGTGGTGAGGAGGTGGGAAGACGTAGGACAGGACTCATAGAGGAGCAATCGCCTTGGCCACCAGTCATGAGGCCGTTAGCCAAGGTTCTGCTTTCTTCTTTTGGCTCCTGGCTAGCTCTTGGACCTCGGCCTAATAATATTAATAACAATAACCACAGTTATATTTTCAATAAAATCCCTGGTACCCAACTTCTGACTGAGCCCTAACTGCTGGTAAAAAGTCCACATACATAGAGGTTAAATTCTGCAGTCCAGGGCTTAGTCTCAAATCTCCCTCTGCTAGCTGAGAGATATTGACTGCGTCAGAGCCTGTCCTCAGGGATGTTATTTTACTTCCTGGGATGTTACAGGGATTTAGGGCACAATGTTCACCAGAGATGCACAGCATACATTTAATAATGACCACAGCTTCCCCCATTCCCTTTTTACTTCCTTTCATTCTTATAGGTTTGTAGAAAAACTGGTACCCAAGCCCACGAGAGAGGCTAATGGTAAATGAGAGACGCGAGACCTGACCTGTGGGACTCCAAAAGCTGCCCAGGGTGTCTACACCAGCGTAACTGGTCAGCTGGCCCTCACCGGTGACTGTTTTCAATCTCTCTACCTAGTGGTGCCTCCTTCCTGCCTAAAAATCCTCCTGAGAGCTATCCCATCATCTCCAGAATGAACCCCGTGTTCCTTGACATATGGCAGCTGGGCTAAGGGGAGTTTCTGTACCCCCAATCTTTCATAGAGGGGCAGAGAAAGAGATTAAAGGCTGAGCCACTAAGACCCAAGTTTAGAGTTGCTCTTGAAATGATCAGCTTTCTGTCCTTCAGGAAGTCACACCAGCTTTCTAAGCCTCCACACCTAAATTGGAGGAACAATGCTCACACTGACCAATTATTCAGCAGGATAGAAGCATGCCATCAGTAGCAGCCACTGAACCTCCTAGCACTACAGCCAACTTCCTGTCATCCTGTGGCTTCCTCGTCCAGATACCAAGTTCTACAGTCCGTCATGCTTCCTGTCCTCCACCCTTCATGCACCCTGTTCCCTGGGCTTCACCCATTCTTTCTTCACCTGCACTGACTTACTCCTTTGCCTAGGTGGATCTTATTTCCCTTTCAGGATTCCTTTCCTGGCATGACCTTCTCTAAAATGAGTTTCTCTTAAACTCTTGGGGAGTCCACAGAGTCCAGCTGTGCAGACCATTCCACAGGTTCATTTTGCCCCAGGCTCCCCTACTGGACTGTCTCCGGAGAGTGATTGACAACCTCCCATTTCTGGACCCCAGTTCCTAGCACGTCACGTCACACACACTCTCTGCATGCCTGTTAAGGTGATCATGGCAATGCACAGAAGTGACCCCTGATCTAACTGGCGACATTAGAACACATGGTTAGCATACACTGCAGAGCTGGAAGGAATATTCACACTGGTCTCATGCACTGCCTTAACAGGTGAAGATCTCTCACCCAGAGACCTGCTGACTGCCTGTGATCATGTGGGCAGGAGACACCTTGCCTGGTGGTCTCATGTGCCATTAGAGGAACGGCAGGACACCCTCCACAGGGCCAGCTCAGAGGCTAAGCTAACGACCAGACCAGGTATTTATGTGAGAATCCTGCTTCTCTTAGCATTCACCAAGACAACTCTGGTGACAGTCACGCAGGGGCTCGGGAACAAGAAGCACTATAAGTGGGACACCCACGGTCAATGCCTTTCCTAGAAGCTGGAAGGGAAGAAGACATCGTGGGACCAGCCTGGGAAAGACGCCCACAGATCTTCTGCCTTTCCAAAACAAATAAAAACAAACAAACACGAACTGGGAATGGGAGACAGGGGTGTGGATTTTTTCACTGTAATTTTTTAAAAGGTTTAGCTTTTTCCAATTCAGTCACTGTTGAGCTGCACATGTCTGCTGGAGACACAAAAATCTATGTGGAAGGTGCATGCATTTCAGGGCTAGCCAGGGAAAGCCATAAGCCAGGATAATAATGAAGAGAAGAACCCAGTCCCATAAATAAATGGAAAAAATCTAAAGAAACAGCATTCTGGATAGGGTTCAGAAAGGAAATTTTTAAATAAGGGAAGATCCCTCAGGATGAGGGAAATGATCTCCCAAACTGTTTGCGTCCTACACTTCCTTATGGGAACCTCCCTCAGGTGACAGGACCCTTCGCTGAGGGTGACACCAGCACTGTAGAAGTCCAATGGCTCTTCCCTGCTAGTATACTCCACACCAAGAACCCTCACCCCCTACCCCTGCCTGCTACCCCCACCCTCCTCCCCCAGTCTCTCCCCCCATCCTCTTCCCCCACCCCTACCCCCACCCTTACCCCCACCCCTGCCGTCAACACTTACACACAAACTTGTCAACCACACTAGAGAGGTTCACAATTGTCCGGGGTTAGGGCCTCGAGTTTACTTTTAGAGTCCACAAATGTAACATCTCTGTTATTGTTACGAGCCGGGTCTTCTCACTTCCATCAACTCCCCAACCAAGAACTGTAGCACAGTAAGAAATTCGAGGAAAGGGTCTGTCCACACTTGGGCTGAATTCTGTTTGCATTACCAAATCCTTAGGTGTCTTCCTAAATTACACAGAAAGATTTGGGCAGATTACAAATAAAAATACATGAAGAGAATACTCAGTCATGGCATGAACCTTAAATTCATCTAAAATAGAGAAATCTGGCCTCTGTATACATGTGCATGTGAGAGCACACACACCGTCACCACACACACACACACACACACACACACACACACACGTGCACACAGAACTACATGGAAACTAAACAAGAAACTGAAGAGTTTCACCCATGGTCTGTTTCCCCAAACTTCTTTATTGCATGTAATTTTGGAAGAAGCAACAAAAATTGCCCGCACAGCAGAGATCTTAGGAATTAACTGGTAATGACCATGAAATGGTTGTGAGGATTGCACTGTCTCAGCTAAGGCTGATCATTATCGTTATTACTGTGACTTCGCATCCATCCTGACATTTCCCACTGTGGCTTCATAGAAAAGAGAGGATGTCACCTTCTGGGCAATGAGAGATAAAGCTGAAAACAGTCTTCAAATTAATTTAAGGACACTTCTTTTATGAAGATGAACTTCGTGGAAAAATAACACAATGCTCTCCGGGCATGCCAAGTGCCCACAGAGAAATGGACTTGCGTGTGAGGCTCACAGAGCCTGGGTAGGAAAAAAACAACATTTGTGTAAAAAAAAAAAAAACCCAAGTTGATTAAGAAGGGCTGTGATGTGCTATGCTTCTGCAAATCTCACACTGTATTTGGTCAGCCCTGCAAGAGAAACTCTGGAAAGGCTGGAGAGAGAGTAAATGTGTTAAAATAGCAGTCAGTGTGCTTTACAGGCTCGAGTCCTAGAGACAGACTCTTCTCATTAGATGTCATCAAATTCAGACTGGGGGACAGAGTGAAATGTTCACACTAAGAGCAACAACTCAGGCCAATTAAGCCAGGGTGCTGAAGGGTTGTGGAGAGGGTGCTGATCTGCTTGGCCGTTAGGGCGGCCATCTGAAGAGAGACGAGCAAATCAGAGAGGCAGAGACCGCAACGCTCCGAGCACCTGCTAGCAGCCATCACGGTTCTCTGGGATCCAAATCTCCAACCGGCTACTTGGAAAGGCCAAGTTGATAGTATGACATAATTTCCCAGGAAGCCTCAGCTCTCAGAAGACAGTGCGCTTGCCTGTGAGCCTCCATCATGTCGGGCAGTATCCATGGGAATGTCTCTGGTTAGGAGCTAATCCAGTTACAAGCTGATGGTAACAGAATTGTCTTGCTTAATCAGCTCATGGAGCTTTGTCCCCTGAAACCACATCCTCTCTTCCTGCACATACTCTCGTGGCTGCTTCAGAGGCCACTGGATTACAGCGGTGCTGGCCATTATTAAATCAGTTTCCATGACATCTATTCACGGTGTGCCCCCTACCCCAGCCAGGACCCTTGGTTGGAAGGCTATGGGATAGACATAAGCATTACAGCAAATGGTAGGTCAGCCCTCTGCAGGAGGATGCTGTCTGGCCAACTCATTTATATATTTAGCCAATTAATATTTATTGAGCCCTGGTGGGTGCCAGGCACAGGTCTAAGGACTAGCAGTAAAGCAATAAATAAGACAGATAAAGTCCTTGCCCTTACCAGGACTCCAACAAATGAGCAATGAACCCAGATGTATTGAGCTAGTTCAATTACAACAATGAAAATTATTGAAAGTGACCAGATTCTGCCAGGTGAAATTAGAGAGGCAGGAGAAAAACGCCGGGGTATGGCCAGTGTGACTTGTATAAGCCCCTGGCATCTTAGCAAGCAAGATCAGAAGCAAGATTCCTCTCACTGCTCTACTTTGAAAACAATGACATAAATTAAAACAAGTAAAAGGCTGATGTGCTGAAAGATACATTAACATAACAGAGCTGCATGGAAATGTGGCTAGTGCTTGAAGATCAGTATCACCAAGTTCAAAAACAGAGAAGTGTGACAACTGAGGAATGCACACACAGGATTCCACAACAGAAGAGTAGATGGTCCTGCTGGAAGGTAAGGTCAGGAAATGAAATGTCTCCTTTCTCACTGTTTGTGCTGGTCACATAGTCCCCTGTACTGGTAGCTAGTGTCAATACCCAGTGAGACACAGTCAACCTTCACAACACCCAGGGAGACACAGTCAACCTTCACAACACCCAGGGAGACACAGTCAACTTGCACAACACCCAGGGAGGCACTGTCAACCTTCACAACACCCAGGGAGACACAGTCAACCTTCACAACACCCAGCGAGGCATTGTCAACCTTTGCAATGTACTCATTTCTCAGCCTCCATCTCCAGCATCATGATCTTGTCCCTAGCCACTCAACACCTTTCATCTGAGCTGTTGCAAAATATTGAGTTGACCTGACCCTCCTCACCTGGATCAGTCATGGAAAGAAACACTTGGCACTCAAAAGGGGGAGCCTAGGGATGGTCTAAAGAAGGAAGGCAGAAACAGACATAAGAGAAGCCAGCAGAGAAAATCAAGCACCCGGGGCTAGCAACAAGAAGCAGCTGGAGCATTGCAGACTGCAGGAGCAGGAAGGACCTCCGGTCAAGAACCTAGGATAGACCTTCATCTGTGGCTCAACTGCTGCCCAATGGGGGTGGGGGAGCAACAGAGGAACGAATTTCCCGACCTTTTCATTCGTTGGACCAATGCTGCACCCACTTCTGGTATGCAGCATTGGTCCAACACACCTACAAGCCAGAGGAAAGCAAGCTGAAATGAGCAGAGAAGAGCCAGAGAGGCAGAGAAATACCATGCACCTCTGTTATAAATGCATTCCACACACAGCTGTTATCCTGGACAATCTCATGCAATTTCACATCCTTCCCTCTTCCTGAAAATAAAATTCAAAAGCCCCGATGCCCAGACTGCCCAGGCCTCTGACTCCCAAGCAGCTGGCCTGGCCTGGGGGGCCAGCATGCTGTCTCCTTCTTCACTCTGGACCAAGCCCTCTGATGAGGCTGTCTCTCGCCCCAGCCCTATCCACAGCAGGATCTTTTTTGTGTTGCAGCCTGGTCTCAAACACTTCTTCAGAAAGGACTTGTGGGTCATTAGAATCAACAGTCCCTGGTTTCCCTTCATAGTTCTCATTCCATTATTTGATAACCTTTATCCCAGATGTAATTACAGCTGTGACAGCTTGAATATAAACCATCACCCAAAGTTTCATGTGTGGAAGGCTTGGTCCTCAGCTAGTGGTGCTATTGTGGGAGGTGGTGTAGAAACTTTAGGAGATGGGGCCTAGGTAAAGAAAGCAGGTCACAGTGCAGGGCAACCCTTTGAAGGATGCCTGGACTTCCCTGGCCACCATGAAATGAAACGGCTGTTTTCTTATATGTGCTTCCTGCATGATGACTCCCCCTTGACTCTGGCCCATAAGGATGATGCTGACAAACCATGGATGTTGGATGATGCTGTCACCTCCAACACCTCGAACCAAAGTAACTCCTCCCTCCCTTCTCTTGGACATCTGTCACAGTGATGAAACATAACCACAACGACTTTGTTTCTTAGTGGTTGAGAAACCCATCACGGACCAGAAGGAAATGTCCATGTGGAACCTGTCACCCTTCCCATCACAGTGGCTGGGACACATCCCACAGTACCGAGTTTACTGAAGGCTTTTAGCACTTCATGTCTCACTGTGACACTCTCTTGTGTCGTGTCCCAGGCGTATAGAGGAACCACTGTGAACGATGCTGTCAATGATGCATCAATCCACACAGAGGGATGATGCAGAAGTGTTCCTCTATGGTGGGGAAAGAGAATAGACACACTCTCCAGATCCTCTGCCCTAGGATTTCTACAGAGCCAGCATCCTTCTCCAAGCATCATTTGGAGGTGTCCAGAGGGTCCTCTGCCCCCCAGGGTTTGGGGGAGAGGGTTCTAGCACTAAGTTCTGATGCAGGAAAGACTGGACAGTATGTGATCAGATGGACAGCTATACCCAACACCAATGCAGCCTCAATGAGAAACACCTCTAGCCCAACCCCTCTGAAATGATTCTTTCCACTGTGAACACTGTCCTCTACCTTAGAGAGCTTTCCAGACTCTTCCCCTCAATGTTGGGGCAGGGGATCAGAGTATGACACATTAGTAAGGGTCCTGTGACACATTGGTTGAATTCACTTAGGCCTTGGACTCCTCCTAGTCATAGGTGGTGAAGGCAGGGAGCAGAAAATGACTACCTTGTTCCATCCATCTCACCACCATGTTAAGATGCAGTCAGGAGACTCCCAGAAAATGCCAAGCTGGTATAGACAACCAGCTCTTGGATTTCCCAGTCTTAGAACCATAAGCTGAGTAAAGTTCTTCGTAAGTTACCTGTTCTGTGGTATCGAGTTATTTGTAACTGGTAAGAAGGTAACTGTCACAGTTATCTTCAGCTGTCAACTTGACAGAAACCTAAGGTCACCTGGGAAGAGGGAACCTCAACTGAAGAACTGCCTTGATCAGACCGCCCTGCGACCACGTCTGTGAGGCATTTTCTTAATTGCTAATTGACGTAGGAAGGCTCAGTCCACTGTGGGTGGTGTCATCCCTAGGCGGGGGTGGGTATGAATGGGCTGTATGAGAAAGCTAAGTGGATGTGCCGGGGAGCATGCCAGCAAGCAGCATTCCTCCATGGTCTCTGCTTCAGTTCCTGCCCTGACTTCCCTCCATGACAGACGGTAACCTGTGAGATGAGATCAACCCTTCCCTCCCAGGTGTGTTTCTCTCGGTATTTTATTTCACAACAGAAAGCAAGAGAGGACAGTAACAAGGAGACCTGACGGTGGGTGCTTCTGTGCCTTCTGTGCTGTTTCCCAGGGCAGCTTCCTGGAGGTGTGTTTCCATCGGTGGAGGTAGCAGGGTATTTTGAGGAAAAGGCAAGTAGTTGGGGAAATAATTCTAGGTGGATCATCAGTATGAACTAAGGTGTCATTGATAGCTTATGGTGTTATGGTTTGAATATAAACTGTCCCTTATAGGTTCATATGTTTATATGTTCATATCCCTAGCTGGTGGCACCATTTTGGTAGGTTGTAGAAAGCTGAAGAGTTGAGAACCGAATTTAGGAAGTAGGCCACTGGGGTTGAGCCTTGGGTCATAGGCAGGCCTGCTTCTACCCTAGCCCCCTGCCTCCCTGTCCACTCGTATGTACATGTTCCTGCCGCCGTCAGCCTCACTGGACCTTCCCTGTCATGATGGACTGCACCCTTCTAAACTGTGAGCCAAGTCAACTCTTCTTAGGTCACTTCTTGTTGGGTATTTGGTCTCAGCATTGAGAGTTTGGGACTAGAGGGGAGCCAGGAAGGCAGATGGGGCCCCATCCACTCCTGACCATTGTTTCCTTGGTCAGCTGTTTTCTCTATACCGGCAGAGGATTTGCTCAAAACTGCCAAACCTCTTGCTAATTAGTGGTCCATTTTCTATGTCAGCTTTGAAAAAAGGAGGGAGAAGAAGATAGACACCACCTTAGGAGACAAGTTGCTCATCTATAGGAAGTGATGCCTCATATCTCAAGAGAGTATCTATAAAACACACACACACAAAAAAACACCAATTGTCTTCCTATGTGTCACACAGCAAAATGAGTGTGTTTGTTAGTGTGTAAGAGCTTGTGTGAGTGTGTACTAGTGTGGATGAATGTGTGAGTGTGAGAGTGTATGTGTATGAGAGTGTGTGTGAGCATGGGTTAGTGTTTGTGTGCATATGGGTGTGTGAGTGTGCATGTGTATATGAGTATGCATGAGTATGTGTATGAGTGTGTGTGTGTGTGTGGGTGAAATAACATACACAGAGGTATCTGAAGAATTTTAGAGATGGACTTTCAGATTGAATAGAAAATAATGCTTTGGTTGGGAAGGACACTACCAGGGTATTCACCAGTCTATTTCAACTTTCATAGGTAACTGTGTAACTCTATTTTTTCACAACGAAGTATTAATGGCTGATACTAAAAAACAATACAAAGCAATGAAAATAAACTAACACTTTTTACCTTTAAGACCAGAGAATAAGGAAAATATAACACTTACACCTTTCTCAGTACAAAATAAAGTTTGCATACCTTTTCTCATTGAAAAAAAAAAAAACATGGGGAAAAGCCTCTCATGGGATGCATGCCTATAACCCCAGAACTCAGTATGATATGAACCCAAAGCCAGCCTGGGCTACATAGTAAGTCAGGGGCTAGCCATGGCTACACATCAGGACCCTGACTTGAGAATAAATACATAAACAGATAAATAAATAAATAGGAAGCCTGTTTAAACATCATCTGTGCATGTACCCGGAATCAGATGCTCTGCTCTGAGAAGGCCTGGGGTCCCTAATGGTACTCAAACTCTGCCCTGAAACTGGGCTTTTCCTAACCCATTTCCCACACAGCAGCCTTCAGGATGAGCTGACCCGAGGAGACCCACCCCAAAGGAAACACGCTGGCACTGCTATGTGCTGGCAATTGAGAAAGATCTCAGATAAAATGCTCCTCTTCTTACAACCTTGCCGGAGCGCACCATAGCTCCCCGCAGAGTCCAACATCCAGAGCTTGTATAGCAGGTCATTTAATTTCAGGTTGTTTATTTATCTGCTTTAGGTGGAGTCTTGCTATGCTGCCCAGGCTGGCCTTGAACTCCTAGGCTCAGATAATCCTCCCATCCTATCTTCTTGAGTAGCTGGGATGATAGGAGTGTACCACCAGGCTAGATCATCTGTGCCTAACCAGCAACTTGTGACTTAACTTAAGGAGGCCACCCCTTCCCAGGTGGCCTCCCATATCTGTCCACAAACCAAGCTCTCTTAGGCCTTGGAGAATCCTTCAGGTTTTTCTTCCTTCTCCTCTTTCTGTGAGCACATATGACCCACCAAAGTTCCATCTTAGATTCCCAGGGGTGGGTGGTCCCACTTTGTGAGGATCACATGGAAATCTCAGAAGTCCCTGATATCAAACCACCCTCAGCTTCCAGCTCTCCTCTCCTCTGGCTAGAAAGGAGAAAAGGAATGGATGGCTGACTGATGGAATAAATGAATGAGTGAAGGAATCTCAATCTCTCTCTGTCTCTGTCTCTGTGTCTCTGTGTGTGTCTCTCTCTCTTACACACACACACACACACACACACACACACACACACACACAACCAAGCTGGGTCTGGCCCATTGCATTCTTCTCACCCGACCCCAACTCCTGCACTTCAGAGAGGGGTGAGCTCTCTCCTTTGACCTGTTTAGCTGGAAACTCACTCAGGTTCAAAGCTGAAGAACCCCTTGCCTCTCAGCTTACAGTTTCAACAAGCACATGTGAGCTCAAATGCCTGAGGTTAAATCCAGGGAAGATCCAT
This sequence comes from Peromyscus eremicus, assembly GCF_949786415.1. NCBI lineage: Eukaryota > Metazoa > Chordata > Mammalia > Rodentia > Cricetidae > Peromyscus > Peromyscus eremicus. The sequence continues at coordinate 53,419,848 of NC_081424.1, read as the reverse complement.
TTGAACCTGAGCTTGTTCTGTGCTAAAGCCTATGGGGAGTCCAGTGGTACTTCAGAAAGGAAAAGGGGGAGGGGCAAATTCTGTAGGAGTCCCCTCACAAAGGCACTCCTGGAGCCTCAGAAGGGTCCCTGTGAGGAAGGACCCTTCCATTCCCTCTGCTGGAGGCTCAGTGTGTGGAACCAGTTTGCCAACATCAGGAAGATCCAACTGAAATATGAACATAGTCAAAAGCCTTAGACACATAGTAACAAAGGCCTATGCTGAGCTTATGACGTGCCAATTACATCTGTATTCACCGAGTCCTCAGAACCCTCCTATGAGTTAAGTACTGTATCCCCAGTTCTACAAGACAAGTTAAATAACCTACCTGTGGTGATATTGTGTTCCCCAAAATATTGTGCATCCTAATAAACTTATCTGGGGTCAGAGAACAGAACAGCCACTAGATATAGAGGCCAGAAAATGGTGGCACACACGCCTTTAATCTAGCATTCCAGAGGCAGAGATCCAGACGTCTGGATCTCTGTGAGTTCAAGGCCACACTGGAAACAGCCAGGCATGGTAACAAGAGCCTTTAATCCAAGGAAGTGATGGCAGGAAGCAGAAAGGTATAAAAGGCGTGAAAACCAGGAACTAGCCTAGTTAAGCTTCCAGGCTGTTAGCAGCAGTTCAGCTGAGATCCATTCTGAATGAGGACACAGAGGCTTCCAGTCTGAGGAAACAGGATCAGCTGAGAAGTTGTTGAGGTGAGGTTAGCTGTGGCTGGTTCTGTCTCTCTGATCTTTCAGTGTTCACCCCAATACCTGGCTCTAGGTTTGTTTTTATTAATAAGAACTTTTAAGATTCATGCTACATCTACCCAAGATCACATGGTTAGCTAATGACAGAGCTGGGACTGAAGCCTAGAAAGCTGGTCACCAGAGTCCATGATTTTAAATCATTGTGCCAAAGCCCCTCTCTTAAAGGGGGATTGTAGGGAGGGATGCTGGGAAGGAGAGCCAAAGACTGACTCCCTTATAAGAGTCTTCCTAGAATTCATTACACACACACACAGAGAGAGAGAGAGAGAGAGAGAGAGAGAGAGAGAGAGAGAGAGAGAGAGCATTAGTTCCCATTTTGCAAAGGTAACATGCCCACAGACGCAGAGTTAGTGAGCGAGGCCACTCTGGTTATTCTCGGCAAGAGAATGAACAGAAGTAGGGGAAGGAGGGGGGCACTTTAAGATGCTTGTGGCAGATGTTAGAGTTATGGGCCTGGTATTCCAGCTGTGCCCTAGTTCCGGGCACCCGATGAACTACACTTGTAGCCTTTGTGATTGAGCAAATTTATAAGGTCAGTTCTGGCCCCTGAGCTGTGAACGGCAGTCATCTGAGTCACTTCAGCATAGGTCAGAGCATCTCATCACTGCAAGATCCACAGCACTCCCTCCCTCTGCACCAATGACTGCAGACATCTGAGGAGACAGTTGCTATGTCAGCCTGGTGCTGGAATGCAGAGCTGCAAAGCGGCACCCCCAGATCTGCCCGGGTCATGTAACTATGCAAGAAGAACGCTTCTATTATCGTAAATCATTAAGGGTTTGGGTTCCCCCCAACAGCTGATGTTAGGCTCCCTCTGCACAGCACCAGCTTCCTTCACAAGGAGATTTGGGGGGTACCCAGGGTGCACCTGCTCCAAAACTCTGCCTGCATTGTTTTTGGGAAGGACACTCATTTGTGTGAAAGGATCCGGAGGGTGGGTGACACGGTATACAAACCAGTCGGTCACACGGTCACTATTGCAGATACAGGCTTACCACCTCCTTAGAAGGAGGTCAGTACTGCGGAGGCTACATCTGGGGACAGAATGAAGGGAAATTTAGGACTCTGAGGGCCAGTGCGAGCTCTAGAGTGGACAATGTTGAGTGTGTAGGCAGCCGCTTGATACAGCCATGTTTACCGACCCAACTGTTTTACTTCAGCCACTGTGATGATTAGTATCGATTGCCAGCTTGACAAGATCTAGACTCAGTATGGAGACAAACCTCTGGGCCTGTCTGTGAGGGAGTTTCTAGACCTGGTTTAATTTAGATGGGAAGACCCATGCCAAATGTGGGTGGTGCCATCCCATGGGCTGGGATCCTGGGCTGAAGAAAAACAGAGACGGCTCAGGCCCAGAATTCATCTTTGCTTGTAAACTCAATTTGGCCTCACGCTCCTGCAGTCATACCTTGCCTACCTGATGGACTCAAACTGTGAGCCACAAAAAACCCTTCTTTCTTCAGGTCGCCTTCCTTGGGTATTTTATCACAGCAAGGAGAGAAGTAATTCATACAGCTGCCTTGTGGTTCTGTCATCTCATACTGAGACCTCTTCTCTCCCAGGGACGCCATTTTCTGAGAGATGGCGGGAACAGACTGGATTTCGGAGCCTTTGTCTGTGGCTGTTGCAAGCTCTGCCAGTCAGCATGAATGACCTTAATTTCCCACCACAGCTGAGCTTCAAACTTCTTGTTCACCAAATAGGAATAAAAATAGGAACTTTATAAGATACTAGGATGTTTGAAAGAGTAAGAATGCTCCTGGCACAGACTAGGTCCTCAATAAATTGTACCTACCCTTTCAGGCAAGCACCCTCTTAAAACTTATCTCAAAAAGCAGATAGGGGTGGTGCCAGCAATAGTCTAGGTATGTGGGGGGTGCCAGCAATAGTCCAGGTGTGTGGGGGTGTCAGCAATAGTCCAGATGTGTGTGGGGTGTCAGCAATAGTCCAAATGTGGAGTGCCAGCAATAGTCTAGGTATGTGTGTGTGGTGTCAGCAATAGTCCAGATGTGGGGTGTCAGCAATAGTCCAGGTGTGAGGATGTCAATAATAGTCCAGGTGTGGGTTGTCAGCAATAGTCCAGATGTGGGGGTGTCAATAATAGTCCAGGTGTGGGGTGTCAGCAATAGTCCAGGTGTGTGGGGGAGTGTCAGCAACAGTCTGGGTATGTGGGGGAGGGTCAGCAGTAGTCCATGTGTGTGGGGGGGTGTCAGCAACAGTCTGGGTGTGTGGGGGAGGGTCAGCAATAGTCCAGGTGTGGGGATGTTGGCAATAGTCTAGGGATGGGGGTGTCAGCAATAATCTTGGTGTGGGGGTGTCAGCAGTAGTCTATGGCCTGCAATAGAAAAGAAAGCCCTTCTCCCTATTTCTTCTTAAATCAGATCATAGTTCTAAAACCCTGCTCTGTCCACAGAGGCAAGAACAGGGAATGGCTAGCGCACAGCTCCTTGGAGGTACGTTACTGTCTGCAGGCGCCCTAGAACGCCATATAGCTTGCAGCTCTTGGGAAACAGCCTCTTGCCATTGGGGCCGGCACAACCTGTCTTCAGCAGGGCCACTCCTCAGAGCTGACTCTTGGAGGCAGCAGCTGAGGGGAGGGCTGATGCTGCCTGCTGGGCCTCTCCATTTGGTCACAGAGTGAAAGCACAGCGTCAGAGGGTCTTTTGAGAATGTGCTACCATCCTTGCTAACCCACTGTCCAGGGCCGGATGCATGTGAGCAGACCCTGGGATTTCCAGTGCCTACATGAGCTGGCTAAGAAAGACTGGTGCGGACGGACCCATGCCTTAGACTCCTTCCAGCAAAGCCTCCTGAGTGGCCACCCTTCCCTTCCAACCCCTCCTCCAGCGTTCTTCCTGCAGGCTGTCCTTCAATTTCTGTAACTCAGAACGTGCTGGATTCCTTCTAACAGCCACGATTTTCCAACCTGTCAACGATCCATCCTAGCTTTTTTGATACAAAGTTTTCTTCTCTTGTTCCTGAAGGGCCATAAGGCACGTTGTTCTAAATCTTTCAGCAGTTGTTCATAGCAACCCAAACAATGCAAACAAACCAGATGTCAAACAGCTGGACGTAGTATAATAGATGCACGGGACAGAATATTATTCAACCATAAAAAGGAAGGAAGAATTGATTTGTGCCCCAACACAGATGGTCCTGAGAACACTATGTTTATGATAAGAGGAGTCAGGAAAGACCACATTAGTGTATGACTCCACTTATACGAGATGTCTAGAATAGGCAAGTCTAGAAAGACACAAAATAAAGTGTGGCTGCCTAGGGCTGAACAGCATTGGGAGTGTCATGGTGGGTATGGGATCTCTTGGAAATTATAAAAATAGCCTAATGATTGAACAACTCCAAATATACCAATAGCCACCTTTAACGTGGACCATTAGTATGTGGATTATGGAACAACACTAAAGTGTCCATCTTAAAAAAAAAAAAAAAGGAGCAGTGTGAGAAGTTTGTGATCACCCTCAAAATAAATGGAAACATTGCTTACAAATCACGGGTAGGGATGTAGCTTCTGAAGTTCCTGGACTCAAGCAGGGGAAGCAGGCTGGTGTAAAGCCATAGGCAGGGTGATGAGCCTTTGGCCATTTGGACAATCAGCTTATTCCATAGGTAGGCAACCACTTCATGGCCTCACTGGCTTTAGTTTTATTTGAAATCCCCCCCCCCTTTTTTTGGTAACGTACTCCATTGTCACCCTGTTAGAAGCACATGGGACTGCTGCCATTTACTGATCAATCAGCAAACATTTTCTGAATGCCTACCATGTGCTAGCCACAGTCCTAAGCCCGGAATGCAGCAGGGACCGGCCTCAAGGAATGGGTTCACATTCTTTCAATGGGCTGGTGTCCTCACAGAGCAGATGCTATGGCACGGTGTGCACTGGGCTGTCCTGAGAGCATGACACTTGAGGTCTGAGTTGCCATGGGAACCAGAGTCACTGGCACACGCATTCACACAGGTAGATGGGAATGCACTCAGGTGGCTGAGGATCAGGCCAGGCCAGGACAAATTCTCAGGCTCCCTGCCAGGCCCCACCTCTCTCAACATGCCCAAGTTAGGCTTCTGGAGAGAGATGGAGGCACAGAGGCCAATGTGCCCACAGGGAGGGAATATCTTTGTGCATTCCATCTTAACGAGAGCCTCATGGCCGGGCATGAGAGGCTGCGCCTGAGAGAATTCGGTTTCTTCCCCTCTCTTGCTAAAAGACTCAGATTAACTATCCAGATGCTGTGTGGTTCATACCAGCTCCTCCAGGAGAGAGGGCTCTGAGGAGTCTTATTTCCTTTCATCTTCCCCCATGGTTTCTGGAGAAAATGCCTCACTGGAGGATGGGGCGGCTCTTGATTTTATGGGCTTAGGTACTTTCATGGCACTCAACTGTGACTTTCTCTTCCCCTAAAAGTTTGTCTCTTAGGATATGGTTCCCGGAATGGCGGTTATGAAAAACAGTGAATAGGGGCCTCAAATACTGTAATGTTAAAGTTGGCATGTGTGTGTGCACAGACTTATGACAGGTTAGGTATTATGTAATCACTTTTCATCATTGTCACCAAATGCCTCAGGAGAACATAACTTCAGGAAAGCTTATTAGGCTCACGTTTCAGAGGGTTGCTCCATGTTTACTCGGTTCTGTTGTTCCTGGAGGTAGACTAGCATGGCGGGGACCACATGATGAGGCAAAGCTGCTCACCTCACCGTGGCCAGGAAACAGATGAGCCAAGATACGGCCTTCATAGTCTTGCCTCCCATGAACTGGCTTCTTCAAACTAGGTCCCTCCATTCTCCCATGAACTATGAAGTGATCAATAGATTAAACTACTGATGAAGTTAGATCCTGGAAATCAAACCTTTAACACATGACTCTTTAGGGGACATTAAAAAAAAAAGACTTATTTATTTTCATTTTATGGGTATGAGTATTTTGCCTGAATTATGGATGTATAGCGTGTGTGCACCTGGTGTCTGCAAAGGCCAGAAGAGGGCACTGGATCCCTTGGGACTGGAGTTTTGGATGGTTGTGGGCTGCCGTATGAGTGCTGGGAACCGAACCCCAGTCCTTTTCAAGGAGTAGCAAGTGTTCTTAACCACTGAGCCATCTCTCCAGCCCCTAGGGGGACATTTTTAGATTTAAACTAAACTAGTGTAATCTGGAGCCAATATAAACTGACATTGAACAGCACAGTGGGGAAAATGAATGTGCTTTTGTGTTTCTAACTCTTTTTGTTCATTAGTTCAACAAGAAAGTGAAAAATGCTATTTATTTATTTATTTATTTTTAGTAGGTTGGAAGGTGGATTAAAGGGCTACAAATTCTTGGCTCCTGCCACTGTGAGATAAAAATCTAACTGCTCTCCCTTGGAGTCTGGGCTGGCCTTGGGGACTTGCATGACCTGGGGAATGTGGTACAAGCAGTTCTACTACCTCCAGAGCTCGCCCCAGCTTCAGGGCTTCCTGGTTTCTGGTTCTGGAGGCTGGAGGACACACAAGCTGGCGACAGAGAGTCTCACAGCATGAGCAGTGGCTCCAGGTGCTGCTCCACATCATCTGAGGAGGGACTTCTGAGTGAGGAAGCCACGGGTGGAAGAGTCCAGTGGTGACAGCATCCAGGGGAAATCACACAGAATAGCCATAAAACCTGCTGCACTAAAACCGTGGGCACTAAAGCAGCAGGAGAGCAGAAGTTGGAGCCATTTAGGATGGTTTTATAGTGAGCACAGAGGGCCAGCAGATGGCTCAGCAGATAAAGGAGCTTGACCACCTGAGTCCAATCCCTGAGACTCACAGGGTAGAAGGTTATAGCCAACTCCTGCAATGCCCTCCACGTATGTGCTGTGGTACACTCATGCTCATACACACATACACACACCACCATACACACCACACCCCACACACACACACAATTTTAAAACAATAGATAATTAATTAAAAATAGATATAACCACTAAGCTTTATGATAATTTGTTAAATGATGATGGTAATTTAAATAGGTAGGAAATGAGCTGTGATCATTTCCCACAAATGTTTATTACAGTGAAAGGGAAAAACAGTTTATTTGGACAAAGGCTAGTTTCACTTATATTTGCTAAAATCAACCTCAAGTATAAACTGAAGAATAGGCACAATCACTAAATAAGTTAATAATATTAACTGGACATTACGATCTAAAACTAAGAAATGGAACACCTAATCAAAACAATTCAGCAATTCTTGGTCTAAATAAACTATGAAACTGTTAGCTACAGTGATTTTCAACCATAGTAGAATAAGGTAAAGAAAAGAAGTTTTACAGAAACCATACATCAAAAGAAATTCTTCCACCTATATAGCTTACAACAGAGTTATGAAAGTCCACTTGAGATGGTTAGTATTGATGGCCAAATTGGTAGGACCCAGAGCAGTGGTTCTCAACCAATGGGTCTTGACCCCCTTTGGGGAGTGTCCCATATTAGATATCCTACAAATCAGATATTTACATTACAATTCATAACAACAGAAAATTAGTTATGCAGTAGCACCGAAATAATTTTATGGTTGGGGTCACCACAACATGAGGAACTGTATCAAAGGGTCACAGCATTATCAAGGTTGAGAATTACTGCTGTGGAGGGTCACAGTTAAGCAGTATCAGTCAGATCCATCCTAGCAACTCGGCACCCAACACCCTACAATAGGTCCCTAAAATCCAGTCCACAGGTGTTGACTGTGGGAAGAAGCTGCTGCAGGTCTCTTTGGGCTGGAGGGACACTTCAAATTCAGCCTCTCATTTTCTCCCTTCCTGGGTGAGGAGTAAAATCAGAATAAAGCTGAAAGGGAGTCTTCCAAACAGCAGTTTTTGTTTCTGAGAAGAAAACAGCAAAGATGAGCTGAATCCTCCAGAAAGGCTCTTGGGAGGTCTGCAGAGCCAGAGAACGAACCTCCTTCTCTAAGCAAAAAAAAAAAAAAAAAAAAATCCCCAGATCTGCGCCTTGTAAGGGAATATCTGAAAACCCAGGCATTGTGCTGTGATTTCCTCCTGGTGTGGTCAAAGACAGCTCCACAAGAGCGCAGAGATAAAGGGATTTTCCTGCTAGATCAGAATAGCACACAGGCTCATGTCTTGAAAGGGAATTCTGCTGCTGAAATTCTCACAGGATCTGCCCTAGAATAAGGCAGGAGTGGTCATCTGTCCTGCGGAGACCACCGGTGCATCCAATCGAAAACACATTCAGGAAAGAATGCCCGGGCATGCCCACCTGCTCTGAGAGCCACAAGCTGAGCTGGGGAGCCCAGGGAGGGCGGATGGAGGCAGATTCGGGATACATTTGAGGAAGTGCTAACTTCACACAGCAGTGGAAAATTCCTGATGCTTATCGCAGAGGGCACCGAGGAGGCTGTGGCTATAAATATGCTCTGAGACGCTTTGAAGATGGGGATTAGCAATGAGTTGTGTCAAGGGAGATGAAGCTGTCAGATGGCCCCACAAGGCTCCCTGGCTGCTACTGTCACATGGTGGGACAGACCTGACCCGACAGGGCTTCTGTTATCTAAAGCATGAATGGTCCCAAGTTCAGGACAGACTCAACATCTCAGGCCTCATGGATGACTTCTGCAAGCTATAGATGTCTACATCTGGAGGCTTAGATCACAGCCCTGTGGTTAGTGCTGCCGGAAAATGCCACCTCAGGTGACTCCTGCAGGCTAGAACCAGGTGCCACTCAGTGACCGGTCACATGTCTGCTTCTCTACCCACCACTGACTGAATTCCTAGTCTTCACCTCGGCCTTCACATAGACAAACTCCCAAACTTCAACAGATAGTCTCATATTTTTTATTTTTTACCTAGAAAGAGGACATTGTCTTAAGGGTAGAAGTGGGGAGTCTACTAGACACTAACTCAAAATACAGCTGTTATTAAAAATAACTAAGAGTTGGGGTTCCGGACCCAGGAGCATGCTCCTTTCCCCCTGTGTATCTGCACATGCACATGTTGGTGGAGGTCAGAGGTCAATATTGGGTGTCTCCTTCAATTGCTCTCCATCTCATTTTTTGAAACAGGACCTCTTGCTGAACCTGAAGCTTGCCAGTTCGGCTAGACTGGCCTGTTGTCAAGTCCCAGGGAACTTCATTCCTCTCTCTGTCTGCCCACTGCTCCGATTGTAGACACATGCAGCCATACCTGGTGAGCACCGGGCCTCATGCTTGCATGGAAGCCACTGGCTGGGCCATCTTTCCCAGGCATTGTTCTCATTTTGTTAAGATTTAGAGTGTGTGTGTGTGTGTGTGTGTGTGTGTGTGTGTGTGTGTGTGTGTGTTCAACCTATCAGAATGCCTCGAAACCATCCAGGCAGTGGGGTAGGCTGGTAATGCGCTGCACATACAATGCATTAAGGAACACAGAGTTCCAGAGCCCACAGCATCTGGCCCTGCTTCCTTTGTCCTGCTCCAGTTATAACCTGATGTCTCCTTTCGAGCTGTTTTTAGTATCAATCATTATTCACAATGGGGAGCAGAAATTTACATCAAGTGTATTCAAGACTTTGCCCACAAATAGCTCACACTTTCTTGCCTGGCTCCCGGCTAGAAGGCAGGACTTGGACCGCAGCTTAGGGATGCCAGCAGAAAGTGTTTGCGGCCATACCTCCTGGGAATTTCCCATGCCCCTGGAATGCGTGCGTCACTTCAGATTCCAAGACCAAGAGCACTCAGTGACGTCATCAGGGTCCCTAACATCGACTGTGCGGTGCTTAGCTGGCCATTCTCTGCCTCTCGTGAACCCATCAGTGTGGCCCTCTGCGGGAAAGGAGTTCTCTAGACCAGGCGGACACTGACCCATCTCTAACCAGAACTAATTGAAAGGGGGATTCCAGAGCCTTCCACTGTCACAGACCTGAACTAACTGGAGAGAAGACATGATGGAAAGAAGGCCCATGACCAGAGCTCCTCACCGAGGTGGACACCTCCACCAGTCTCCTCAGACCTTCTCTGTTTTTCTAATGCATTCCCCGTTATGAGAACATGGAGTATGCTTGTGCCAAGACTTGGTTTTGTTTTGTGCTGGGCTGGGCTGGGGCTGCAATGCAAGGCCTTGTATCACTCTGCCGCTGCACTAGATCCCCAGGCCACGTCACAGCATTCTCTGCCTCTGTATAACTCAAATGCACAGCCAGGAACTGGTGCTTTCTATTAGGAGGATACACATCTCAGGTTTTTAGGAAGCTTTTCCACAGAAGGGGTTCTGCCTGGAGTGGGACACTGGGTTAGATGAGGTCCAATGACCCCTCCCCTCCCTGGAGAACTTACTGCTTTATTCTGCAAGGAGCAAGCTGCTTCAAACTTCTTACTGCTAGAATTCAAGCATTTTTAAAAATCGGGCATGAACAGCACTCTTTGAGAAACAGACACGTAATCTAGGGGGACTTTACAAGATTCAGTTGTTTTTCTAAATTCTCTGACCATGTCATATGTGTATAATGAATTAGTCCTTTTCACCTCCTATAACATTCTCTCATCCCTCCTTCCTCTAATGGATGAAGCCCTCCTTCCCAAGCTCCTCTCCAGCTTTTACCCCCCTCTCTCATGTGTGTGTGTGTGTGTGTGTGTGTGTGTGTGTGCCCCAGAGTTTCATGAGGGTTGCTCGTATGGGCAACTTCTCAATGGCTACATCACTACAGGAAGTTAACACTCTTTCTCCTAGTCACCGTTAACCATCAGAAGTCCCTCGGGGAGGGTGGGGCCTCACGCATCCTCCCTGCTGCATGATGAAATGCTGATGGGCCTAATATTGTGCAGGTCTCACGTGGATAACCACAGCTACCGTGAGCTCATGACTGCCATGCCCATGTCATATCCGGAAGAGTGTTCTAGGGACATGCCTCCTTTTCCTCTGGCTAGTCCATGTTTTCTGCCCCTTCTTATGCAGTGTTTGCGGAACCTTGGGGGGAACACAGGGTGGATTTTGCAAACACAGCCCAGCTTTGTGTGGGTGGATCAACTGAAGAATGAATGAAGCCCACAAATTGCCCCCAGCTTCCTTTTCAACTCCAGGTGTACACAGGCCACCACCCTCTGTCGGGTTCTCCAAACTTTCTCATTTTGGGGGCTCCGATCCTGACACACTCTCTAGTCCTCTCTGCTGCAAACTGCTAAAATGCCAAGTCTTCTTGTGCTGGCGGACGGGTGCTGATTATGAGTGAGGAGCACCTAGGCACAGCCGAGGCTGCCCACACCCTGTGTCACAGATCAGGAGGCGCCTTTCTCTACATGACTCACGTGGGTCCTCCGACATGGTCACAGTGTCCCCTCACCAACACAGAAGACACAGTTACATTCCTCTTATCGTGTCAGACAACTTTTCAGGCTGGCAGGGCAGCGGCTAGATGTGAAGCTGAAAAAGAGATTACATCAGTCAGGGGAGGCCTGGGGCCACCATCAAACAGTCACATGGACTTCAGATGCATCAATGAAGGAACAAGAGCCAAAGGATGCCGTTTCTATGTTAGGACGAATGTCAACAATGCGCTCCTTGGGAAAACCCTCTCATTCTACATTATCTCTAAAGTTCACTTGTGAATCAACAGTGGTAGTTAGCAATGGTCCTGACCCTTTCGGGCCTAGGAACGCTATTTTTAAGGAACAAAACATTACAGTAGCAGCTGTGTTATTAAAAAATATCTCTTAACTACGGAGAGAATAAACCACCGGGGAAAGCTATTGTGTAGAATCTGGACCCAATGGTCCTCGCTTGTAATCCCAGCATTCAGGAGGCTGAGGCAGGAGCAACATCACAGGTGAGAGGCCAGCTTGAACCACACAGCAATAGTCTGTCTCAAAACGGGGAGAAGGCCGTCTAGCCTGTGGGCAGAAAGGCCTGTGCTTGTATCTCTGTCTAGACATAAGGCAACACGAGGATTCGCAGACACTTAGTCCTGACACACACAAGCAACAGCACGCTGAGGTTACAGCCTGTTCTTTATCGACGAAGCTGGAGTCTCGTCTCTTTGCAATGACCTTACACTCTCTCCTGTCCAGGGTGAAGTCCCTCAGTCTAGGAACCTAGGGAGTCTGCCCCCTTTTGTGAATTCTTAAAAAGAACACGTTACTACAGAGTCCCACAGGAGTCTTGAATGAATGCTTTTGAGGGGAAATAAAACTGAAATAATGTATTATTAACTCTTTTCATGGTGTTCTTGCCCTTGAATCTAACGAGTAACAGATACCAACAGGATTGGTTTTCCACCATTTAACTGAGTCTAAACATCAACGAACATTCAATCTATTCAATGCTAACGAATCATAGCACTCTCTGTTCCTGGGGACTATTAGAGTCTAATTAAAACCCACAAGATCAATGCTAAGCTGAATGAAAAAAATTATTACCATGAGAACTATGAAGAAGGAAAAAGACAATATTAACAATCATGTAAAATTACCCTGAATAATCATCCCTCCTGCCTCCCCTCAACACTCCTCTAGGCTTGAAAACAAACAGATGCCAATTACTAGATTCTTACATCACTGATTCAGAAAGAGAAACGTCAACCCAGAGTGTATGGGGTGGGGTGGGGGGATGGGAGGGTGGTATGTGAAGCTGAATCACAATTTCCTCGTCTCTCCTTGAAAACCTGCATGCATCAAGTGGACAGGAAACCATCACACTTGGGGCTGGGTGTTTCACTTTGTCTGCTTTGCCTCTGAGATAGAAAGATGCCCAGCTCCAGAAAATATATGCTAAACATTTAGTGTTTGAATACGCACCTAGCAGAGGCCAGCTGCTGCCCTGCTTAATCGTTTCTGTCTGAGAGCTCCAGGACTGAGTAGAACCAGGATGGGTGAAAATTTTAGTGAGCCCTGCCTTCTTGTACTCCGGCTTGAATCCCCTTCCTCTTATCTTGAGAAAGCAAATGTTTGCAAGACTGCAGTTGGAACAGCTGTCCAGTTAAACAAGACCCTGTTTACCGAAAACAGAATGTCCTGATGGCTATGGCTACGTCTGCATCTGTAAACTTGCTTAAACTACAGTAGAAACTTCCCTTCGGTGTCATGGAGCCCAGAGCCTACCCTCAGAGGGTCAACACAGACAGGGAAGTCAACGCCTGCTTACACTATAAAAGCTGTAAGAAACTGCAAGATGGGGCTGGATATAGTTCACTGCCCACTAGCGAGACTTTAATAAAGCTGGGTTCTCCGGATCTTACTTGGTGTCTCAAGAGCAACACCCTAGCTGCGGCACTTTAGCAGAGAACTGGGACTCAGTGGTCAGGAGTGGTCACTCTCTCTGTGTTGCATGTGTTGGGTGGACAGGTCGAAGTGGAAGAGACTCCCAAGGAGTAACTAAAACCAAGAACACAGAATCGAGGCAGCATCTATGTGTGGAATCCTGAAGTGATCTCAGTGCCAAGGGCAACAGCTTCTGAGGTGAACACTGCCTGCCAGCAGCTGATGGTAGAGTCCCGTTTCTAGAATTTCAGGTTTATAAAATATGCGATGATAAAGCATTTAAATGACAGTAAGATTCTGGGGAATGTTGTGAAATTGCTACTCAGCATCCATGTATCCTTGCTTACAAATCAAGACAGAAAGAAAGGGCAGCCAGTCTTCAGCATTTATTTTACATTTATGTGTTATATGTGAGTGCCTGCCTATATGTATGTGCATCGTGTGTGTGTGTGTGTGTGTGTGTGTGTGTGTGTGTGTGCAGTACCCATGGAGGCCAGAAGAGGGCACTCCATGGAACTGATCCTCTAGAACTGGAGTTACAGGGGGTTGTGTGTAAGTTGGCATGTGGGTGTTGAGAACAGAACCTGGGTCCTCTGTAGGATCAGAAAGTGATCTTAACTGCTAAGCCATCTCTCCTGCCTACATCTGTCTATTTTAACATAGTCTAGGATAGTTCTCTAGAATTCTTAGCACAAATTCCAGTTTGACATTCCACTTCCAGGAAAATCACATTCCCAGGTGATGTTGGCTAATCTTGCATGAACAGATTTTACTATACCAGCTAACAGTCTCTCTCCAAGAACTCCAGCACGGCTCTGGGTTCCATCTCTGTTGTGGCCAAACACAAGAATCTCACTCAACCCAAGCTCTCAGGCCCAACAAATTCCTGGCCACTGAGTCCTAATTTGTAGCCAGCTCAGGTGCCAACGAAGTATACATCAGAACCCTGTCCTTGTCACCAGTGTGCATCATGAATTACTCATGATAGCTGGACTTCCCAGTGATTTAAGGCAGAGGAGAGCATGCACCATTTGGCTAATCAAATTCTCCAAACAATTCTTAAGCCTTGGCAAATTTCCAAGAGGAAAGTGATTAACAGAGTAGCTGTAACCATCAGTTCTTCTCTCCACTTACACCCTGATTACGAAGGAGTGTAAATTGCCACGGGGAGGAATGAGAATACTCTGCCTTTGTCTTATTCTTGACAGGTCACAAAGTAACCTGCCAGGTAAATTACATTACTCAATGCAACTCACAGCTCTGTGAATAGTGAACTTCTTTCCGTTTTTACAGAACCCATGACCCCATGCAGAAGGTGACTAACCACAGTTAAGAGCCTTGCGGGAAGGGAGGGACTGACCTAAAAGCCAGGCCTACAATCTCTTCCCACTGATTTTCAGCTCAGCATGGGCAAGGAGAGAGCCAGCTGGACCACAACCATGTGATTGGCACCTGCATCATTAAGGCAAATCAACTGGATCCAGAGAGCAAGGGCTGAGAGGACACATTACTAGGACCTTCTCTGCTCATGCTCAAACAAGCTCCTTGCTGGGATCTAGAATAATATATACCAATGGTTTCCTGGGATGTGGGGCTCAGGAGAAGCTGTCACTGGTAATAAGGATGCTTTAAACAAACAAACAAACAAACAAACAAAAAAACAACCAAAGGTTGTGTTCTCCTAACAGCAACAGCAACCTGCAAACACAATCACAAAACTCCCTCCATTCCCTTCCTTCTCTGATGCCTACTGTTAATTCTCCACTTTCCCCGCCAGGCAGATTAATGGGGTGGGGTTGTCATGTGGCAGCTGAATCAAGGGATGTCATTTAACACTGAGATAAGTACAGGAGGGTTCTGCTCAGAGGCACGAAGGGTCAACGTGTTTCTTTCCCTAAGTTCCTCTCAGAGAACAAGGGCCTCACTGGAGGGGAATGCCCTGTCCCACGGTCATGTTCTGTTTAATAAGAGCCACTTGTATTCCCCATTGGTTGTAAGAAAAATCACATTCTCTCTCCCTCACAAAGGAAATAGCAATGGTCCAGAGATGGCCAGGGGACTCACAGGAGGAGCAGTGGTTTCGATGCTGCAAGGGTTGAAGGTCATACACACCTGTGGCAGGTTTCAAGTACCCGAAAGCTTGGAGAACCAGAAACAACCACCAACCAAGTAGAAGGCCCAGCAGCACCAAACCAAAGAAAATGCCCTTGAGAAAATTTACCCTACAAAAGCCAACAAATGCATGTGCAATTTACCAGGTGCATCTGGGTGTGGAGAGGAGAGAGGTGACAGGGTATGCCAGCCCGGCAGATGTCCTCATGTCTAGGTCACATCAGAACCAGAATGTTTCCTTTCCTGTTTCTGTCTTTTCGGTTCCTCAGTCCTTCTACCACAAGACATAGTGGCTGACCCGTCTGCCCACCTCATGGCATCCCCAGAACACCACTGTTGCGCACGTGGACCACGCATCTTCAAGAAGACCCGGTACTCTGAGTCAGGTGCCTGCTGGGTTGTCTCCTGCATCCTGCTAGTGCAGGCTGGGAAATGCCTTGAGAACTCTGGGAGATAATAATATCGCTGTGAATGCCCTGCTCTGTTTGTGGCAGATGGAGCACCAGGAACAAGTGTTGTGCACTGCTAAAGTGCCATTCTGATCTGCCCAAATCACGGTTAGTGTTCATGTTGAGTTCTTTAAGTTTATATCATAAACATGCGGTGCTTGTTTAATTTCTGTTGCTGTGATAAAATACCCCAAGAAAAGGCAACTTGGGGAGAAAGGGGTTTATTTGACTTTTGATTCTAGTTGACTGTCTATCATTGGCAGGGAGTTAAGTTGGCCAAGCATTATATCCACAGTCAAGAGCACAGAGAGAATAAATGCCTGGATCCTGGCTTGATGCTTATATTCAGCTGCTTTTCTTCATTCTTCTACAGCACAGGGCCCTAATAATGAAATGGTGCTGCCCACATTCTGGGTGGTTCTTCCTACTTCAACTAACCATCAAGACAACCCCCTAGCCACGCCCACAAGACACCCCCCAGCCACACCCACAAGACCATCCCTAGCCACGGTTCACAAGACAACCCCTAGCCATACCCACAAGACAACCGCCTAGCCACACCCACAAGACAACCCCCCAGCCATGCCCACAAAATAACCCCTTAGTCACGCCCACAAGACAAACCCCAGCCAAGCCCACAAAACAACCCCTAGCCACGCCCACAAGACAACCTCCCCAGGCATGCCCACAAACAAAAGTGATCAAGCTAAGTCCTCATTGAGACTCTTTTCCTTAGGCTGGAGACCTGGCTCAGTGGTTAAGAATGTGTGTTGCTCTTGCAGAGGACCTGAATTTGTGAGTTTAGTGCCTAGACCCGTGGCTCACAACTGCCTGTAACCCCAGTTCCAGGGGATCCAACACCTCTGGTTTTCTTGGGCAGCTGCGTACACGTGTACTGAACCCCATGCAAAGACATATGTACACATGTGTCAGGTGAACAGTTTGCATTAATCAGCACATGCTCCTGATGTTTGTTTTCCTGTAAATAGGCAAATACATTGGTAGATGTAGCATTTTGACTCCCTAATTGGCAGATGTTGGATTCTCCTTTGTTTCACTGACCAAGAAGACTGTTATTACAGCCAGACACAAGACTCCACGGCAGTGTCAGCCATCTAGAAAATTTCACCGATGCCCCGAGACAACCGCGTAAAGACAATAGCCGTTGCTCTGACTCCTGCAGACTCGGCCCCAGCTGGAGCTGCTTCAAACGGTGAAGAGCAGACTTTTGACCAGTCTAGCCAATTAGTGACCTCCAGGTTCAATGAAACACTCCATCTCAAAAAATAAAGTTGAGATCAATAGAGGAAAACACCTGAGGCCAACCTCTGGATTCCATATGACATGTATCCACACACATGTGTACATGTACAACACCACACACACACACACACACACACACACACACACACACACATCTCCCCCCAAATTAGTGGTGAGATCAAAACTGTGGCTATTTTCAGTCCCAAGTAACCAACAACCCCATTTCCACAGTCACCAAAGGCACCCACAGGAGGAAAACTCTCTGGTCCAACTGAAACCAGTACTGTACCCGTGCTGTGGCCAAGAGAGCATGTGACATTACACCAACATCAATTGTAGCATTGACAAAAGGAAGGAGGAGCTAGAAAGAGGGCTTAGTAGTTAAGAGCACTGGCTAGTCTTTCAGAGGACCTGGGTTCAATTCCCAGTATCCACATGCAGCTTGCAACCATCTCTAACTCTGATTCTATGGGATCCAATGCCTTGTTCTCACCTCTGCAGGCATAAGCATACACATGGTACACCGATATACATGCAGACAAAACACTCATCTATATAAAGTAAATAAAAATCTTTAAGCACCCGCTGGGCTGGCAGGTGCTGTTAAGCAAGTCTGTCAGTCTAGAGAAAATGGAAAGTACTCAGAGGCTTCCCAAGTGACAGGAAGAACATTACCTCTACTTTCCTAATTGTGTTAGTTCACATTGAAGGACGCATTAGAAGGCTTTCAAGGAATCACTCATCTATCAATGCATTTTCCTTCTTTCTTTTATGGATATATTTTGCAGTTAAGTCTTCCAAAATCAAAAAGCAAAACACGTTTCTATAAAGTCTGGAGAGAAGTAGCAGAGAATCACTCCTGGAAGGGAGAGGAAGGTACATTCAAAAGCAGCAAGGACTAAGAATGTGTCACGGAAAGGTAAGTAGGCTGTGCACAAAGAGGGCATGGGTCATCAGTTTTTACATTGTCTCTTTGTTCCTTTCAGTGCTGGGAGGCTGATGTGACCACACAGTGGCTGGAGCTAGAGTGGCGATTTTGGACCATGAGGTGATCTTGAGATTAGAGGCAAGATACAGCCAGCAACTTTGCAAGGTACATGGTCTCAAAAAGAAAAGGACATGGACAGTACTGAGGAGGTACATCTGCATCTGATGTCCTCTGAGCTCCATATGACCCCCACGCACATGAACACACACACACATACAGAGAGAGAGAGAGAGAGAGAGAGAGAGAGAGAGAGAGAGAGAGAGAGAGAGAGAAAGAGAGAGAGAGAGAGATGAAATCCTCAACATCACATGAAAAGAACCTAAAAACTCAAGGCAAAGAAGAAGAAGAAGAAGAAGAAGAAGAAGAAGAAGAAGAAGAAGAAGAAGAAGAAGAAGAAGAAGAAGAAGAAGAGGAGCTACCACCACTTTACAGGAACTGAAAGTTTGATTCTGGGATGGGAGAGAAGGGGACCATCAGACGGCAAAGTTGTCTGCATATTGGTAACCTGCCCTTCAGGCTCCATAACGCTTAAAAATAAATGTGGGATGCATAGACAGGGCATCTTTTGAATCTAAAGAGAACACATGAAAAGAAGGGATCCCTTTGGGATCCCTATCTGAAGAACCTGCAGGTACCAAGATCAATAGTACCCACTGTGACCCTAAATAAGTCCAGCTTAGAACTGGAGCTTGCAGGGCAGGAGATTTCTGTCATGTACAAAGTGAGACACCAGCAGCAGGAGGGGAAGGGAGAAAACCAAAGTGCTGAGTGATCCCTCCCCTCTGCGGGGTCATCATAGGCTCTTTGTTAGAGAGAACATTTGCCATATTCTATAATCTTTGTGAGAGATTTGCCAAGTATCTTTGCTTTCAAATGAGGTCATAAAATCTAAGTCCAAATTTCCTTGACACCACAGGCAATTAAGTCCTACCAAAACACAGCCCAAAGTTGCAGGGTTGTTCAAGACTTGTAGCTGTATTTAAGCATCAGCCGCTCTGGCTGTCTATGCAAGACCCATACAAGATCAAGCCAGTTGAACCTCCAGGATGGATGAAGGAGGGGCCGTGAGCTCCCACCACCAGCCGAGGAACTGCTGGTGGCTGATGGCTCTGGGAGAGAAGGAGTCAGTTTTCCTTCAGGGATGTGGGCTCTTGTAGGATGCATATGCAAAAAGTACACACACACACACACACACACACACACACACACACACACACACACACACAGAGAGAGAGAGAGAGAGAGAGAGAGAGAGAGAGAGAGAGAGAGAGAGAGAGAGAGAGAGATTCTACCTCACAGACCTGATTGCCTGAGGATAAGAGTCGAATGATGATGATAGATTTCAGCTTGTAGAGGAGTGATCTTGTGTTTCCCAAAGGATGATTCCCAACACCAGTGATTTTAAATGGCACATGGACACACTTGGGTCCCCTCAGGTGAATCTATTTACAGAAAAATCCTAAATGGATTAAGAAATCAGAAGTGCAGCTTGGGGATATCAATATGTCTTTAGTCAAAGAGTTAACTGCCACAGGTTGAGTTTGGGTAGAAGGAGAAGCTGTGGGTCTCCATTTTGGCCTCAGGATTCAATGACAAGCTATCAATACCACACAAAACTGATCCAGTGCTAACAGGCCGATCCCACTTCCTGCATATTCCTCAGCACACACTGGACCTGCACACTGCTGGCCTCACTTGCCAGCCTCCATGCCCATTCATTCATTTCTCATGACCTCAGCAGGCCCATTCTATTCTCTTGATCCCATTTCTCGCCTTCCCTCAAAAACATGTTATCTTCAATAATTATAATTCAGAAAACAAGCCTTTCTGAAAGTCTAAGAATGAAGATGTTTGTTTCTTATTTCTGCATGATTTCTTCTATTGCCCTAAAGAAATGAATTTGAATTACCTAAGCCAAATGTTTTTAGATAATTCTTTTTACTGCATCCCACAATTGTTTATTATATTATTCAATGAATTCATACATTCATTTATTGGCAAATTATGCTTACTGAGTAAATACTAATTACATCAACATTCATTCAACAGAGGGCCTACTGTGTACCTCGTGCTAGGAACTGGGGTTAGCTGCGCAAAGTCAAGATCATGGGATGATTCTGCTTTCAATGTCAATGATAAGGTACAGATTTCATCTTTCTTTGTCTGGGAAAACATCCCCAAACCTGGAAAAGGTCATTATTCTTCTATTTGCCATTTCACATACCTCAAAAAATTGTTACTATTTCTGACATTGATTTGTGCTAAATTTATCAAAGGAGATGCACCAAGGGTTAGCCTCCATCAAGAGCATTTCAAAGAGGAATTGTTTTCTTTGGAGTCAAAAGCATGGTATTCACATCGTAGCCCATTGTCTCAACATCTCACCTAAACCAGAGATGAGGTCAGATCCTGTCCGCAAAGGACACAGCAGCATCCACAGCATAGGCAGGCACAGTACCGGGGTTTTCACATCAGGGTTCTCCCACACTGGGGAGAAATTTGAAAACAAACCAATAAACCGACAACAACAAAAAAGCACATTGAAATGTTTTAATATGAAGAGGTAAGTAATGCTGTAGATTAAAATTAAGGGAAAAGAAAATGTCAGTTACAGGTATAGGTTTGAGAAGATCCCAGAACTCCAAAAGGCAGGTAGTAGTATAAGTGAGGCAGAGGTATTTGCAGTCTGTCCCTCTTTGATTGTCTGTCTTGCCTTGTGAGTATTTATCAACTTACATAGGTAAGGAAGAACGCTGAAATCCAGTTGTTAAAAGGCATGAACACACTTGCAGAAAATACAAAAGTTTTTTTCATTTATTTTCAAAGCAAACAGATTTGACCCATTCACAACCAAGTGAGTTCTAGACTCTTCAGAATGCAAAGAAAACATCTCAAAAAGCAGTGAAGGAAGAGAATACTGATTGTGGAGCAATTCACTAAGTACAGGAAACAGTTTAGTGAACTTTTTCTTTTTTAAGAAAGATTTATCTTAATTTATGTGTGTGCATGCACACATGTGTGCTCTCTTGCACACCTGACTGCAGTGTCTGTGGAGGCCAGAGAAGGCATTGGATTCCTCGGAGCTGGAGTTACTGGTGGCGTGGGACACCTCGAATGGGTGCTTGGAACCAAACTCAGATCCTTGACAAGAGCAATAAATGCTCTAAACCACTGAGCCAGCTCTCCAGACCTAAACTTCTTGTTAAGTCTTAGCTCAGTGTGTCCCACAGATTCCAAACTATACCGCTTCAAAAACATGTTTGCTAATGTTTATAACTATTTACCCAAGTGGTCACCATATATGTCTCCAAAGCACTATAAGGTAAGACGAAGTCTCTTATGGAAAAATCTCCAAATTAGTTTGCCTTGATAAGTCTCTTATGGAAAAATCTCCAAATTAGTTTGTCTTGAGAAATACTATAAATCGATAGCTTACTTAATCACACCCCCTCTGTGCCTAGCACAGCCCTCTATTGAGACAGAAAATAGGGCTGTGCCTATGGTACCATCATGTTTACTAATCTCTCATGATCTCTGAGAAGCTGTCAAGTGCCTTGTGTGTGACACTTTGGTTAGGCCGCAGAGCACCTCCGTGATGCGCGTCTCAGCATGGTTCTCACTTGAAGGTGAGAACATCAACATTTGCAGAAAGCACAACTTCTCAAGCTCGCAAGCTGAGGAAGCAGGAAGCTTCCATACCAACCGCAACCCTTCCTGCCTCTAGAGCCCGTGGATGCTGGGGCGTGGGGGCCGACGCCGTGGCTTGCTGAGATTCCTAACTGTTTGAATGAATTTCACCATCAGTGATGAGTCAGAAGGAAATGAGCATTGTCTGATCCCATTCAGAGGAAGACTAGTTCATGTCCCCACACACTGAAACAACAAAACTGACGAGCAGAGTGAATGCAAGGAAGTGAGAGCAGAGAGACACAATAGATGATGCACCGCATAATTCCATCCGTACAGAACTCCAGAAGAGCCCACGTTACATCGACAGCAGATGGGCAGTCACTGGGAGCCAGTGCAAGGGAAGGAACTGCCTTCAAAGGGGCAAGAGGTGAGGCAAGAAGATAAGACATCCCTGTGACACCTGTGGGGGTCGTTCCCGGCAGTCCCTAAAACGGTCACACTTGGCCAGTAGTTAGTATGCAGCTTAGGAGAAGAATTCTGGGGCTGGAGGTGCCACTCACGGCTAGAATGCTGATCTTGCATGCACAGAGACTTGGGGTTGATTTCCAGCAATGTATATAAACTAGGAATGGTACTACATACCTGGGATCCCAGCACTCCACAGGTAGAGGCAAGAGGACCAGACGTGGAAGGTCATCCTCAGATATACAGTGAGTTCAGGGCCAGTCTAGGATACATGAGACCCTGTCTCTAAATAAGTAAATAAAAATTAAAGATTAAAAAACAAGGGATAATCCTGTGGGGTGGAAATCATACCTCCATCAGTCTGATTTTAAATGGTCTCTAAAAGAAAATGGCACACTGCTTGTGACACATTATATATACTTTCTCTTCCAGTTTTACCTTATATTCAGGTAAACCTATGATTGGTAGGAAATGAATGTATTTGATGGACCAAAATTTTTCATGAGTCAAGGATTCTTATTAGCTCTGGCATTTCTTTATCAGACTAACCTCATACCCCAGTAAAATGTATCTTCCTTTAAGCTGAAGTTCTAGTGATCAACCGAGAAACATCTGTGACTGATTAAGGCTAGACAGTCAGGAAACGCAAGCTGTGTGTTGGGTCCACTTTCTCTCCTGCTCTGGCCCTTCGATTTGCTGGTGTGCAGCCCTTGGCCAGCCACTGTGCTTCCCAGAGCATCACTTTTCTCTTTTATAAAGCACATGGGTAGGGCTGGAGAGATGGCTTAGTGGTTAAGAGCACTGGCTGCTCTTCCAGAGGACCTGGGTTCAATTCCCAGCACCCACATGGCAATTCACAACTGTCTGTGACTCCAGTTCCAAGGGATCTGACACCTTCACACAGACACACATGCAGGCAGAACACCAATGAACATAAAATAAAAATAAATATATATCTATAAATAAATAAAAGAAATGGGACTGGAGATCTTGCCTATCTCTGATTCTGAGTACCACTAAAAGGGGGGTCAGGATAATAGTGTCTCCTTTTAAGAGTTAAGGAGAACTACTAGCACAAATGAACGCATTTTCATTATTTAACATGCTAATGAGTTCTGAAATGACTGGAAGACATTCTGTGAGAAGCGTCCACTGCAGCATCTGTGATTGAAGCTTCATTAGATCCCCAGTTTGTTTCTCATTATTCTCAGCACACAGCCAGATTCTGAGTAGGAACCAAGTTTGCCTCCCATGCCTGGGTCCATCACAATGCTCAGGTAGCAACGGAAGGTGACACTGAGTGCGGAGGAGCTGGCGTGTGCAGGCAAAAGCAAACGAGGTAGAGGTGGGAAACACTGATCAGTGGGCTCAAAGGAACATGGCGCAGGAAGATTGGTTGTGGGGTGGCTGCATTCACCTTACACACTTGATCCAGTGCCTCCTCTTACCCCTCTGCTCCAGCATACGTGAGGCTTGGCAGCCATTTACTTGGCAGAGACACGAAGTCCATGGTAGAAACAAACTTTGCTCTGTAGTTACCCGCTCGTGCGTGCGTGCAGGTGTGTGTGTGTGTGTGTGTGTGTGTGTGTGTGTGTGTGTGTATGTGTGTGTATACATAGACACACATACACTTTAAGCCTCTAACATTTGCGGCACCTAGGATAGGTGTGCAGAAAGGACCCACACATCATAGCCTAAGTATGTAAAGATGGTCAGTGATGGTGAGAAAAGAAAACAGCCCGGCTTCTCCTCCTTCTTTAACAAACATCCACCACAACAGCCCAGAAGGTCAAATTCTATCCCAGGATTCCCAGAGTCCTGGCACCACCCACCCACCTCAGCCCAGGCCTTTCTCTGCTTCCTGCCCACATTGCCCATTATTTACATGGCGACAGTTCAACCCATATGTTCAAATGCTAATCACCCCACTCATTGCCCCATTTACCCCCCTAGTTCATGCTTAATGCTAGGGGTGCACACACCCAAGCAATACAGTATTCAAAGACATGCACCTTTGTAACTAAGGTAAGTCATGGTCACCTAGACAAGGAGTTTGGGGATCCTGGGTAGTCAGAGCATGGTCTATAAAATGAGTGAGTTTTATCCACTTCATCCCTTGGGCTCCTCACAGTAGCGATGGGAGGTCCTGGGCAGGGCCTCCCCTCCAGCCAGCCACGCTGTAGTCTGCACAATAAAACCCCAGCAGAGGAAACAATACTGCCTCCGGAGAACATGGATTTATAAATGTACTTAGCTATGTACATATATGTGCCCATATATGTCAACATATAATTCTAACCTAGTAAGTTATCAGAGATGATACAGATAGTATGTCCAGGAGTTCAAAGCGGAACAGAGGGGTCAAGAAAAGCATCAATCAGTAAAATGTCTGCCACACAAGCATGAGGGCCTGTGTTCAGATCCACTTCACCTACGTAAACACTGAGCAGAGCAAAGAACATCTGTAACTCCAGCATTGGGGTGGGGGGTGGGGGCTGGGGGGCTGGGATGGAGACAGACAGATCCTCGGAACTCACTGCCCAGCCAGAGTAGCCCAATCAATGAGCTCCAGCATCAGTGAGAGACCCTGCCCAAAACAAGGTGGAGTGTGATCAAGGAAGTGCCCAATGTCAGTCTCTGGCCTCCACATGTTCATACATGCACGCATGTGCACACTGGCAGGAATGTGTTCATATAATACAACACACACACACACACGGGGAGTGAAGAGGAAAAGTAGATGAGAAGGGAGAGGAGGAGGGAGAGAGAGAGACTGGGGATCAGGGATTAGAGTGGGTTTCTAGAAAAAGAAGGACCTGAATGTGTGAAGGCCCAAGAGGACAAACGTTATCTGCAGAGATCTGAGTGTCACAGGGTAGGGCCACAGAGTAGTAAAAAGATAAGTTTCTCCAGACTATTTCTGGATCATAAAACGTCTGGGTCCAGGTTATGGCTACCTCAAAACCTGTTGGGGGTAAGGCTATGAAAAAGGAAGCCTGGCCCATTTAAAGAAAAGGGCAACTGTCAAAACTTTCACTGTCCCTGATGCGCTCCATGCCACAGACTCCATCTTTGTGGTGAACACTATACAGAGTCTGACATGTTGAGAAGGTGCCAGCCAGACCGGGAGATGAGTCTGCTGCAGCCTGTGCTAGGAGAAATAGGTTCATTTGGTGCCTTGGTTGTATACATTTTAGATTCTAGGTGCTGAGAATATTTAACTTTACTTTCCAGTGTGTGTGTGTGTGTGTGTGTGTGTGTGTGTATCTCAATCCTCACACCTAAGTGTGATGCTTGTAATCCCAGCACTGGGGAGGGAGAGACAGGAAGATCCCTGGGGTCACCAGGCAGCCAAGCTAGCCTACTTGGCAAGCTCCTAGCCAGGAGAGACCCTGTCTCAAAAAACAGAATGGATGGTCCCTGAGGAACAACCCTCAAGGTTGATCTGATCATATAGAATGCTCCTCCGGCCTTCCTGAGGCCAGACCCTTCTGCATCCATTATGTGGACTAAAACACAATTTCAAACAGAACTCTAAAAGGGAGAGTTTTAGTTACTTTTCTTCTTCTTGTAACCAAATACCTGACAGAAAGCAACTCCAGAAAGGAAGGGTTGACTTTGGACCACAGTCTTCATCACGGAGACTCAGCTGTGGGAGTGTAAGGCAGCTGCTCACATTACATCCACAGTCAGTGTGGTGGTTGGAATGAGAATGGCCCCCACAGGCTCATATACTTGAACACTTGGTCTCCAGTTGGTAGAACTGTTTGGGAAGGATTAGGAGGTGTGGCCTCTTGGAAGGAGGCGTGTCACTGGGGGCCAGCTTTGAGGTTTCAAAAGACTCATACCATTCCCAGAGTCGCTTTCCCTCTGCCTTGCGTGTGGATCAAGGGGTGAGCTCTCAAGTGTTCCTTCACTCTGACATTATGGACTCTAACTCTCTGAAACCATAGGCCAAATTAAATGCTTTCTTTTGTAATAAGTTGCCTTGGTCATGGTCACTAAGACAGTCAGGCAGCAATGGGTGATGGACACACTGCTGCTCAGCTTGCTGTCTGCTTTTTTTTCACTCCGAGACCACAACATATGCAAAGGTGCCACCCACATTCAAGGTCTTCCCACCTCAACTAACCCAACCTAGAAAGCCCCTTCACAGACCCGCCCAGAGGTTTTTCTCCTGGGTGATTCTAGACCCTGTAAAGCTGACAGTCAAGATTAAACCTCACAGCCATCTCCATTCTGCAAAGGAAGAAAACTGAGATCTAAAGCATTGACACTACCCAAAGTCACACAGCCAGCAAGAGTCAGGACTGGAATTCAAATGCTGGTGACTGAGTCCCGGGCTGGGCTCAGATCCACAGGAGCCATAGACAGCCACACCAGGCTGATCTTTCACAGTGTTTCCTGGTTGGAAATCCCCTTGATGGTTTGTTTGAGAAGTGGATGTTTATGGCTTCTCTCGGCACTAATGGACGTCACCGTCACTGATGGCGGCCACTCTGTCAGCATAAGAACCATTCTGCTGTTCCGGACTCCTGTTCCCAGCTGTAACAAAAGCCCACAATCTGGTTTCTTTGCACCTTATGCTCCTCTCCCCCAAAATGAATGTCAAGGCTCGTGGAACAACAGCCGAGCAGAGGGAAGGATTTTAGGACAAGAGCATGCTGGGCACTGCTCACTGCAAGGCCACCCTCCACACTGACAGCGGGGTCTTAACACAGGGTGTCCAGACACAGAGTTCTGTAAGCTAGCTCCAAGCTGGCAACAGAGAAAATAACTGTATCCCTTGGCCCAGGGCTCTTCCAGGGCCACTTTTTGGATATAGTTTCCTGGAAAAAGACTTTAAGTTGTTGCTTTAAAAAGAAAAAAAAAAAACAAAAAACCACAGGCAGGCTTCCAGCGGGAAGAGGCCCCTACGAAAGCACCTGCTAAGTGACAGAGAAGGAATGTGGCATCTGCTTGGGGTTTCAGACTCCACCTTGGCAGGGGCAACAAAAGCGTAGTGTCTGGTGTCCTTCGGGAAAGGTTTTCTGCACCAGGATCAAACAGCCCTGGGCAAAGCGCCAAGGAAATGATGTGCTGTGGACAACTTCCCCGCCTTGGTTCATGGAAATATTTACTTTGCCACCAGCAAACAGGTACAGTAGGAGCAAAGGGCTTGGGAATCTAGGCGTTTTGAGTGCCAGGGAGAGCACGTGTGTATTCCACGACAGTCCACTTCTCCTTCTGCCATCAAAGCCGCTGTTCCGAGTGCAGACCCAGACATCTCCAGCTCACCTCGAATAACCAACCTTGCATGTCTTCTTCAACAGAGCACAGTTCCTACTCAGCTGTGGCTGGGCCCACAAGCAGATTTAGGTCGATTCCACTGGGAGGTCATCAGTAGCTCCCAGATGACAAAGGATCAGTTAGCATCATTGGCTTACCTGGACTGCCAAGGTTAATGTTTAAAAGACTATGTGCTTGGATCTACATGCCCCTTTTAAATGAACTTGGTCTGCTGATTTAATCCGAGAGTGAAGACTTACTTATATTAACAAAAAAAATGCACTTGCTATATGTATGTTATATATTATATATGCTTATGTAATATACTCACCTATATGTATAAAATATACTTATTGAGTAACACAATCTTCATACTGATAGGCTCAAAAGTAATGTATGTTGGAAGAATCAAAATATGGTTTGTAGCACAATTAATTTTGACTGAAATGGGTTGTTTTATAGGAGGTTTTCCTATAAAAGAGGTGTTCATGTGTGTGCACAAAAGGTCTTCTGAAGGACAGCAACACAAGAGACTGAAGTGACCCCGTGGAAGGGGGCTGAAGGAAGTTGGGAGACAGGGATGCAAGGGACATTTTATCCCTTAGTTCTTTTTTTGAATTCTGAATGTAGTTTCCACTAAAAAGGAATAAATAAAGCTATCTACAATTTTAAACAAGACATCTGCCCCAGAGAGCTCTGTAACTTGTGTCTAAGGTTAAATAGGAATGTAGTATAGCTTTATGGACTCTGTGGAGGTGTGAAATGCAGCCCCCAGGGGTCCTGAATGTCACATGTGCCCTCTGCTTCTCCAATGGGCCGGTTCTTAGGGTTTCTGGTAAAAGGTGGGGAGGCTGCTCCCTATGGTTCATAAAGCTGTTTACTAAGAGGAGACTAGATTAGGGCATAGGAACTGTGATCTCAGATGAAGCACGTTGATAAAACCAAGATTAAAAAAACATTACCTAAATCAGGCCAGCAAGATGGCTATGTAGGTAAAGGAGCTTGCTGCCAAGTCTAACGTCTTGAGTTTGATCCCAGGATCTCCATGGTGGAAGGAGAGAACTGGCTCCTGTAACTTGTCCTCTGACCTCCATATGTGTGTGGGCTGTGTGCATTCATGCCCCCCACACAAAATAAATAAATGAATAAATACATTAACTTATATATTAAAAAACCTAAATCATAGTTTCTTGAATTGTCACCCAGGACCTTATATACCAAATGGAGGTAGGGCGGGTCATGAAATAGTTGGCAACAGTGTGAGGTTTCTAAAGAACCCCCAACCAAAAGCTGACTCAAAATCAAGTGTGTGGTGAGTAGGGGCTTCTTCTGGCAGTCTGCCTGCAACACATGCTGTGGCTTCACTTCAGCCTTGGTTCTGAACCCTCAGCATGTGCAGTTCGCTGGGTGCATGCCTTCACACTACACAACACCAACGAAAGCTCCCGGATCACCTGGCTAAGGAATGTTGTAAACTGAAGTGTTTCTCCAGCGAACAGAAAGTTTTCTGCTCTTATAAAAACACAGTGCTTTAAAAAAACATAGCTTTTGTCATATTTCCTCATCATCGTTCCTCGAATGTAAACATCAAATTAGTCTCCCTTTGGATTATATCATGTTAGAATGGTTTTTCAAATTGCTGTTGGGAGCTATTTTTTTTTTAAGTCAATAATGAATTTTAGCTTGGGACTAGGACAGAATTTCCAACCGTTCCTGAAATGCCTCTAAACATACATCTGCCACTCCTGGTACTTGGACTCACACAAACAGTAGTCTAAGCATTGCCTGTCACAAATCCAAAGTATCAATCAGCTCTGAAAAACACCAAGGATCCTCTTTTTCCTGCGGTATCACACATTCAGCGAAGAGTTTATTCTTTATGTAAAAATGAGCAAGCACGCCCATCTCATTAGCATGCAAATCGGCTTCCACGCCGAACAGTAGAATTACACACAGGCCAAAGAATTGTTTTAGAATAATTTCTTTATGATTTATTATCAGCTGGTGTTTGATTTGTATACCTGTTTTATACACCTATATGCTCAGGGTGTCAAATCCCTTAGATAAAAAGGGGTCACAGGTGAAAAACATTTAAGAACCCCTTGCCTCAGTCACAGGTGGTGATGCCAGCACAGACAGACAGGCACAGACAGACAGACACATAGTCAGACTGATTCCAACCAACCCAGGCGACACGAGTGTACACCATGCCCTCTGCCAGGCCACCAGGTCCACACTGGCCAAGAGACTGCCTTTGACCAACAGAGGCAGGCGATGGCACATCTGCAGCACCCATGGAGCACCCGCTCTCTCCAGGGTGGTGGTTCCTTTTGCTGCCGGAAGGACGGCAGATCCAACGCTGCTCCCACAGCCTGCCAATCTGGTGATGAATAAAGCCAGGCAATGCCCCGCAGCAAAAGAGCCGGCCTGTGTGGCAAGCATTGATGGAAACCCACACTGTTCTCAGGCACTGAATTTACTGGCCTGTGTCTCATAGAAAGGAAGCTCACTGGCATGCTCCTTAAGTTGGCCGAGTCCCAGGACCCTCCCTCTGTGAATCTGCTGAAGCTCACCGGAAAGGCTCAGGTGCACTGGCGTTACCACCCAACATGCCCTTGCTGCCTCCAGCCACAGAGGGACTAGGAAAAGTCAGTAACTGATGCACATCTGATATGGAACAGAGGTGATCTCTATCACATTTCATTTAGCAATTTCACTTCTTTCAACATTCTCTGCTAATAAACTATATGTGAAGAATAAGATAATGAGTTCATCACAAGTGTCTGAAACATGTGGCCTTTACTGTACGCAGTTACACACACACACACACACACATACACACAAAAAAATCAGAAATTTTTTCTCTTCTCCTTTTTTTTATACAAAAGGCTGTACCTAGATTTGCACATGAACTCCTCAGAGAGAAATTAACATAGGAAACTTCCCTTCCTCACGCCCACACAATGCATCTGCCAATCTAACACTTTGCAGACGTAGAGAGTGGTAGGGTTACAGCAACTGAGAACAAATAGCCCAATTAACAGAAATCTGGAAATAAGAAGTAGTTGGTGTGGTGGTATTGTGTTCCCGAAAATATTGTGTACCCTAATAAACTTATCTAGGGTCAGAGACAGAACAGCCACTAGATACAAAGGCTAGAAAATTGTGGCACTCACACCTTTAATCCTAGCATTCCAGAGGCAAAAATCCCTCTGGATCTCTGTGAGTTCAAGGCCACATTGGAAATGGCCAGGCATGGTGACTCATGCCTTTAATCCCAGAAAGCGAGCCTTCAATCCCAGGGAGTGGTGGTAGAAAGCAGAAAGGTATATGAGGCGCGAGGACCAGAAACTAGAAGCATTTGGCTGGTTAAGCATTTGGCTGGTTAAGCTTTCAGGATTCTAGCAGCAGTTCAGCTGAGAGCCATCGGGATGAGGACACAGAAGCTTCCAGTCTGAGGAAACAAGACCAGCTGAGAAGTTGAGGTTAGCTGTGGCTTGTTCTGTCTCTCTGATCTTCCAGTTCACCCCAATACCTGGCTCCAGGTTTGATTTTATTAATAAGAACTTTTAAGATTCATGCTACAAGTTGGTGTTTTCCCGGAAGCAGTTTCTGGCTGGAGAGAGCTCTCTCGTCTCCTAGTTGGAAGCTGTGGGACAAACCCCAGAGGGCTTCTTGCGCAGAAAGGCCAGAGCCACCACCATGCCCCAGGCCGAGGGCTGCTGCACCTGCCTGCCCAGTCTGCCCTCCTCTCTACCTCCTGGAGGGTGTGGAAGTCCCCTCTTTCCAGTGACCCCTAGTGACACAGTTGCAGGCACAGAACAAGCACAGTCACCAAAAAAAAGGGACAGAAAGGAAAATCTGGGCCATAAACTGGTTCCCTTGGCAACTGAAAAAAGGCTCAGGACCCCAGAGCAAGAAAAGACTCCAGAATTCCCATCAATAGTTCCCTCCATTTCATGCCTTCCCAACAAGCAGTTCGGCTCCCCAGACAAGGAGGTTCTCTATGCTGACGGCGGGGTGAGCACTCTGGATATCTACTGAGGATGTATTGTGTGCTGACTGTTTGGGGACAGGCTCCATAAGCGACGCTCAGATGAATGTATGTCACCTATCATTTATGATGCTGTCCTCAAGGAGTACATGCTAACTGTGAGTGATATCATGAGTCCTTCACTCATTTAACAAGTATTGATTAGGCATCACCATACTTAGGTCCCATTTCTGAAGATTCAGTACAGAAAAAAATAATACTTAATATTTTTGCCTTTGAGGATATAGCCTAGCTGGGAAAGTAATAAGCAAAATAAATAAAGCATGCATTATATTAGATAGTGATGAGATCATAGGATAAACATAAAATATGAATGAGGATATGATAGGAGAAATTCTGCTTTAGACAGGCCAGTCAGAGAAAGTGATGTTTGACAAAACCCCTGAATGACTTCAGAGAATAAGCGAGGTGTCCACCTAGAGGAGGAGGAGTCTCCGAAGAATGAACAGAGGTGCCTAGACCAAGTGTGGGGGGGGGGGAGATGGTCAAGGGGAGCAGCCAGGAAGCTAGAGGTGGGAGCAGATGAGCAGGGGTGAACTGGGAACTGGGGCTGCCTGGCCACATTAGACAGGCAGTGTCAGAACCTTCCAGCACCTGTGAGGGTACCGATGGTTATGAGAAGGGAGTGATGTGACTCGGATTTCTACTTGAAAAGACCTTTCTTGGTGTCCACTGAGAAAAGGGTAAGAGAGGGGATAGAAGGTAGAGGAAGGGCCCCTCAGGAAGCCACTGGGATGGGTGGGGATGGCGGCAATCATGGGGTGGTAGTCTGTGACATCACATCTACATCTGTTCTCTAATGTACGAGGTATTTGATGAGTATTGTCAAAGCCAACACGCACCGTCTTTGAAAAGGGAGTGTGGCGCAATATTCAGTCCTCAGAAAGGCAGTGTGAAGATGTGGGACAGCTCTGAAAGACACACCAGAATTGTAGAGCAGGGACTTGACACCTCACAGCTCAGCCTGGCAGCTGGGCCTGCCCTTCAGACAAGCCCTAGGCTAAGCCTCATTCTTCCCATGGAGATGGAGAAATGAGGGCACTGTCTGAACACAAACTTCAGGATGACAACAACCCAAGAGTCAGTATTCGCCAAGCTATCGAGGTACCTACTGCCTCTGACATCCAGGGCTCCATCGCCACAGGAAAGCTCAACGTTTGCTGGTGTTCCTTTGGGCCTTCTGGAAGGTGCTTGGGATCAAACCCAGGGCCCTGTGC
Organism: Peromyscus eremicus; assembly: GCF_949786415.1. Classification (NCBI taxonomy): domain Eukaryota; kingdom Metazoa; phylum Chordata; class Mammalia; order Rodentia; family Cricetidae; genus Peromyscus; species Peromyscus eremicus. The sequence goes on along the minus strand of NC_081424.1, from coordinate 53,387,389 downwards.
ATACTGAGCCTATGGTCTACTACGAGGCTCCACTCTAGTCCCATTTTTTGTTTGTTTTTTGAGATCTCAATAGAAAAAAACCCACAGCAAAGTGCTGCATGTCGTGGGCATCTCAGCAGACCACCAGTCTTGCTATATACTTCCAGGTGGCACCACATAAGGTACTCCCATGTCCTCTGACTCAGGTTCTGTGTCTGTATAATAGGGTAACATGAGTGATGCACCTCTCTCATTGGGATGTTCTGAGTGAAACGGGTATTTGCACATAACTATTTGTCAGGGAGTGTACAAATCGTTAGAACACACAAAATAGACCGCTTAGCCTTTGAGACATAAGAACAGTGCTAAGTTCTTTGTGTGTGTCTGTGTGTGTGTGTTTTTTTTGTTTGGGTTTTTTTTTCTTTTAAACAATAGAAGACTCACACAAAGATATAAAACTAATTTAAGGAAATTTCATGTACCCTTCACCCAGTTTCCCCAGAGGGCAGAGATCTTACCTGAGCTTTATCTTTTTAAAATCCCTCATGCTTTATGAGATAAATATTATCTGCTCCATTTCACAGATCAGAAACTAAGGGTTGCAGAATGAAGTTATTTAACTTGCCCTGGGTCGCACGTGCTTAGGGGAACTGTGAAATTGACCCTGTGATGTATTCAGCCGCCACATCTCGCTCTTGAGGAGCGGCCTGGAAAGCAAGTCACCGAGGGCAGAAGTCACCCTGCCCATCTTATTCTAACACAGATGGCCAGCTTGCACGCTCAGGCTTTGTGAAAAATTGAGGTGTAAGAAAATATCCCTCAAGCTGGGACCAGTGACATAAGCCTGCAATCCCAGTGACTTGAGAAGCTGAGGCAGGAGAATAACAAGAACAAGGCCTTCCTGGACTCAACAATTCCAGAATAATCTGGGGCAACGAGTGGGACTGATTCTAAGTTTTAGAGTATAGCTCAGTGGTAGAGCACTTGCCCAACACACTTGAAGACTTTGGTTCAATCACCGATACCGTATACACAAGAAGGGAGCCACAGAAAATGCCTTCAAGAAACAAAATAATATTTGCAAACATTTTACTGAGGTACTTGTCTGTCTATTTGGGGGACTAAAGACCCTCTAAATACTCAGCTGTGATCTCAGAACCCTCAGAATAACAAGAAGTTTCTTAGACCCCGTTAATCTACATGGCACCAAGTTTTACAGAGGTTCCTGGAAATCCTGGAGCCAAATGGGCTTAAATATACTTCTCCTAGCAAGAGGAGTTCTTGGATGAATAATAAGGATTCCCTGATAGTCACAACAAGGTTTGAAAATAATCAAAATAACATTGACATGTTGTGCAGGGTCAGATGAGTGTTTCATACTTATGTTCTCGTCTAATCCTTCAATATCTATGCCATTAGCCCATTTTTAAAGTTGAACTAAGAGAGGTAAAGTAACCATGTCCTGAGTACAAAAAGCCTAGCACTGAGGTCATGTAACCTAACCACTACCCACCCCACTGCTGTGGGATGGTCTGTATGTCAAATGTGTTGCTCTGATTGGTCAATAAATAAAACATTGATTGGCCAGTGGCCAGGCAGGAAGTATAGGCAGGACTAACAGAGAGGAGAATTGAGAGAACAGGAAAGTGGAGGGAGACACTGCCAGCCACCACCATGACAGGCAGCATGTGAAGATGCCAGTAAGCCACGAGCCATGTGGCAAGGTATAGATTTATAGAAATGAATTAATTTAAGATGTAAGAACTAGATAGCTAGAAGCCTGAGCCATTAGGCCAAACAGTTTAAATAATATAAGCGTCTGTGTGTTTATTTTATAAGTGGGCTGTCAGACTGCCGGGGCTTGGCAGGACCCGGAGAGAAAACTCTTGAGCTACACCTCACCTCTCTGAAGACTAAAAAGACCTACTTGGGACTGGGGGTGTGTGGACGCACAGTGGAGAGATGGATCCCTTGGTTGCTATGGAAGAGAACCTATTTCAGTTCCCAGCACCCACATCTGACAGCTCATAACTACCTGTAACTCAAGTTCCAGGGGATCCAATACCCTCTTCTGGCCTCTGTGGGCATTGAAACTCAAGTGTGCACACACACACACACACACACACACACACACACACACACACACACACTGTGGTGGTCTGAATAGGAATAGCCCCCAAAGACTCATGTGTTTGAATGCTTGGCCCCTAGGGAGTGGCACTATTAGAAGATGTGGCCTTGTTGGAGTAGGTGTGACCTTGCTAGAGGAAGTGTGTCACTGTGGAGGTGGGCTTTGAGGTCTTACATGCTCAAGCTAGGCCTACTGATGCAGTCTCCTTATGTTGCCTTCATATAACTCTCAGCTCCTTCTCCAGCACCATGTCTACCTGCACACCACCATGTCCCATCATTTGATAAACTAAATATCTGAAACTGTAAGCCAGCCCCAATTAAATACTTTCCTTTATAAGACTTTCCATGGTCACAGTGACTCTTCACAGCAATAGAAACCCTTACACACACACACACACACACACACACACACACACACACACACACAAATAATAAAAGTAAAAATTTTAAAGGTCTCTGGAACATCCTGTGATTCTAAGTTGACTTCTTCCCTTCCCACAGAGCTCTGGTTGATGCTGTGGTTTTAATTTTCACTATCTTACTATTCAGGCACAAACATCTTGTTTTTAAAAATGGTTTCTGGGGACCACTGGGAAAAGATGCTGTTTTCTCTACACCTGCTCCCCCGGGCATTAGCCAATGGGGAATCTTTCTGCAGGTGAAGCTTGGTACCCCTCCCCTGTGAAGTTTCCCAGTCAGGTCCTTATTTCTTTCAACATCCATGTCTAAGTGGTTTACCTCACCCCAGCCCGACCCAAAGGAAGTTAAGCCATAAGACCTACGAGGACTTGTCTTCTGTGGAAGTCATCCAGTCTTCAGAAACCTCCCCCACCGTCAAACAATGCTTGTTTCATTTTTGTTTGTTTGTTTGTTTGTTTGGTTGGTTGGTTGGTTGGTTGGTTGTTGAGATAGTATCTCTCTCTATGTAGCCCTGGCTGGTCTGAAACTTGCTTTGTAGACCAGGCTGGCCTTGAAGCCATCTTTCTATTCCTCTCTTCCTCCCAAGTTCTGAAACTGAAACTTTATATTACCTTGCCTGATTTCTAATACATACATACATACATACATAAATAAATAAATAAATAAATAAATAAATAAATAGCTTTAAAATTATTTCATTATTTCTTTGAATAAGGAACTCTACCAAACCTCCATGACAGGGTGTTGTAGAGAACAAAAGCCATTCAGTGACCTTCGCATCAATAAAGGTCTTTGGAGGCAACCGGATTCCATAAGCAGTGGAGTGGCTAATGACATGAATGCTCAATTCTAGATGAACTCACATACAACGGACAACACCCCGAGTTTATCACTTATCAAATCTATGTATCCAACGCTTTCCCCGCTATCCTGTACCACCAAAGACGCCGAAACTCCATTGCCCCGGCTCCCACCGCTACTGGAAATAGCATTTGAACATCGTGACACCAGCACTGATGTGGTGGCTGCTCTTAACAGGTCACGCAGAGTTTTGTATTTCAGAAACCATGTCGGATACAGGGGGGCAAATTACTGTGTGGGAGAGCAGAGCGGAGCACACTGTTTATTTACTGAGAAAGTCTTAGGAATACACAAGCGTCTTTTCCTAACAGTGCTAGGATATAAAGTTTAATATAGATGTTGCCATGGTGATCTTCACATTTGCAGATTCCCAGGGGGATTTCAGCATTGGGCTATACTTTGAGGTAGTTGTGAAGATAATTTCCTAACGTCAGCTCAAGGAAGGAAAAAAAAAATCCAGAGAGATTTGTCTACGGGGCCATTTGTGCTCAAGTCTCGCCAATTTTCTGCACTTCTGAAGCCAACTCCAAGCCCAGATGCTGCTCTCTGGAACTCTCTTCACTGGTGACCTTGCCTAGATTGCCTTACTGCCTGACGAAATAAAAATAATCAGTCCATCTTTTTCAAAAACAATCCTATTTCTAGAATCTATGGGAACGTTCCACAAGGCATGCTTATCTCTAATGCTTCCTTTCTTCATGCCCAGGAAAACCCACAGTGTGACCCCTTGGCATTCAGTCACCAAGTATGTTTTTTTCCCCTGGGTAAATACTGTCTTCCAGTTTTTCCTACTTTCTCATGTATTGGGGGACAGAGAGATTTAGAAACACTGCGCAATCGGGTTTATTAAAATTGTGTGATACTCATAATGCCATTGACTTGTACACTGGAAAATGGTTAGGGTTTCACATGTTCTGCTGCATGTACTGTAACTCAACAAAACATTGCATGGTCACTCAGGACACATAACTTATAACTAGCTTAGTCCTTTTTCAAAAGAGCTTAGTACCTTTTTAGAAAACAAAATAAATTATAAAATAAAAAAAGTAGACATGGATAGATTGTTTTTAACCCTACCATTCCACAGAACTACTAAAGCTATAAAATTAACCAACTTGAACTTCCCCTGCTTAGGTAAAAATATGACTTACACAGTCTCATAATTTCATGTAGAGAAGAATGAGATATGCATTGGACTAGTTTTCTCGATTTTAAATATATAACCCCATAGCCATCAACCAAGGCAGTATAAAATAGTTAGTGGCTGCCTTAGTTATTTTTCCTGTAGCTATGACTAAACACTCTTATAAAAGCAACTAAAGTGGGGGAAGGTGGCTTGTTTTGGCTCACAGTTCAAGGGTACAGTCCATCATGACAGGGAAGTCCTGACATTGGGAGCCTGAGGCCACCCACCGGTCACCTCGAATCCATGGGTGGCAGCAGAAAAATGTCCACCTAGTTTTCTCCTCTTCATGCAGCCAAGGATCCTAGCCTAGGGAATGGTGCTGCCCACCGTTAGGGTGAGCCTTTCCACTCTAGTCAGCCTGATCAAGATAAGCCCTCACAGGTGTGCCTGGAGGCTTGCCTCTTAGGTGACTTCAGATCTGCCAAGTTGACATCACTCACCAGCGCAGTAGCCTTCAACCATATATATTTCACCCTGACATAGAAGGTCATTCCTATTAGTAAGAGGAAAGTGCCCAGGCAGCAAAGGATCCCTAGGGTGAGCATCTTCGAAGGATCCACAAGCCTGATGAGTCAGTCCAAGGGCTGCATACTGGCACCTTGTGAAGGGCTTTCTGGAAAGAGAACTCGCTAGTTCCTTTTCGAAAGATAAAGAACCTAAGTGTCACTATGAAGAGAAACCAGCTCAGTGCCAGTTCAGTGCCTGAAGCAGAGGAGAGCCTGCCTGGGACACTGTCATTCATTTCCAAACAGGGCTGTAAAGAGAACCCAGGTGTCCTCCTGAGGGGAAGTGTCCTCCCTCAGAAGGAAAGCCTACTCTTGGTGTCCTGCATTGTCTCTGCAGGTGCAGCAGCAGGGGAACTGGGAAGTCCAGATGCAGCTTCAGAGACCACAGAGTCTGGCAGGAATCCTCCCAGTGAGGCCCCCTACACGGTGGAAGCTTATGACCCCTCCAGCATGCACCTGGAAGGTCTACAGTCATGGAACAGGCCATAGAAGAAAGATCACTAGGGCTTCCTAGCTGCCAGCTTAGCTATAGGTTAAGTGAGAGACTCTGTCTCAAGGAAATGTGACAGAAACATGACAGAGCAGGATGCTCAAAGTCCACCTCTGGACCCCACATGCATATGTGAATACTTACTGAACACACACACACACACACACACACACACACACACACACCAGCAATGACAGCACGTAACTTGTTCCCAGGTGGTAGGCACTGACAGGTCCTATGTTAGGAACTTCCCACAACACCTCAAGCCCCATCTGCACCCTCATCACCACTTCACAGATAAGCAAGAAACATCGGGTCAAAAGCATTTTTAAAAGCTGCTCGAATGCCCCAAACTAATGCCTGGTAGGTTCAAGAACTAGCTGGAAACTCTTGTGCTGGGCACGCAAAGGCTCCCACAGTGTGACTTAAATGCACATCTTTTGTCCATCAAGTACACAGCCTGGTGTTCTCCAGCCCACTCATCAGTCAAAAAAATGGCCCTGCCTGGACACCTCACACCTGCCACTACTTCTGCCTGGAGACTCTTCTGTGTCCACACCTCCCAGCCATTTATTGAGACCATATATATTAGGCACGAGCCACCTTGGTACAGGAATACTTCTGTACTTTGGACCTCGAATGTCCACCAAAGGCCCTTGTGGTGGGGGCTTCCTTCTCATCTTGACACTATGGGGAGGTGGTTAAAAAAATGAAGAATTGGGGGCCTGGTGAGTGGTCTTCAGCAATTAGGGTTGTACCCTCAAAGGGCTTTGTGGGAACATGGCTGTCTGTCCGGGTGGTGGTTATTGTTGTTTTATTTGTGTTTTTTTTTTTTTTTTTGACAACTTCATGCAAGTTAGAGTTATTGAAGAAGAGGGAGCCACAGTGGGAAAAAATGTCTCCATATGTTGGCCTGTGGGCAAGCCTGCGGAGCATTTTCTGAATTAGTGATTAATGTGGGAGGGCCCACTCCATTGTAGGCAGTGCCACTCCCGGGCAGGTGTCATGGGATGTATAAGAAAGCAGGTTGAGCAAGCCAGTCAGCAGCATTCCTCCATGGCGCCTGCTTCAGTTTGTGCCTTGACTTCCGTTGGTGATGGACTAGGATGTGGAAGTATAAGCAGAAATAAACCCGCTCCTCCCCAGGTTGCTTTTTGGTGATGGTGTTCTACCACAGTGATAGAAGCCTTAACTAAGACACCTTCCTTATCTTTTTTTCTTTCCCTTTTTCAAGCTCCAGGGTGAAGTTTTATTCTGCCACACTGGCCCAACATGATGTGTTACCTCATCACGGGCCCCAAAGCAGCCCACCTATAGACTGTGGACTAGAATCTACAAGCCTGTGGGCCAAAAGGAAACTTTCCTCTTTATAAGTTGACCTATCCCAGCTCTACGTTATAGTAAAGGAAAGGCGATGAACACAAACACAGTAAAGAAAGGAATGATGGGGAAGGCCAGGCCCCTGCCCCAGTAAGATTACAAACAATGCTGTAGACAGTTAATCAAGATGCCCATGTCCCCCTTCAAGCACCTGAGCCTTTGTGCAAGGTCCCGCCCACTATGGTTGGCTCTGGTGAAGACTCTATGACAACCTGTCACTCACCTCATCCACATGTCCACAGGTGGTCAAACTCCTGATACCTCCTTTCCTCTTGCCTTCTTCCCAAATTCCCACTCTCACTCAATTTCCTCTAAGAGGAGAAAGGTGTGCCCAGTGCAGGAGTGCCTAGTGTCCACTCCTACCCCCAAGCCACCCTCCTAGTGACTGCACAGGGTCTCCATGTCCCATCTGTGAAGCTCTTGGGGTCAGCGTGAATGTTAATGGGTTCCATGCAGGCCCAGAAACCTCGAGACCAGGCTGTGTCATGCAGCTCCCTGGGTGTGCAAACAGTTTCTCCCTGTGTCATGCAGCTCCCTGGGTGTGCAAACAGTTTCTCCCAGCATTCATTATTGGCATGTGTGTTACATCTGTGCAGATGTCAGACCAAGGATGTCTCCTGAGAAGAGGAGCCCAGGAGTCACTTTCTCTAAATCCCTTGCTGGCATCCAGGGGGCGAGGTATTGGTGAAATTATTAAGGCCACTCCACATAGTTAAAAGGGAGGTCTATTTTGTGGGGTAACTTACAAGTGAATGGATAGTTTACAGAGTCTGGGAAAGGTGTGGCACAGTCCAGCGGTGTTCTCTGGAGAACTCTGCTCAGTCTACCTCCAGCGTCCAGGGTCCTGGAACCAAGAAAGCTGGTGCATCAGGATCTCGGGTCTTCAAGGTCCTCTCTTGGCCCCGCCTTGTAGGCATGACAGTTACCGAAGCCTCAATGGGGGTTGGAACTTTCAGATCAAAGCTGGAATGGCTACCCACTACAGCGAGGCCCTAAAGAGGTCCCTCTCCCAAGCCCACAGCCAACCCTGATTGGGCAATTACTAAACACAGGAGGCAAGGATTTTCCAGCATGGAGTGGGTCCAGTTTCATTAAGCAAATAGCTCTTTGGATACCAAAATGACAGTAGAGGATCAGAGCTACATTTCTTAAATTAAAAAAAAAAATAAAATAAAAATCTTATAACTACAGTGACTGTTTACATGTGTCCCAGCCACACTGACTAAAATTTGGTAAACTGAATTTAAACAAACAAACAAACAAAAAAATGGTGGCAGATCCGGTTTGAAAGTGGCCAGAGGACATTATACCGAGGCCCACTGTAGCTCTTACTGTGGCCTAAATGATTCATAGAATTGTGTTTTCGGTGACCCAGATAAAACCTAGAAGTGGTTGGAAGTGACCACAAGTGAAATGGCTTTACCAGACAGAGTCCTCAAGGGGATTCCTGGAGCAAAATGCAGGAGGCAGAGTCTTGACAACCACACCAACTGACATGAAACACCCCACTTGCCTGGTACCAGCAGGTACCAGCCCCTCAAGGGTGTTCTTAGCTAGGCCCCTAATGGGAGGGACTAGCAAAGCTCTAATTCCACAGTCCAATATATAATGAACTGCATATAACCATAGATTTATAAATATATTTATATATTTTCTTTTTTGCATGTATATATGTATATGTAGTATATATATATGTGTGTGCACGCTCATGTGTGTGGGTGCACATTTGTCTGTAGATGCATATGCACATGTGTGTGCTTACATGTAGATGTAAGATGCTGACACCAAGGGTCTTATTATACTTAATGTGTAGCTAATTACTGACTCACTCACTCCCCACCTTATACATTGAGTCAGGATCTCTCCCTTTAGCCTAGAGCTCAGCATTTCAGCTTGTGTACCCAGGCAGCTTGATCCAGGGATCCCTCACTTCTGACTCCAAGGGCTGTGATTACAGTCCTCATGCCTGTCCAGCAAGACTATACTCACCAAGCTACCTCCCTAGTCCTACGAGCTAACTTTTAAAACCATCAGCAAATTAACAAATTAAGTCTAATGATGTCTTCCCTTCCAATTCTCCTTTTGTTAAAGATCCATAATCTTGGATCCGGGTCTTTCTAAAATTTTATAATATGTACCTTCAGACTGTCAAAAACACAGGTTTGGAGGTGTCATCAATGACATCTCACAGTCATCAGCTACTTAGGATGTGTGCACTTGGCTGGGTCACATACGATTACCAGGAATAAAGTGTTGGGGAGTTCTGTCTCTTCTTCCAGCCTCCATTCTCTCTATCCAAAAAACCAGGTTCCCTTAGGAAAGGTGAAAGCCAACTTCATGTCAAAGCGTCTGCCATGCTCACGGCACGAGCCACATCATGGTGCCTCCATTTAAGGATGCTGACCGGGGTCAATGAAGACCACAGCTGCACCATGGTGCGGGAACAGGCTCCTCTCTCTGTGTGTATGTGTATATTCACTGTCTTCTCCTCCAAGCTGCTCTTCCAAGAGTCACAGTCACTCGGTCAGAGACTGAGACACTGGAGCACAGAGCTGAAGAGACACGCACGTCACCTGGTCTACTGCAACCATCGTAACGGGGACAAAACAGCACCCAGGAGAAAAAGTGACCCACCTAGCAGCTCCCCAACTGCACATCACAAGTTTTCCTCATGGGGTCCTGTGCCTCTGGCTTTGTCTTGGTCACTAATTTTTTTTTTCTTTTTTTTTTTTCTTTTTTTTTTTTTGGTTTTTCGAGACAGGGTTTCTCTGTGTAGCTTTGCGCCTCTCCTGGAACTCACTTGGTAGCCCAGGCTGGCCTCGAACTCACAGAGATCCGCCTGGCTCTGCCTCCTGAGTGCTGGGATTAAAGGCGTGCGCCACCACCGCCCGGCTTTGGTCACTAATTTTTAAATCTCTCTCTCTATGTCTCGTCTGTCTGTCTGTCTCTGTCTGTCTGTCTCTGTCTCTGTCTCTGTCTCTCTCTTTTCTTTCCTCTCCACATTTTGCACGTGAAGGTCAGAAAACAACCTCAGGTGTCCATCCACTTTGTTTGAAACAGGGTCTCTCTTGTTTATTGCTGCACATGAACTTCCCAAGATGCCCCTGTCCCCAGCTCTGTCTCACAGTAAGAATGGAACACAGAGGTGGCAGATGACATGCTGCCATGCCCAGCTTTGACGTGGCTCTGGGTACCTAAATTTGGCTCCTCAGGGCACGTGCACTGCCCACTGGGCCATCCTCCCTCGCTTTGACCATTACTTCTGCAAATTTTTCCTTCCTTTCTTTAGTGAACACCTGTGTGTGTCTGCATTAATCAAATGAAATACATTATCCAAGAGGTTTGCCACAAGTAATTTTTTTAAAACTATCCTTTTTTCGATATCAGAAAAGACACACAATAGTATTTGGTATTTAGCTTGCAAATATATGCCTGCACATGCAGAATTAAAACAATTAGTGAGGAGGGCCAACCTAATTCAATTACAAATTCTTATTACCCAAATACATCTCAGGAAACAGAGCAATCGTGCCAGCTCTGCGTTAAATTTCATGCCCAGACTCAAACTTGCCATCTGCTGGGGCACATGACGTGGGTTTCAAAGAAAAGTGACCACAGGCCACTTAAAACCTTCATTAGTCAAAGGCACACTGTCCTTGCAAGGCAGGACGCTGAGCCCCTGCTGGTGACAGACAGCAAAGCTAGCTGCCTGTGCTGGGGACCCGGATGCAGACAGAAACTTGGTTCTTGGCTCCCCACTTCATCAGCAGGGACAACGCTCCTTTTGGAACAAGCCATCTGGATTCCAAAACATAAAACCGGCCCCCCAAACCGCACATGTTTAAATGTCAACAGTGTACAGCGCTGTCCAGAGACGTGGACCAGCTGCCTTTCCCAGCTCAGGCTTCTGGCGCGCGGCGTGTTAGCCATCACCACCACTGAAACAGGTGGCTGTGGTGGTGTCCAAGTGTCAGGAGAGTCGTTTTATCGTTCATTAGAATCACAACAAAACAGCTCAAAGTTAGACCAGAGAGATAAAAGAGTTCTGCCACTACGCAGTCAAATTCTCTCATAAAGGAAATCAAACTTTAAATTATAATGGAAAAGTTTAAAAAAAAAACAAACTTCCTATTGTGAGCTAACAGACCAAAAGTAAAAAAAAAATCAGTCGCTCAGTGAACTTATGAACTCCTCCGTAGCTATACGACTTCTTATACAACTACTGATGTCTCTTCAAAAAGCACGGGACAGATACATGTTAAGGACAGTAAATTCCCTGAAGGGTTCGAGCCTGTTCCTTTTGGTCCCACCTCGTCTCTGACTCAGATGCCATTTCACTAATAAAGGAATGAATAAGCCGATTATTCATTCAGCACAGTTGTCAAGCACCCACTGTCAAGCACTGAGAGATGTGATGAGTAAGATGGGGTTCGTGTCTCTTCCTCCCCGGAAGTGCTTTCCATTTATTGAAGAGAATCAGATCTATACAACAGAGGGAGGCTCACGTTGTGCCGTCTATAAATTTTACAGCGAGTACAAAGGCCGCTGCTAAACTCTGCTCCTTCCCACAGCCTTCGACGAGGCTGACTTGTAAGCTCCTTCGCCTTATCAGATTATTACTGGCTGAGCATTTCCAAGGGCCTAAGAGGAAAAGGAAAGTTAAAGTAATGGAGGGGAGATGTGTAGGCAGTACTGAAGATAAATATGATCAAAGTACCTTACATACACGCGTGAAAATGTCGTAGTGAACTCACTGTTTTGACTGATTTAAAATACAATAAAAAAGAGGGAACTTCCAGGCTGCCTATTTGGTCCATCATCAACACCAATACTATCATACCCCGGGTACTCGCTAGAAAAGTGGTTTTCAACCTGGGGGTCCAACAACCCTTTCACAGGGGTCACACATCAGACATCCTACCTATCAGATAGCTACATTACAATTCATAACAGTAGCAAAATGACAGTTATAAAGTAGCAACTCAAATAATTTGATGGTCGGGGGTCACCACAACATGAGGCACTGTATTAAAGAGTTGCAGCATTGGGAAGGTTGAGAACCACTGCTCAACAAAAGCCAGGCAGGAACAGGCAGGTGCTCGGCCCATGGTGTCCACCATGCTGGGATCATCAGTCTTCAGAAAACCAAACAGAAGTCACAAGCACAGAACGGCTCCTTCTCTTTTGCCAAGAGCAATGCATCTCCTTGCATTGGATGCAGGGCACAGAGACTAATGTCCTGCTAAGCAGGTGGGTGTTGCTATGAAGAGTCATATCCAGTGGGAGGAGGCCAGCACTAAACCCTGTAGTTTCTGCCGTGGCACGTCCTGAACTAATCACGTGATCTGTGAATTCCGAGTCTGCTACACTTTGGCCAGAAAAGGTAATGGTATCTATTTCCAGTGAGTGCTCAGTTATTATAGTACAGAGCTTGATATGGGAGCTCAGGTAGGACTTCCCCAACTGAGGTTCCTGCCACCTTTCACCCTGTGTGTTCACATGGGATGTGGTAGGTAAGCCAGATGAGGTAAGCAGCTGCTATTAATAGACAACTTTATCTAGCAGATAAGCAACATGAGCATCGTCCTTGGGAAAAAAAATCTGTTAAGAACAAATCACAACTTATCTGTGTGACTAACCCAGCCACATGAGATAGCAGACGGGGCTCTTTCCTGGGACAACCGTCCAGGTCTGTCCTGATCACCATGAGATGCTCACAGCATATGTGCCCAGCCCAACAGTACTCCAACACAAATATGAAAGACTGGTGGGTCGCTAGTGATTAGGGATCCTTCAGTAAGCCAAATGTGGCAAGCATAACTGTACTCCCCAGAGATGTCCACATCCTACTGCCCAGAAGCTGGAGGGGAATTAAGGTCACAGGCGGAGGTAAGACTGCTCATCCTCATCAGCAAAGATTAAGATAGGAAGGTTTTCTAATGAGTCCCATCTAATTCATAAAGGCCCTGAAACACAGGAAAGGGGTTAAAGAGACAGCCAGTGAGGCAGTGTGAGAAGAATTCTACCTGATAATGCTAGTCTAGGACATGGAGTAGAAGTGAGCCCAGGACTGTGAATGCCTCTAGCAGCCAGAATGAATGAGGAAAGAGACTGTCCCCTAACATCAGCAGAAGGGACACAGCCCAGTCCACACCTTGACCATAGCCCCTGAAACCCAACACATGTTTCTGAACACCTAAAATGCACCAATGACAAACATGTATGGTTCTGAGACATTGCACTCAGGTCGTGGGAGATTGTCACAGCAGTTACATATTAACACGCCATGCCACCCAGTGGAAACCTCCAGAGCATGGGTTACATAAGCCCTGTCCAGCTCTAGTACGAGGGACTTGGTCAAACACCCACCTTAACCTTTCACGTTTTGACTCAATTTCAGATCACTCAGAAAAGGAAGTTGCTGAGATGCTGATGATACTAGGGAATGAATGTCCAGTACCTCAGCTCCACCAGACAGACACACCTTCCACCCCCGTCACTTCCTCCTTCCTGCCTTCTTCCTTCCCACCTTTCCTACTTCCTTCCTCTCTGTTCCCCTTCTTCATTCATTCCTTGTCCCTCCTTCCTTCCTTTCTTGACTCTTCCTTATTTTCCACAAATAACTGTTGAGGACCTAATATTTGCCTCATCTAGACTCAAGGAAAACAAAACTGAATCATCAATCCCAAAAGCATACTAACTAAAGGCTATACATCCAGAGTGTGATTTCCATAGCAATAACTACATTTTCACATCACAGCCTATGACACACACACACATGAAACCAGAACAAAGCCTTCACACAACAATACTGGACCGGTGCTTTACCAGAGGAGATTGTGGTGGCTATTCTTGGTCTTCGTCAACAACTTGACTACGTCTAGAACTAACTCAAACCCCAGCTGCTGGGTAGACCTGTGAGGAATTTTTTTTCTTGATAGGATCATCTGAGAAGATATACCTTTAATGCCAATCTTTTGAAGTGGGAAGGCCCACCTTAAATCTGGGCCACACCTGGTGGCAGCCTATATAAAGGACACGGAGGAAACTCTTGCTCTTTGTCTGCTTGACCTCACTCTCGCTGACAAGTTCATTCCTTCACTGGCAGTAGAGCCTACTTCTTTGAGATTCCAGGGTATACTGAAGACCAGCTGAGACACCCAGCCTTGTGGACCGACAACTATTCAACTATTGGATTCTTAGACTTTCCATGAGGAGACAACCATGGTTGGACTAGCTGGATCACAGCCTGTAAGACACTCTAATAAATCCCATAATATCTCTCTCTCTCTCTCTCTCTCTCTCTCTCTCTCTCTCTCTCTCTCTCTCTCTCTGTGTGTGTGTGTGTGTGTGTGTGTGTGTGTGTGTGTGTGTGTGTGGACACTGGTTGACAAACAGTCACTCTTCTCTATAAGACAGGCAAGACCTGGAGGGTCTCATGACAGGAATGATACTTGCCTTCTGCTCACAGCTCTAAGGCCAGAATCAGCACCAAGACCCCACGATGGAGGAGACATACATATACACATACACTCCTCTGCTAGCTTCTAGACAGTGGGATATGGACAACTCTGGAGACTACTGTTCTGACTACCGCATTTGTCTAAGATTGCTAGTCACTAGTGACCCAATGGTACTTTGTATTTTTGTATTATGTGGAGTACTGTTGGGCTGGGCATATATATATATATATATATATATATGGATGGATTCATTCTATCAGTTCTGTTTCTCTAAGCTACCCTGAATAGCACAGAGACTCTTATTTTGCTCCCTGTGCTATCCTTGGTTTTAACTGACATTTCTACCCCGTTCTATTCTATGCTTTATTCTGAACAGGAACAACACGAACTGGTTCCATGACCTAGTAATGGATTAAACCTCTCAGCTGGGAAAACTCTGACCCAAAAGCTTTGATACCTGTCTTTGGGGAGATGACCATGCCTTGGCTCCAGACAGGGTGTGCGTCTAAAATGTATGCCAGGTTTTCATGGATTCCAGACCCCTCCTTTCCACACCAGTTACGGTTTGGATGTAAAATGTTCTCTGAGGGCTCTTGCGTGTGAACATTTGGTTCCCTGCTGGTGGTGCTGTTTGGCAATGTTGTGGAATCTTTAGGACACGGGGCCACCTAATTGGAGGAAGTGGCTGATGGGAGGAGGGGATAGAGTGAGGTTTGTCACACTGCTTCCTGTCCTCAGCATGCTTCCCAGTTCACCCAGAAATGAACAGGCAGCCTCACACTCCTGACCTCAAAGCTGAGAGCCACACCTGCAGCCACATGGTGCTGCCACGATGCATTGTGCTCTTACCTCAAACCATACTCCAAAACAAAAACCTTACCTCTCTTAATTGCTGCTTCTTTTTTTGGTAGGGGCAGGGGTTTGAGACAGGGTTTCTCTGTGTAGTTTTGGTGCCTGTCCTGGATTTCGCTCTGTAGTCCAAGCTGGCCTCGAACTCACAGAGATCCACCTGCCCCTGCCTCCCGAGTGCTGGGATTATAGGCGTGCACCACCATTGCCCCACTTCTTAATTGCTTCTTGTCAGGTACTTCGTTGTATCAATGAGCAAAGTAACTCAAATAGCGCCCTGGCACTACCCATCCATGGTCAGCTGACTCAGGCTCAGGATGCTGGGCTTTTCGGGGATGACTATAATCCACGTCCATTACAACCCAAGCTCATCACCCTCGAGGGAAAGCCACGAAAGGTGCGGAGTGTGGAAAATGTGACTCACTGTTCCTGTCGACCAGGTATATGTCTAAAAGTGTCACTCGAGTGACATCAGAGCAGAGGGCTCAGAGCAGTCAGGAACAAGCATCCCACAAAGAGCCAATGAGAGGTCGCCACAGAGACCAAGCTTTGTGTGGGGAGGAGCAGCCAGAGCACGTGGGCAGAACACCAAGTGACTGAAGGTGTGCTATAATTGACCTGATTAATCACCTGGCACATCGGGACGGGGACTGGTTGAACATGCAAACGATCTGGTTGAGGCCTCGGCAGAGCCGTGCCAGGGAGAAGCGCTCAGCCCGGATGTGCCTCGAGGGTGCTCCTCCACGGGTGCCGCAGGCCACCAGCTTCAGAGGGCACCGCTATAAAAGGCAGCTGAGAGAGAGTGAGTCTTGATACCCTTTTACATAAGGGGACTTATTTGCACTGGTTCTCTTCTTAACGGGAATTTTCACTCACAATTACTTGTTATTCTACCTAATGACACATATTAAAGCTTCTCTCTTCGCGGGCTGATGATACCAGGTCACTGATTTAGAAAAAAAATACCCTGCTTTGCAAACCCAGTTTGCTGCCCAGAGATCCCCAGGCAGAACTGCTGGCCAGCCAGAGGCACCACAGGATGGAATGGGCTCCCTCTCCCCTCCCCTCCCCTCCCCTTCCTTCTCCTCCCCTCCTTTCGCCTCTCATTTTCTTGCTCTGGGTTGGGACTACCTGCACGAAAACCAAGGTTACTGTTCAGAACCTGGGTCATATTAGAATGTTGCCTTTGCAGAATTCTTTGTTTAACAGTTTTTTGGGGCGGGGTGGGGGGGATGCTGAAGCTCAACAGGATGCAAAAAACAGCAGCCTCTAAGGACCCCAAGGCTCCTCCATTCAATACCTACCTCCCCTTCATTTCACCATCATATAAACTAAAGCCCCATCACTCCATTGTTCATGGGGACCATAAATCATGAAGATAGTGCTACACATGAAGGGAAGGTGGTCAGGCTCCTGCTGTATTTCAGAATCTCAGTCCCATAGGACCAGGAGCTCTGGCATAGCTGTTCTTTCTGAAGTAAAATCCAGGGGTGCTCTGGCTCTCCCATTTTGGCACACACCCCTTATAAGCCTCTGGCCCCTTTGCTGCACTCTGCCTCCTGGACCCCACACTTCATCACACTGGTTTCTCTCTTGCCAGGGCTGTTGACTTCCCATCCTCCTGGTCCTGCATTTTCTCTGCTAAATCCTAGCCTTGAATGAATCTCGCTAACCACCAGCCACGCCACACCCCCATGGTCCCAGATACAGCTGGAGAAAAACCACATAGGCGGCTAGGTCCCCAGAATATGAACAGTCTCCAGTTCTAGAAGCTGAAGAACCCCCACATCTCTGTTTCTGAAATGCCCGTGCTAAGACAGTAGGATTGATCAGGCAAGGACATCTAGGATGGTGTGGGGTGGCAGAGCATTGAACTTTCTAGACCCAAGGAATGAACAGTATTCATGGGTCCCAGGGCGGGAAGGGACATGGCATACTTCAAATGCCATAAAGAAGCCAACTGTCTGGAGCTGAAGCAAAATGATGCAACCGGACAGAGGAGGACCAGGGAGAGCAGGCACTGAGTCTGGGGATGCGGATAAGAATTCTGGTTCAGGGGTTGGGGATTTAGCTCAGTGGTAGAGTGCTTGCCTAGCAAGCGCAAGGCCCTGGGTTCGGTCCTCATCTCTGACCAAAAAAAAAAAAAAAAAAAAAAAAAAAAAAAAAAAAAAAGACAAAATAACAAGAATTCCGGTTCACTCTTCGGAGCTCTGGGAAGAAGGTAAGTGACATGATTCTGCCTCTTTTTAAACATTTGGGGGGTTTGATTTGCTTGTTTTTATTTTATGTGTAGGGGTGTTTTGTTTGAATGTATGTCTGTGTGCCACCTGCATGCAATGCCCACAGAGGTCAGAGAGCATCAGCCCCCCTGGAGCTGGTGTTACAGATGGCTGTGAGACACCGTGCGGTCCTCTGCAGGAACAACCAGTGCTTTTAAGGCTGTTTTTTAAAAAGCTCTTTCTCAAAAACCTGCATGATTAATATAAAGTAATGATGGCTAGTTTCCCCTACATGACAGCATACAGCTATCTCACTCTGGAACTCAGCTTTTAAGATTTTCAAAACAACCTAGATGCTCCTCAACTGAAGAATGGATAAATAAAATGTGGTACATATACACAATGGAATACTACTCAGCAGAGAAAAATAATGACATCATGAGGTTTGCAGGCAAATGGATGGAACTAGAAAATATCATCCTGAGTGAGGTAACCCAGACTCAAAGAGACAAACATGGTATGTACTCACTCATATGTGGCTACTAGATGTAAAGCAAAGGATAACCAGACTGCAACTCACAACTCCAGGGAGGCTAGCTAGTAAGGAGGACCTTAGGAAAGACACAGGGATCGCCCAGCAATGGAGAAATGGATGAGATCTACAGGAGCAAACTGGGTGTGTGTGTGTGTGGGGGGGGTAATGGAGTGCAAGGATCAGGGGAAAGAGAGCTTAGGGGAATGAGAGGTTCGAGCTGAATCCGGAACAGAGTGGGAGAACAAGGAAAGAGATACCATGAAAATGAAGGCCCCATGGGAATAGGGAAAAGCAGAATGCTAGGGAGGTTCCCAGGAATCCACAAAGATACCTCCACTATAGACTACTGGCAATGGTTGAGAGGTGCCAGTAGTCTCTGGTGATTGGATGGCTGAATACCCTGACTGTCATGATAGAACCCTCATCCAGTGACAGATGGAAGATGCCGAGATCCACAGCCAGGTCCCAGGCAGAGCTCCAGGAGTCCAATCGACGAGAGAGAAGAGGGACTGTATGAGCGAGAGATATCGAGACCATGATTGGAAAAAGCACGGAGACAACTAGCCAAACTAATGGAAACACATGAACTGTGGACCAATAGCTGAGGAGCCCCCATGGTACTGGACTAGGTCCTCTGGATAAGTGAGATAGTTGTTTAGCTTGAACTGTTTAGGAGGCCCCCAGGCAGTGGGACTCCATGAGCTGGCTTTTTGGAACCTAGTGCCTATGGTGAGACACTTTGCTCAGCCTTGGTGCAGGGAAGAGGGGCTTGGACCTGCCTCAACTGAATGTACCAGGTTCTGCTGACTCCCCAGCGGAGTCCTTGCTTTGGAGGAGGTGGGAATGGGGGGTGGGTTCGGGGGGGGGGGGGAGGCTGAGGGGTGGGAGGAGGGAGGACAGGGGAACCTGAGGTTGATATATGTAAATTGAATAGAAAATCTCTTAATAAAAAAAAAATTTAAAGAAGATTTTCACTATTCAGGAACAGGACAAAAGGCCCCCTCTCATCATCCTTTGAGGAACTGGCTAACACACTTAAGAAAAGTAAATGAGATATATGGAACTCAGAAGGAAAAAGTTGAAAACTGGTGCTATTTGTATAGGAAATGCTAAAATAACTTTAAAAAAACCCAAATCCACTATGAAACTCCTTGGCAGATAAGAGAATTCAGTAAGATAATAAAACAAACAAGTGTGTGAAAGTCAATAAAAATCTCCATATTAATTTGTAGAAATCTGTAACAAGAACACCAAGATGACATTCTTCTAAAAGTCTTTTCAAAGCTCCTACCTTTTCCATTTGTTTGTGTGTATGTGTCTCTGTGTGGACATGGACACCACAGTGAACACATGAAGGTCAAAGGGC
This sequence comes from Peromyscus eremicus, assembly GCF_949786415.1. Lineage (NCBI taxonomy): Eukaryota > Metazoa > Chordata > Mammalia > Rodentia > Cricetidae > Peromyscus > Peromyscus eremicus. The sequence goes on along the minus strand of NC_081424.1, from coordinate 53,368,002 downwards.
AATTTGCAGGAGTTGGCTCTCTACTTCTACCCTATGGGTCTCAGAGATTGGACTCATGCCACCCAACTTGGCTGCAAGCCTTAGTCCCGTGTCCCCTTTCTGGCCCCCAGAATGCCATGTTTAACAATAAACATGACAAAGACTGTGAGCTATGACCTAGCTTGGTTTCTGTTGTGCCTAGACATGGACAAAAGCAACTTGAATTTGTTTGGCTTATGGGTTACACTCCATCATTGAGGGAATCCAAGGCAGGAACCTGGAGGCACAAACTGAAGCAGAGACATAGAGTTGCTTAACTGGCCTGTTCCCAGATTCACATTCAGCTACCTTTCTTATACCTCCCAGGACTACCTGCCCAGGGTGGTACTACCCACAGAGGGCTGGAACGCCTTTAATCAATGAGCAATCAAGAGAATGCCCTATAGACGTGCCCATAGAGCAATGTGATGGAGGCATGTCCTCAGTTGAGGTTGTCTAGGTTTGTATCAGTTGACAAAAAACTAACCAAACACGCTTCTTCTGGGGAAAATATATGTCACACTGGTGGATGCCAATGAATACCTGAAGTGTGTTCTTGTATAAGCAGATACAACACAATGGTATCATTTCTTCCCATGGCAATCTATAAATGCAATCCCAATAAAAACGATGATTTTAAGAAAATCACAGCAATCTAATTTTAGAGCTAATATGGGAAGCTTCCTCCAACTACAGAGTAGCTACAAAATGTAGAGAGAATAGGGATGAGCTAAGGGTGAGCTAGGAGACCCAGTCATGATTGTGAGGAATACCGGGTCAGGGTTCAGAGTCCAGGATCTGGGTGGTGGTGGAGATTCAGAAACAGGGTGAGCTTGAGAGATATCTCCATGGAGACTGGGGATGGCAGGTGAGGGAGAGATGTCTAACAGAGAGTATTGAATATAGGAATACCTATGCATTAATTGATCAAAAGTCCTATAATCCTTCCACAACATCCTTAAAACTAGATCCCACTGATGGCGGTGTCTCTGGGGCCTGTAGAGATGGAACAGATGGTCAGGGAAGGCTTGGGAAGTGTTTGCTCATAGCCTAATGGAGCATGGTTTCAGCATTGTGACTCTGCTAATAAAGTGTCCTTGAGAGCCTTTGTGACCAGGGCCACCTTCCTCACAGCCCCTGAGGAGCTCTGTTCTTTCCCTACCTGGTCTCCTTTTCTTTTTCTTTTTCTTTTTCTTTTTTTCATCCTGATATTAAATTGTACTAGAAAGAAAAGGGGGGCCAGTGGTAGCTTTTTGACCCCAGCCTCACCTGTCACAGGTGGGACACGAGCACCCTGTCTTTCCTCCTCTTCAGTCAATTAGTAAGTCCCGTATCACAGGCCACCTTCTTGCTGCCACGGGCCCAGCGTCCCACCAGAGTCAACGTCCTATCAACATCGTCTGTGCATCAGCTTTTGTAACACACTTTCAACCAGAACAGAGTTGGTTTGAATTTATCACCAGCAGTCGCCTCTCAAACATCTTCAGAGGTCAGTCCAGGGCATGTGCTGTTTGATGGGAAAAAGTTGTGTGTTTGTTTTGGATGCAAGCAAGCTGTTATGCAAAGCATGTGTTTGCTGAAATGTAGGTGAAAGATGCAGAGGCTTTGATTTAGATAGGATGAAACCTCGCTCACTTCAAACACACACCAGACAATGTGTTCTCTGCGTACCCCACAAAGCTGTGAGGAGGTGTCTTGGCTCTGACCATCTCTAGGGTGGTTTTGCTCTGTGCGGATCAGTCTGAGGCTCCCGGAGGGCCCCAGGAGTCCTCTGCTTCTCTAGTGAACTCCAGAAGAGGCTGTCCTGCAAACTCACAGACCTCACTTGGGGGAGTCAGAACTCAAATTGGTTAGCAGGTTAAAAACCTCTTTCTGAGGTCTGATGCATTACTGTGTGCTGTGGGATGTTCTGTATGTCAAATGTGTTGCTGATTAGTCAATAAATAAAACACTGATTGGTCATTGGCTAGGCAGGAAGTATAGGCGGGACAAGGAGGAGAATAAAGCTGGGAAGTGGAAGGCTGAGTCAGAGAGACACTGCCAGCCGCCATGATGAGAAACAGCATGTGAAGATGCCGGTAAGCCACGAGCCATGTGGCAAGGTATAGATTAATAGAAATGGATTAATTTAAGTTGTAAGAACAGTTAGCAAGAAGCCTGCCACGGCCATACAGTTTGTAACCAATATAAGTCTCTGTGTTTACTTGGTGGGGTCTGAGCTGCTGTGGGACTGGCGGGTGAGAGAGATTTGCCCTGACTGTGGGCCAGGCAGGAAAACTCTAGCTACAACTGTGTGCTACAAACAAACAAGCAAACAAACAAACAAACAAACGTTTTCTCAAGGAAAGATGCAGTTCTATGCAAGGAAAGATGCAGTTCTATGCAGCCCTTTTTTCAAAGATTATTTTTGCTGTGGGGTCCAGGTTGGCTTGGTATTCATTACCTAGGCCCAGGGAAACCTAGACTTTGGGATGCTTCTCCTGCCTCAGCCTCTGAAGTGCGAAGATTCCAGGCATGCTCTCACCTACTTGACATCCCCAGCTCACTTCTCTCAGGCATCACTTCCTCCCAGGAGTCTCTCTCTGCCCCCCATCACATCTCCACTTCATTCCGTAGTACTACAGTTTTCCATTGTCTGCATTCCTCCGACCACATTCCTCCATGGGAGGGGGAGGGGGGTATTTGGTTTGCTCCCGTGGTGTCTGCAGAATTTGGCACAGTGGTAACTTGAAGGCTTGAGAACCTGTTATGCTGGAGGGTGTTCCTTTGAGTCTGAGCTCCTGTGTGCTCAAGTGTCCAACTGTCTGCAGTTGGTACCAGCAGTGGGCTGTGAAAGTAACAGTGTTGCAGCCGCTGGAAGACATGAGCTGGCTTTGGCATTCATCGGTGGAAGGAGCCGTCAAGGAAACCATGATGGAGCTGGAGAGAGAGCTCTGAGTGTCCTTCCAGAGGACCTGGGTTTGATTCCCAGCACCCACATGGTTCCAGGAGATCTGACGACTTCTGCCTCCTGTGGACACCAGCCACACAAGTGATACACAGACATGCATGTGAATAAAATATTCATACAAATATAAATACATTTTTAAGGGAATGATGATGATGATGATGATGATGATGATGATGATGATAGTGGATATGTGATGACTAAATTGGTCTGAATAGTTTTGATATTTAAAACAGTTGGGCTCAACTGTCTCCCTTGAAGGAGACATATCATCGTGTAAAAAGGTGGTTTCGTATAAAAATGCCTGAAGTCCATGTTCCTGGCTGTGTGAAATAAAATTCAAAAGGTAAATGAATGGCTGACATGGAATCGGAAGACTCCCCAGCCTGCATAAGCCTTTTCTCTTACACATGCATCTGCACAGATAGTTCTAATATCACCATCCACAGCAGCATCACTCCTGTGAACCTCGGAAGCTGTGTAGAGCAGGAGATAAAGCTGCTGCAAAGATGTCCCATCTGTGGAAAGCCGTCATTGGCCATGTGTCCAGCTTTGCCCGTGGCTCACAATCGCCTCTGTTTTGTCTCTTTTCTCTTCTGTATGTGTGTGTACATGTTTGCATGTGGGCACATGGATGTGGAGGCCAGATGTGAATATCCAGGGTCTTCTTCAGTCTCTCTGCACACTTATTTTTTCTGTACTGTTCTCCCACTGACCTTGGAGTTCACTGATTGGCTGGGCTGTCTGGCCAGCCAGCCCCAGTGACTCAGGTGTCTGCCACCTCACCTGACTTTTTATATGGGTGTGGGGGAGCCAAACTCAGCTCCTCGTGTTTGTAAAGTAAGCATTTCCCCAACTCCATCCATTTTTTTCTTTTATTGGTTTGATAGCCAAAATCCTGTTGTATTGTTTTCCCCCTGGAGGAAACCCATTTCATTAGCATCAGTGCGAGAACTGTGTCAAGCCTTAAAAAGGAGCTTCCTCTTTCCCATCACATTCAGACTCCCTCTTAAATGCAACTATTAATGTATAGGATCTCGGTAACAAGGAACAGCCTTTGAAACTCTACATTGATCTCTCTAAGAGAACTTTTTTTCATGGCTGAGAAGAGGCAAACAAAATGCTCCCCAGTATTTCCAAGCCTTTGGGGCTTAATTCAGGCTCAGTGTCAAGGCAGCAACCTGACTCTTGGCAATGCTGGCTGATCAAGAGAAAGAGACTTCCTGTTAGCACGCAGTTAAGCATGAAGCATCCTTGAGTCAATGTTCCTGGCTGTGTCAAATCAAATTCAAAAGGTAGATAAATTATCCAAAATGTGTGTCCAAATATATTGAAAGGGAGGAAATATATTGAAAGAGAGACTTCCTAAGAAACAATAGTTTGGAATGCTAAAGAGGGGGCGAAAAATCGGAATGGCTGAAAAATATCAAAATGTGCTTTTTGAAAACTACCGTGCTACGTTTTAGCAAGCCTGCAGTTTCTGACCTGTACCAACAGCTGGGTGTCTCACTGACCGCAAGCTCACTGGGGGCCAGGGCTCCATCACTGTCTGGTGGGGAAGGGCTGTGTGCACAAATATGCTGTTTGGTATCTTGGGGGTTAGAAAATTATTCCTGCCTTTGAGTTACCTTTATCTTACTTTTAGTTCATCCTTCTAAAGCACTTGGCAGGGCCAGGAAGACATCATCTTATTTCTGACAAGTTTTTGTCTAAAACACTTTTCCCATGTGGAGAATGTCTCACCTGTTCTATACAAGCCCCAATATTACTCACTTACCAACCCTTACAGAACATACACAATGGAGGGGTCCGTTTGTTCTTTGAATGGCATCCCCGCTCCCCCCCCCCCATCCTACCTCCATCAATTCCTCCAAGGATGGTCTACCTCTTATCTCTTGCAAAATCCCTTGATAAGCTAATAATGATAAAATTGAAAAACTGTTAAGACAATTATTAGTCACTTTGAAGAAAATACAGAAGGAATTCATTGGTCTATTGGTGAAGTGTTGATTGAAAAGCTGAAAGGGTTAAGAAGAATCATCTCATCATTTAGGAGGGCCTAATAGCACCCCAATCCTCCCATTATCCTCTGTATGAGATCTGCTTCATTAAGCCCATGAAGCCTCAGAAGGGTCATAAAGTTGGGGGGGGGTGACTATAGAATCTGACAAAAGCATAAAAAGGTGTATGGAAGCATCTGCCTCACACTTCATATCTAAAAAGTGTGTGACTCAGTCAGGCAGGAAGAATGAAAAGAATTGAGAACTTAATCAGGTAGCGAAAGATTCAGTAGAGAGGAAGAACAAAACAAAACAAAACAAAACAAAAAACCAGTTATGAACATGAGCTAAAGGGTTCAGGATTGTATCTCCCCAGATAAGACACTAACAGTGGAGAGAAGTCGGGGAGCAGGGACTTCCCGAGGCTGTCAGTCACCTGGATCTGATGGATGCTAAGTGCTCTCTGACATCAGAGAGACTAACGGGCTCCAAGCACTCATCAATGTCCTGATGGGATGACCCAGAACATGCACAGCTTGGGATGTCTTGGCCCGGATAAAAATCTCCAGATGTAGGTAGGCACAGATCCCACTCCAGATGTTCAGCTTCCATCATACACTGTCCCCCTGGGAACATCGACCTTCAGCCACCTCCTCAAGTTCTCTTCTTCCCAGTGACATGAGCCAATGCGAGCATCCCTTCTGGCTTTTCTCTTGTAGGCGGGAAGGGAAGAAAAGTACTGTGATTTTCATAATTAGGGATGCCAGCCTACTTCTCTAGCTAATTCAGATCACTGGTGCCAGAGGAAAGCTTAGAGAGCATTACAATTTTTAAAGATTAAAAGAAAATATTTCTTGGGGGATGCGAAGGGAATTGGCTACAGACAGACAGACAGACAGACAGCTGATGCCACAGCTAGGATAAGAACCCAGTACTCTTTCAAGCAAACTTACTATGTCTCAGACTGGAACTACCTGGTAGCTAAAGCTGCTTTGGATTTCTTTCTCAGAGAAACAAAACGAAATCTAAATCCCATGCACAAAGCCTGATGTCCCAACTAACCACATGATTTCTAGAACCTTCTCTGGCTTTGGAAAGAAAGGCAAGACATGGAACCCCAAGTTCTGTGATATTAACTTGCTAGGTCTTCAATTCCTGGGACTCAATGGACAGAGCAAGGGAGCTCGAAGAGACTGTTTGTCATGAACTCCAGATCAGTTCCCAGTAGCTCTTTGCCAATAGAATGATGCATGAACAGCACTCGACCTGCACAGCCTGAGATAATTCATTCACAGTAGAAGCCCCAGATTCATCGACCCCCATGTGTGCGTGCACCCTTGGGTACACACGCATGTATATGCATGTTTGCATGTATGTAGATGGCCAGATTCATCCTCTATCATTCTTTCACCTTATTGATCGAGGCAGGATCTCTCAATCAATCCCAGAGCACACTGATACAAATAATCTCACTAGCCACCTTGCTCCAGATTGAGATAAAGGAGCCTCCACCCCCACCCAACTTTCGTTTGGGTTCTGAATATCCAAATTCCAGTCCTCATGTATGCACAACAAGTCCTTTAAGTAATGAGCAATTTTCCCAGTCCCTGGATTCATTTAAAGGCTTATTTTTATTTGTAATGTATGTGTGTGTCCTAGAAGGCCAAAGGAAGGCCTTGGATCCCTTGGAACTAGAGTTGCACTCAATTGTAAACTGCGTAATGTGGGTATTGGGAACAGAACTTAGATCCTCTGGAAAAGCAGCAAACACTCCTAACCACTGAGCGATCTCTCAACCCCCATCCCGACTCCCACATTCATTTAAAACCCAACTGTGACTCTCACCTCCGGCTCCACTCCCCCTGAAACTAAGCTAGTGGGTAGAAGAGCCCTGGGTGAAAATCCATTTCTGCGCTCTGTTCTAGCATTTTCCACCTGGAATGCCAGCGTGCTATGCTTATGTTTTGATAAAAGTACAGCTATTCTAAAAACATAACAACAACAACAGCAGGGTTTGTGGTTGTCCCTGTGTCCCTAAGGCTAACCGCTTCAGGAAACACTATCTACTAAAAGTCCCCCGAGTACACAGGACGATTGATCCCTGCTTGGTGGAATCCTTGGTACCAACATGGAATGTCGTCCTCATCCACACTGAAAATCAAAGCATGTGAACTGGGTCAAAGAAAGCAAATGAGGAGTGTCAGGGGAACTTCAAAGTGACCTCCTGGCCACTGTTAGATATGCCTTGAACTTTAGCAACATATATATGCTATTTTTTCCAAACCTCCTCCCCCCAGGATGCATGGCGAAGGGCCCTTTTCTCAAGCACAAGGCTTCCCTCATACTACTCTGGACCCAGCCTACTCCTGTCTTCTCAGAGAACTCTGTACTGTCAGGTCAGCTGACTCTTCCTTTTAAAACACATTGATCCCCGAAAGTTCATTTCAGTCTCTACTAGTCATGAGACCTTTCCTGGAGAGATGCTAAAGGAAGCCTAGGGCCGGGGGGCGCGGGGGGGGGGGGGGGGAGGTAGCTCGGTCAGTGCTTACTACAAAACGTGAGACCTGAGTTCAGTCCCCCCCCCCCCCGAACCCATGTTTGTAGAGGCAAGGTGTGCTGGTGTATGCTTGTAATCCCAGAGTTGGGAATGCAGAGATGAGGATCCTTGGGGCTTGCTGGACGGCCAACCTAACCTATATGGCAAGCTCTAGTTCAGTCAGATACCCTTCCTCAAAAACCAAGGTGGCTCCTGAAGAACAACACTTAAAGTCAATCTCTAGCCTTCATATATGTTCAGGAGTGTGTGTGTGTGTGTGTGTGTGTGTGTGTGTGTGTGACACACACACACACACACACACACACACACACGTTATTCATCCCAGATAGAAAGGATCAAATAAGGGATTACATCCAAGTCCATCTTTGTATGTCAAGGAATTTACTAGGGTTGCTTACAGAACCATGGGCGACTCCAAGGGAGCTGCACCACCAGGAAGTCCCTGGACAGCTAGGAGCAGAGATGTCACTGGACAGTACTACCCATGACTTGGGTAATTCATCAAAAGCTGCACCACTAAATACTCCTGTTCCCAACGATGTCTTACATGACCTCCAGGAAAAGAAGGGCCCCATGAGGACCCCTGAGCTAATAGGCCCTCCTGCTAACAGACCTAGTCTCACGGGGGTCATATGCAGGTTATCATAACAATAGTCATGTCCATCCCAGAGGAAACAGCAGCACAACATGACCAAAACACAAAATAAAACAACAGACAAAACCAAGCAAAGAAAACAACAAAAGCCCTCCCAGCTCAGAACCTCTTCTAGCCGGTGACCCCTCCCCTCCCCTCCTCTCCCCTCCCCTCCTCTTCATGGCCAAACTTGTGGAGTTTGTTGCTTCCTGATTCCCACCTTCCCCCAGCCCACTCCAATCTGATGTCCCCCGACCATCATGCCACCCAAAAGCTTTTGTTAAGGTCAACAGTGACCAGTATGCCACCGAGTCTGGCTTGTTTTTAGCACTGGCCACCCCATCCCTCTTCAGAGAATCTTCCCTTATTTGTGCCTGCCACTGCCTCATCATCACCCTCCTCCTCCTCTCCTCCTCCTCCTCCTGTGTGTCTTCCTCTTCCTCTCCCTCCTCCTCTCCCTCCTCCTGCTATTCTCACTGTCTTCTTCATCCTCTTCATCCCTCTCTGCTGAGCCTCTGTGTAACCCCATAGTCACTTTCTCAGATAAACCTTCACTGTCTGTAATACACAGATATTCCCCCAGGGTGAGACATATGCACCCCAAACTCAGCAAGTCCCTCCACTTTCTCTCTCTTCCCTCTGTCTGCCCTCTCACTCCTCTCCACCACCCATCCATCCCACGCTGCAAACCAGGACCTTTCCGCCCATCCCGTCTCTCCTGTCCTATCTAAATACAGTACCCTCCAGTTCTCCCACATATCTACCCACTTCACTCCATCTCCTTTGCCACATCTCCGTATCCTCACAGCTTCCCACGGCTTCCCCAGCAGCTCCTGCCCCTCCCATCAGATCCCTAGGCTTATGCCAGAATTGTCATCTCAAGAGTGTGTCTTCATACTTTCCTGTGCACCGCCCACCCCCACCCCCAACTGCCTAACAGAATAGCATGGCCCTCCTCTTCCTGTTCCTCAAACAGGCGACGCGGAGTCTTCCCAGGAAGCACCTCCATTCTCTGACTCCTCCCAGTTGGCTCCTACTCTGTCTTCAGACATCAGCTCTCCAGCGTGGGGTGCCTTCCTGGGGTCACCGGAAGCTAGGCTAGATACACTACATCTTCCATGGTGCCCCTTGCTTTCACAGAGCCCATCATTTCACATCTCTCATGGCATTTGGAAGTCAATGCCTTTGCCTACCCGTACTGAGGCCACTTGAGGCTTACTCCCTGGCCCTCCCTTTCTAGAAAGCTTAGAGGATGTGGCTCTACCTGCCCTGCTGGGAAGTCCCTTTGTGGGTGTTTACGAGAGGCCATGCCTCCCAAGGGTAGCCCCAGCCAATGAAGCAGGCTGCTTCTACACAGCCTTCCTCTCAGCCTCACCAGGCAACACCAAGATGGTCTAAAGGCTTTCCCAGGGTCGCCAGCCCCCCTCAGCCTCTCCTTTATCAGGACACCTCTAAAACCAAAAATCTGGGTATGTATGATCCCTTAGCACTTGCTTCTCTGAGGACCCAAACTAATCCTCCCAGTCCTCCTCCATGAGTTCAAAGGTCTTGGCTGGTTTGTTACCAGTTAATTTCTAATGCCTAGTGCAGAAATTGCAGATGTGCACTTATGAAATTAATGAGTAAACGCATTCATAGAGCCGGGCTGTGGTGGTGTACGCCTTTAATTCCAGCACTCGGGAGGTAGAGGTAGGCAGAGCTCTGCAAGTTCCAGGCCAGCCTGATCTACAGAGCAAGTTCCAAGACACCCAGGACTGTTACACAAAGAAACCTTGTCTCAAAAAAAAAGAAGAAAAAAAAAAAAAAAAGCATTCATAGATCATTCTAGAAGGAACCTAGAATATCTAGAATCTCTCACTGCTCTTTTATGCTCTTTACTTAGTGTCATGCATATCTACGTAAAACTTCCTGCTCTGTCACTGAGTATGCAAATTCCCAATTATCTGGCATGGCGTCACTATGAAACTCGACTCCTTTGAATCACTGTGACCTGAGCGATGCAGTGACGTCTATGAAAAGTAAGTTGTATAGAAAGAAACATTCGGATGACTTTTGTGCTACCAACCCACAGAGCCAGTGTGTCTCTGCTTTTCTGGGGGAAGAAAGAATACAGTCGCAATTAATAGACAGGAAATTCGTCACTCACAAACCCACTGCGGATGCAACTCTGAGAACAGGCACACATTTTCTAGAGAAGGGAAAAGATAATTTGTGGGTCGAGGAGGGTTGCAGGGCTCCATGGAGACACACTTTAGATGGGAAAGACATTTTAGAAAATGCAGTGTAGAAAGCTCTTTTGCGCCCACACATCCTTCCCACGAAGTTTCTGACTGTGAGAAATGGCTTTGGCTGTCTTCTGACTTAAAAGAGATACCTAAAAGGGAAGGGGCACCAATCAGAAAGAGCATCATGTGCTAGTTCAGGTAATTTCAAGACTATGAAACAGCCCTTTCCTGAAGCACATTGTCTAAGACGATGACATCACGCCACTGAGTACTGAGAAACAGAACCTGAGAAGTGGAGTCTGCCCATAGGCCACCAAACGGGGAGGGAGGATGGACTGCCCATGAGTTCTCCCTCACAGAGACACCTGTGGTGACTCCCATGAGCAGAACTGTGAAGCCTGTACTTCACAGTTCTGTCTCCCGGTTGTTGGCAGTTGTAAAGATGAAGTCTTGATCTAACAGGTTATTGGTTATCCCTTAGCTCCAAGAAGGGCTACACAAGCCCACAGCCTCTGAAGTCCCCAAAGAGTGTCCACTCCATCCTGGGTACTATTCCGGGCATGTGGAACCCCCCCTAGAAACAGCAATCACACTCCTGTCCTCCCTGAACAGCCAGAGGTTTCCTCACATTACCTGTCACCTCAGCAGTGGCAGCCTCTGTGACAATCCCCAACAGCTAACTCCACTGTCTCTCCCAGATGTTAATCTGAAAATGTTACAGAGCAAAGCCCTGGGGCTTAAAAAACAAAACAAAAAACCAAAAAAAAAAAAAAAAACCAAAAAAACAAAAAACAAAAAAACCCATGAATTCTTCAGGCTTTGTTCTCTCCCACACTGTCCTTTCCCACCTTTGGGGGGTTCACTCATCTTCTCTGCCCCTCTCGTCCTAGAGCCCCACAGTGTTGTGATTTAGCTCTTACATGACATGCTGTGAGCACCAGAAGAATCAGCTACCCTTTTCCTTCACTCTGCTGGTCACCGGCCATTTTAGTGGGCTGTTAGTCAACCTTCCTCACTGCTGTTTCCAAATGCCTGACAGAAACAACTTGAGAAAGAATGATTTAATTTGGCTCACGGTTTTGATTTTGTCCACCGTAGTGGGAAGAGTATGGCAGATTTTATAACACCAAGACTACTACGTGGCTGGTGGCCATCACATGTCTGCCAACCAGGAATCAAAGAGCAGGAAACAGAGAGAGAGAGTAGGAAGCAGAGAGAGCAGGAAGCAGACAGAGAGGGAGAGGGAGAGGGAGAGGGAGAGGGAGAGGGAGAGGGAGAGGGAGAGGGAGAGGGAGAGGGAGAGGGAGAGGGAGAGAGAAGGAGACCAGGAAGGAGAGACACAGAGACAGAGACAGAGACAGCGACACCAGGAATCAGGAAGCAGAAAAGCAGGAAGTAGGAAGCAGGAAGCAGGAAGAGACCTGGAACTCTGTATGGAGAAGGCAGGTATATACTCAAAGGGAAGGGTCAAGCTAAAACCCTCCAAAGTATGTCTTCCAGGTACGCCTTGCATCCAAAAGGTTATGCAACCTTCCAAAACAATGCCATCAACTGAGGACCAAATGTAAACATGCACCTGTTGGGTGCACTTTAGCCTCTGACCTTCGACTGCTAACAGGTAGCATTGTCACATCTGCATGCTCTGATTACCTAACCATCTATTAAAGTCTTCTCAGACCCAAGTCTGATGTGTCCTACCTACCCCTCTTGTACTGATTGCTGCCAGTGGCTGCGTGGTCTGAATCGGTGGCACATCAGAAGCACCCGGGAAGTTCTTTTTAACTTCGCATACTGACATAAATATAGACTCACGGGAGGTTTCAAACAATGACACAGCCCTCAACCTTTCCATTTCTCTCTTCTTTTCTCTGCGTTTTTTCCTTAACCTTATTCTTTTCAGACTTTATTTTCTATCTAAGACAGTACCCGTCACCTAACTTCCCTCAATAGTGACATCTTACTTAACAAGAGGAGGTTGGTTGGTAAAGCCCAGTGGGGGAGACTGTAGATCTCTCTAGGAGCACCATTCCCAGAATGCACTTGTCCTCTCTCTTCCTGTGTAGATGCATGCTGCTCTTACCATATGTAGAGATTATTCAAGACAGAAGACCATCCCACCAACACAGCTCACACTTGCCCTCCCCAGCCCCTGGGAGTCATCTACTTGTTCTCCATCTCCTTCATGGTATTCTGAGAACATTACATAAACGATATCTTACAGTATGTAACCTTTAGAGGTGGGCTTTTCTTACTCCAAAAGCTTTCGAAGCTTTTAATAAATAACATTTCCTGGATTCTATCACTGTCTCACCACCCTGCCCTTTATTCTGTCACTGATATCATTTACTCTATCCAAAGGAGGACTGTGGTTTAAAGATGGAATCAAGTATCTCGTGAAAAGCAAGCCATGGTTAGATATATCACTTCCTTTCATCTGTCCTATCCCACAGACCTTCTGAGGGACCCGGATTCCTCAGACTCAATTCCATACAACACTGCCCTAGCTTCCACACCACAATTGGTTCTTCCCAAGGTGCCTGCTAATTGGTTTTGTGCTCCCCCCCCAATACACACACACACACACACACACACACACACACACACACACACGCTTCTAACTGGAGGTCTGCACGTCATTGTATATAAATGATTACATTATTTCAGTCAGAACTATCTTCTCAAACGAAATGCATGACACCGAACCTGGCTGAGTTTTCTAGACATGGTCCTGCTGTGTCCGCACAGCAGGAGCATGACTCGGCATTTATTTTTCCCACCTTCAGTGGACGGTGATTACAAAATATAAGTAATATGTATTTTGACTGCAGCCTGGTAGACTTAGGATGGGGGTGGGGGGAGCCCAGGGAAAACAAATGCCACTGTGTACAGCCAGGCCAGGTCACAGGCACAGACTAGCAACTTGTCAGCCTCTCCCCACTATAATAACAGGTGCTTGAAAGCCTCTGTCTGAGAAGTAAGGAGGTGGGAAAACAGCACATCACGTGACCTAAGATCAAGGGGGAGGCCACACAAGAACACTTCCATGGGATGCAGGGAATAAAACGAAAAAGAGGACAAGGTTATTCTTTGATCCAATCACTATACCTTCCCCGGGACTGTCAATCCTGTGAGGCAGATGCCTGACGGATGTGGTGTATATGCTGAGTGTCTGATTTACGGTAGGACTCAGTGGGTGTCTATGGAGTACTGAATTTCAGGGAGTGGCAGTCCCCGTATTTGCCAGCACAGCAAGTTGATGGTACCTACGTTGCTTCTGTCATTGGGGACAGACAGCTCACAGAACAGGCCACTAAGGTCAGTCATCTGCCCTGCTTCAGCCTCCGGAAGGCAGGACTCACCAGAACACCTAAGACATGTCACATAGGTGCCACTGGGGATCACCAACATCCTGCCCAGCCTGATCTCAGATGCCTAAATGCTTCTCTGCATGTGCTTTCAACACACCCATGGCCCTCTGCCCTAGGATAGCTAGTCCTCAGGATGTTTTCCTGGTCTTCAGCAATACCAGGTTTTGTGGAGCAAAGGGAAGCCCAGAACAAAGACTCAGTTGGCCTTGCAGTTCACGTGGGACTGGAGACTGAGATCTAATAAATGGGATGCAACTTGGATGCTCTCACAGAGCATCGCAGGGGTTCCCCTGCCTGTCATTCTTGCCCATCCTGGTACCCAGAACTTGAAGCAATAGCTAGAGCTCTGGCTGCCATCTAAGAACGTGGGAAGGATTTTGTATTTCTTAGCAACACGGCAGTATGTACAAGAGCATGGGAGAGCTTCTGGTGGTATTGTGTTCCCCAAAATATTGTACACCCTAATAAACTTATCTGGGGTCAGAGACAGAACAGCCACTAGATACAAAGGCTAGAAAATGGTGGCACTCACACCTTTAATCCTAGCACTCCAGAGGTAGAAATCCGTCTGGATCTCTGTGAGTTCAAGGCCACATTGGAAATGGCCAGGCATGGTGACACACGCCTTTAATCCCAGAAAGCGAGCCTTTAATCCCAGGGAGTGATGGTAGAAAGCAGAAAGGTATATGAGGCATGAGGACCAGAAACTAGAAGCTTTTAGCTGGTTAAGCTTCAGGCTTTCTAGCAGCAGTTCAGCTGAGAGTCATTGGGATGAGAACACAGAAGCTTCCAGTCTGAGGAAACAAGACCAGCTGAGAAGTTGGCAAGGTGAGGTTAGCTGTGGCTTGTTCTGTCTCTCTGGCCTTCCAGTATTTCAACCGAATAACTGGCCTCAGGTTGGATTTTATTAATAAGAACTTTTTAAGATTCCTGCTACAAGAGCTCTCTTTGAAAACACCGGCTTCCTGATTGCTTTCTCAGAGGGGTGGGTTTCCTCCTCTACCCCAGGCCACCCACCTACCCAAGTCTATTTATTTCTAAGCTGGCATTCCATCCCAATCAACCTGGAATAAACAGGACACACAGGGACAGGCCAGAAAGAGGGACTCATTCCATCAGGTGTGGACATATTGGCACCCGCTTCTGCCCTTCTCTAAGGGCACGTGGCCAAAGCACCCACAGCCATTTTCAAAAGAGAATTCCCATATACTCTCCCCACACACGCTTTTTCCTACCAAGTCTGAATTCTGGTACTTCTGAAAGCTTTGCCTAGGCTGGCCCACCTGTGTTTTTATCACCCATGGTTCTAATTCACTTACTTATCTTTTTTCTAAAATGGCAATAATGCATAATAATCCCTTAGAATCCACTCAGATTTTGTGTTGTGGTGGAGTGTTGTGTATGCATGTGTGTGCAAATATATGTGGAGGCCGATGTCAAGGGTCTTCTGAAATTGCTCTCGGCCTTATTTTTTAAGACAGGGTCTTTTACTGAACCTGGAGCCTGCTAGTTCAGCGAGTCTGGCTGCCCATCATGCTCCCGGGATCTGCCTGCCTTTGCCTCCCCAGTACTAGATTACAGACGTGTGTAAACAGGCCTGGCTTTTTACATGAGTGCTTTTTACATGAGATCCAAACTCAGGTCCCCATGCTTGTGAAATAAACAGTTTATCAACTAAGTCATCTCCACAGTTCCCTCCTCCACTCATAAACCATGTATAGTGTGTGTGTGTGTGTGTGTGTGTGTGTGTGTGTGTGTGTACCCACGCCATGTAGCACATGTGAAGGTCAGAGGGCAACTTTAGGGAGTCGGTGTTCTTCTTCACTATGTGAGTCCCAGAGACTGACCTCAGGCCTCCTTGGTGTCAAGTGTCCTTACTCACGGAGCAATCGTGACAGCCTAAAAACAAACAATCTTTAACGATGGTTCTACAAATTAGTCTAGAAAGACATACACTGGTTTGAATTTGATGTTTTTAATTTTAGAGAATAGTCAGTCATTTTGTCCCTTTGGACAAGTATTAATGTTTATGTACTTCAGACTTTCATAATACATGATTTAATCTGCTTTCTCATCTGTGAAATGGAACCCATAATAACAGCACCTAGTCTTGGATTGTGTGAAGACAGGGTAAGAGCCCAGCCCTTACTTAGCTGGTGCTTGGCAGTCACGGATGGCATAGAATAATAGCCCTTAGCTGGTGTCTGCCATTTGTAGACAGGCCACAAGGAGAAGGTCTGCATGTGTGGGTGCTGCCTGTTTCTGGCACCTGGCATGTGGTCCTGGTCACTGAGCAGAAGCCAAGGCTGAGGAGACCAGCCTTCCAGAGGGAAGGGAGACGTGGTCTGAGGCCTCCACCTTCCTGCCTGCCTCTCACTCTGTCAACATGCTGGCGGAGGATGAGCATGCTAAAGCGTCACATTAGCTAATGAGATCAGACTGCTAACCTGAGCTAAGCTAATGAGCTCTGCTTTGCTAATCAGCTCCACAGACACAAGCGGCAGTGGCGTCCTAAGCAGGCAGCCCCCAAAGTTCATCAGCAGGTTGGCTGTTTGAAATCCAGACCATGTCTTCCTACAGAAACGACATGGCAACTGGCAGAATCCTCAGGCTGAAAGGTCTGGCTGGCCCCAAATGCTTTTTATCCTGGGGAAGACACAGTAGTACAGTGAAAAATAACAGCATTAGGTCCTAGGAGCTGGAGATGTGGAGGCTAATAATGATAAAGGCAGTGGGGGGGGGGGAGGCACACACCAGTGACTATTCCACTCTAACCCAACTAAATGACACAAAGTATATGCTTTGGTCCATAACCCAGTAGACTGGGTTGTAGTGTAGTGAGTTATGCCCTGAAGCACTGCCCCTAGTGAGGCAGCTGTAACTGTTACACTTGCCTATGACCTTGAGGTACCTGCCCCTGGGGCATGGCCACCGGGGACCCTTAAGACCTGGGATGCATGTACGTGCTCTCTCTCTTGGCTACCTTGTGGTTTAAATGCTGAGATCTTGGACCAAGCTGTTCAGCATGGGACATAGCTCAGCTTTCCCAGACCCTACAATAAATCTCCCATGGTTGTGAGTTGACCCCCAAATAAATTCCTTTGATCACTAAGCTGATTCCATGGATTGCTAGCGACTGAATCACGTTACTGGGTACTTTCCTTACAATGTGTAAAAAGGAGAGTTTGGGGAACAGGGAGATTGCTCAGCTGGTCAAGGTACTTACTGCCAGGCTGACAAGCTGAGTTTACTCCCCAGACCCACATGGTGGGAGGAAAGGACTGGTTGTCCTCTGACTTCCACATGCGCTCCCCCACCCCCCTCTCCCATGTGCACGCGCGCGCACACACACACACACACACACACACACAAAATAAATGTGACAAAAACCGTTAACAATATTTTGGGATGAAACAAAGAAATTTCCCCCATCCAAGAGCGATTCTTGAGAATTTTATCTGCCTTTCCTTTTCTTGGCTGGGAGCTTTAAAGAGAGCTGGAGAAAAACCTGTGACTTCTAAGAGCCAAATAGAAAACCTCAGGGGGAAAGGTCAGCTCTGCACCAGGAAACGAGCTCGGTTCAGAAAGCAACCATGTATACGCAACCGGCCCGAAATCATCAGCGTCTTCCCCGAGAGCTCAAACAGTGGCCTGCCTTCCGTGCTCCCCGGAAACATGAGCGGAATGCAGGAAGCTGTCAGAGGACTCCATGCTGATGACAAGCTGCATTGTCAGAACAGAACATCCGGCTCCCATTCATCCCCTTCCACACTTTGAGAAGTGATGCCCTGGTGAGGAAATTCGGGCAGTAGGCCTCTCACCTGCCTTTACCGTGAGGAGGTAGCTGGGTTGTCTCCCGTCACCATCTAACCCCTGAGGTCTCCATTTCCTCACTTGTAAAATGAAACTTTGGGGTTCTTTTTGCCAGCGCTATCTTTATATGATCTATAGTTAAAGAAATGATTTCTGTGGATAGCTAGAACAATTCTGGGATACCATTTACCAAGAGAGTCGGCAACAGTCAACACTGAGCAAGACACAAGAACCTATCATTTGGAAAACCAACTGTTTTTACAGATTCTGCTTCCAAAAAGTTTTGAGAAGTCCGTTATAAGGAACACTAATGTTTATATTTATCTTTGAACGCTCCATCAAATGCTGGGTGAATAATAATAGCTATTTCATAAGAAGCCTCTTCTGTACAGTCTTCAACATCTGATGTGTTAATAATGAATGAGGCCCCTGCAAGACCACCTGCATGGCAGCCTTGAAATGGATATGCCTGGGGTTTAAAGGCTACTTTCGGTTGGTGCCTCCTCTGGGGCCATAATGTGGTTCAATAAACACGGATTCGGGGCCTACTGTGAATCACACACACACACAGACAGACACACAGATGGGACCCTCAAGACAGCAAATCCGTGAGGTAGGATAGGCTCCAAGAGCTCATAGGCCAGAGTGTACCCAGCCACCTGGTACCTGTGGCTAAGAGCCAGAGCCACCAAAAGAAGGTGAGAGACATGGCCAGGTTATGACTGGCAGGGTCAAGAACCTTCTTCAGCCACGTGTGCTTGAGTGAGACCAGCAAGGGTGAGCCTTATGTGCCATAGACTGGCAGCTGGAGGCAGGGATGAGTGCTAGACAGAACATTCAACAGAGCTAAGACAGAGTGTGGGAGAACTTGGCTTCAGAGGCAGTGGGGAGGAGCCTGTGAAATCAAATTACCAGGTCAAAGGCTATTCCCTGAGTGGAACATCCTACAATAAATGAATAGAGTAAAGCAGACTGAAGGCCTCTTAGAGTCAAGGCGGTTCTTGAAAACTTTCCCGCCTCTGTGTGTGTTCGGGATGAATCTCAATGAATCATCCTCTAAGAGTTCAAAGGCCATTGAGAAGGAGGGTGTCAAGGAGCCATCCAATCCTCCTCATTGCCACCTTCTGGGGAGTGGAACACAGTAATAGAAGTACCTCTGTGGGCAACAGCACCCCCACTCCACCACACCCCCTCACAGAAAGTACCATTGGCAAGGAGTCACAGAAGAAACCTGCAGAGCTGAGCTGAGCTTGCTCCATCCCAACAAAGCTGAGAATGATACTCTACCAAGTTGCCCCAGGATGTACCTCTACCAAGTTGCCCCAGGATGGACCTTTATCAAGTTGCCCAGGATGGACCTCTACCAAGTTGCCCTAGGATGGACTTCTACCAAGTTGCCCCAGGATGGACCTCTACCAAGTTGCCCCAGGATGGACCTCTACCAAGTTGCCCCAGGATGGACCTCAGTGGTAAGTAAAGAGACCTGAAGAATACAGAGGTCTCAGCATTCACAAATGTATTCAGGACTTTGCAATATGAAAACTTAAATCCATGCTTTACAGCTAAGTGAAGTATTAAACTATGATTAATGGATGGTGGATAAGGAGTCAATCACTTAGATGTCTCAGTGTTTGTGGCTTTGAAAGGCTTTAATCCAGCCATGATGGTGACAACCCAAATGGTGCTGGGCAGAATTCTCCTCGCCCCAGACACCATCCCTCTTCTCTATCAAAGCCACTTGACGAGCAGGTGTTGTGAGCCCACCCTGGTCCTTGAAGCAGCAGACTGGTATGTGGCATCAGAACCATGGCTTCCCTGTAGCCTGTCTATGGAGAGAGGTCCATATTGTGTGTGTGTGTGGGGGGGGGTGTCCACATGATATGAAAAGAAATATATGTGCAAAAGAGCTGTCCTATGGGTTAGCCCTGGCTGGCAAGGGAGCCCTACTCTAGTGGTAGAATCCCATAAGAACTTCTTCCCAGACCTCTCTTCCTCATGGACCCATTAGCTTTCTGGAGTTTAATATAAGACAATCACAACTGCTTTTGTACCTTGAAAGGAAACTTGATAGAAGGCACACATCATAGGAGATCAAAGCTTTTCTGAGGAGAGGGCTCATACATGCAGCTGTATGTGGCAGGGTGTTTCTCCACACACTCAGGAAACACCCGCTTCAACCTAGATAATACCCACCCCATGCATCTAGCACCGACGGGGTCTACATGTGTCATATCTCCACCATGTACATCCTGTGCCCAGCATGTAATGGCACTCAGTAACTACTTCTTGACTCACAAGACCAAGAAATCCTAAGGCAAGTAAAAAAAAATGTCAAAGATTCATGCAGAAAGAGGTGAAAAAATATTAGAAATAAACAACAAGAAAACACGTGGTGCAAAAGGAATGAAAATGAGGCTCTTGTTTAGAGGGATGACGTCATCTGTTGGACTAAGTGCTGTCAATCAGGAGAGGTCTGACAGGTCCAGGGGGGAACAGTCAGTTTGGGCACTGAGCAGAAGAGCCCCTGGCTTCACAAATGTCTTCATCATCTTGGTCACTATAAAACAAACCATTTCTCCTAGGAGGCTAAATTCACCTCATTACTCAGATGCCAAGCAAGCCATTCACCCAATCTCTACTCGGTGTTTATTATGTACATACCACCAGAGCTTTCCCTCTGCCACAGTGCTGCTCAGTGTATTTACAGTAAGCTATCAACACTTAGAGGAATCCTAACTACAGAACCCCTTCTTCTAGTCAAAACCTTGAAAACCCATGAGCATGGCAGCATCTGCTCTAAAATAAAGAAGAAATACTTTCCTTTGCTTCTGTTCTTATAAAACATCTTCACCATCCTCTTCCTTGATACAGAAGAATGCCCTTCAAGTTTCCTCTCAAATACGGGTAATTAACTCCCATTGCTCTGTCTTAGATGAGAAGGAGAGGAAAACAATGAAATATTTAAGTATCTTCCTTGAGAGCAAACAGGTCTATCATGCACTCATCAGGAAGTTAAGTCATATGTCAGATTTGGTATCATCTCAGCCTTGGCTCTTTCTTCTCTCTACAAATGCAGCTTGGCCCAGCAAGCCTTTGAGGAGCCTAGAGGAGACAGAGCACTGCTAAATCTTCCTACCCTCAGGAACTCTTCGACAGTGGACTGTTCTCCACCTGGTACCATGCCAGGTGCTGGGAGCCACACTGCCACCATGGTCTCGGCATTTGAGGCCATATTCTTCACCTTCCAGAACTGCACCTTGCCCTGGCATTCCTGGGCCCCACTTGGCCCCCCAGAGTACAGGAATTCTTTCTTTCTGAACCCCAGCTTCACATCTGTGTCCTGCTTTAAATTGACTTACTGACTGTTGCAAAGCTCTACCAGAACAAGTCATTGTCCAGATCTGCCGGGACAAGGCGGACTATACCCATTTGGGGCTGTCTGGGTCCACTTGCTGCATGGTTCTCCTTCCTGGGCAGCTGGGTCTGTCTCCCCAAAGCCTGGGATCTGACCATATGTGACATTCCACTGTTGTTCTGGAGTGGACATGGTGGCCAGCCAGATGGGTAACTATCTCCCGCCTCGCTGCCTCTGCTCTGGGGAAGGAAGCATCTACGCCACCAGCTGCTGAGAACACTGGCCTCTGCCAGCTCCCCACTGAGCTCTTCTCAGGAAACTGCCTGCCACAGAACAGTTACCACCACCAAGGTCTGCTCTTCCCCAGAGCAAGCCACATGTTAGGATGACAACCTCAGATGGCCAGAGGTTGTGTAAGATACTCAGAATTTTAAGTCCAGTTAAACAGAGGGATAATTGTACCACTGTGTAGGAAGTAGAGACACGAGCCCCCGAAAATCTTCACGTCCTACTCTTGGAACTTGTGCATCTTGGGTAATGGGAGTCAGGGTAAACCTCACTTGGGCCTAAAAGAGGAAGGCCACTCCTGTGGGGAGCAAAGGCATGTGATTGTAGAGCAAAGACACAGAGAGGTGACATGATGCTGGTTCTGAAGATGAAGGGGTCAACAAGCTCCATAAATGGGAAATTGTCCCTCCAGCTGCCAGAGAAGAATGCAAGCCTGAGGACATCTCGGTATCAGCCTAGACTAGTAGCAGTTCTGACCTACAGACTGTAAAATCACAGATCAGTGTTATTTCCAGCCACAAAATCTGTAACCATTTCTCATGACAGCAAAGGGAAAGTCATTCTGAAGATATGACTCGAAGTTTTCCATTTTTTCCCACAGCTCAATTCTCCATGCCTGACTCAGGTCCTGTTTAGGAGAGTCAAAGAGCTTTAACTGAAAAAAAAAACCCCAAAACCAATAAGGGCTAACTCTAGGTATAGATACAAACCCAGGCAACTTCCCCAAACTGATGGTTCACACAAGGATAAGTAGGGATCTCACCATCACATACAAGAAAATGACAGCACCTTCATGGACCCACTCATTACATTATAAGCATCCACAGCCAAGAGGCAGAAGGGCGTGGTTAGTGGGCACTGCACTAGGCTGCTACTTCAACTTCTAAATAATGACACAGAATGTTAATAGTTTCCTAGATCAATAAAGCTTACCTTTAACATGTAATATCATCTCTCTCATGCTGGGAATTAAGCCTAGGGCCTTGCACATGCTAAGCAAGCTTTCTTTACAAAATTAGCTATGCCTCCCAGACTCTATTTTTTTTTCTTTTTGAACTTAATAAGAAATATAGTCTAAAACCATGGGCCAGCAAGATGGCCCAGCAGGTGGATACGTTTGCCATCAAGCCTGGTGACCTGATTTTAATCCCTATGTCCAACATAGTGGAAGGAGAGAGCCAACTCTTCCAAGTTGTCCTCTGACCTACACACACACACACACACACACACACAGAGAGAGAGAGAGAGAGAGAGAGAGAGAGAGAGAGAGAGAGAGAGAGAGAGAGAGAAATGTAATTTTAAAACATGTTAATCCTGATGAATAATTTTAGGATGGACAAATGGGCTTCTTGAACATTCAGTAGTCACTTACCTTAAAAAAAAAAGTCAGCAGCGTGTCTTTTGAAAGATTCACTCACAGCTAATGGTCTAAGAACACAAACATTGATAAAGTACATCTCCTAACCAGGGTGGCAATCACCATTCCTCTGTGTGTGTGGGTGTGTGTGTGTGTGTGTGTGTGTGTGTGTGTAGACCATTCTGAAGTCTAATTTTCATGGGGTGTGATCATAAGGAGAAACAGGGAAATTCAAATGAAGCGCATAAGTGTGAGGTAATGGGAGGAAAGAATTCTTCTCCCTGCTTAGAAAGATAAATAGACCATATATAGCTGCTGAATTCAACTGGACTTTGACTAATATGTTCAAAATATGCTCTTATCTACCATCAAGCCTGTATGGGAAATTCATGGCATTAAAAGATCCTAAAATAGAAACCATTCAAGATGATAAATTGCTTTGATTATATGAACCCGAGGTCCACTCAAAAGATCAAATCACTGGGAATCATTAGTTGGGGAGTCATCCACACTTGTAGGAAAAATGAACCATCACAGCCTATTACAGAAAGACCTTAGTGTGTCACAAGCCACAGAGACAGGTAAACCTGGTCCCTGGTCTCCCGTAATCTGAGAGAAACTGGACCTCCTGGAACACCATATTGATGAGTACATTCAACCTCCTCCAAAATCAACAGACAGACCTGAGGTAACAAAGCTGCTCACCTGCCACACTTAATATATTCTTAGAGTAGTAGAAAGGCCTTGAATATCAGGTTTAAACAGGTTTACATGAATTTAGCTTCCCACAGTAGGTGTCCAAGTTCCCAATGGCAGGGAACTTAGAGATTTAGAAGCCAGAGCAAGAGAAGAATAGAGCTTAGTGGGAAGGGAAGCAAGGCAGCTATCCTGGTACAGTGTGTAAGAGCCAAGGCCACCAATGGTGAAGTAGCTTCCCCAGCAGGACCACATCTCCAAGGAAGAACCAGAACTGGGCAGGAGTTTATTGGTGGTGGCTCCTTCCTTCCCACTCATGGACAGTCATTGAAATGGAAGGAAATGAGAAAAGGTGGTCCAATATCTAGCAACAAGTTACAGTGCTGAAGTCTGAGAGGTTTCTTTTTTCCTTAATTATTGGAGTCACATATTAATTACCAAATACCCCGCCCCGCCCCACCCGACACGTGCCAGACAGTCCCAACATCTCATTTGAGAACTCCTGGCCCTGGCTTCTCAGTTACTATGGTTGTGTACTAAACTTCCCTAAACATAGCTGCTTAAAACAATGACAACTTTATTCTAGTCACAAAGCTGCCACTTTGGCAGAGCTCAGCAGGATCACCCCTGTCTGCCGCATTCAGCTTTCAGTAGACAAAAGACAAAAGACAGGGTGGGGAGACGATCTGGGATTTCGGGGTGAGAGAATCATCTAGCGGGCAAAGCAGAATTATAATCATGTGAGGCCTCACTCACTGGGCGAGGGGCTCCCTCTCTGGGTGGTCTACACTCTAAACAAGCTCTGGACTAAGGAGGCGACTAGGTGGCCGGACCTTCTTACATGGCAGCTGAGAGTTCCAACAGAGCATGTTTCTAAGGACAAGAGAGAAAGTGTGTGCATGGAAGAACTGGGCAGAATCTTAAATCGTGCTTCCTAACCTCGCCTTGGAAATCACACAGCTTCCTTTCAGCCATATGTCATTCTTTACACAGGCGACCCAGATTCAAGAGGAGGGATTTGGATCCACGCTGGTATAGGAAAAATGTCAAGGGAATTGTGAAAATGTTTGAAAGTCAGCACACTGGAAGTTCAGAGACGGGAAGAATACACACAGTCTAGAGCTGTGGTTCTCAACCTTCCTAACGCTGCGACCCTCCAATACAGTTTCCTCACGTTGCGGTGACCCCCAACCATAAAATTATTTTGTTGCTACTTCATAACTGTAATTTTGCTACTGCTATGAATCGTGATGTAAATATCTGACAGGCAGGATATCTGATATGTGACCCCCGCCCAAGAGGTCATGATCTACAGGTTGAGAACTGCTGGTCTAAGAGACGTTGAGGAAAAGGTTGTTGGAGATGATGGTTGGAGATGGTTGATGGTGGAAGGTATGGGAGAGAGGGGGAGAAGTGACAAGGGGTCCAGGCCACAGTTCTGAGGAAAAAGGGGGTGATCTCACTGACAGCAGCAGATCCCAAAGCACAGGAGAAGCTTTGAGACGACTGGGTTACCCGGTCTCAGGGACTGGCATCTTCTGGATAGGGCAGGTGCCAGCATTGAGGGAGAAAGAGACCCGGAAGTCATATCTGAAAAACAACAGAGCCACCATCCCAAGGACGCAAAGTTGTTTGGGAAAGTGAGAAAGGCAGAGGGAGAGCGAGCAAAGTTCATGTGAGGGAAGGAGAGAGCAGATGTAACACAGGAGGAAGAGAAGTGACTAACGCTGAAGAGATGTACATCCTAGATGCCAGAGGAAGGAAAAATTCCAAAGAACGGAAAGCCTTCTGAGTGTCTCATTCCAAGTGAAAACTGAAGAGGACACCACACTTGTCCTGGAGACAGCCCAGGACACACCTTACTGGGGACTTATTTCTACAGCCAGCACAAGGAGAGGCAATTCTTTCTCAGGCAACAGAACTCAGGCCTTTAACGGACTCTGGGGTTTTGTGTGAAAATAAACGGTTGCCCTGAATTCTTGGGAAGTATGGGGAAACCACCATAAGACAGCCGACTCGCATGGCTAAAGTCTTTCCCGGGTGGGGGCTTACACAACCATCTCTCCACTGATAAAGCTATTTCAGGGCCAAGCCCACCGGCCCCTGAGCAGTGGACCACACCCTCCCCTATCAGCTCCCCAGCACCCTCCCCACATTTCCATGGTGCTCAGAGGCAACACCAATTCCCACAGACTTTGAAGTTATTGGTTTAAAAAAATCTAGTTTGAAGATATATGGAAATGATTATATATAAATTCCTGTTTTTAATTGAGTGTTTAGACGTGCTTAAACTGTTCTTAAAAAAAAAATTAAAAGCTACACACTGGAGGAACGGAGCCCTGGGCAAGGAAACAGGCACACAGGCAGGGCTGTCAGCCTGCTTTCCGTTCTGGGTCCCTTGGGTCAGAGGAAGTGATGTTGTGTCTCCTTCCCAGCATTAGGAAATGAGTGTCTATGGCGTTTATGGCTCCTGGAGTCATCAGAACTTCTCTCTGATTTTCAACCAAAGTCAGTCACGGGGAAAAGACTCAAGACGGTGGTGGGCTGTGAAGAAGTGAAGTACAAGACCAGAGAAGACCTTCGAAAGCCAAGGTATCATGAGTAAGGGGGCAAAAGCATTGAATTTATTTTTAAAAAGCAAAGAACTAACATTAAAGTAAAAGGTAAAGATTAGTAATAAAATACCTTGTTCGTCGTAAGGATATTTCTATACATTGTGATGATAATATATATGCTATGTTGATCAATGATCAATGATCAGTTGACGGGATTTAGCCTTTGGGTAAGAAGATTTTCTTTATCATCAGGTAAAACCATTGAATCCATGCTAAACTCACGTTCAGAGATTCAGACTGAAGTAGTTCAGTCTGGATGTTGTAGGCAGAGACAGGACACATTTTAAGAAAATAACCTATGATGTGGCAGTCTGGCATATTCTATCCTAGAAAATGTCAGCTATTTCTAAGAATCAGAATCAAAGAAGGAAGAATTAAAAGGAATGTAAAGGGTAATCAGAGAGCATGTTTACACAGAGCAATTGTTACCGCAGTAAATGTGAAATATATATATATATGAAACAATACATCAAGGAATATGAGAAATACAATATTAAGTTTAAAATCCTCACAGGCTGAAAGTTGTGAGAACAACAAAAGCATGGATTTTGAAATCTGTCAGGAAACTGACAATGCGAAGAAATCTAAATGCCAAGAGCCCTTCCCTAGAGAAAAGGGGCCAGCAGCTGCTTCCGTCCTGGTAAAGCAGGAGGAAGGACTGAGCCTACCATGGCCAGGAGAAACCAGCTAAATCGTCAACTGGCATCAATGGCCACATGTGGACTGTCATATGGATAACCTCCAAAGAGCCTCAGCCTCACAGGAAGCGTGCACCGCCAGTCAACTCAACTCCTTCCTGTTGGTCTTTACCCAACACACAGCAAGGGCACACCAATGTCTGGGAGAGGAGAGGGCAGCTGAGAGCCTCCTGGGACCCATCTCAAATTAAGGCATGGAAGGATCAGAGCTTAAAAATGGAGTCTGCCAGTCTCAGGTACTTAACCAGGCCGT
Source organism: Peromyscus eremicus (assembly GCF_949786415.1). Lineage (NCBI taxonomy): Eukaryota > Metazoa > Chordata > Mammalia > Rodentia > Cricetidae > Peromyscus > Peromyscus eremicus. Next base: position 53,341,178 of record NC_081424.1, on the reverse strand, counting down.
GGCGGTAGACCTCCCAAAGTTGGGCCAGAGCAACAAGCAGAAGAGATGGCCTGAAGCCCAGAAAGCTGGGGGCAGGGTCTGAAGCAGAAACAAAGGCTGTCAGTCAAGCTAAAAGGCCGAGACAAATCTCCATAGTTCTCTGAACTGGTGCTAGACTAGAAAACATGAAGAAATTGGTTGGCCGGGGCTCAGATCATAAACACGCTAGAGAGAAAGCACGATTTGACCCTCCAACCTTTTAAAAGCTAGGGATAATCCAACTGAAGCTTCTCCCAAAGTCACAACCATTTCAATGGAGCGTGCTTAATACAAAAATCCAAAATTTTGAGTACATGAAAATCCTCAACTCTCTGAGCACCAACGTGACTTCAATCAGTGGAAATTCCACACCTGACTTCATGAGAAGGATCCAAGCCACACCTACGCTTTCTAAAATGGGTCTACAAAGTTACCTTCAGGTTATGTGCGTGCGAAAACTGCAAGATTGGAGAAAAAATGAACTCCCTGGTCTCAAGCCTTTTTGATAAGGGATATTAAACTTGTACAAATAAGGCTGAGTCAATCCACACACTAAGGATATTAAAATTTTGTAAATTATTGTAATTTCTTTAATTCCTTTTCACACAATGACTACTATATAATCAAAAAGTATGATGCACACAAAGGAGGAAGATACAGAACCCATAGCCAGCCCAGAGGTCACCCAGACACTGGAGTTGCTGGGCAAATGTGTCTTCAGCAGAAAACTAGAAACCAAAACAAAATGAATGAGGGGATGCTGAAAAAGAGAAAAAGCAAGATATTAAAGTTGCTTAACATAGACATAATAAATTCAAAGACAGATCGGTTGGAATTAAACACAATAAAATGCAAAGAGAAAGGAAAGAGAAAACACATGGAATAAATTGAAGTACATGGTACTATAAAAAATGTTATGATGTCTAAGTAGACTCATAGGAAAGAAGATAGAAGAAATAATGAATGGGAAATCCCCAAATCGTATGAAACATATCAACCCACAGACCTGAGAATCCTAGCAAATCCCAAGCAGGATAAATACAGAGAAAGTCACAGACACATGTCATACAGCAACTATTGAGAACAAACTATAAAGAGGCAATCAGCTGGAGAGCTATCACACAGTAAAACATGCAAAAGGAAACAAATGTGTATCTATTTCATCACACTAGATTGTATCCACTAAAATATGTGAATTTGATATTAAGGCAAATTCAATATAAGAAACAGAAAAGATGATATCTTTGTTGGTTTGTTTTTGTTTTGTGGAGGTAGTGGTTTTGAGACAGAGCTTCACTATGTACATCAGACCGTCTTCCAACTCGTAGAGATCTACCTACCTCTGCCTCCCAAATGCTCAGCTAAGGGGTATGCTCTACCATCTCCATCCAGGGAGGGGAATATTTCTAAGCCAACAGAAAAAATGCAGACAATATAGACTGGCTGACATAGCAAGACCCTGAAAACAAAGGAGACCAAGGGTAGTCCAGATTGTAACATGCAAAGATATAGAGTCCATTTTAAATTCTGCATATATACAAACATGTCTTTTTATGTAAATGTGTTTTGTTCTAAAGCATTTTCATTATACATTGGCTTACATTTCTTTTAGATATTATAAACAGCTGGAAAAATAACATTACTGGTTTTATACCATATTTAGATGTAAAAGGCAGGATAGTAAGAATACAAAGGGTACAAAGATTAAGGAAATGATAGTGTGCTAAGTTTCATATGTTATTTTTGAAGTACAATACTGCTATTTGGAAGTGCACTGTAACAGATAAAAGGTCATACCACAGTATCTTAAGCAATTACTAATGATAGCACAAAAGAACATAGCCTAAGGTTTTAAAGGAAGACAAAATAGAAAACTAAGAATATGATAATTAGTGGAGAACAAGGCTGAAGGTAGCAAACAAAAACCAAAGTAATGCTCAGAAAACAGAAAATGAACAACTGGATGATAAAGTGAATGGGTTATACTGAGATAAATGACAAACTTTGTTGATGGATTATTGAGTCCATGTTGCTTCCTAAAACTGAAAACATCCCCATATTGGCAAAGGAAAGCATCTTTTTTTCTGTTAAGAATTACACAGTTGACAGACGGAGTGGCCCTGCCTATAAGCCCTGCATTTGAAGAGACTGAGAGGGGAAGGCTGCACTTTGAAGCCAACCTGGGTTGCACAGTAAGAGCCCCATGTCTCGGTAAAAAACAAACGTGATACAAACTGATTATACACTGAAGCGTTCGGAAGCGAGGGCGCACGATGTCAACTTAATATTCAGGGGTTAGGGCGGGGGGGATTACAACAGAGAGCATGAATGGAAGGGAGAGCAAGAAATACATCAACAAGTGACGGGACTCAAGAGTCTACAGGACTAAATTATTCCCTTAACTCTTCCGGAAGCTTGAAATCATTTCAAATTAAAAAGTTGTGCCATCTGTGCGAGTAAATGTATCCAATGTGATGCCACCTTATATTAAAAATACACGAAGTCAACGCTATCATTTCAGGAAAGAAAGACTACACATTGCTTGATAGAGCGTTGTTGGTAAAGAAAAGCTTGGGCTGAGGCCATAGCCTGGTTGGTAGCGCCTGGCATGCCTGAGACCTAAAAGAAAGAAATGGAGGGTGGGAGAGTGTGGAGGGGGGTAGGGAGGGTTGAAGAGGCATGAAACCAAGTATCCTACTGTTTGGGAATGCAAAAGGCCAGGTACTAAAAAGACTAGACTCCAACTTCCCATGGCCCCAGAGGAGGGAGCTAAGTCTGGACCAAAGGATCCAGGACAGGAGTAGGCTGGAAAGGTCAATAATATTTCAGAAAACAATGAGAAGATGGGTGTTTTAGCAGCACAGAAATGGTTAATATTTAAGGTGACAGATGCACTTGCCCTGATTTTAACACAAATCAAAACACTATATGACAATCTATAAATAGCTGTAAGTTTTATGTGTCAATTAAAAATTTTAATTAAAAACATAAAAAGCACTGGTATTGATGCAGTTCTTGAGCCGGGTGGTAGTTGGTGGATTTTTTTCCCCCATAGTGTTCTACCTCAAAACTTGAGCATGCATTTATGAGTAATCTCTGTGAATAAGTCCTTAAAAGATGAAAACCGGAGATATAGAAAGCCCATCTATTTTATAAAGTACAATGAAAACCATACAAAAATGTAACAGTGAAATCTATTATTCTGTATACTAACTAAAAATTAAATTAAAAGAGATTTTTTTTAAAAAAAAATCTGCTTGAAGGGTTAGAGAGATGGCACAGTGGTTCAGGGCACTTCCTGCTCTTCTGGAGCAGCTGAGTTCAGTTCCCAGCACCCACACCAGAGGCCTCAAACACTGTCACTGTGGTGCCAGAGGATCCGACACCCACTTCCCACCTCCTGGGGCACCTGCACTCAGGTGCACATTCCCACACACAGACACGTGCGATTAAAACTCAAGTAAAAATTGTTTTGAAAACATATATTTGAGATCTTGTTGTGTATATCACATGCCTATAACCCCAACACTTGGGAGGTAGAGGCATGAGGATTTCCAGTTCCAGACCAGCCTGTACTACACTATAAGACTTGGACTCAAATTTAACAAAACATTTGAAGTGGGATCCGTCTTTTACATTTAAGAAACAACTAAATAAGAACATAAGATGGTTCCCAGCCCTTACCTGAGCAACTGAACAAAAGGACCTTTTATTAGACCCCAATTCCTAGATGCAACTAATTTTAAGTATCTATATGAACACTTCCAGACTCACTAACAACTCCAGCTACAGCAGAATAGCATACTTCCTTGAAATCCTTCATTTAAATTCTATTGCTAAGACATAATAACTCTGTCATGAATAAATCATGTACAAGATTATACTGCAGAAAAGAAAAATCTCCAGGATATGCAGATATGGTCCATTAAATAATTAAGCATCACTACCCTATTTTGGGAACCTACATGAATCTTTTCTGCATAACACAGTATCACTTCCCACTAGCTCAGAAAGAACACAAGGAAACATAGGTGGCTGGGGCTGGAGAGATGGCTTAGCTGTTAAGAGCACGTACTAATCTTGCAGAGGACTCAAGTTTGGTTCCCAGCACCCACATCAGGCAGCTCACAACTGACTGTAACTCCAGCTTCAGGGGATCCAATGTTTCTGGCCTCCCCAGGACCTGCACTCATGTACAATACCCCACATGCATATATACACACACATACATATATAGATATCAGAGAGCTTTATTTGCCTAGAGCATTTAGGGCATAAATAAAGAAATACTAGAAAGCAGTCTCAGCCAATGAACATCCTATGACTAGCTTCCTAAGTCACTAAGAAAACTTCTGCTTCAGTGAACACATTTGAAAAAGGTTACCACTTGATTCTGAATTCAGAAGAATCACATCAAATACAGTTGGTAAGCTAAATGTGTTCTGCAGACCATTATCAATTATAAACTTTATCAATCCATACAGTCTCCTAAAGTACAAAAACTAAAACACGGGGAAGCTTTTAAATAGTTTTCCAATTTATGAGGAGTTAATTAAACACAAATTTTCTGAGTGGGCTGTGTACCGGTACTGTTCTAGGTATGGAGGAATACAGCGCTGAGCAGAACAGAACAGGACCCTCTCGGAACACGCATGTGTTGATCACATACACGAAGAAGTGGGCATTTGTCATGTAAGAGATTATAATGAAGTTTTTGTTTGTTTATTTGTTTTGTTGCTTTTTGTGTGACAGGGTTTCTCTGTGTAACAGCCCTGGCTTTCCTGGAACTTGCTTTGTAGACCTGGCTGGCCTTGAACTCACAGAGTTCCTCTGTCTCTTGAGTGCCAGGATTAAAGTTGTGCACCACGATGCCAGGCCTATAATGAAAATTTGAAGTCACTTAATATTCCTGGGGAATCACAGTGAGTTATAAATATCCTGCCCATCACTGTGTGGACAGGGAACGTTGCCTCGTAAGGTCCTGAGAGTTACTGCCACCATTTCTGTCAGCTCCCTGGTATTGTGCAGCACACAGTATAACCAGAATCTGGCCAGAAGATACAACATGTTGCAGATGTTTTCAGAGAATGGTACAAAACAAGATACATTCTGTGTAGGAGGAGCTAGAGAAGATGGTCCCTCAGGGTCCCAAGAGCTGCATCTCCAGTCTATAATGAGCTAACCCATCCATGACAGAGGCATTACTGGAACTGACAATTATTTACAGAAGACAGCCTCAGCTACATCTTGGATGCCAAATGCTCCCCAGAGGCCCATGTGTTAGAGGTTTGGTCTCTAGAGTAACACTGTTGGGAGGTGATGGAGCTGTCAGGAGGCAGGGCCTAGGCAAGTCCTTAGATAATTGAGGCATCCTCTCAGAAGGGATTATGGGTTTCCATCCTCATCCTCTTCTGCTTCTTGGCCATAAAGGAAGAGTTTTGTCCCACTAAGTGCTTCCAACCATTGTCATCTAGATCCCCTACTTGAGTCCTAAAAGAAACGGGTCTACCAAACTATGGGCTATAGCCTCTAAATCCACAGGCCAACACCAGCTTTCTCTCTTCCTGTGTTAATTATCTCAGACATTCCACTAAAGTGATAGAGAGCTCTCTAACACAAACTAGGATCCTATGTTACAAGGGTAATCCCTTACAAGATGATGAAGATTACTCCACCTAGAACAACATCATTATTATAGGAAGTGACACTTTGATTTACCAAGAACATATTCAAGTGTCATTGCCAAGGCAAGCATGACCCCAGTTCTGCTGACTTCCAACGGCTCTTCATTTATTTCAGAGGGGGTTAGCTAAATTAACAAGAAAAGAAGTCAACAAAAGATGGAGGAAGCCAGAGGAGAGGGTTCCAGAAGGAGGGGGAAGAGAAAGGATAGAGAGAAAGGAAAATACTACTTTTCCAGATTTGTTTATCCTGTGTGCGTGTGCGTGTGCGTGTGCGTGTGCGTGTGCGTGTGCGTGTGCGTGTGTGTGTGTGTGTGTGTATGCATGCCAAGGCATGCATTTTGGAGGACAGAGCCACTTGCAGGAGTCAGTTCTCTCCAACTATGTGGGTCACAGAGACAGAACACAGGTTGTCAAGTTCGACTGCAAGCACCTTTACCTGCTGAGCCATCTCGTTGGCCCCACACTGCTTTTTGAAGCAAACATCAATGGACTTCTAGCAACAACAATTTCCGAGAATGTTCCCAAGTTCTTACATTTGGACCCCAGTAATAACTGCAACCTGTCACAAGGAGACACAGTCATGCCTGGGATCTTAGCAGGTCTCCACTCACCTCACATGAGAACCCTGAAACAAGACCCTCACTTGGCTTCCTATTCAGGTCCCTCTTTCTACCCCTTTCCAATATTTAGAAACAAAGGTTTTTCACTTTCAGATTTTTAGCCATGGCAAAATAGGAGGCTGCCTGTATACATGTGTTCAAATCCCATTCTGCGGCTGTGGGAATGGTGGTACTACAGTCTTTGAGGAGACCCTTGGTAACTACAAGGGGTGATGAGATGTCTCAACGGTGCTGCCGTCAGCATCCCTTCCTCCCCTCTTAAATGCCAGCTATGAAATGCTGTCATCTCTCACCAGCGCTCCATATGTTCAATACAGGCAGCCAAAAAGATAAGCAGCCCTGACCTGCTTGGAAAGAGCAAAGTGTTACAGCTGGTTGCTTCTGGAGCTTCTTCGCTGGTTTACACTTCTAAAATGAGAGAGCTCCAGAAACGGAGATGAAATTGGGGTGTGGACTGGGACACTTCTTCCGGCACCCCTGCAGGCCGCCCACTCTGCAGGGGTGAGATCCAGGACACCGCTGACAGGGGCTCTGGGGACTTTTATAAAGGTCGCTGTTCTCAGGAGGGACTGCACAGTACCACATTTTCCCAGTACTAATAATGCTCTCTCAACACGCTCGCTTATTAACCCACATGCTTGCTTCCTGAAGACTCTCAAAGGGTAGGCAGCCTCCTTGGGAGGTTTAACCTAACAATATATACCATGCAATCAGCATTGCTCCACACCAGACACCATCCTGAGAATATTGTCCCCTTAATACTAACATTTAAAGGTAGATATTATAAATCCCGCTTTATAGATTTTGGAAGCCAAGGCGTGCTGACTTTCATTTTCAACCTGACATAGCCTAGAATCTGTCGCTGTGATAAAACACTCTAACCCAGCGGTTCCCAACCTTCCTAATGCTGAGACCCTTTAATACAGTTCCTCATGTTGTGGTGACCCCTAACCATAAAATTATTTTTGTTGCTACTTCATAACTGTAATTTTGCTACTGTTATGAATCGTAATGTAAATAGCTGTGTCTTCAAGATGGTCTTTTGGGGGGGGGGGTGTTGAGACCCACAGGTTGAGAACCACTGCAAAAGCACCTTCTGGTTTATTTTCAGTTTACACTTACAGATTGCAGTCCATTGTTGAGGGAAATCAAAGCAGGAACTGATGCAGAAACCATGGAGGAATGCTGCTCACCAGCTCACTCACTGGTTTGCTTAGCTATCTCTGTTACATAGCCCAGACTTACTTGCCTTAGGGATGATGCCACCCACAGTGGGCTGGGCCCTCCCTCATTGATCATTAATTAAGACAACATTTCAGAGACAAGGCCACAGGTCAATGTGATCTGGGCAATCCCTCAATTGAGGTTTCCATTTCCTAGGTGATCCATGGTAGTGTCAATTTGATGATGATGATGATGATCCCTAACCAACACAAAGTTTATTTAAAATGACCAGTTATTGAGGGTCATATTGCTGGAAAGAAGTTTAGGATCTACATTTCCAAAAGTTCTGCTTCTAGCCAGATTGTACACTTTGCAGAAAACAGGATGGGTGTGAGCCTAAGGGCGACTGGATTTGAGCTCAGCAGCCTTCCCTCAGCTAGTGTTGTGATGGTTTTCTTCATCTCTCCCGTGGGAATAATCATCTCTACTCTGCCATTCTCCAGGGGCTGACGTCACCACCAAGACCTGTTGCTGAGCTCTGGGGAGTCCACTTCTCTCGGCTTCACTTTCTCATGCATCTGTTCCAGGTTGGGAATGCGGAGGGCAAAGGGTGGGTTTATATGGTAGCATCCTTGGGAGGTGGTAGGAGATGAGGCTTCGTTGTAGGAAGGAGGTCCAGTGGGGGCCCATCTCTCTCTCTCTTTCTGCTTCCTAACTGCCGTGAGGTAAGTAGCTTTCCTCAAGCACATGGCCCTGCCGGCATGTCATCCTTTCTTTTCCTTAGGTGTGAAAGCAATGGGCCAGACACACAGAGACTGAAGCCTCTGACTCTGTGAGCCAAAACGCGCCTTTCCTCCTTTCAATCATTTTTCCAGGGTCTTTCACCATAATGATAAGCCTGACACAACTGTTCACATGAAAAGCTACTGAGACATGAAACCAAACACTCAAAATAGGGAACCACAGAGTATGTGCTCCGTAAAGAACGATCAGGAGAAAGATGGGCAGGAACGGATAATGTTGGCATTTCCTCTTGATCACATTTCCTATGTGTGTGGCTAACTGGTTTTTGAGTCTCTAGCAAATAAACTCGGTTAGAGTAGTTTGATCTCATTCTGTCTCTAGCAGTGATTAAAAAGGTAAAACAGTGTCGGTGCCCATGACACAGCAATGGAATACAATGACAAAACCTAGTCAAACCGTGACAGTCCGGGGTCTGAATAAACCTGTGATTTTTCTCAACTGAGGCACAACTCGAGGATGGGTCTCTTACATTCTTGAAGCTTCAGGTTGCCTAGTAAACAACACTGGTGGTGGAGAGCAAGCATACACACACACACCCTGACTCTCATAGAGCGGGCATAAAAATGATGCTGCAAATAGGATCTAATAAAACCCCAGAGCCCACGGCGATCCCTACCGTCCTCAGCCAGCACAACAGTGGTACAACAGAGGATCCTAACAAGCTGCAAGTGAGGACTTTGGGGAACTCTTGGAGAAAGACACACACACAGAGAGATCGAGAAATAAAAACGAATGTATGATGAAAGAAAATAAAAGATAGAGCATAATAACTCAGGGGGGTCCCTAACCACACAGTGAAGATTTGGATATGCATCAAAAGTGATTATTCACCACCCTGCGTGCGGCACACTCACAACGGAGCTCTGTAACTCTGTCATGAAGATTATCTAATTGTCTCCACTCTTAGAAGCCCCCAAATGAGATTAAAATGCCAATAGGAATCCACTCGAAGCCTTTTGTGACAACAGAGACACAGTGAATGCTCTCCAACTAAAGCCACCTGTAACCAAAGCCACTGCAAAGGAGGTGGCATTTCCGACAGACATGTGGCATCATTATTCCCTCCCGGGTGTTGGTTCTGATGTAGAATGCCTCAGGGGCCTCTGTACCCCTTTCCCCAGTTTCCAGAGTCCAGTCAGCGGGGACAAGAGGCTGGCTGGCTGGGCACCCAAGGAAACAACAGGGGCTCCACAGACGATGCCTCCTTGGCATTCTATACGAAGCTCCTATCCCTTCCCTCCAGCCCACAGGTCCTCCCCCCCCCCAACGCCAGATGCCACCAATGTAGTCTCAAACACCCACAAAGGTTAACCTAAGAGGCACCTGGGCAATCCAAAAATCAGAAATGGAGGGCAGGGGGCTGTCAGGGGTAAATAAGCAAAAGCTGGGGCATCAAAATCAGAGCCTAGCACTTGTTAAAGACAAAACTAAACAAGCATTGTAGGTTTTAGATTACCCTAGCCGGAAGACTCGGCAATGACTGAAAGCATTATCATGCCTGTAATAAATGGGGTGTGGGCAGCTCAGAGAAAATCTGCCCAGAAACATGCTCCTCTTTAAAAGTTTGGATAGAGGCTGTAACTTTTTATTGAGCACAGAATGGGGGAGGGGTGAAAAGCTGCAAATTTTGAACTCAATCAGAACAACTGATACCAATTTGGAGTATGGCTAAACTCTTTACCTAACGGCTATTGATAAATGAGACCTTTCTTCAGCGGGAAGAAGGATCCTTGCTATGCCCAATTTGATTTTTCCTAAAGACTCACACGTTTCCGGCCCCCAGGATAAAGTCCCCAAGTGTTGTTTCTGGAATCAGGAGGAGCCATGCAGTGCCCTGTTCTCCTTTCCAGGCCTCACATCTTTCACCTGTTCCCGAGTGATCTATTGTGGTTATTTTCTATGGGAACTTCTTCGAAAGTAAAGAGGACAAACGCTCCACCCTTGGTAAGCGAAAAGGCTGGTGATCAGGGGTACAAGGAGAAGGAAAAATGAGATTACCCACACAGGACACTGTAGGTAATCAACACTTTCAACCTAAAATAACTAAGATTCCTCATGATTCTGCAAACTGACTACAAGATTTAGCCAACTAGGCTTAAGAAGATGCCTCACACTTCCTTAGCGGCTGGGGTGGGGGTCAGGGGGTGGGGATAAGTCAGGTCTGTCGACCCCTATCTTAGAAATCCCCACACTCCTCCCCCCAGAAGGCTGCACCTGGGCTGATGTGCTAGCTCCAAACTCAGAGGAGGGAACCCACCTGCCTGGTTCCACCCAATGCTCTGGAGCCCGTGACCTGGCACAGCTTACACCTGTCCCCGTTCCCCTCTTCCTTATTCCCAGGATCCATGCCCATCAAGTCGTTATTCCGGGGCGTGGGGGGGGGGGTGCTGAAAATCAAACAGCCCCTTAAAGGGAAAACAAGGAGAGCAGCGGGCTGGCATTATATAACAAAATACACCAGAAAACGAAAGTCGCCAAAATAGAGGCCGGGGGAAGACGAGGGGAGGATGGCATCTGGAAGCCACCACTTACTCGAAGGCGAAGAAGAGTCCACTAGTGACCAGGATGAGGATGAGCGTCAGGTAGAAGACGCCCGTCTGCCGGGCCATCATGATCCTCCCGTTGCAAAAGAACTTGTTTCTCCCCGGGAACACCTCCCATTTCCTCCGGGCCGCGATCTTCTTCTTCTTGTGGGGCGACTCCATGGGGGAGGAGCTGTGGGTGCTGATCTGACTGTACTCGCAGTCTTTCATGGGCCCGCCGCCGCCGGGAGGCATCCACGAGAGCAGCCGGCTGGGGGCGCACACCCCCAGAAGCCCCCCGGCCCCGCGGGTCCCGCCGAGCCACGGCCGCCGCCGGCCACCCGGCCGGCCCCCGAGCCGCGGCGCTGTGACCCCTAAACGGGCTCCCGGCTCGGCGACAACTTTGCCGAGGACACCCAGGTTAACCCCTTGGGGAGCCCAGCTGTCATAGCAGAATCCGCTTTCGGGAGGGACGGTGTTAGTCCTCAGCCCGCGGCAGCGGTTCTCCGTGGCTTCCAGCCCGGGGATAGGGGGCTACAGGACCCCGTCGGGCGCGGGGGACCGTTCAGCAGACCCCCAAATCGCGGTGCGCCTGGCCCCGCCGCCAGCAAGCTCCCGGCTGCGCCTGGGCTCCGGCCCGCGGATCCGCGATCGCCGCGCCCAGGGTGGGGGACACGAGGCTGCGGACCCCACGCCGGCTCCCTCCAGAGCCACTTCTGCACCTCGGCCAGGTGGCTTCTACTCCTTCTCCGTGGCGGATCCTCCCAGGGGAGAGCGCTGCAAACTGGGAGGCAGCTCGCGGCACCGGCAACCCCTCCCAGGGGTGGGGACAGCCACGCGCGTTATTCTGTCAGGAGCTGTTCGGGAAGAGCCGGGGCGCTGCCCGTGCTGCGACCCCGCGTCCACAAGCCGTGCAGCCTTGCAGAGTCCGCCGCCCCTTGCACGGGGGGCTCTCGGCCGAGAGTGGAGGCGGCGGCTCCCGGGGCTTCCTCGGTTCCTTCTGCCCGGAGGAGCCAGCCCTAGCTCGATGAGGGCCGCCGGAGGGCCGCGGGGACACTGCCACAGACACTTGTTTGCAAGGCTCAGCCCCGGCGCGCGCGCGGCGCTCCGAGCAGGTCCGCCTCCTCGCGGCCGGGTGGGCGGCGACGCCCGCGCCTCACAGCCGGGCTCCTCCTCCTGCTCCTCCTCTTCGCCAGCGAAGCCGGGGCACCGGCTCCCCGGGGTCCCTTGCCACAGTCCCCTCGGGCCAGAGCGCAGGGCTCCAGGATTGGGCAGGCCTGGCGCGCCCAGAGGAAGGCGCCTGGCTCCCAGTGACATCCTTCGCCCCAGGAGCGATCGGGTCGTTGCCCTCGGTGCTGAGGCGCCATGCGCTCCCTGCTGACTTCTGTCCGCTACAGGCTTCTCCGGATTATTCCCGGCAGCAGCTGCCGCCTCGGGACACGTGTGTCCTCAGGGCTACACTCGCAAAACCGTTCTTGCAACTACCGGGGACCCGAGTACCCTTTGGCGTGGAGGAGTGACCTTCCCTGGCCTGACCCCGGCTCGTCCTCTTCCTCCCCATCGCCACGCGTGGCCGAGATGCCGGGGAAACTCTACTGATGCCCAGTGGAAGGGTTGAATGCCTGATGACAGATTGATGAGCAGCGGCCCAGACTTCGGGACCTCGCAGGGCAGGGGATGGCAGGGCGGTCTGTGTCCACTCCAACAGCAACCGATTGGGTCCCTCTTTCGGATTAAAAGCCCCTTGTGGCAGGCTTTGTTTGGGTCACTGCCTCCCCCATCTTCTATCCTCTACTTCTCCCCCACTGATGCTCACAATGCCCCCGGTGGAGCCCCCACACAGTAAAGGGACCGCATATCTAGAGGATGCTCGGAGTGCGCCTCTCTCTCCACCCCAGCCTCACAGTCAGGTGGACCTAAGGGCTCAAGCTGAGCGCCAGAGAGCCTCAGCCGCCTACGCGCTTTTGCGCTCCTGAGCATCGCTGCGGGGTGCGAGCGTTTACTGGGGCTGTGCACTAGGGTAACCGGGAGCAAAAAGATACCAGGCAGCAATGCTCGATTTTCCGAGCCCTACTTTCTTTTCGGAGCCCGCTGGGATATGTAGTTCCTTCTCTCGCTGTCCAGCTCTGAGAGGAAACGTGACTTGGGGACCTAAAACTACAAGTCCCTGCATCCCCTGCGACGAAGGCGGGGGAGGCAAGGTACTGGACGTTCTGGTGCTCAGCGTTTGGAGAGCAACAAAGGCAGCTTTGGGAAAGGTGCTTTCTCTTTGAGGGCTGGGCACCTGCTCACTGCCCGCCTCACTGTGGTGAGGGTAATGCTCACCACAACCCTGCGATGCACTATTGTACCCAGCTCAAAGAAACTGCTTGCCCAACACCACAAAGCTGCCAGTGATAGAGATGGCACTGAACCCAGAGCTCAGTTTTTTCCCCTTACAAAGCACGCCTCAGTGCGCAGTGTCAAAGGGAGATAAGCTTGGCTACTCAAAAACGGAAAAGAATGCAACCAGCTGGGAAGTGGTGGGAACAGGAGTGGAAGTAAGATAGGACATGGAATCACAGGAAGTTAAAAAGCAAACGCGATTCTTAGGGGCTGGATAGGGCTTCTTCTTTGTTTAATGAGTGGATGGATGCGTTTTGGGAACAAGTTCTCACTACTGTAGCATAGGTTAGTCTCCAATTCCCGATTCTCTGCTTCGACCTTTTACATGCTGGCATTACAGACATGTTCCACCAAGCGCAGCTTAGGATCTTACGTGGACAATTGGAATTAGCCTTGATTTGAGATATTTGTGGCAGACAAGCATATTACAGTGCTTTGCTAACTGTGCTATTGAAAAAGAAAAACCACTGGTGTTTCTCTGGCATTCGAAGTAAAGCTTTTATTCTTTCCTACCCTCTAGCTGATGGTTGTCTCTATTGTCTTGGTGGCTTTGCACCCTCTCTAGGGTTTCGGAGCATAGCTTGTGGTAGAGTACTTGTCCACTCTTCTTCTCAACTAAACTGGATTTTTTTCTTTCTTTCTTTCTTTTCTTTTCTCTCTCTCTCTTTTTTTTTGTGGCATCTGGCACTGTTGAAAAGTCCTCATCCTTTAGAGATGCATACTGAAAGTATTTGCAAGTGAAATGACAGGAAAACTAGACTGTGCTTTTAGACACTCCAGCCCATCCACCTCCCACACACAAGGAGCTAGAAGGAACAATCCTGGGAACGCTCAGAAAGTGATGACATTATGGAATGTAATTGTGTCTAATTACCCATTACTGAAAATTATCGCGAACCTGGGGCCTTTAGCACAAGTGTACCTCAGGCTCTGTGGTTCAGGTATCTGGGTCTATTGAGTCTGCTGCCCACACCATCAAGGTATAGACCAGGCTGTGTTCTCATGACCTGGAGAAGAATTCACTTCCAAGCTCATTCAGGTCGCTAGCAGAATTCATTTTTTTGTGCATGTGTAGGACAGCACCCAGCTTCTTGCTGGTTGACCACTGGAAACTGTCCACAGCTCCCAGAGGTCACCTGTACTTCCTTATCACCTTGGCATTTCCCAGAATTCATTAAGCCAACAGAGAAAGTCTTCCAGCAAGCAGGAAGTCAAATGTACATGTTCTATTAGCCAGAGAGCAAATCACAGGTTGCAAGGTGAAGGGACCATTCAGGGGTGTGGACACTAGAATAGGTCTATCCAAAGCTGAGTAAGAGGATCCACTCTTACCCATCATGTGTGCTTATCTCTATATTTGGCATTTCCATAAAAAGAAAAGGAATTATTTGTTTTATAATTATATCTAGGAGGTGGAAAGATACCTCCACAGTTAAGAGCACTTGCTGCCCTTCTGTCCAATGTACAGTTTTATCACCCACATCAAGTGAAGCCACCAAGCTGTCACCATCTTTGGCACTTAGGGCCAACAACTACTCTCCTTGTATCATTCGTTGGTGGTCTCTTAGATGCCAGTGGTCTTTCTCTATTCCTGGCTGACTTGGTGGACTCACTAGCAAGAAGGGTTTTTTTAAAAAAAAAAATTGGAGGTTTCTTTCATCTGAGCAGCTCAAAGCATTCCACAATCCTCCTCATTAGTTCTCAGAATACCCCGAGACAGCCAACATGGAAGATGGCCCTACTCACTGTGCAAGGCAATGTTTTCGGGTTCCAGGGTATCTTGGGATTTCCCTTGTACATCTCTCTGGGCTGGCATGGATGTGTACTCAGGGTGGCCAGGTACCTAAGACAAAGGGACAGAGTCCAAGGAGGATGCTATAGAACTTTGAAGGGAACACAATACATTTCATTCCAAATAGAATCCTGCAGAAAATCAGACACCCTACTTCTTTCCAACCCAGAGACTCTGCTCATATTTGTGTGCCTGCTCAGCATCTCTAGAAACATTTAGTATCAAAATGCAAAACGTTTAAGGTTAATACACTCAACATGTCACAAAAACAAAATGAGGTAAGGCAGGAAATTTTTAATATGAAAATTTCTTATAATTTTTTCAGGGGTTGGAGAGATGGCTCAGAGGTTAAGAGCACTGGCAGCTCTTCCAGAGGTTGTGAGTTCAATTACCAGCAACCACATGGTGGCTCACAACCACCTGTAATGAGATCTGGTGCCCTCTTCTAGCATGCAGGTATGCATGAAGAGGACTAATACACAAAATATAAATGAACAAGTTAAATCAAGTGAATTTTCTGTCCTTTCACAAAAAAAAAATGTTACTTCAATATGTTTTTAAAGTAATACCGCACTTTGAAAGCTGGTATAGCACATGAATGGAAAAAATGTAAGATTGCTCAAATTCCCACCATTCTGAGTCATAAGAGTCATGAAGATCATTCCACATAATTCATTACACACATACACACACACACACACACACACACACACACACACACACACACGTATATAGGCCATTTTAAAACATGGAATCATTGCATACCTGCTGTTTTTATCTCAGTGTGTTTTCTTTTGGTGTATCTGTTTGGGTAAGTGCACGTGTGCACACATGTATGTGAAAGCCAAAGAGTGAGAGAGAGAGGGGAAGAAAGAGGGGACAGAGAGAACCATTTGTATTACACTTTCATCAGTTACTGAGATAAGATCCTCTCTTGTTCATCTTCCCGGCTCAAGACCAGCCCAGAGCCACACTTTGCCCTTTGTCCTCAGACTCAGACTCAGTCTCCTTTGATACAGAACATCCTGCCTCCTTTCTTTGAGTTCATTCATCTTGAAGTCATGGAAGAGGCTGGCCATGCATTTTGTAAACAGTATCCATTTGGGTTCGCCTACAGTTTCTTCACAATCACATTCAGGAGCAGGCTCTCACGAGATTCCGGCGGTGATACACCCGAAGTGGTGGCAGGCGGCAGGCAGCAGGCAAAGACAGCATCCCTGAGCTGCTGTGGCTGAAACTGTACGGTGCTGTCTCAGTTGACCTCCTGCTTCTGAACCTCCAGGTCTCAGAATAAGCCCGTGTGAGGGTGCGGTATGTTGCCCTCTGTCTGCCTAAGCTGGGTAAATCTGGAGCGTGGCACGCCACAGCCAAGCCTGGCACCCCAAATGCAGATGCTTGTTCCCCGGGAAGACAAAAAGATGCATTCTGTTTCCATGGCATGCAGAGACGCAAAGCCCCCAGGTGATGCTGTTGATGAATTGTAAACTGCGCAACAGCATCGTGTGTCCTGGTGTAAAGGGAAGGTTCTCCTCCTGACCTCAAGCCCCCGGAAGATGGCAGGTACACACAGCAAGACTCTGAGGCTCCAACTGAGCTTGGTGCTGGGCTTCCTTGCACCCTGCTCTGCACAATTCGCACCCACTTGCTGGCCAAGGAACCCAAGCCAAACAAAGAAACACTTCTCCCTTCTAGAAACAGGGCTCAGTCATAGAGTCCTTGAAGAACCCAGAGTGGATCTCAGAAGTCCCGGCTCTCATCTGTAAAGAATGGATTTGGGAAGCTGGTCATGGTGGAGTCTCTGTGTGGGAGGAAGCGGCAAGAGAATTGCTAGTTCTTTGCCAGCCTGGACTGCATGAAAAGACTATCTCAAAGAGAAAATAGGTTTTGAGAAATGCCTATTGCTACTCCAGGATTAAAGTTAGTCAGTTTAAAAAAAAAAAAAAGCCACTTATATTTCTTCTCTGGATACTTGGAAATGACTGGCATCCTGTTGGCACTTGGCAAGAATAAAACTCTATTGGACTACGTAACTGATACTGTCTACCTCAAAGGTCAAATGTGAGATTTATCATTATCATCATCATCATTTTGGAGACAGCGTCTCACTATGTAGCGCTGGCTGGCCTTGAACTCACAATAATCCACCTGGCTCTACCTCCCTAGCCGTAGGATTAAAGCTGTGCATCACTAAGCCTGGTGACTGTGAGATTTTTGTTTTGAGTTTACCATGTAGATGAGCCTGTTATGGAGTAAATTCACCTGAAGATGTTATTTGTGTTTTTATTGTTTTCAATTTACCAGTTTTTCATTATGTATATTATAAAAAAAGAAGAAAATAATGTGCTTATCAGGATGTCTACCTATCAATGCAGGGCTCTTAGCCATAGCCAGATCACTAAAATCCAGAAGGGGAAATCTGCATGTGTTTGTTCCCTTGCAAACATCTGATAAGTGTATGCAAGTAAAATCTGAAGATCATTCCTACTTGGGGTATAAAAATATGAGGGTATATGTAATTACAGATAATTCAGTAAGAAAAAGAAATCATGTATCTTTTAGATTTGTTCATTTTGGTAGCTTTCCACTGTTCATGTCATGTTTCCCCTTTAATAAGAATGCATTTTAATTTGTTCTAATATAGACTAATTTCTGAATGTAACATAGTAATTGACACCTTAAAGATGTGACGTTTTTAATAACATAGATGTACTTTTTTTCAACAAGCCGTATTACTTCCAGCCTTCCTGTTTAACTCATCTAGACACTTGGCAGGGGAGGGGTAGGATATACCTTCAGACAGAGTTCTGATAAAGAGATGGTGTGCCTTTCTCAGGATCATGCCAAAAGATGTCAGTTTTTCCAGATAGCCATTAGTGATAGTCATTTTGAACACTGGGATAAGTAGGTTTTTCCAGTCTGAAGTTACTAGTTCTCCTTTGTAATTAATAGCTACAACAGTAAAGACTGTACCTGAGTTTAGTACCCACTAGTGATCGCCTAGCCTGCTTCCTTCCTTTCTTACTTGTTTCCTTCCTGTTCTCTTCCTCCCTTCCTCTCTTCCTCTCCCCCTTCCCTCCGCCCTTTCTCCCACTTTTCCTCCCCCTCCCCCTGTTCCTTACCTCTCACCCTCTCTTTTCTTTCTCACTTTCTCTTTCTTGGCATTTTGTCCTAAAGAAACTTGTCCTCTGTTTCATTATCAACCGTCAGTGCATTCTAGTGTGTTTGTACCAGTGTGTCCTGAGAGACTTACTGTATTCAATGGGTTATCATTTATCAACATGGATAGTTACCTTGATATTTAAGTTGTTCCAGATTTGACCAACAGTAGCCCCTCAACTAACTCCCCTGTAATATGGCACTTGTCCCCTGCTCAGTGACTCAATCCCATCTTCCAGGCTCATGTTAGACTTCCCCTGTCTTTACTGTGCCGTCCGACATTGCTCAGAGGGGTCCTAGTTTCTTTTAGTAGGAAATACATGTATGCTTTCTCTCTGGTTCTGTTTTTCTGCAAAGATGAGTACATACCCATATGTATATACTTTCTTCATTATTAAAAAGCCATTTCTTCAAACATACATGTGCAATTACAATTCAAAACTGCAACCCATATTCTATGCTTTTTGCTTTCTATGTTTGTAGATTTTTTTTCCTCTCATAATTCTCAGTATGTTCCCTTAGGCCTACGATATAAAACGAATTCTATGAACTACAATACCAACCTGCCAGGCAAGATGTGTCCATTGGGGTAATAGTGTCACAGCTGCTGTGGGGGTAAACAATCATGCTGTGCTGGAATTTGAGGCCTGAGTCACAAGCGATACAGTACATGTGTCTAGTAATGTAAAGCAGTCAAAGCTTGTGACTAAGACATCTTGGGCCCTGAGGTAGAGGACCTGCTACTGCTGCTTTGCTAAATTGACACAATATCAAACCACCTTTTAAAATATTTACGTTTATACTCGCAGACAAAGACTACTCTCTGCCTTAATTAAAGAAGCCTCTCCTTGCAGCTAATGGAGGTGAATGCAGGGATCCAGGACTGTAGAAGATGCTGAGAATAAAAGATGGTTGAAGGCCCAGCCCTAAACAAGACTTTTGTACCACTCCCTTACAGTTCAGGGAATGCTGTGGAAAACAGAAGAACAGCAAAATGCCATTTTCTAAGCTCATGGTAATCATGGAATGATAGCAATTGTGCCTGCTGGGCCCGTACAAGTTAGGCCTGTGTAACAGTAAGGTATGGATGGGGAAAGGGTTCACAGGACCCCACCACTTATTGGCGTCTAGCAGCTTCTGGGAAAGAAGAAGCTGTAGTACTTGGTTGTGCACCCACTGGTAACCTCATCAGGCTTTAATGGATAGTTCCAAACCCAATGTTACACAGACAGTCCTGGTTAAAAGTTAAACTCTGTGGGATGGGGACACACACACACACACACACACACACACACACACACACACGTAATACACTCAGGGAAGAGATATGTAAGGAAGAAGGGGGCTGACAGGGATGAGAGGGAATAGAAGAATAGAAGTGGAAGAGGACCACCAGATGCACTGTATACATGCATGAAATTATCAAAGAATAAACTTCATTAATAAAATAGATCTTTAGAGGTTTCAGAATTACTAACCCATACCACCACCACAACCCCCCCCCAAAAAAAACAGAAAAAGTTAAATAATTATTTAAAGTTCTTCCTCATTTCAGACAACAAAAAATAAGTTAGTAGACAGCTGTTGTGGTTTCTGATCTTATGGTTTCTCTGTGTGTATGTGTGTTTATATATGTTCGTATGTTTGCAGGGACATATGCACATGTGTGTACCTGCATGTGGACGTAAGGGGATAACTGCAGGTGTTGTTCCTTAGGTACCACCCACCTTTCTGAGATGGAGTCTCGCTGGCTGGAACCTCCACAAGAAGGCTAGGCTAGCTGACTGGTGACCCCCAGGAACCTGCAGGTCTCTGGATTGTAAACACACACACCTTACCATCTGAGCCCTACCCCCTCCACGCCCCCCTCCTGTTACTGATTCTCCCAATCTTTGCAATCTCTTAGCTGCTGTTAGTGACCCTCTGGCAAGGTGGCCCCCATCAGGAAGAACAGTGTGAGGGCACCAGGCAAGTGAGTTACAACAGGGAAGTGAAATTGATATTCATCAAACAGAAAACATTTATTACTCAAGGTCCCAGAGAAACTAAAGGTCAGTAGGGGAGGCTACTGGACAGTCTGGAGGAGGTAGGGAGTTTAAGCAGCTGGAGAGGGGGAGTGGGGGAGAGAAGGAGAGGGAGAGGAAGAGGAGAAGGGAGGGAGGGGGCGGGGGAGAAAGAGCGCAGAAAGACTACATCTTTATTCATGTTTGTCCTCTGAGTATTCTTCAGGGTTATGGAGAGGTCAGTTTACAGACCACACCTGCAGAGGGGAAACAGTTTACATGGTTGTGGGTACTGCTCAGCGAGAAGCTGTAGCTTGTTGGGGTTTGTGTTACTGAAGTGAGAGCCAAGCAGCTGTATCAGGAACAACCACACAGGAGGGGGAGTTTTAACTGAGCCAAAGATGGTGGGAATGACTAGGAGGTAACAGCTCATGTTGGTCCTACACATGGATGCCAGAGCAGCAGCCACATTAAACAGACAGGACAGCATCCTGGCATTTTTCCCAGTGTTCGAAGGGGAGCATCAAATTCTCCATCATTAAATATGATGCTATTTTTAGGGTTATACAGATGCCCTTTATGAAGCTGGGGAAGTTGTCTTCTATTTCTGGCTTACTGGGAGTTTATGTTTGGGTGCTTGACTGTTCCCAGATGTTCTTTCCACACCTATTGACAGGATTAATTTTCTCCTTGGTTCTCTAAATATGATGAATTGATTGGAAGTTGAATACTGAAAGGCAGTTTTATATTTCTGAGTGTTTGGGTTTGAGCGTGGAACGTTTCCTATAGGTTCATGTGTTTGAACACGTGTTTGAACACTTTGCCCCCAGGGTGTGACACTGTTTCGGAAGGTTGTGGAACCTTTAGGAGATCTTTAGGATGTAGGGGTAGGGTTATTCCTTGAGGTTTGGTAGCCAAACAGCACTTCCTATTTATTCTATGCTTCCTGATTCAAGAATGCTACCAACCTCGTCCTCGACTGTTGGCATGGAGCCCCCTGACTCCACCCTTCCCACCGTGAGGTACTGTAGCCCTCAAACTGTGAGCCAAACTTCTCTTTCTTTCTAAAGTTGATTCCTGTTGAGTATTTGGTCACAACAATAAGATAATCCTTCCTTAATCAAATTGCACTGTGCTTTTCATATATGGCTAAAATTACTAACTTTTGGGAGGAAATTTATATCTATGTTCATAAGGATAATTATATAGTTGTATCCCCCTCTCAATTTTCTCAAATACTGTTTTCAGGATTTTTTTGTTGTTGTTTTTCAAGACAGGGTTTCTCTGTGTAACACCTCTGGATGTCCTGGAACTCACTCTGTAGACCAGGCTGGCCTCGAACTCACTGAGATCCATCTGCCTCTGTCTCCCCAAGTGCTGGGATTAAAGGTGTTGGGCACCACCACCTGGCTAGTTTCAGGATTTATTTGGCCTCATAAACCAGTATAAGAATAATCCCTCATGTACATTTATTGAAAAAGTGTAGAGAGCCGTGCACGGCCATGCCGCAAGGATGTCACCGGCATCCGGCTTCTGCCTTCCCGGTGGCAGGTGCTCCTTATTTGGCTAAGGCTAGGATCTGGCTTGCTTCTGCGCACCTGGACCTAATCTGGCTTGCTTGCGTATGTCTGACCCTATCGGCATTGTCCACGTGGCACTACGGGGTTGGTATATAGGCTATATATAGGTATATAGGTATATTGGTATATCGGCTATAAAGGGCGTGGGCTGGATTTCCCAACAGAGTGAGTGAGTGAGTGAGTGAGTGAGTGAGTGAGTGAGTGAGTGAGAGAGAGTGAGAGAGAGAAAGTGAGTGAAAGTGAGTGAGAGGAGAGAGAAGAAGAAGATGGCTTTCCCCGGGGTCAGAAGATTGTCTCAAGGTTCCTGAATAAACTGCTTGGAGAAGAGCCTGGGTTGTGTCTTCCTTGCTGGTCGAGGCAGACGCAGACAAAAAAGCTATGATAAGATTGTTATTTCTTTCTTAAGTATTTGACAGAATTTTTAATCAATTCATTTGACCCTAGCATTCAATTCAAGTTAAAGTTTATTATCAAAAATTTGATTTTTTAAAAACTATTCTGGTACTTGGTTTTGTCCTGTGTCTTTTTTGGCAATTATGGTTTTTAATTTTTTTTCTGTTTAAGTTGTTGGGTACATTTATACAGTTGTCCACGGTTTCCTGCTACTTCCCATTTAATGTCTGTACGATCACTGATTGCAGATTTTGGCGTTTTTTTTTTTACTCTGTCAGTCTTGGTAGAGTTTGGCGGGGGCTTGCTGTGGGACAGCAGCCATGGGATGGAGCCTGTCAACCCTTCTGAGTCCTTAGAAAAGTGACTTTTCCCTTTCCTCGTCTCTATCTCTTCTCTCTTAGACTCTGGCTAAAAGCCTAAGCCTGTTTTCTCCTTGTTCTCCGAGGCTCCCCACCCCCATGCCTCCTGACATGCCACGACTTTGCCAACATTCTTTGTCCACCTCTGTGTTCGAATTTTAGATGGTCTTTTAATTTAAAAAAAAAAAAACAAAAAACAAAAAACAGAGCCAGATATCAGGGTGAAAGCTGAAAGATCAGAGCAGCAGAGCAGCCAGCCACTAGTTCTTACTTCTACAAAATCCTCAGCCTAAAGAGAGTGGGTTCCTGTTTCCTCACACCTTATATACCTTTCTCTGCCCTGCCACATCACTTCCTGGGATTAAAGGCATGTGTGCTTCTCAAGCAAAGGCATGAGATCTCAAGTGCTGGGATTAAAGGTGTGTGCCACCACGGTCTGACCTCTAAATCTAATCTAGTGGCTGGCTCTGTCCTCTGATCCTCAGGCAAGCTTATTAGGGTACACAATATATCATCACACACCTCCATTGTTGAACATGTTGGATCCCCAACTCAAATGCACGGCTGCTTTCTCTTTTACTTTTCTCCATCTCCCTCCACCGGGCAACCACTGAGACTGGCAGCTGACCTGTCCTGGTGCTTTTCTCGCAAATTCTAATGAAATTGCTCTTGAGGCTTGAGAGAGAGAGAGAGAGAGAGAGAGAGAGAGAGAGAGAGAGAGAGAGAGAGAGAGAGAGAGAGAGAGAGAGAGAGAGACAGAGAGAGAGAGACAGAGAGAGAGAGAGAGACAGAGAGAGAGAGAGAGAGAGAGACAGACAGACAGACAGACAGACAGACAGACAGAGAGAATATCTAACTTTTGGCTTTGTTAATTGAATCTATGTTTTTTTTAATTCCATTTATATTTACCCTTATATTTGTAATATTTGTAATATATTATTTATATCTCTTTGCTATGGGTTTCATTTATTATGCTTGAAACATTTGAAACAATCCTCAAATATCACATTAGATGCATCTCACACATTTTGTATTGTATATTGATTATAAAATCCCAAGTATTTTCTAATTTTTTGTGATTCCTCTTATCCATTGTAAATGAGTTATTTATACATGTATTTGTGTGTGTGTGTGTGTGTGTGTGTGTGTGTGTGTGTGTGTGTGTGTAGTGCTAGGCTAACACTGAGCTATGTTCCCAGCTCTGCATTTCTAATTTAACTATTGTGGTCAAAGAACCTGTGAGCTTTCAATCCTCTAAACTTATTGAAACTTGTTTGCATTCCTTGTCTTGAAGTCTGTTTTACCCAGTATGAATTAAGCCCCCTGTTCAAGCTTCATTTCTGTTACCATGATGAATATCTTGACAAAAAAAAAATTATAGGTGAGGAAAGGGTTTGTTGGTCTTACAGTTCCAGAGCCACTGTTGTGGGGAAACTTCAGACAGGAACTTAGTGTCGCATCTAATCAAGAACACAGAGAGAATAACGCTCAGACCCTTTCTTGCTTCCTTTTAGATCTCCTCAATCCTACTCCATTTAGGACCCAGTCTAGGGAATGGTACTGTCAACCATGGACTGGATCTCTCCATATCCATTAACAGTCAAGAGGATCGCCCACAGACATGCTTGCAGGTCAGCCTGACTGAGGTAACTCCTCATTAGAACTCTCTTCCCAGGGATTCTAGGCTGTAGCGAATTGACAATTGGAGCTGACCAACATGCCATCCATTCTAAAGTTCTTATGTGTATTATTTGAATAGTGTATCTTTTTTCCAGTATTTCATTTTCTCTGAGAAGGTAACGCTTTAAAACTGCATGTGAACAGGTCTTGCTATTATTTTTTAGCCTAATCAGAGAGTCTATTTTTAATGGATGTTCAGACATTTCCTTCTGATGTGAAAGATGTTGTGACTGGATCTACTGTGTGGTTTGTTTCTGCTTGTCTTATCTGATGTTGGAGTGACTGTTTCTCCTTTCTTGCTTTCTCTTGATTTTTCACATTCCATTTCATTCCTCTACTGGCTTTTCACCTACCATGGTCTTGTTTTTAAATTGTCACACTGGAAGTTCAAACATGCACAAGGACCACAGTTGTTAGAGTTTAATACAGAAACGTTAGAATCTTAAATTTATATAATTCTTTCACTCTTGTTTTAGGCCACTGATATCATGTAACTGCATTTATACAAGACTATAAAATGTAATATGTGATGGACTAATTTTGCTTCAAATAGCTACATTATTTTATGACATTAAGAGAAGAAGAAGCCGGGTGGTGGTGGCGCATGCCTTTAATCCCAGCACTCGGGAGGCAGAGGCAGGAGGATCTCTGTGAGTTCAAGGCCAGCCTGGGCTACAGAGTGAATTCCAGGCAAGGCACAAAGCCTGACAGAGAAACCCTGTCTCAAAAAAAAAGCGGGGGGGGGGGGGAGAAGAAAGAAGAAGAAGAAGAAGAAGAAGAAGAAGAAGAAAAGGGCTGGCAAGAAGGCTCAGTGAGTAAAAACACTTGCTACATAAGCCTGATGACCCAAATTTGCTCCCAGAACCCATGAAGAAGGGACAGAACAGACTCCTGTAGCCAGAAGGTTTCTCCTGTCCCGCCCGGTCCGCGCCCGGCCCCATAGTCCGGCAGCCACTTATAAAAATCACTCAGAGGTTTAATATTATTTAAAACTGTATGGCCTATGGCAGGCTTCTTGCTAGCTAGCTCTTTCATCTTAAATTTCTATTAATCTATATTTTGCCATGTAGCTGTAGTGTTACCGATCTGCTGGCCTCCTGCTTCTCCTTGGGCGGCGGCTAGGCATCTCCTCTTCCTCTCTTCTTTCTGTATGTCTCTCTCTCTCTGTCTCTCTCTCTGAGATTTTCCCACCTGGCTCCATCCTGCTCTCTCTCTCTCTCTCTCTCTCTCTCTCTCTCTCTCTCTCTCTCTCTCTCAGATTTTCCCACCTGGCTCCATCCTGCCCTCCCATAGGACAATGCAGCTTTATTTATCAACCAATCAGAGCAATACATATTCACAGCATACAGAAAGACATTCCACAGCACACACAGTAACTGATGTTACAGAGGACCTGGGTTCAATTCCCAGGTCATCCAGGGTCCAGTCACACCAGGTCCCCATCAGGCCATATAGCCCAAGGTCAAAGCTAGAACAGCTACTCACTACACACTCCCAAAAGTTATCCTCTGTCCTCCACTTACACACCATGGCAGGTACACAAGCATATTGTGGAGACAGAGAGAGACTAACAATGTATAATAATTAATAATAATAATAATAAATCTAATGCATTTTCCATTTCATATATTGTGGTAGTTTGAATGAATGAATGAATGAATGAATGGCCCCATAGGCTCATAGGGACTGCCACTATTGGGAGGTGTGGAGGAGGTGTGGAACTGTTGGAAGAAGTGTGTCACTGGGAGGTGGGCTTTGAGGTCTCAGAAGCTCAAGCTAGGCCTAGTGTATCTCAATCTCTTCCTGCTGCCTGTGGATCAAGATACAGAACTCTCAGCTCCTTCTCCAGCACCATGTCTGCCTGCATGCTGCCATGCTTCCCTCCCTGATAATGGACTAAACCTCTGAAACTGTAAGCCACCTCAATGAAATGTTTTCCTTTATAAGAGTTGCCGTGGCCAGGCAGCAGTGGCACATGCCTTTAATCCCAGCACTCGGGAGGCAGAGCCAGGAGGATCTCTGTGAGTTCGAGGCCAGCCTAGTCTACAAAGCGAGCTCCAAGAAAGGTGCAAAACTACACAGAGAAACCCTGTCTCAAAAAACCAAAAAAAAAAAAAGTTAAAAAAAAGAGATGGAGCCTAGTAGGAAAAAAAAAAAAAAAGCTAGTCCTAACTGGTGGGTGTGTCCTTGCAAGGATTACAGGATCTCTGGGAACTTGGGACCCTCCTTTCCGTTTGGTTCCACAACGTGAGCAGCTTCCTCTCCTAGCCGCTCCCTGTCTGATATGCTGCCTCACTAGAGGACCAGAAACAACAGGCCAGCCAGCCCTGGACCACAGTTGAGCCGATTGTCTTGGATGTCCCGTAAGAGCCACTAACACGGTTGCCTCGCCTCAGCTTGTATTCTGGCTTTCTTTTCCTGGGGTGCGGCGAATGGATTGCAGTGGCCTCAACATGCCAAAGTTTGCTTTACTCTGAAGCTAGAGTAATTCAGTCCTGGAGTGCTGTCCCCCATGCCGAATGCCTAGAGAATACCGCCTTCCTTCTCCTGGCACCATGGTCCAGAAAATCCCCCCAAAGAAAACGTATCTCACTTTCTGCTGCTCCACAATATCCAAAAGCAGCTGGTTCTTATATTGTATTCTGTTTTCTAACCATTTACATAGAGAGGGAGACCATGCACATAGTTACTTTTGTAGCCTGTCGTGTAATCACATGACAGACTTTATAAATGTCCTATGGATCTATACTCCACTACGCCATACCATGGAACTACCGCATTGACTTTCCTCTTGTGGATCAGTAGGTTTCCTCAGGCCACTCCCCTTCCAGGAGACCCTTCTTGATTATCCAGAAGGAAGGGGCCTTGTGCCAGCTTCCTGTTTGGATTCTCTGGCCCTTGAAGCACAGCTGTAACATCAGGCCAGGAGTAGAACTTGACAGTTCAATTGGAATTGGAAGGGAACAGTGCAGACTTACCCAAGCTGCAACTTTTCTACCAAACTCAACTTGAATATATAGGATTCTTCTTATACTCAAATAAAAGTTTGCTGAGTATAATTTAACACAGAAAGTTCATTCTTCATAATTTTTATTCAATGTGCATCCAAATACAATCCCTGGACAAGATTCTTTTTTGTGTGTGAACTTACAATTAAATATCTGGGTTTTTTTAATATCTCTATTTCAGGGTGGTATTTGCACAGGTTAGGTTTTGGATAAGTGTTATAAATTGAACATATCCATCCTTCCCTTCCACACTCATATGTTGAAGGCCTCATGCAAATATAATGAAGTCTTTTGGTGAATATATTATGTTGTATTATATTGTATATAAAATGAACGTTATTTGGGAAGTAAGTAGGTCATGAGGTGGAGCCTGATGAATGGGATTAGCAATATAACAAGAAATATGAGGAAGCATAGTTTATCTATGACCATATCTATATCTATATCCCTCTATAAGCTCACATCCATGTGAGAGGCAATGAGAAGATGATTTGCTTGAAATCCAGGAAGCAGGTCCTTGCCAGGAACCAAATAGTCAGGTACCTTGGTCCTGGGCATCCCGGTTTCAGAACTGTGAGAAATAAATGTTCCTTAAACTGCTTGGTTTATGATATTTCATGCCAGCAGCTTGGACTGACTAAGGGAATGATTTCCTCAAACCTCCTCCCCGCTGCCTTGCAGAACATTTGGTGAGGAGGAAAAACCACGCTAAACAATGCCAAAGACTGGCAAGGAGGTGAAGTAGAGATGCTCCTGCACATTGTCTCCTTCTGGAACATTCTGTGTAGGAAGACATGTCCAAGGCTACTGGACCATCATTTTCCAATAGTTAAAAAAAAAAACCAAAAAACTAGAAACAGCCTACATGTCCATCCCTAGGAGACTACATATATCAAGAAAATGGTGGCTTGTTTACACGATAGAACAGTTTGTGAGTGAAACAAAATAAATTGTAATGTAAGAATTTTTCAATACCATTCAATGAAATGAGAGATTTTTCTGGAGGTTATATATTATGATGTTTTTTACATTAATCATAACAGGATATGTTGCTTATGATTAAATATACACATGCTGAAATCTGAAAAAAATTCTAGAGATGCTAAACATTTAACTGGATATTTGCTATTTCTGCAAGGCTGGAGTGGAGGAAGATGAAAAAGAGGATTAGAAATTTAAATTGAATACAATGTTTTGTTTTTTAAGATGCATAGCGGGTACAGGGGAGATCATTATATTTTTATTATATTATTATCTAAGGTTTTAAATCCCAGCAATATTTCTTAATTTTAAAAAAGATTATACCTTTACTTTTCACACCTCAATTTGTTATGAAATGAGTGAAAATGTTTCCAAACACTGTGTTACTTCAGACAAAATTTCACCCTCTGAAAAATCACCAAATGTAAGGGAAATTCCCTTCTGACACTTCCTGTCTCGAAATCAGTGAAGTCCTTTCAGGTCTTGTTCTGTGTGACTAGAGGAGGCCTGTACTCACACTAAGGCACAGAGCAGTCGTTTTGTTATACACAGAGTGAATCATAAGGTTTGAGAAAATACAGAGTGGTTATAAATGAATACTGTTAGTCTTCTGAGATGCTCCATCCTGTCCATAGGTGAGACCATCACCACAAGCAAAGCTTGCCATGCTCCTTGGTCCCAGTCAGCATCCAACCACTAAACATTTATGATCCTCCTGGAAAAGGGAACGTGGATAATAGAATTCCACTTTTTACTTTTTGTGTTGTAAGAGTCACATAGAACCAACTATCTAGATTAACACAGATGTTCAGAAATTTGGGGACAAAGCTTTAAAAAAACCCATCTCTTTAGGATTTAATAGCCTGAATGTCACAAAGAAAGAAGAGTTGGAACCTTCTAAGCATGGAGCTCCAAGGCACAGTGGGCTAGTGTTGCCAAATGTCACCCATCTCCAGAGAGTCTGAGCATATGTTATAGACTATGGGAGCACAAACGGGTGAGACCCAGTCTGTGACATTGTACAGGGACCAAAATACACCTCAGCGTTCATGCACAGGCATAATACACTAATGGGCACAGTAATGATGCCCACAGTAGGACAGAGGATCACAGATAAAGGAATGACTGCTAGTGGGCAGTTTCACAGGGGAAGCTCGCATTTGGCCCAGACCTTTACTGAACTTGTCATTCAAGGATGATAGACATCTAGCAAGATACTGTTTAAACATTTGAGGGGAAAAATGGCTTAAAGTACCATGAATGATGATTCACTTTAAACAAAGGTATGTGTTATGGGATGGATTTTTGGCTCAGCACCACTAAATTCATATATTGGAATTCTGCCTGCAGGATTTCAGAATGTGACTGTATTTGGGTATAAAGCCTTTAATGATATGGGCCCTAATTCATCATCTCAGACATACACAGAGAGAAGTCCATACAGAGACAGAAGAGGAGATTGCCATCTGCAAAAAGAGAGACCTTTGAAAAATTAAGCCTCTTGACACTTTGATCTTAGACATCTAGCCTCTAGATCTGTGAGCAGACAAATACTTAAGTCACCCAGCCTCGGAAACTTGGTTCTGTTAAGATAGCTCCAGCAAATGAATACAGTGTGGTACCTCTAAGTGACGGTAAAATGATGCATTGACCTGTAAGTGTATTAGTTATGGTTTGACTATGAAATGTCCCTCAAAAAAGGAGGTGTGCTGAAGATTTGGTCCCCAGCCAGTGGGTCTGGTCATTGAAAGGTGATTGGCTCATGAGGGCTCCTTCAAAATCAAAAGACTGATGCACAGATTAGGAGCCGTAATTGTAACCCCATAGATTGGGAGGTGATGGAGATGTTCAGAAGTAACTGCTGAGGACATGTCCCTGTCCCAGGCCCCTCTCCACTTCTCAGCTGCCATGAGGTAAAGCATCTCTGCTCCACCACAGGCTCCTGAAAGGATGCTTCAGCCTCCTCAGGCCACAGCAATGGAGCCAGCCTAGCCTGGGCTGAAACCATGGGCCTGAATGAACTTCTCCACCTGCTGAGCTATTTAGGCCAGAGATCCTGTCACAGCCATGAAAGGAAAATGTAAGCATTATTCAAACCACACTATGGGATTTTTAAAAAGCAGGCTGCAGCCAGGTGTGGTGGCACATGCCTTTAATCCCAGCCCTCAGGAGGCACAGGCAGGTTGAAGCCAACCTGGTCTACTTAGGGAGCTCCAGATCAGCAAAGGCTACATAGTGAGACCCTGTCTCAAATAACTGAAAATAAGAAATAAAAAGCAGGCTGCTACATGTGTACAGAATAATATGATCTTTATATAATTACACAATTGTACATAGATAGATAGATAGATAGATAGATAGATAGATAGATAGATAGATAGATGACTGATATTTAGGTCTAGAATTTTGTGTCTGTACATTTTAACCTTTTAAAATATAACTTTCCTGGGACTGGCCTATTATTTTTGCTGTTGTTTTATTTCATTTTAAGAGACCAGCCTCACACTGAATTTACAGAGATCCATCTGCCTTTGAGGCATGCACCACCTCACCCAGCTTGGCCTATTATTTGAACATACACGCAAATGAATGGACTCAGCAGGAATACACATATAGAGCAATGAAAGAGTGGGCTCCCAGCAGAACCTTGGGGAATGCTGGTATTTAAGGGACAGAAGCCAGCAAACCCAACAAAGACAGATTTGTCAGAGAGAGGGAAAAAGCCAGAGTTCCAAAGCAGCAGGAAAAGGGCAAAGCTGTAAAGGGAACAGGGCGTTAAACCCCGCTCAACAGTGCAGAGAAGAGCCGTGTGGAAGTTGGCAGGAGAGTGTTGCATGTGGCCACCAGAAAGTCACACCATCCTCTGGGAACACTGGAAGGAGGAGGGATGGGTGAGTGGCAGGCAGTTGGGGTTTCTGGAAAGAAAGTGCTGTAGAGAAGGCAGGCAGGAAAGCCACAGGTAGTGAACAGAATTGGAGACTTTCAGGTACAGAAGCCGATTGTCATCATCGGGCTAGGAATAGCCTTAATACGATGTAGAGATGATGGTTGCCCTAGAAACCCTAGGAGGAGCACCTTAGCAACGAGTGCTGATGCACTGTGCTGAAGATGTTCTTGGCCCCGTCCTATCTTTATCTGTCCATTAGCCTGTGGTCTCTGCTTAATGGGAAAGATGTTTCTATAAGCCTCGGCCTTGACAGTGAAATCGTTGAACAGCTCCTTTGTAATCACAAAGGTGATGGCAGCTACTGATACAATTTGCTGTTGGGATGCTTCTCTAATGTGACAAGAAAGAAACTCATTTGGCCACTGTAGAACTTGCTTTCTTGTCTAGTTCTCTAGCCTCTAGCCGGGCAACCTTAGGACACAGTAAAAAAAAAACGAATCAGAATGGGTGTGGGGGGGAGGAGGCTTGAAAAGTGGGCCAGACCCTGCTTCCTTGTTCCTTCCTGTTCTCTGAGTAGTTCTGAAAAAGCACATCATACTTTCCCATATATACCCACATTCACTTGACTCGTTTTGTTAAATCTTTACATAATTCAAAGTAGACATTATCACTCTCCTCTTTTTATTCTTTTAAAAAAACATTTATCTTGGGGTGTGTGTGTGTGTGTGTGTGTGTGTGTGTGTGTGTGTGTGTGTGTGTGTGTTAATGAGTGCAATGCCTGAGGACCCCAGAGGTGTCAGATCACCTCGAGCTAGAGTTACAGGCAAGTGTACGTAGTCGGAAGTTTTCCTGTGTCCTACCTGGTCCCGCAACCGCTTGGTCCCAAGTCAACACACAGAGGCTTATATTACTTACAAACTGTATGGCCTATGGGTCAGGCTTCTTGCTAGCTATCTCTTATACCTTAACTCAACCCATTTCTAGTAATCTATATATTGCCACATGGTTGGGGCATTACTGGTCTGCTGGCATCTTTTTGCTTCTTTGGCAGAGGCTCAGGTCTTTCCTGACTCCACCCTTCTTCATCTCACCTTTAGTTTGAATGTACTGACTAACCTTATCCTGCCCTGCCATAGGCCAAGGCAGCTTTATTTATTATCCAATGGGAGCCACATATATCACAGTATACAGAAAGACATCCCATAGCATTTCCCTTTTTCTGTCTAATCAAAAAGGAAGGTTTTAACTTTAACATAGTAAAATTATATATAACAAAACAGTTATCAAGCAAGAATTACAGTTACAATATCTAGTCTACTTGCATTTGGCAAAATTAAAGAAAATATTTTATTATCTATCCTATTTTTGTGAGTCTAAAGTTTTATATCTAATTTACTCACTCATAGGAGGATACTAGATGTAAAACAAAGGATGACTAGACTGCTACTCACAACTCCAGGGAGGCTACCTAGAAAACAGGACCCTAAGAAAGACACAGGGATCGCCCAATAACAGAGAAATGGATGAGATCTACATGAGCAAACTGGATGTGAGCGGGGGTAAAGAAGGGCAAGGGTCGAGGGAAAGAGAGCTTAGGGGAGCGGGAGATCCCAGCTGGATCAAGAACAGAGAGGGAGAACAAGGAAAAAGAGACCATGATAAATGAAGACCTCATGGGAATAGGAAGAAGCAAAGTGCTAGAGAGGCCCACAGAAATCCACAAAGATACTCCCACAATAGACTACTGGCAATGGTTGAGAGAAAGCCCGAACTGACCTACTCTGGTGATAGGATGGCCAAACACCCTAACTGTCGTGCTAGAAATCTCATCCAATGACTGATGGAAGCGGATGCAGAGATCCACGGCCAGGCCCCAGGTGGAGCTCCAGGAGTCTAATCAGAAAGAGAGAGGAGGGATTGTGTGAGTGAGAGATGTTGAGACCAAGATTGGAAAAAGCACAGGGACAAATGGCCAAACTAGTGGAAACACATGAACTATGAACCAATAGCTGAGGAGCCCCCAACTGGATCAGGCCCTCTGGATAAGTGAGACAGTTGATTAGCTTGAACTGTTTGGGAAGCCCCCAGGCAGTGGGACTGGGACCTGTCCTTAGTGCATGAGCTGGCTGTTTGGAACCTGGGGCCTATGCTAGGACACTTTGCTCAGCCTGGGAGGAGGAGACTGGACCTGCCTGGACTAAATCTATCAGGTTGAGCTGAATCCCCAGGGGAGTCCTTGCCCTGGAGGAGATGGGAATGGGGGATGGGCTGGGGGGAGGGTGGGGGGGCAGGAGGAGGGAGGACAGGGAAATCTGTGCCTGATATGTAAAATTAAATCAAATTATAAAATATTAAAAAAAGAAAAAAGGGGAATGGATAGGTATAGTATATTAAGGTAGATTATTGTATGTATTAGTAAACTAATTTAGTAAAATATCAGCCTTAGATAATTTGCACTGATATAGATTCTTGTATATTGATACAAATGTAAACTATTTTTATATTCCTATTTAAGATAATTTGTATATTGATACAAATACAAAACTATATTTGTCATATTGTACACATATTCCTACTTCTGTTTGAAATATTTTATATATTGATACAAATGTAAAATTATATTTGTCATACTGTATGTATGTTCTACCTCTGTTTAGGATATTTTGTATATTGATACATATTAAGGATATTGTGACAATATGGCATATTGCACTATACATTTCTACCTCTGATTAAGATATTTTTGTACATTGTTACAAGTTTAAGGTCATTGTCCTGTTAATGTACATCTGTTTACAGACTGTTTCTATAACGTGAAGCTTTAGTCTGTAAGTTATTTAGGATGATAAGAATTACAGGTTAAGAGTCACCCATACTTGTCATGTTTATAGTCATGTTAGCTAGGTTTTCTAGATATACAAAAATATATATCAGATGGACAGGTAATCTTCAAACACCTCATAGACCTAGAGAATATGGCATTTAAATGTACTATTAACTTAGATTGCTGTTGGCATGAGACACAATTGCTCCTGGCAGCTCTGATCTACTCCTGGGAGAATGGTGGGCTTCTAAGACACTCCGTTTGGAAGTTTGTCTTCTTCTTGGCACAAAATGGCCTGCTGGGCAAAGAATTGCTCTTGACTCAACTGCTGACCATATGAACCTTGTACTTTCCGGATGAACAGGACACAAGGAAAAGTGACTACTGAACCTTGCCAAGACAGGGTAAGACGGTTTTTCAAAATTCCTGCTTCTGAAAATGGTCTGTCAGATATTCTAGGCCTGTAGCCAAATTGGATGCCCCAACAATGCTGAGAAACATTAGGTGACTGTCCAGGCTGCCAGCTGTCTCGGTCTGTTCTCGCAAGAATTTCAGAAATTGCTTGCTTGCATGTCCATTTTCTCAGGTAATATTATGTTCCTTCTCAGGTCTTTGATGGGATTGAAGACTAAATAGTTACAGTTACAACCTTCTCATATCATAGCTAGAACATATTAAGTCCTAGATTCAGATTCTTTAGGATAGGACAGGTATTGCAGTAATCTCTGTAGCATGCCATTTACCTATGTTCTGGACATCTCTGGATTTTAGTATGTGTCTCTTGTTTGATATTTTTCTTGCTGGTTTATATTTCTATTTTTGTTTAGGTTATTACCTTTCCCCTCTCCTGGACAAGACTTGATAATCTTTCCTATTGTATATAGTTTTATATTAGGTTAGAACTTTCTTATGTAGACAAAAGAGGAGATGTAGTGGATTGCTGTTCTATGACCTTGAAGCATCATCCCTAGAGATACAGCAGGTAACTTCTGCACCTGCCTATGACCTTGAAGTACCTGCCCCTGGGGTGTGGCCTCTCAGCGACCCTTAAGACCTGAGATGCACATAGGCATCGCTCTCTGCTCTCTCATGGTTTTTGGAGATGCGACTGAGTCAGGCATTGGGAACAGCATTCTAGAACCTGGAATTATTCTGTTATGTACAGTGAGTTTATTCCTTTACCCATTAAACAGACTCCCTGGATTTCTCATTATAGTTGCAAGCTGCCTGACATGGGCCCTGGGAACCAAACTTGGGTCCTTTGCAAGAGCAGTGCATGCGTTTAACTGCCGAGCTGTCTCTTCGATCTCTCTCTTTTTACTCTTGATCCTAGTCAAATAACTGAGAATCAAAATCTTTTCATCAATATGGAAGCTTAGGTCGGTATGAGGCTTAGACAGCCCTGCCATTCACCTGAGACCACACACAGCACTTAAAGGCAATATTGGGGTGCTGTGGAAGCCAGGCCAGTGTCCACTCTGCTCTGACACAACCAGAAGACTTTTCAAAGGAGGTAGATTCAAAATTCCACATTAAAGGGTAGGTGGATGACTTTTACCGTAAGATCAAACCATCTGTAGATCTCATCCAATCTTTCTGCTTCCCATTGTTTTCACACTTTCCCTGGAGAGCAAAGCATCACTGGTACCCCATCCTTTTATTCCTATAATCTTCTCTTTTATTTCCTTTGGGACACTGAAATTCCTTAATAATAGCCAGCACTGGGTATCCGCAGATGACAAAGCAATCCTAAGTGCTGGCGGCTCCGGTAAGGTAACCTGGCTCCAGGAATCACTCTCCCTTGGGTATATATTTTTGCATCCGATGTGGACAAGCTGCTGTGAGGGCATATTATCTTAGGCCAGCGGAATTCACCCTGGAGACCCTTCTGAGCACAGCTCTGTCTCATGCTGCGGATGGTACTGGAACTCACCTCCATATACTGTCAACTGCATCAAGTTTGAAAATTCTTTGTCTCTTGTCCTGATCAGTTTTTATTGTCATTTTTGACACAATCTAGAGTCACCCTGGA